>NC_090999.1:74841071-75507142 GCF_041146395.1 Eulemur rufifrons | reverse complement strand
TTAAAGAAATCAAGAATTATCTCATAGAGACTGTTTATCTTCATGTATGCTAATTGTCATCATACCAAGAAAAAAAAAATCAAGAAGTCATGAGCTAAGAACCAGAGTACAATGAATGTACACATCAATTCATTGCCGCATGCAATCATGCACCCATGCATGCGTGTGCAAACATACTCATACAGGATTTTAAAATATGGCTAAAAGGGCTATAAAATGAAAACAAGTTTCAGGGCAATTAAATGTTTTATATAATAAATATTACTAAGTAAATTATTACATTGAGTTCCTTTGCTTAATTTAACAGAATGTAACGTCATGTCAAAGGCACTTCTGCTGACATTCAAAATGCCAAACTTCTTAATGCTTTAAATTCTTTAAGGTGTTGGAACTTCCATGTTTAGGTATATAGGAAGTATAGGGTATGCATTTATATGCAACATTTTAAATTATCTTAATTTTCAATATCCTTTTAAAGCGGAGCAAAGCAAATTGTTTTATACAAATATGGAAAATATGAAATCATGCTGTTGGAGTAATGAAGAAAAATAATCTAGCCTTTTCTTTTTTTGTTCAACTTTATAAATTTTTCCTTATCCATTTGTATATTTCATCTAATTATAGAGTTTTAACCAGATATTTGGCTTTAGAAGAGAATGAGGTAGTTTTCTTTTTTTTTTTTTTTCCAGACTCTTTGATTTGTTCACTTAAATTTAAGAATATCTTTTCCACCTTGAGGGAAGTAATAATCCATTAAGTGTTTTTTGTTAGCTGTGATGTATGCTAGTAAGTGACTCCAATCATAGAATTTCATCATGACCATCTGCCCTGGATGGTAGAGTTATATTTTATCAGCTACTAAATTCATCTTTTGGAAAATCTCTGCTAAAGCTATAATTTTAAAAAAAATTAAAAAAGAGATTTAATTTAAGATTACTCCTAATTTCAGAGTTTATTTTTGGAAAATGATAAATGTGGATTTATCTATAATGTTTCTGGGTTGTTGGTTTTTTCCTAATTTTACCTTGCAAAAGGACTGTTTTGATATGTTTTTCTTTCTTTGTAGTTTGTTTTCTGGTTTAGCATATTAGATTGCTACGTAGATATATACGGTAACTCTAAAATCTCCAAACTCTCCCTATTGTCTAGGCCCTAAAAATTCCCCTTCCCAACACAGAGCATATTGATTTGTCAATCACACACACATGTAGATTTGTCAATCAGCTACTACAGTTATTCATTCCAAACTCTGCTTTGCATTCAGAGTCCTTTACCATCGGTCCCCTACAAGCTCTAGTTTTATTGTATATAGTTCTCCTCTTTACCGATTTGCTGCCAATTGTCAGATAGCTAACATCTAGGAGCTGGGGATTAAATCCCTTATAATGAACTCTCCTGAATTTCTGCAGTGGAAAATGTTGCTAAAATCACTCTTTGTTCTGGAGGCCTAGACATACTTTGACTCATAACAAAGCTAATGCCCAGCACCTCTATGTGAAGTTAGCAAGTACAAAAAAATGTTCCAGAAGATATGGAGAAGAAAGCTTTGGATTTGGGAAAGATCTGGGATCAAGTTCTATCTTTGTTCTTTGACCTTAGGGAAGTTTCCTCACATATCTGAGACTCAGTTTCCTCAATTGTAAAATGGAGAATTAATGTCTGACTTTATGCTCCTGTGTATATCTGGCACCCAGTCTAATGAATAGCACAGTGTATACAGTTAATAAATGTTGCTTTCCTACAGGAGTGTATTCTGCCCACTTGCCTTTCTTAAGTCTTGGAAGAGGTTTCTGTTTTTGTTGTTACTGTTGTTGTTATTTAACAATATTGTCATGTTCTGATGTTTTGGGATTTTAGGGTTTCTTTTCTTCTGATGTGGCTAAAATATGTTAAAACCTTGCCTATAGGGTTTACATTTGTTGATATTTCTGAATTATTTTAGATCAGTGGTTCTCAACACTGTCTGCACATTAGAACACTTGAAGAGCTTCTAAAAGGCATTGATGTGTGAGCTTTTCCTAAGACTGATTAAATCATAATTTTTAGGAGGTGGGGCCCAGGTAATAATTTTGTAAAACCTACGGTTTTATCATCTATAAAACTGATGATAATGTCAGACCAAGTTGAGGGCAAGTGATCTAGTACATTTGAGAGGAATCAAGTGACTATTTGGGGGGACTTCCCCCCTATAGTGATGAGAAATGAATCATGATTTTTCTCGCACTTTAGTCCCTCCAGCTTTCAAGCTCTGCTCTACCTTATTCCGTTCCTTCTTCCCTAGGGTTTTAGGTATTCAAAGGCTTCATGGTGAAAGTCTTTGTGCATCTATTGATTCTGTTCTGCAGATGTCGGGGCACAATGAGGAAGGGGAGAAAGGTCAATAGGTTATGAGATTGTACTGTAATTGCTTTTTGATCATAAAATTAAAACAAATTACTGAAAACTCAGCTCAGCTCATCTTTTCCCTAGTACAATGCCAATACTACATGAGTAATTTTTGTCAAAAAGACAGCAAAAAGGTTATTCACTCTAACTAGAGAAACAGCATGTTATTAGAGGTAACTGCTCTGCCAGGGGAGGCTGTGTTCGCTTGCCTTATGTTAATTATAAATTGTAAGAGGAAAAATGTACACCCTTTTCCTCCTTTAACTGGATAAGTAGAATCATATTCTATAGAACTTTTTGATTATTAAAGCTACTTAGCAATTATAAAATATGATGTGCACGTGATACTGGGGCCATGCCATTCTTACGGAGACTACTACATAATTCTGCTTCCCACTACTTTACGCATTTTTCAAGCTAGTTAGTCTCTTTCTTGCCTCCTCTTTCTATGATATTGTGCATGTACATGCTTTCAGTACAGTATGCTGAGATTTTTGAGGGTTTTTGCAAGATGCATTGATTCAGAAACAGCAGCTCGCATGGCATATCATTTGTAATTTTTGTCAAGATACTCACAGGTGTTGAATGTGGTATTATAGTACTTAGCAACACCTGGCCAGGCTGTTGCGAAGTTATGTTAATTTTAACTGATATATGATATAGTTGTCATGAAGAAAACTACCATGCTAATAGGCTTCTTACTCCCAAAATTGAACATAGATCTTTATGGTAAAGGCTAGCAATTATAAACAAATCAATAATTCAGGCACAGCTAAATGAAAAATGCAAGTCTTGGGAAATTGCTCCCTGAAGAGAAATCTAATATTGTCACTCTGATATCACTAAATAAATGTATGTCGTAAGCAGTATTATGGAAAAAAACCTCAAACTTAGGAGGCAGATAGTTAGGATAAAATTCTAGTTTTGCCTCTCCTTTTCTTTGTAACCTAAAGCAAGTTACTTAACTTCCCAGTTCGACCATTTGTTAAACCACCAGATAATATGTACCACATAAGTTAGTAGAAATGAACATAAAACACCTGTGTGGTGCCTAGTTGTATAGTGGACACTCATTAATTGACAGAATTCTCTTTCTTTATCTCTTTGAAGAAGAATTAGCCCTTTTTTTTTCCTTCAGGTGTGGCGTTTCTGTTTGTGAGAATCATTATTTGGAAGCTTGACCTACGTTAGTCTGTACCTGTGTAATTGAATTCCAGGCCTAAGCAATCTAAACCAGATTCTCATTCGCAGGGAATAGAAAGAAAGAGGCAGCAAAAAGTCTAAAATCCTGCCTCCCTATCTTACTTAGGTTTCGCTCCTCATCTCTTTGTATTACTTTCATTTTTGTTTGGATAAATTGCTCATTGTTCCCTTTATGCTTTTCTTTGTTCCTGGAATAATTTGTCAGCTAATACTTTCCAATCTACCTTTTCACTCTCCTCCAAATGCTTTTCTTTTGAAAATTCTCCTCCTTTGAAATAGCATATCCTTAGTATTAAGAAGAAGACAAGGAGTAGATACCAACCTGTATCCTTCAGGCCTACGGAGGTCAGAAGCAGTCCTCCTCTTAGGCTGCAGGGTACTTCCCTGGGGTAATAAATGAGATGGATGAATAAAGCACTTATCTCCATTAGGTCTCCAGGGTGAATTTTACTGCTGTGACCCTTGTGTCAGGGGGCAGTTGTAAAAAGGGCCCAGTTTTTTTCTGGGTTATCACTTTTTTTTTTAATGTTTTTTACTTTAGCACTCCTGAGGGACCTAAAAATACACTCTAGCAGTATCTTTTTGTTTCCCTTCTCAAGTTGTCAGATAACCTTTAATTAAAGAGGACTGTAAACACTCAACTGCTGACACTGTTGTGTGGGGGCATGAAAGTTCAATGACAATCCACAGGTTCACTCTGTACCACTGCACATGCTCCTCTGTCACTTCCACGGGCCCTCAGACTGCTCTCCTGGGACTGACTGTCTTTGGCTGACCAGTATTCTTGGTCACAGTGCTTCTCTGCCTGATCTAGGACTTTTTAACATAACTGCATAGCTTGCTACAAAACTTTTGGATTGCTCTGGGCAAAAGGTCTCCCAAGTCAAGTAGGTCACTGTGTCCATGGTTATCCCTGGAGATGTCATTTCAGTTGGCCTGCTGTGTGACAGGCATGATGATAAAAATTTCATTCTGTCAAAAATAGTATCATTCTATCAAAAAATATTGATTCAGCACCTACTGTGTGCTGGGCCCTGTGCTAGATGCAGATGTATAGTTTCTGCATTCGTGAAGCATTTATTCTGGTAGGATCTAGAGGACAGGGCAAGCCTGCTCATTAAAAAAAAAAAAAAAGTAATGCATCTCTTTCACCTGGACAAGAAGAATGGCAGGGAGTGGCCTGGTGACATTAATCTTTGCTTTGTTGTAACCCATGCCTCACTGTAGCCTTATTGACCTTCTAATGCTATTGAAAGATTAATAGATTGTACCTTCCCTTCCTCTTCTTGGGATAGCAGACCTCTTCAGCTGTTAGTTAACCCAAATTAGGATCTGGAATACATTATCAAAGTAAGCACACTCAAGAAGCAAACCCAACAAGCATTCTGGGTTACACCAGTATCAAGAACACTTCTCTTTCATTGCCAAACCAACACTGATAAATTATTCAACAAAAATTTTTACATCAAAAATAATGTTTCTCATTATATCATCTTATTTTTCACATTATTAAGTATATATTACAGTAATGATGTTCCATTTAAAATGAAATTTCTGGGTTTTCCCTTTTATGTTTTGTTTCATTTTCATATTGTATTTCACAGTGCTCCAAGATTGCTGGGTAAGATTCCACTCCTTTTGTCAGCAGGAATAACTCTAATAGTTGTAAAGTGACAGAGAAGAACTTTAGAAAATACATTTGCAAGTCAAAAAGAATGTCCTATTGTTTACTGTTGATTATTCACACTTTCTCTCCATTCTGTTATTTAAATATAGATAGCTTTTGTTGTTTATAACAAAATAATACTAAATTACTAAATCTTCTATTGTAAATTTCCCTTGTTTATATGTCCATCTTAAAATGTTATTTCTCTCCTCTTCTAATTTTTTCTTTTATCCACTATTAGATTTATATGCCCACTGTTATATTTTACAGATGTTATATTCTTTCTTTTTTCTTAGTCATGTGCAAGATTTTCCACCAAAAATTCGGTATTTAATTATAATCCTTTCTAAATACTTTTCTTTGCTCAACAGCAAAGAAATTATTGACTTTCTTCCCTGTTTCCTAGGTCATCCCAAGACTGCAGCTAAGTAACCTTGAAATAAAAGGCTGAGCAATGCCAATGCTTGTCTCTGTATCTTGCTATAATAAACTACAAATCTCAAATCTATTGATAAGGACTTCTTAAAACATTCCTTCAAAAAATACTACCATAACCAATTCAAAGATTATCTGTATATATAATAGATATTTTTCAAATGAAGAAACAGTCTAACCTACATTTAAAAGACAGATAGACCTGTTTCTGTGTGCTTCCTTACTCCTTAATTTTCGTACCCAAGTACATATATGTTGTTTCAAATTGCTTTTTTATAACTAAATACTAAATTTCCATATTTAACTATTAACTTTCCATCTTTACTTTCCTCAATTACTTTTAGCATTTCTGAAGTACAGTGTTTAATTTTAATTAGCTGTTTTAACATTAGTCTTGAGAAGCAGTCTCCTCTTATAGATACAGGAAGTTTGTCGCAAATCACATGAAGAGTTATTTTTCACAGAGTTCCTGTCTTTAACCCTCATTGCTTCATACCTTTGGGTATGGAGAGTAAGCATTGTTTTCCATTTACTGTGCAATAGTTTAAATAGAATAACTATTAATCATTATCCGTAATATATCAGTGATGGGAGATCTAAATGGAGCTGAAATGAACCCCAAGATAATCATAAGAATGCTAGATTTCCAGCATCCCACATAAGAAATGACTTCTTAACTATTTAAAATTTCTTGAGAATAGATGTCTTGGATGGTAGTGAGCGCTCCATTACAAGAATGGTTCAAGCAGAGATAATCTCTGGAGGAGGATGTAGAAAGATGGAAGAATTGGTTAGGGTTTCAACTTATATTATTCTTAAGTTCCTTTCTGATTCTAGGGCTTATTCTAGACTGGTCTTATTTTTTTGTTTCATTCAACAAATGTTTACCCTATGTGTGCATACAGCTGGCTGGGTGCTGTGGAAAATACAGAGATGGATGAGAAGTATACACTCTTGTACTGGAAAAGAAGATATAAGCCATGTAAAGTTTTCTAACATATTAGGCAATATGATGATGTCAAATTTAAAAAACCAAACCTGTGAGATGTAGGGGCTCAAGAGAGGTCAAAATCATCATAGACTGTAATAGCTGGGGAAGGATTTGTGGAAGAGGAGACATGGGAGGACATAGATGAGAAGGAAGGGCATTTGAGGTAGTACAGCCATAGGAAAGGCTAAGAGCAAGAATAGGTGTCTGAATGGATGAGTTGGTTATGTGTTGGATAATCTAAAGAAAGAGCAGAAATCATCCAATGTGATTACATACACACACGGGCAAATCTTGAAGAAACCTTATGAAGATATTCTAGTTGAAAATTCAGAGCAAGTTCCAATTTTCATCGTGACTTTTCCTGTCTTATTCACCATTCCCATAGCAACAACTCCCATTAACATATATTATATAAAAGGAAACATTTCTTTGTGTTGTAACTACTAATCACATATCCAGTTCAATTGGAAATAAGTCAAATACAAACTTTCATAACAATGATAATAATGGTAAAGTAGCTAAAATTTATTGGATGTTTTCTTTGGACACTATTCATTTAATTACCTTACTATCCCAATTTAGATAGGTACTATTAATATTCAAGCTTCCAGATGTGGAAACTGAGGCCAGAAGAGCCTCAGATTCACATAGTTTGTGAATAAAAGTATGATATGGATTCAATATTAAGTCATTCTCTTGCATAATCAGTCATACGTCAGTGATATGCTTAGGAATATTTATTACCAGCAAGCTTTTATTTTCAGTAGAATTTTTTTCAGATGTAAGAGTTTAAAAAATATAACTGAGTCCCAGGCAACCATATTTGTCCATCTGTTTATAAAAAAAAAAAAAAAACACAATATCACAAAGAAGCTATCCCATGAGATCTAATTATATTGTTCTAGAACTAATTATGGATCTAATTATATTATTCTAGAACATTAAACCTATTAGGGTTTAATGTGCTTATTCACTAAAACTTCATTGTGCAAATACCCTAATATAAGTTGCATGTCATGGTTAAGTGTTCCCTAGCTGAAAGGTGCAGACTGTCATTGATGTTAAGTATGTATTGATATATTCAACAAATATTTTCTTAATAACTTCAAAAGTGTTTACAATTCTTTACTTAAAATTTTTTCTCAATTCATTTTTTAAATTATTACAACAAACTTATGAAGGAAGTAAAAATATTATTGCCTATTTTCAGTAAATGAGGAAGTTGAACCTAGAAAAGTTTTAATTAATCTGCAAACTAAAACCAAAATCTCTCCACTGCAGGTGACTTCTCAAATTTCTCTGTTTTTCATATAGAAATTATTTCTTCATTTAAATGGTCATTTTAAAGCAATTTTAGACAACACTAAATGAGATAATTTCATAGCAATTGTTTATAGTGCAGATATTTTAGAGACGCATAATTGTACCATTCTCAAGAATGTAAGTGAATGTAGTGTTCTCTTCTTAAATTCCTTCCTTAAGCCTGAACTCAGAAGTGCTCAGGCCTTAGTGTCATCATCTGCCTCAGGTGTCCAATAATTTTCTTCCCTTGAGAGAACCTCTCTAAGAATACCCTCTGAGAAGTCAAAATTGAACCCCATTCTTTGTGCTCTGCCTCCTCTGTTCTCTTTAGCCTTAGTGTTCCTCATTTTCTGAGATAGCATGAAAAGTAGGAGTAAAAAGGGAAGAAAAACTCAAGAGCTGCATGCCTTTCTTCTAAAGCAGCAAACCATATCTCCTTTACTTTCAAGTCCTCTCCTATGCCTTTACCTTTTCTTTAATTTTGTCCTCCCCAGCTGATGTTTGACTAAACCTACTTAACTATTTACTGGTTAATTAGCCTACTTGAGACAATTAACATCTGATTTATTTGGGAGAAAACACAAACAAAATAAACCTCTGCCAAGTTTCCAATTAGAAAATGATAGTAACACTCAAAACACAATATAAATTAAAGATCAAAATAATTGATTATACTGCACGTTTATCACTGATTAGATTCACATGCTTAAGTCCACTAACATTGATAGGGTTAAGCCTCTCCAGAAGGTCTTTCCCTTTTCATCTCTTAGCTGAACTTCCTTATATAAAGAGTAACCTTCCTTTATCAACTTGTTGGTTTACCTGGGTTCAATTTATGTAGGAAATGCAAGAATAATACATGATTATTTCTCTTTATTTTCCAGTTTTTAAAATATTGAGTTGGTTTACATCTTCCACCAAAGGTGATCAATGAGGAGTTGTTGTTGTTTAATTATCATTTTAAACTCATCAATCCATTGCAATAATTTTTTCTTATTGATACTCAAATTATCTGATCTTTGGTAGTGGAAATTTCTTCAACTTGGTTCCTGTGTCCTTTTGGCATGGACCCCTGATGTCAAGATACACCAGGCTCATCATGGTAGAGACATGGGATCATCTATTTTTCTAAAGAATTCTGGTTCCTTTGAATGAATTTTTCTAAGTCTGTGCTGTACTTGGAATCTTATATCACTTTATGTTCAGCCTTTTCTTCCTCCAGCTTAAAACCTACAACATTCCTCGGCACAGGTCTAACCTTCTCATTACGACTCAGCAAAGTCAGCCCCCTGAGTTTTAAAGCGTCCTTATTCAAAGATTCCCAATACACGACAAACTTTCAGTTTCTTATATTCAGTACTTACTTAATCTCCAGCCACACTTTCTGCTTTTGGAGTAGTTAGAGGTAGGACTTGGGAAGGAGAAGGGGTTTTACATTTTAGCTACTCCATCAACTTTCTGGAAATTACCTTCTGATTTTGTCTACCTCAAATTTTCTGCATTTGTTTTAACTAAGTGTTGAAATTGAAACTCTTGGACCCACCCATTTGGAAATAAGTAGAAAAGTATTCAAACTGTATGATCTTGCATACTCTCATTTTGCAAATTTTCTTGTCCTACAGTGAGAAATACATTTTGTGTTTAAAGTGCTTGTTAGACTCTCACTAAATTAATTTCATCACTTAATAGGATGACCAGAAGTTTGAAAAATACTGCTATAGTTCAACTTCTTCCTCAATGTATAGAGAAGAACTATATCTATCAGTGAATGACCTGCTAAAGAGTAGAAAACTGGTGGATTTCCTTGGTACAAAATGGATACTGTTCTTCTTAAGGTAGAAGGTACCAACCTTCCTAAGCTTATCAAATTTCATATGTTGATCTTATTATCTATGAAATCAGGGGTTAATATTCCTTTCATCTCTTATCTTTAGGAGTCAGAGAACCAGACAGATTCCCTTGATGAATTCACTGTAGGAGAGATATTAAATGGAACTTTCTCCTGAAGCAGAAAGGCAGTTTTGTTAATCTAATTTCCTAATTAAGTAAATCAAACTTACTTTTAACTTAAATATTAAACTGTTAATTTTAACCCTTATCCTAAAACATTCCCTTGGGTTTTAAGACTCAGTCACCTAGAATTTATCTGTCAAATTTGTTCCTTTTCTTGAGTTTATCTGCATGACATTAAATAAATAGTTTGAACTTTTCAACTTTTCAAATAATTGTGTTGAGTTGACGCGGCTGATCCACGCTCTGTGCCTCTGTGTGCAGTGTGTGCCAAGTGCCTAAAAGTGACTTAGCTTTCATTGAAAATGACTGAGTGTGGGCAGAGAAAAGGAGATTTAAAAAATTGAAAATAAGGAATAAACAAAGAAAATTCACTCTGTCTTCAGGAAGTTATGGTACTTTTCTATTTAAGATACACACACACACACACACACACACACATATATTTAAATAAAATCTCCTTTTCAAATGAACTACGTTCATACTGATATAATGTAAATTTTGCTTGCCAAGATACTTTCATATGGTAAATAATTCTTAGAAGCAGAAGAAAAAATTGTGTAAAACACTAGCTACATGCTGTTTGATGATTGATACTTGTATATTTTGAATCATCTCTATGTCTTTCTTAGGTTAAATTTCCCACCACCCTCTTTTTTCCCCCTACTATCTCTTTCCTCACATATGGCTCTAGGAGCTTCTCCAAGAAAGTGGTTTTGCTTTGAAGATATTTTATTTCCGCTCATATAAGATTCTTCTACTATTAGATTTAAAATCACAATAAAACCCTAATAGGATCCAACCCATTCTCTGCTCTCTGTGTGTTTGGAAGTCTCTCCAAAGTCAGCCTTAGAAAGTCGGATTTGGAGGTTTAAAGCCCAGAGATCCTTCTCCGTTGTTCTAGGGACCAGGCACTTGTGCAGGGAGCAGCACATAACCAAGCCACAACCATCCAGAATGACACTTTCTGAACATGCTTGAGGAGAGTATATTTTAAATTTTAGATAATTTCTATCCTATAGTAACCAATTAACTTTTAAATGAACAAGAATAATATATAATAACACATTTATTATAGTAGCATACATATATGCATATATATATATCAATAATAAGTAAGATTTATCTGCCAATTTTGAACAGCAATAAGGAACTTAAAATTTTAACTCTACAAAATAAATAAAGAGCTTGAAATTCAATCAGTCTTATTTTATGTTGAGGCAAATGTGTTATACTTGGCTTTTCTTGAGAACCATACCTTCTGCTCTGGTTTACATAAGAAATTGGGTGAAATCCTCTTGCAGTGGTCTCCAACCTTTTTGACACCAGGGACCGGTTTCATGGAAGACAGTTTTCCCAGGGATGGGGAAGGGGGAGGCACGGTGGAATTCTGCCATCTGCCTGGGGGTTGGGGACTGCAGATCTAAAGCATTTGTTTCCAATTTTGCCATTATAACACACTTTGCAATCAAGGTTGCAAATGATTTACTTTCTAAAAAATTAAAATTAGAACAGATTAATTTATATTTCTTTTCACTTTCTGAGATTCTGATAAAATTTCCTTAAGTGGCAAAAAAGAGGGGTGAATTTGTCAAGCATGCTGAAATTTGCACTTTTTTTGTGGCTTCTTTGTTGTCACAGCCTTTGGTGCATGGTATTTACCAGTGTACCATTTTTAGTTATTTACATGCCTGTGAAATTATTATTATAAAGTTCAGTTCCCTACTCCACTTACGCACCTTCCCCCCACATTTCAGTCACATTATTTTACTTCTACAATATTTCGGGGCTAGAGAAAATTCAGGGAATGTGCTGCACATGCCAGTATTGTATGTCACATTCATCATTCTGTGGAGAAACACTGATTCTGGAGGTGGAGGCCCTTGAGGACAAACAGGACAGTAAACAGCACAAACGTGAAGACTTTCCCACACACACACGTGAGTTATGTGCAAAGGTATGGCCTTTCCATCATCGTGCTGTTTTTTTCCACAAAGCTCAGGCTTCATCTTTTTTTTGCTAGACTGTTAATTTGAAATCTATTCTACTCTCTCAGACTTATGAAAAAATGTAATTTTAAAAATGTTACTCAAGAAGGTGGTCTTTATTTTTAATAGCCTACATGCTATATACTTTTAAATTAGTTGTTTTAAGATACAGCATTCCAATTAAAAACCTACTATAATTTCTCATCATTTCCTGGTATATGGCAAGGCCCTTTAAAACATTTTTATGTATAGTAGGCCCTATAAATATTTACTTCTTTTTTTTTCAACATTAGGAAACTAAGAGAAAATTGTAGAATTAGACTTTGGAGCTACGTAGTGTATTTTTGTACTATTACAAATCTATCTAAATCTACAACCTGCTAGGAAAGATCAGATCTTTCCAGCTTGGGATTGTAATGTATGATTTGTGTGGACTCAAGTATGTCTCACAAATGCATTTAGTATTTTCTGAACTGAGCCTCTGTTCTGTGGCAGGCAGGTTTCTAACTGTGTGTGTTATGACTGACTGAGAGCCAAATTATTCTCACTAACACACACTCAATTCCCAGCTACTACAGAAAAGATGGACTCCAGGGCCAAAATTGAACCCTCACTAACAAAGCTTGCTTTCTGCCAGTAGTAATACTTCCACAGTGAATGAAAATTCAGTGACCTATATTCTTCCATTTACATCCTTAAAATTTTAAATTAAAACTTTGTCAACAGTAATTCTAACCATACTGAGGCAAAAAGAGCGGTCCCTGCAATCTGGCAGCACTAAATATAATTCATAACTATCAAAAATCCGTTTTCTCTGCATAACTTTTAAGAACGCTCCTGATGTCTTGAAAATTCCATGCAATTTTCTTTAAAAGTTGGTTTGGAATGCCACTGTGCATCTTGAAGCCCACATACAGTGAGTTAAATTACAGCAATAGCATATTTCTCAAGCACCATATAGTTGCAAATCCTTTATCCTGAAGTACATAGTAAAGGATTTTCTCCTTCAACAGTGAAGAAAGTTGAACTTTGGGGTTGTTTCAATTTAACACATGATGTGCTGCACTCTGAAAGCTGTGTTTTGCTTTTCCTACTTTTTCTTCTTTATTCATCCCTGCTTCCCATAAAAGGAGTTAAGTATGTAATACTGATTATAAAACTAGATCTGTATTATCACTGTTTTCAAAGCATCATTTCCCTGAACTGGCTTATGTAAGTACTTCTTTTTCAGTGGGTTAATCTAAATGCAGAGTGGAAGGCTATTTATCCTCATCACTATTTCTATCACTTCGTCATAACCACTGCTGGTCTTCCCTGACTCAGTAAATGGCATCACTATTCACCTTGTTACTTGGCCAAAACTTTGATCTCCCTGATGCCTCACTTTTCTTCATGCCTCTCATCACATCTATTAACAAGCCAGGTCAACTCCATCCTCAAAATATATTTCAAATAGAGCCATATCCACTGATGACTATACGGGCTGCTTAACTGTGTTCCCTATTTGTCTTCTTCCTACCTTAGAGTCTATTTGTCACAGAGCAGCTAAAATGAAATTTCTAATGTTTTTTTTAGAGACATGGTCTCTAAAAAATAGTGCTATACACCATTCCACTGTAGGAATTTTTAAATCAGCTTTAGATTTGACCTTAAATTTTCAAATGATTCTATATTTATTCGAGAGCAGATATGTAATCTTCGTCCATACCATATTTCTTATCTCTCCTGCCCAGCATATCTTTTTTAAAGAGATAGATATTGAGATATTATACTCCTAAAGTTGAAACAGAGGAGGTAGGCATATGACGGGATGGCACTGCTGTCTCTGAACCCTTCTACCCAAACCTCTGGGCCAAACTAGACCAGCTGGTCCTGGCCTCACCTGGGACTCTGATACCTTACATACTGTCCAGATGTTGCCAAGGGAACAAATACCTTTAGTTTTTTTTTTGTTTGTTTGTTTGTTTGCTTTTTTTGCATGAAGGAGAAAAACCCAGCTAATACCAGCCAGCAAAGTCACTGAGAATATTGATTGTGCCTTTATCAGTCCCAAATGAAACAGAAAAAAAAAGTTATTGAAAATTTGCCACTCCAGCGATTTGCTTTGCTACTGTTGGGAACACTGGCAGACTGGTACCTAGTATTCCCTAACCAGCATAGAGTTTCCTTGGAAAAAAAAGTTGTCAGCTTTGCAAACATCTTTTAAAGCAAGTGTTTCTATAATTTAATCCCTTGGGGCTGGGGGATGAGGTATCAGGATGTAAACTTCCCAGCTAATACAAATATTAGTGGGAAAATATTCCAAGATTGTGTTATATAATGTATTACAAATTCTATCTGGAGGTATTTCCCACTAGCTTGATTATTGGTTCTGAGATTATGAAGGACAGAAACTTCAGTGGCATCCTATAGGATTGGGTTAAAAGATTTTCAAGCTTTAGAGCTATAGGAGCTATGAGAAAATGTTGATTCCTCTAAAGCTCCAGTTTTCATACAGGAGGACACTGAGGCCCAGTTTCCCCCAGCTCCAGAACCAGAACCAAGTTGTCCTCCTTCTCCACTGAGGGGCCTTTCCTCCCACAGCTTAACTGTGGTACCTCCTTCCCCCCTCCACCCTACCCACAGGCCCCCTTCTTTGTGAGATCAACCAGGCTTACCTTGACCCAGTAGAATTGCAAAGGGAGTAGAAAATATGTTTATTGTGCAAGTAAACCATGATATGTGATAATAGAATATTATTTTATGTCTGTAATGTAATGATCTTAGAAATATTCTCTGTTAACTTCTTGTGAAAGTTTTTAGAAATAATATGTAATTTCTTACCTAATTGTTTAGGATAACATTATTATTTTTCAGTTTATTCAAAAATGGGGAAAATTATGTTCATTAAGTGAAAAATGTGAGGCTTTCATGTGCAAATTTTTTTAAAACATCAGATCCTATATTAATTTTACCATGTTCTTAAATAATATTTAACTGGGCACATAATATTAGAAATTAAAATGCCTTTTTTTTTTTTTTTTTTTTTTAGTATTTTGGAGATATTCCACTGTTTTCTGGCTTGCATTGTGTTGAGAGAGCTGCCAATCATTATTCCTTTGTTAGTAATTTTCTTTTTTCTTTGACTGCTAGTAATATCTTCTTTTTATTTTTAGTGTTCTACAGTTTTTCTGTGGTATCTCTTCTTATGTATTCCTTTTTATTTATCATGCTTAGAATTTATAGAGCTTCCTAAATCTGAGGAGTCAGTCCTTTAATCAGTTTAGGGAAAATTTCAGTCATTATATTCTCAGACATTGCCTTTTTCCCATTACCTCTATTCTTCTGAACATTTAGACATATATTAGACCCTCTCATGCTATATTTCTTATCTATTAATCTCTCCTTTATGTTATCCATCCCTGTGCTATAATAGATGCTATCTTCAGATCTACCTTCTAATTTACTAATTTTTTCTTCAGCCCTGTCCAATTTGATCTATAACTTATCTGTTGCATTTTTAGTTTCAGTGATCATCTTTGTAATTTCTAGAAATTCTGATTCTTATTCATAAATCAGCTTTGTCTTTTTTATAACACCTTGCTATTTGCTCATATTTTTAACTCCCTTTTTATTTTATAGTTTGAATATACTTTTATTACATTTATGTCTGATACTCTAAAATCTGAAGTCTTTGGGGGTTTTGTTCTTTCATTTGTGCTTTTTGCTGCCTCTCATTCATAGTGACTCATGTTTTTATTTTGTTTTATTTTTAATTGTGAGCTCCTATTTAGGCTTTATCTACGGGAACCCAGTGGGACCTGGGTTAATGGATATGCCTTAAAAGATCTGTGTTTGCTCCACCAGGAACTCTGGAGCACTACCAGTTTGGACATACTCTCAGTTTATTTCTTGGGTCAGGGTTTCTAAGAACAGAAAAGAAGGGTAATTCACACACCAAGTTTATGTGAAGGAAGGGTTCTCTCGCTCTGTAAGCTGTGTTTTCACTATAGTATGATATAGACAGTACCTCACTTTCTCTCATTCTTAGTAGGTGTCTGAGAATATAAAAGCAAAAATGTGGGTATTTTTCTTGCTGTCTTCAGAAAGTACAATTCTCTCTACTTGCAGAAGGACTTTTCTTGACCCAGAGCCTTTTCTAGCAACCTCATTTTCAGACTTCTCAAATGCATGGAATATACTCGTTTTCTTTGTTATTAGTCAGTCACTCCTTATATCAAGCCAATATAATTTTCCTTATACTTTATGCTTGAAGATGTTGATCGCTTCCTGGAATGGTTCTCATTTCTATGATACTACACTTTTTTTTTTTTTTTAAGCTACTAAATTAAGTGAACATCACGGTCAGTTTTGAGCATTTTTAAATATCAATGGATGGTGGGCATATTGGGAAAGCTCTAGTTTAGTGACTTAGCCCCTTATTAATTAACGAATTGCATCTACTTAGAGAAGAGTCTATGTTGGCATTATTATCTGCTGTTGTGTTTGACATCGATTTTCATGGGTCTGAGAATGACAGCATGAATCTTTTATATGCAGAGTGTTAACCACAAAAATTGAAAAAAGGCTGGAACAGCAGGGATACATGTGATAACTAAGTATGTTTTGCAGATTAACCTAAAGTACATCCTGGAATTGTGTGTAATAAGCAAAAGCTTGGTAATGGCTAAAATTCTCAGAGGCATGGGATTATCTAAATAAACCAAGGTGCATCAATTCAAATAAATAATGTGCAATTGTTAAAAAGATATATCTTTATGCACCAGTATGGAACAATGTTCGTGGTAAAAGTGGACATGAGAAAAATATGTAAAGTAAAATAAATGTGCAGTTTGTGTCAAAAAAAAAAAAAAAAAAAAGACTAAGAGAGCCCTATGACTTTAATTCTCAAATGAGACCTTTTTTTTCCCTTCTATCCTGCATGGCCATTAAACTCAGGCTACCAAAATTAGCAAATTTCCTCAAAGTAGCTGTGGCATTCATACGTAATTTTGGGGTCCTTAATTTTTTTACTTGTTTTTTTTAAACAACTTTACTTATATATCATAAAATTCACACATTTTACGTATACAATTCAGTTATTTTTAGTGAATTTACCGAGTTGTGCAACCAAGACCACAATTCGGTTCTAGAACATTTCTATCACTCCAGTAACATCCTCTTGTCCGGTTACAGTTAATTCCTGTTTTCAACGCCAGGCAACCAATAAACACTTCCTCTCTATATAGGTTTGTCTTTTCTGAACATTTCATATAAATGAAATCATATAAGATGTGATCTTCTACATTTGCCTTTTCTCTTAGCATAATGGTTTTGAGATTCATCTGTGTTGTGGCATGTGCTGGTATTTCATCCCTTTTTATTGCTGAATAGTATTGCATTGTGTAGATATATGATATTTTGTTTATCTACTCACCAGTTGATGGATGTTTGGGTTATTTCTACTTTTTCACTGTTAGGAATGATGCTGCTATGAACATTCTCATGCAAGTCTTTATATGGACTTAAATGTCATTTATCGTGAGTAGATACTTAGGAAAAGAATTACTAGATTGCATCATAAATTTCCATTTACTTTCTTATGAACTCAGCTATATATTATAAAGAATGCTTACTATATTTTATACAACATTTCTACCTATGTTATGTTATAGAAGAATTTTTATGGTAAGTCTGGAGCAGAACAGTTTTTGAAAGAGAAGTGTGTTTTGTTTTGTTTTGTTTTTACCTGTAAGGGAAATTTGTAAGTTGAAATTTCTGTCATGTGAAAATATTCACTTGCAAGGTAGTGATCATATTTGTGTATTTCTTTTGTTTTTTAGTTATCAGAATCATCAGGGGCCTTTAACAGCACAAGAGAAAGAAAACCAATAGGATGTTGAAAGTATTAGCCAAGGAATTCTTTTTTTTTTTAATTCTAGGACACAGGAAACTAATCTTAAGAAACTAATTTCTTTTCAGTACTTCCAGCCAAACAATTAGCTTGAAAGAAATACATTAATTTACTCAAATATTCAAATCCAGACTATTCAAATTCTACTTTTGTTATTATAATGAGATTTACCTTTAAAATTTTGTAATGATAAAGCCATTTAATTCAGAATTAATTCCAGTTTGGAGACTTGGTTTGGTCTTCTTATGCTTTCATTAAAAACATCTATACATTAACAAGATGAAATAAATAAAAAAAAAAATCTATACATACCATCCTTATTTCTCTGTTTTGATGTTTTCTTTTCCCTAAATTGAATCAAAACTAGTAAATAGTTACCATTGTTATATATTGAAAAATGCTGCAAAATTACCAAAGTCTACTGCCCATGTGAAGAAATTTTTTCTTCCTTCTACCCTTAGGTTATTTATTGCTTTGAGGTCAACATTCTAATATTGTTAGTTACTTTGAGGTTTTATATTTTTAGGTCAGTTTAATGAATATGTGCACAGCTACTTCATAGTTTCATGTGTCCATGGTAAATGAAAGTGAACACAGGTTTGGTTAAATGATTACCTATCACCTATGATCACTTACGATTCAAGGATTTATGCTGTATTCTATTTCACTAGCCAAATGCATTGAAATAATTTATTATGGTACGTTTATCCTTTTCTTTTCAACAAAATCATTTTTGCAAGATCTTTTTAAATGGATGTTGTTTTCATTCATGGAAAATTTTAAGAACAGAAGGTTGATTTAAATGCTTTTAACCAATCACTTAACATTAATGCACGGAGTCATTGTGCAGATGCTGAAAGCAATTTAAGGGTCTGGTATATGATATCCTCCAGTGAAATTTTATTGTCTTGAGATTCTGGCATATCTATCTTGATAGAAAGTTGAATATAGAGTTTTTATTCAGTGTATGGATTACATTAGTATAGGATGTTATGAAATTTATTTTTCCGTCAAGTATATATATAAAATTTTAGCAGTAATCAGATATCCATTATCATGTATAAAATGTTATTATTGCTTCTGAGTGTGCCATCTAAAGAAAAGACTTGATTTTCCTTGGTAGAGTCTCTTAACACACAAACAAAACACAGAGAAGGTGCTTAACTTACGGATATAAATAGAATTTCTTCTTTTTAGTGCTGCTGCAGGGAACCTGTCCTTATCTTCTCCCTGCATACTTCTCATTACCAAGTGTAAGCACTTCTTTCTGTTTCCACACTGGCCTAGTGAAGTCTCAGCAGTAAGTGTGTAAGAAGCTTCTGGTTAGACCAGAAGTCAGCTCATCCTCAGAGTTGCCAGGGTAATGTTATTATTGTTATTATTATTCACATATGCATACAAACAATAATAATAAAGCAACTTTCATTTATAGAGCACACCAGATACTTAAGAGCAAATCTAGAAGGGAGGAAGCATTATTCGCATGTTACAGATAAGAAAACTGAGACCCAGGAAAGTTAAGTAACTTGCTCAAGGTTATACAGCTAGAACTACAACTTATTCACATAACGTCTATTCCCAGGCTCTCCTGACTTTTTGGTTTATGAGGATTTCCTGGTTTCTGCTTTTCATTTCTCCTTTCTACTTGTTCTTAATTGGTATGCCAGTTTGTTTCTTTGTCTTGACTGTGATAATGTGAATCTGTCTCCACTTCAGACTGTTGAATAGTTCATGCTTAAGCACCAAAGAGAATGCATGTCGACTTACCCGTTTATTTAATCAACCAACAAGTGTTTAATGAGCATCTATTATGTGTAAAGTCTTCTAGAAGATATTTTAGGGAGCAGGAAGACCCTCCTCCTTTTGCTTATATCCTCTTTGAGAACAAGGTCTGAGTTGTGTCTGTGTATGTGTATGTGTACATTTGTTATTTAGAGATATCAGAATGTGGGGGGAAATTGCAAGAAGCAGCTAAAAGAGTTGAAGGTGGTTGACCTGGGGGGATTGGGGTTGGGAATGAGAATGCTGGTTGTAGTAGGTGACATTAAAATATATATATATATATATATATATATATATATGTGCGTGTGTGTGTGTGTGTGTGTGTATGTGTGTAATTCTGATAAAAATAAAACAAAAATAAACATTAAAAAAAAAAGGTATTCCAAGCTGTGGAACACTAAGGATATAGGGCATAGGAGAAGGAAAATGCTAGATGTCTCAGAAACATGAGAATCTTGCTAGTGCCTAAAATGGAGGAAAAGCATAATTTCTTCAGTCAACAAATATTTGTTGAAGACCTAGTACATGTCTATCCCTTTATTAGATACTAGGCACATAAAGCTTCAATGTTTTTATCTTCATTTTACTCTCAAACTGATCTTGAGTGGATGGTAGACCTGTGCAATATAATATGACGAATGGGATATATTGATGATATCCACCTACCAGATGTCTGGAAAGTATAGAAAAGTTTATCTCCAGTCACCTGGAGGTGTCACTGAAGGCACGGAGAGATGACCAGCAAACATGGAGGGAGATGGGATAGCAGAGCTATGAGCATGCTTGCCCTGATTGGGAAGGGCAAGGCATTCACCTGCAGTATTTAGAGTATATGGTGGAGAATTGTCTAAGATGAGAGTGGAAAAGGTAGTTTGAAGTGAGATGTTGGCAGGCTTTACCTCTAAGGAGTTTAGACTTCATGCTATAAATGTTAGGAGTTATGGAGGTGTTTGTGGAGGAAAGTGACAAGTCAAATTTATCTTCCAAAGACAGAACTCTAGCAGTGGTTTGGAGGATAGATTACACTGAGAAGAGATAAGTAAAGAAACCAATAATAGATACTAGAGTAGTTTAGGGAAGAGATGGCAAATCTCAGGTTTCTAAGGTTTTTGCTTTTGATTTTTTGACCTGCAAAATATTAAATCTACATTGAATACTGGTATTCTGTATTAACACCTTATCCGTGTCGCTGTGTATACTTAGATTCATATTTATGTGTTATAATCTATATTTAGAAAATATATATATTTAGAATTAAGTTCTTTAAATTTTATCTCTGTAGATCATAATTTTAAAGGACAAAAATGTTTCAGGTAGCACTATGACATGCTAAATACCTACTCTTTAATATCTGTGACTCAAGAAACAGTTTGCAAATGGAATTCCTAGTGAAGTTCAATCCTTCTTGTTTGAGTTGAAGAAAGTAATTGTTATGTATTATCACTTGTCTGAAATATATTTGATTCTTATTGTAGGCTAGCACTGTCTAACCGAAATTTAATATAAGCCACAGATGCAAGCTACATATGAAATTTAAAATTTTCTGTTAGCCACATTGAAAAAAGTGAAAAAGAACTGGTGAAATTCATTTTAATAATATAATTTATCAAAATATTATATTAAAATAATAGATTTTATTTAATACAGTATTATCAAAATATTATAATTTCAGCATGTAATCAATTAAAAATAATACTAATGAAATGCTTTACTTTTTTATGCTAAGTCTTTAAAATCTAGTGTATATTTTACATTTACAGTGTATCTCAATTCAGACTATCCATGTTTCAATAGCTATGCATGGCTAGTAGCTAGTGTATTGGATAGTATAGTTCTACAATAACCATCTTTAGTGGAAAACTCCATTTCAAGATTCATTCTAAATTTAGTGAACTATGAGAAAATGGATGTCAGTGTGAACTTTCTCTTTCTGTCTTTGTGGCAAATATACAACCAGACACTGAACATGGATTTTATTTATTTTATTGCCTTGGTGACTCAGGGTATTAATTCATCCCTCTAGTTAGTAAACTTTATCTCCTACTTCGTCCTTCTGAGGCTTTTTCTTTCTTTTTATAATTACGTCCCTTTGTTCTCAGCTACAGTATCATTTATAAATAAAGCAGAGTGTTCATCTGACATCTTAGAATACAGACAGGAAAAAAATCAGACAAACAAAAAGGAAATCATCTTCTTCATAACTGGTTGCCCTCTTATAATGAAACCTGTATTATTTGATAAGATAATGAATTCTTGAAATTGTTTTCAAGATGCCATCTCCTTAATACTCTCAGTTAGTGAATAGCAAGAAACACTGTTCCCTCATTAAGATGCCTGGAGAGGTCATGGACGCCCATATGGAGTAGACCCACTGTAGAGGACGTACGTCTGATCTGTGGACTTTGCTTTATGATGAACCCCTGTAAATGATGAAGTGTCAGAAGAATATCAAAGTTTAATATTTCAACATTGCATGTAAGTTGAGAGGGGGGACAGAAAGACTAGCTCTGAATATTTTTTTAGTAATTTACTATACATTGGGTCCATTAGTCTTCACAATTATTTACCTTCAAGATCTGTATGATTAGTATTGTACTGAAAAAGAAATATGCCCAGAATATTTGCCTATGTTGCCTAAAGTGAACGGTAGAAATGAGATTTAAACCCAGGTCTCTCTGACCCTAAATCTGGTACCCTTTCCACTACAGTATGCTGCCTTCTTAGATAGAATCTTTCATCCTTGAACACTGTATGTTGTGAATTTTCAGTGGGGCATGGTACAAAGGAACCAGGAGACAGTTTCTAGTCCCAGTCCTAACACTGACTGGGTATAAGAACATGTGCAAATTCCTCATCTTCCCTCTAATATTTTATATCTACATCTGTCACAGGCAGTGTGCTAGGAGTAGTGAAGTTAAAAATGTAACCCGTTTTCCAGGAAACGGGTTTACATGATGAAATCAAATTCTCTCTGTCCTCTAAACTTAGCATCTGCCTGAAAGTGGAGGCTTTAATGCTTTGGAGTCAAGAAGGCTCAAGTTCAGAACCCAATCCTGCTTCTGTTTTTTTTTTTTTTTTTTTTGAGACAGAGTCTCACTCTGTTGCCCGGGCTAGAGTGAGTGCCGTGGCATCAGCCTAGCTCACAGCAACCTCAAACTCCTGGGCTCAAGCGATCCTCCTGCCTCAGCCTCCCGATTAGCTGGGACTACAGGCATGCACCACCATGCCCGGCTAATTTTTTCTATATATATTTTTAGCTGTCCATATAATTTCTTTCTATTTTTAGTAGAGATGGGGTCTCGCTCTTGCTCAGGCTGGTCTCGAACTCCTGAGCTCAAACGATCCGCCCACCTCGGCCTCCCAGAGAGCTAGGATTACAGGCGTGAGCCACCGCGCCCAGCCCCAATCCTGCTTCTTAATATCTGTGCATAGACAGGCAAATTATGTAGTCTCTCTGAATCTCAATTCCTTCATCTGTAAATTGGACTGTTGTAAAGAATCAATGAGAAAATATAGTAGATATAACTGTCCTTTCTTTATTCTTCCTATCACAAAAAAATGGGAGTTTAATTTATAAAATATTTCTTATATAAAAGTTAAATTCTTATTGTCACAGGAATTTAGAGAAGGAAAGAGAAAATTAAGAGCTGACGTGTGATCAGGAAAGATTTCAGAGAGAATGTAGATTTCAGGCAGGTAGGGAGGGAAGAAAGGATTTGGATAGGAAAACTTGGAAATGCAGAGAGTGGTATTATATGAACAGAGGTGAAAATCAGGCATGGCATATATGAGAAAATTTGGCATCTATCATGATTTATAAGCATTTGGTCATGGGCCAAGTTGTTGAGTTTTTGGTCATAAGCTAACCATAAAATTAAGGAGCTTCTTCTGCCTGAGCATTTACGTGTAGCTAAAAGAATAAATCTGTCATGGTGGGATGTCTCTTACAGACTCAGCTACTGTGCTGTCCTTCACCAACCATAGACTCCAATTTTTTGGCTCCTTCATTGTCTTTTTTCCATCTCTATATTTTTTTCATTTTTCATGTTTCATGTCCTGAACTTTCACCTTCTTTTAGAATGGCAGTTTTGTGCCTTTTATTAGGTTTCACAGAACTAATTTAAATGCTTATTGATTTAATACTATTTATTTAATTTATTTAATGTTATTTATTTTTATTTGATATTATTAAATTAGGCTTCAAATGAGACCCAGATTACTTGAATTTCTTAGTATACATGTCATATCATTTTTCAAAAATGTGTTTTAAAGATCTTGAATAATTTATAAAAGCCTTCAGAAATTTAAATTCACTAGGCTTTTGGTTACATTAATACACATATATACACACAAACTCTTATGGGACATTTAATTTTTTTTTTTCCTTAAAGATAAGAGAAATTTTGTCTTCTCCAAAATAAAACCTTCTACAACTAATGAAGAATATATCCCTGCTTTTTGTTTCTTTTGATTCACCTAATAGAGATGGTTTAAATATCCTATGGGAAGGGGTTCATTTAGCCATACTTGACTCTTAATGGAGGCTAACGCTCTGCAAGATTATTCCAAATCTTCAAAAGAACATGTATTTTAAATAAATCAGGTTAAATAGGAAATAATTGGCCTTGTACAGCATTGAAATTAGAAGAGCCATGTCTATATTTTATATGTATTCATGAGTATGAAAGTATTTTACTAATATATGAAAATTCAGAAATAGCAGAATACTGTAGGTTATACAGTGTGAAAATGCTCTAGTACCATTTTAATTCTTTTTCTGCTTTTCAAAAAACATTTTACTGAAGTATAATATAAATATAGAAAAATGTGTATATATCATACGTACACAGCTCAGTAAATCTTAACAGACTGAATATACCCTGTAACCAGCACCCAGAGTCAAGAAACAACATTTCCAGTACGCCCCAGTACCCCAGCCCTGTGACCCTTTCCAGTCATTCCTCTCCCCAAGGGTAACCAGTATCATCACTTCTGACAGCAAAGATTAATATTGCCCCCTTCTCTACTTAAACAGCATTTTTCCTTAAACATATATAACATTATAGAAATATCTATGTAGTATGCTTATTGCCCTTTGTGGCATGGTGTGCTTATTGCCCTTTATGTTTAATTTAAAAAAATATATAATTTTAAAAAATATATAATTTTAACACTTTCTTCAGCCTGAAGTTAAACTGTTCATTAATTAAATACCCATGGCCTCAAAAAGAGGGAGAGAGGCTGATACACACACACACACACACACACACACATACATACACACAGACAAGATTTTGCCGTACTACAAATTCTTCTGATTTAAAGCAATACAATAGTAAGAAAACACATTATCAATGGTGGAGAAAAAAATAAGAAAAGGAAACATTATTTCATTGATTTTTTTTTTTAACATTCGAGTCATTTGGCATCAAAATGAAGAATTTTATCTTTAAAAACAACTTTTGTGATGCCATGTCACTAGCCTTTAATGGAAATAATTTAGAAACTTCCTAGAATAGTTAGAGGAAACAATCTGGCTTTATGAATCAATGTATATTCATTCTGTCTTTTCCAAGCCTACTTGGTTAATGAGACACAGTTTTTACCTTTAAATTATGGTCAAATTAACTATAATTATAATTTTAATATGATTTCAACATAATTTTGAAACATCTCTACTAGCTACTTCTTAGTTTTTAACCTCTATACCACAGCCCTAACTAGGACACTATGAGAGGGATATATATTTTTTTAGAAAAGGAGTTAGTCTGAAATGAGCTTGATCTGGCAGGATGGGCTCTATTCAGAAATTGTTGGCTGTGTCATATCAGATATGAATTTTGATTTGCCACACTATTTTGTTTTAGCATTGCCAAGACTTAATTATTTGGGATAGCACCATGTTACTTACCATGAGGTGTGATTTGACAAGAAAATACCTGAAGAATGATTACAAAACATATCGCCCTTTTTTTAAATGTAAACATTATATTTAAAGAAAGCATTACTTGTAAAAATGGAAAACTTTAAGAAAAAATTATATTAGATTAAATATTTTGAGGAAAATGTAAGAAATGTTCCCATTTATGCAGGCCATGGCTTTTAGATACATGAAAAAGTAACTGCCTAGACTATTTGTTGCTTACTCAGCTGAATGTAAAAGTGGAAGCTGCACTGACATTGAACTTTCCTAATATATCAGAAGTGTCAGAAAAACTACATGTATTTAGCAGCTTTTCTTAGAACATATTTGCAAATGGGAATTTAATAAATTCCTGTATCTCTAATTTCTTACCTGATGATCTCTTTAATAGAGTCACAGATTACACATCAGAAATACCCGTGAATGAAGAATAATCACTCATGATCTTTACCAGGCCAGCATAAAAGAATCTTTTTTTTCCCCAGCAGGCTTATGAAAGCATTAAGACATAAAAGAAAAAATTCTAGGAATAAGAAAAGTACAAGAGATGTGCCTTAAAAAAGCAAAACAAAAATGTAATGGTTTGATGGACCACCCCCACAAATGTTATGACATGTTGTTGGTATTTACTATAAACAATCCAGTCAGTGTGCCCATATGCTAGGGGTAGTAGAAGTGGTATGTATGAAACAAGCTTGGCTATGGACTGAGTGTTGTAGCTAGGTGATGGATACATGGAAGTTATAATACTATTTTTCTACTTTTGTGTATGTTTGATATTTTTCATGATAAAAAGTTTTAAAATGTATGCCCCAAAGCACACTTAGAGCTGACATAAATAATTCTTCCTGTTTCAATGGCACGAGCAGCATCAGTTACCTTTTTCATCATGTAGAAGGACAAAGGGGAAAATCTACTTAGCAGTGGCGATGTTTTTAACATTAAATAAATAATGACAGAGATTGGAAGAGTCATAGCCTTGTTTATATGCCTTTCTCAAGGCCTACAGTTTTCTGATTCTAGTTGCAGTATCCAGAAAAAATATTCTGATCGGTCAAATTAGAAAATTTTGGTTGGTTCTGTATTTAATAGTATACTTTTCATCTTAGTGGAGGGTATTTGGTTAGTGTTATGCTATACTTCCATAAAAGAAAATTTGTTCCATCCTACTTTGACTAAATCTATTGATCATTAGACTGTATAGAGAAGCAATTTGTACCTGGTTTTTGTTTATCATAAGGAAAGTCCCAACATTAGATGGCCATCTACTTTTACCCCAGTTTTATATCTTTTAAAGTCATTATATATGTATATATGTGTGTGTGTGTGTGTGTGTGTGTGTGTGTCATTATATGTGTCTGTATGTGTATATGTACAATTTTCAATTCAGTAATTTTAGATGCAAACAGGCAAAAGTCATATTTTATTCATCTCACTTCATTTGAAAGAAATTCTGATTTAAGCAATTAGTTTGTATTTCATTAAATATGGTGATTAAATCTCTCTACCTTGAGCAATGGAATGATATGTTTAGATATGTTAAAGTGTGTTTTATATAGAGTACCTCTGAAAATAAATTATGTTGATGTCTCATTTTCCAAGCTGATGGAAGGATATTATAAAACAGCAGATAAACCATGCAGGATTGTTTTTCTCCCAGAATAAGCAGTATCTAAATACCAAAGATAGAAAGAGATAAAATAGTAAGAGAAACTTAAATCTGAAAGAGTGGGTCATTTGTAGGGAATAGAAGGCATGAATATAGCCAGTCTACAAACTGTAGTGGCCACCTTCTCTCAGTATAGTAGTCCGACCTGGGCAAGAACACAAGAACTTGCAAGACTAACACAATCTTCCTTCCTGACACTCCAAAACCAATGTCAGTTCTAAATATATTAGAAGGGAAACAGTATCAATTGAGAAAGGAAATTGAGTGAAAGAGTAGAGAAATTCTCTCTAGGAGCAAGGTACGAACTCTTAATTATACAGGACTAAGGAGCAGAGACTCAATCAGACCACCTCTCCTCACCCAAAAGCAGAGGATTTATAAGGAGACGAGTAACTTGGATGTGAAACTGAAGAGCCATGGGGAACTTAGGCAGCTGTCTGTGTATTGTGGCCCCAGGCTTGCAAGCTTCCTCTCATAAGGGTGCTCCCACCATCAGTATCTGCTTAGTTTCCCCAAAACCTCTCAGAATCCTCAGTGTAAGGGAGCTAGTCCTACTATCCTGTGACCATTGAAAGTTTCCATTCGTTCAGTCCCTTTCATTGTCCAGCTTTAGGACTGTCCATATCCTTCCATCTCTCTGGAGATACAGCCACAATGATCTACCTAGGTCATTTTGACACCACTCCTACACTTTTGTTTCCTTTTGGATAGTGCCACATATCAGTGTTCGTTCAGAGCTTCTCTGTGTTTATGTCTCTAATTAGGCCTCTTCAAATGAAAACAGAAGATTATTTCCAGTGGGCCTCAGACTTGGTCCTGGTCATCATATCTGAGGGTTGATGTTTGTTATAAGAACAAAATTAGATCATTATTAAGATGGTACTTCACCTGAGGAATCCTAATACAGATCCTAGCAGTGCCTGAGAAGATGCATGCACAGGATACCATGAGATAGGTTCCCTGGGGGCAGGTGCCTTGTCTTTCATGTTTATATATGCATCTCTGTTGTTTATCAGTTTGCCAAGCAATGCTAAAATTATTTCATATATTAAATAATTATTAATAAGAGTAACTAATATTTATTGAGCACTTGTTATGTGCCAGCCCTGTTTTAAGAGTTTCACATTTATTAACTTAGTAAATTTTCACCCCGACTCTGCCAGGGAGTTATTATTGTCATCATTACTATTATTTTCATTTTGTAGTTGAAGAAACTAAGGCATAGATTAAATAACCTGCCCAAAGTAATGCAGTTTTTAAGTCATGGAGCCAGAATTGAAATGCACAGAGACCAACTCCAGAGCTTGTTCCCATAATCATTATTCACCTGATAATTCATTTTTAATGAATAAATGATGATGAACATCTTTGACCCCAAATCTAATACAGAACTTTATTTAAAAAAAAAAAATACATGGAGTACTCCTTTGTCTTGGCTTAAGGACCATATGGGTTTTTGCCCCCAAACACAGAATTAATAACTCTGTTGAAATGAAAATCCATATTAATCTATACCATCCAAGACCTTTTCTTACTGGAGCAATAGCTCCAGTTTCTGCCTGTCCACGCTGAAGGAAAAGGGATGATAGTAAGGAGGCTTAGTGGAGCTTCAAGGTACCTTACTACTCTCCTCCCATAAGAGGATGCCAGAAGAAAGCAACCATCATAGCAAATAAAGAAAAGCTCTTACCTCTTCTGAAAGTTTCATCCCTAGAACATCCTGCTCAATTACCATCCTGGAATTTAGTTTCAGGTCTATATTCTTCCCCCTTGGAGAGAAATGAAAAGGGGAAGAGCAGAAAAGAACTTGAAAGCTTTCTTCTGGGGCCCAGTGGTGGTGCTCCTTTTTAAGTAGAAATCCACGAACAGTTCCAATAGGGGGAACCTGGTGGGGAAATTAACCAATTTCATGTTCCTCTTAATCCAGGAAGTCACAGTGTATTTCTATTATTTATCTAGAAATATTATAAACTCCAAATATATACTTATTTAGATGTTCTGATGAAAATACTCCTATGGGGAATGTAAATTAGTACAGCAACTATGGAAAACAATATGGAGGTTCCTCAAAAAACTAAAAATAGAACTACCATATGATCCAGTAATCCCACTGCTGGGTATATATCCAAAAGAAAGGAAATTAGTATATCAAAGAGATACCCAGATTTATTGCAGCACTATTCACAATAGCCAAGATAAAGGATCAACCTACATGTTCATCAGCAGATGAATGGATAAAGAAAATGTGGTATATATACACAATGGAATATTATTCAGCCACAAAAAAGCATGGACTCCTGTCATTTGCAGCAACATGGATAAAGTTGGAGAACATATGCTAAGTGAAATAAGCTAGTCACAGAAAGACAAATATCAATAGCATGTTCTCACTCATATATGGGAGCTAAAAAAATTGATATCATGGATATAAGAGTAGAATGTTGATAACCAGAGGCTTGGAAGGGGATGGGGGAGGAAGGAATGAAGGGAGATTGGTTAATGGGTACAAAAATACAGTTGGATAAAGGGAATATATTTTAGTGTTTGACAGTATAGTAGGCTGACTATAATTAACAAGAATTTATTGTATATTTCAAAATAACTAGAGGAGAAAATTGGGAATGTTCCAAACACAAAGACATGATAAATGTTTGAAGTGATAGATATCCCAATTATCATAATTTGATTATTACACATTGGATGTATGAATCAAAATATCACATGTGCCTTATAATTATGTACTATTATTATGTATCAATTAAAAAAAGAAAAAGAAAACACCCCCACGAGCAAATAGACATGATGTGAGGTGAAATAGCCATTTGGGATTATCGCCTTCATTATCAGGTACAATCAAGAATTAGCTTGTTTGTGTAAGATTCTTTCTTTGCCAGATTTCATTGCTATCTATGAGAAAATTTAGCATTAGGTTTAAATTCCAGGGTGGACAGTTACTTGCATTAAGCTAAAAAAAAAACCATCAGATCATCATATTCTTTTTTACTTTTAGTTAATGGATCAAAAATTAAAATATAGTCGTGTATCAATCATGACAGAATTTCATTATTGTAATTCCCTTGGGCAAGATTTTCACATTTAAAATTAAACACCCAAATTTGATCATTTTTCAACAGAACCTGTTGTTTAGCTCCACGATGTTTCACTTACATGTAGTCAATAATATTTAATTTAAATGTATTGCCCTAATATATAGAATCATTCATTTAGTCCTCTGTAAGAATACTACTACGAAAACTAAACTACTTAGAAAAAGGACTATTTGTAGCAGCCTATATATTCAAGTCATATCAATTTTGCAGTGCTGTAAAGGTGTTGATTGGGCTTATGAAAGTGTTAACACCCTGTATGACATCTTCAAGAGAAATGATTGAAAAAATTTTAAATCGCAGAAGTGGAGGGAAAGTGTTGACCAGTAAGTTCCCACATTAATCTGTTTCTGCAGTAGAAAAATGTGGTAATAAATTGAAAGGTGATATCTTGCTGACTCTTGGATATAGAATTACTTGGTTTCAGACTAATCACAGAATTCAGGATGTTGTACTATATTACATACAGAATATATTTTGAAGATTACTTCTGAATATTTTGTCATTTGATCTTTATTTTTTAATTATAGTTTTTAAAAAGAAATATATTAAAATTGGCTCTGTGTACTAAAGAAAACCTGATGGTATTCTTGTTTTTATTGGTGATTTAAAATTATCGTTGGTAGATTCTGTGTGTTTGTTTTCAAACATATCTGTGTGAAAGTAAAATAAATGCAACAATATTCTTTTTTGACCAATATTTATTATAAATTAAAAGATTTAATTAATTTAAAAAATAAGCCTCTCAGCTATCAGTATCAATTCAATTTCACCTAATACATCTTGTGATGAATTAAACACTGTAAAACTATTAACTTTTATCCTTAAGATAGTATAGATTTATTCATTGCTTGGTCTGACCAGAGCTTCTCCCTCAATCCTAAGGATATTCAATTTTCCAATTTTCCCATACTCAGCCATGGTTACACAGCATCTGTTCAATATATGCTAAATTACACTAAATTTCTTGGCTTTGAATATCCATTGTAAACACTGGTTAAAAGCAGTAGACAAGATTTTCACTGAAGAGAGGTTTTATTTCCTGGACACACAATATGCAGAGTATGAGCAGGGATCAGGCCAAGCAACTGCAACTCTCTTACTAGATGTGTCTTTGAGCTCCTTGAACCTTTTTCCTTGCCTGAAACACTGAAATATTTAGGAAGGATTGCATGAGGAAACTTCTACAAAGCATCCAGCTTATAATGGGTTTCTGCAATTGGTAGTCATTATTATTTTGAAATAAAAATCTTACTCTTTTCAGGATTGGGTTTAGCACCTGGGGAGGAAAACTCATGTACCTGCCTGATCATTATGAATCTGAAATTGCTTTTTAAGACAAGATGAATGTTGGTTAAAAAATTAAGCAACAGCAAATGTAAGAAGCTGAAAATCCATACTACTTAATAAGTTTACGTGGTCTGGGTTTTTGCATGTCAATTAGAAAATCTTTTAATGCTACTGTTTTTTTTAATAATCAAAGGACTATACAGAAAAGAAAACTAAATATCTGAGCTATATTATATTTTAAATTTCCTTTCCTGTGTTTTCCTATCTATCTCCTCTCAAAGAAGCTAGATCATCTTCAGCCATTCTTTTATAAAAGCTATTCAAAAATGTATAAAAGTTTCAATTGTGACTCTTTTTGCCAGAGTTTATTAGTATTTTCAACCTAAGATACCAATAAATTTATATAAACTTTTGGAAACTGTAGTAGCATTAAAATTAGAAAAAAAAATTATTCAACCATATAAACATAATTTTCCCAAATTGATCTTACAGGTTAAAATTGCATTTTTTGTTCGATAATTCTACCCCCAAATCAGATTCTTAGAATATATCTTTAAAGTTTCAGTTACTGATAGTTTTCAAAATTGTCCTTAGAAATAGAGCTGCACAATTGTACATGTATCGGTCTAGTTATAATGCATTAATATACAATAGAATTTATTTTTAAACATGAGAATATCTGTAAAGTTCTTGTTAAAATAATTTGAATAAATTACAATTTAAAAGAATATTCTACTTTACCTTTTAAGTGATGTGACTTAGGTCTGTTTTAAACAGTTTGCTTGATTTCAGTATGTATCCCTGTTATATTCAAGAGACTATCAAGATATGTCACATTGAGATTTGAATTCTTTCGTGTAAATGAGCATATTTGCAATCTTATTCATTTTGCAAGTGAAATGATAAATATATATAAATTGCTATTAGGTTTGTATTATATTGTTCTAATATTTTATTAAATTGCTTTTTTTGTGTTTAATCTTATAATTTTTCTTAGCATTAAAAAGGGGGTTAATTTGTGAGCATTGGCATCATTTGTGATTATAAGTCAAACATGCCAACAAAAGCCTCTATTTGAGCAATTATTTCTTTCAGACTTTCTTATATTACCTTTGTTATGGTTGGTTTGACAAGGCAAGAAGGATATTTATCAGTATAAAAACATATACCTTTATTAGACATTAAAATATATGCTTCATCTGCAGGTATATTTTATGTCATAAATTTATTATGGTTGCTATGTAGATTCGATACCGATAATTCAATAGATTGTATTTCTAGTCAGAAAAGTAAATTTATTTCAACCGCATAAGATACTACTATAACTTTCCTAAGTTGCTAGGCTTTATTTTTAAAATGTTTTCATAATGGAACTTTTCAAACATTAACAAAAGTCTCTACAGAAGACTGTACCAAAACCCCCTGTGCACATTTCCCAGCTTCAGCAGTGACTAATAGACAGCTAAGCTTGTTTCATCTGTGCTCTGCCCTTCTCCACTGTCTTCCCACACACTGGATTATTTTGAAGCAAATTCAGGAGAGATTATGATTTGTTGCAATTTATATGATGTTTAGTCAATTACAGTATTCTTTGACTGTGTTTAATATTTGGTTATTTTGGGGGGGCTAGCTATAAATTTATAGATGGTTGGCCATTTATCTCTTGCAGGTATTACTGTTTTTACATAAATAAAAACATTAAGAATTACCTTTTGGATTAGTTGCCATCATTTAATATGAGATAATTCTGATGTATATAAATCATAATAAAGGTGAGAAAAGATATGTGGATATAGATGGCCTGCTAAAATGCCTTATTTTACATTATGATTCTCAGCAGCATAGCAAAAGTGAAGTAAACAAGAGACTAATTTAGAAGGTCCATTTAGGGCAGTCTGAAAACACACATCACAGGCACAAAGAGAATAGATATCAAACTCTGACAGGCTTTCAACAGAAAAGCCAGAATGTTCTCCGAGGTAATCCTGGAATAGCTACACAGTCTGCACCACCTCCACTGAACTTTTAGCTTTCTCTTGAGACACTTGGCAACATGCCATATCAGCCTGATGCCAGCAGTACAAGGACTAATCATCCTTAGACGTGGCATGCTCTGAAGGTGCATATAATTCTTTCAAAAACTGAAATAGGATCACAAGACTGAGGCATCTATTTCCAATTAATTTGGTCACAGGAGTTTATCTGTCATCTTTGTTCTGTCACAGCAGTTTGTGGTAAACCTGCTTCACATGGATTATCAAATATTAAGAACAGTGGATTGCAGAATTTTCCCCCCAGTCAATTCCTATTTTGTCACTTTTGGTTTAAAGTAGATGAAACTAGCCATGGGTTTAAAAATGAACTTGACATTTTCAAACTTCCATGAAAAGGAATTGGTCAAACTTCTGGCACAATGACATAGTAGGTTATTGTATACACCATACTAATTCATTCTGATTTTCTACAAAAGGTTGGTATAAAGTTTTTACTCTAGAAAAGTATATGCAACTTCAGCAACAAAGTATTCTCTACCGTTTGCCTAAAAATGCACTTATAAGGATTCTATGCACAATATCCTTATTGTGTGCTAAAATGAATAATAGTTTTCTGAATAGTATCTTTAAATATTTAAATATCTTTTATTTATCTTAAAAGCATAAGAAATTATTTTTCCCTCTGTGGTCATGTAATTCCACTGCAAAAACAGGTAGGAATTTGGATGATATGATAACCATTTTTAATTTTTATTAACTGCATGTCTGTTCTATGGAGAGAGCTTCCTCATCAACCATATTCTCGTCTGCCTTTGCCATCTCAGTATTGGTTTTGTTCATGATGTGCATTCATTGTTATTCATAAGGCAAAGAACACTCATAGCATGCAGGACAGCCAGGTTTTGTCTGGAGGAAACAGCAGGGCAACACTACATCTGGGTAAGGAAAAGGCATCAAAGAAAAGTCATCAGGTCTACCCCAGATGAAAGGGAATAGGACTTCTGTGAAAGAATAAGAAAGGGGAGAAGCAGAGGCTGATAGAAAGGGCAAGAAAGCCAGGACAAGGAAGGGAATGACTTCATAAAAATGGATAGCTAATAAAAACTTTGCCAACTTCTCAGACATTTTTTCTGAGACTGGCCTCATAAGATGTTCCCCATGGCCCAAAGTAGAAGTGAAGTGTGGTAGGAACACTATTGTCAGGGCCAGAAAACATGGAAACTGTTCCTTTTGTTTCCTACTTCAAGTCTTGATTATAATGGAAATGCTGCCAGACCCTTAATTATGAAAGTACAACAGGGCATTAATATAATTCATCACCTGTTAGAGCACTTGTGGGCTATTTACTAGAAATCTATTAAATATGACATGAAGACAGATTGCAGTCCATTTCTTAACATGACATTATAATCAGGATATATGCTCGGTAAAATGGTTTGTAGAACCTTTGTCTGTGTGTCCTATCAATTAACCTAAAATCTGCATAAATGAAGAGTAGGCAGGCAGCACCTTCAGCAAATAGATGTATTTCTTCCTCTGGCTCTCAAAAGAGGAAAGTTTCATTTTGAAATATCATTGTTGTTTTTATAGCAAGTTCATTGCCATGCATTATTTTTTTAAAAAGCATTGAATGAAAGGATTATAAAGCAAAGTACTTCACTTCATAATTGTATTACTGAATGTTGAAGCATTTATTTTTGTATGAACCTGGTACATTTCCTTGACATCCGAATGTAAAAGTCTTTAGTATAGATAAGGTCAATATTGATGGCCTGGTACTATAATCCTGTAAAGTATGCCTGATGTACCTTAAAGTACAATTATTCTTTTAAGCTTTCAGTTTACAAATGAAAGAAAATTCATTTATGTATTATCTACATACTAGTTAAAGATAAGGCCCTCTCTGATTTTAAGTGGAGAGTATTGTATATTCAAATATATTTTACCTTTGTGCTCAAGATTCATATTTGCCCTTTATTTTTTTTTTTCTATCTAAAGAATATGATGCGAAACTCCTCTCGATAAGTTATCATTTTAGTTAGGTCCCCACTCTGTTACTCTGCATTCCATTAGAAATGTTGCACAGTGAACTAGCAATCATGTATAATATTTTTCACAATCAGCCCTAGTTAAGATCTCTCTGTACATATTTCTATAATAAAGTTATATTCAAACATAGTTTTATCCATGGGGAGGCATTGTGTTTTCGGCTGTAATGAAGGGAAATGGTAGGAGAGGTAAATCACCATGGTGGGGTAAAAATTTCAGCTGGGGGTGGCTCTAGAATAAATGTTTGTTTTTACTTACTATGTTTATTCATTGGTTTTTCTCCCCTTCACATGCTGGCAAGAATATCCAGGAGAATGTTTTTCTTGTATAATGTTTCCTCCCCTTATGCCATAATTTGTTAGACTTTAAAACAGAAACTGCCAGTGCCAACCGAGATTTCTTTGAGAATGTACTTCCTTCTGGACAGAGTACAGAAACGTTCAGTTAGACCAGTGGGACACTTGAGGCAGAATGGAGTGGGTGGCTGATGACTTTGTTAGTCCTTCTTCCTGCACCATTCCCAGCCCTGGCTGAGCAGCTTCCCACCTCTGCTCTTACTGTTGTGCTCCAACAAGGGGTGGGGTTACTCCTCTAGCAAAATCTCTGTGCTGTGGGGGAGAAGAGCACTGACCCACAGTTGTGGTCACTCCTTGTAAACATCTTCTTAGGTATATCCATGACCAGCACAGATGTGCAAAAACAGTAAAGAAAAAAATGTCAGGTTGATATCAGGATTCTGGCTTATAAGGCCTTTGGCTGTGAACAAGACCAGGACCATAGGATCATTCCCCACCCCCGCCAGCTCTCTATTTCTTTAGCCTTACCTCCTCCTTCTCTGCAGCATGAACTCCTTCCTAGTTAAGCCACACTGGGCTTCTTCTCCCTGTCCCTTAAACCTTTCACCCTCAGTCCAGTCTCTGTGACCTTGCCCATGGCTCAAATGTCCTCTCTCTTCACCTCATGATCACATCTCCTCTCTCTGACATACAAGTTCCCTAATGACAGTCAAACATTTTTTCATTTTGTATCCCTCCCAGAATCGAATACAGGTTATTGTACTAAGGAGACATAGTAAATAGCTATTGCATTAAAAATGCTATTTTATTAAGTAAAATTTGTGGGTTTTAGATCCATATAATACCTTTAGAATTAAGGTTAATTAAAGGGTTGCCATGACAGCCCCTCAGATATGGAGATGATTATTTTACTCCCTCTGGGTCTTTTCTGTCCCAGGCCAAGCTTCACCAAGCCCTTTACCCATTTTGTTCATGAAAAGATTTTCACCATTCTAGGGGCCTTAACATTTTACTTTGGCTTTGGTTTTTCTGGTCTAGCTTCTGCAGAATAAACCTGGAAACTCCCTCCCTGTGTAAAAATCTCTGATTAATCTCTGATCTGAACAGTTTAAGATCGTTTCAGTTCATTTGATAGCCAGATCTTACTCTCGGTTCATTGTGAGCTTGTGGTGAATTGACTCCTCTTGGTCTATTTCAAATAAATGACTATTTCCCCCACCAAAGGGAAAAAAAAGAAAAGATTAGATCTAAGGAGTTGTTAAAGCATGCAAGATGCATTTACATTTGAAACTGTTCTTGTTAAAGATTATTTATTTTAAAAATCTCTTTTCCTTTTCTTTGTACATCTTAAATATAAATAAAGAGGATATATTTCTTGAAATCTAACGGCATGAAAATAATCCTTTCAGTTTGTTCTGTTGTATCACATGCATCTAAAATTGATGTTCTCTGAAGGATGGCTCAGGGTTCATGATGAATACTTGTTAAAATAAACAATAAAAGTCCTAGTTAGCTGTTAGCCCCAAAATAGAAATGGTCATTATCAATAATCAGGCCACTATAATAGATTCTCACTCTTTTAGAGGAAACCACGACATTTGCTGCCTCATTTCCAGAAGGGGCTTGTGAGAGAATCAGCTCCTGAAGTCACAGCTGTCAGACTCTGGAGTCTCAGCAAGGGATGCTGGGTTGGAAAACCAGCTTTCCAAAGGGTCAAGGAAGCAGAAACTGATTTCTCACACACCATTACACAGTTTAACTAACATAACAAATGCCAAATAATTGCTGGCACTAATGGGTAGGTGGATGTTTACTTTGTGTAGTTACCATGGAATCCCTTAATATTGATGGGCCTGCTGTGATTGAAATGCTGGAAATTTAAGGAAATAGTAATGATATGATTAGCTTGACTCAATTATTGAAACAGGGTTTATTTATCTGAAAGGCAATTAAAACTATATTATACCCAATTTGCTTTGATTTAATATATTATCTATCCTATGAGGATTGTTCAGTATTACATAATTCCATTTAATCCAAGGAGACATGGGTATGTTTTATGTATGATGTTTATTAAGCTATTGAGTTTATTGATTTATGCATAAAGTATATGGAGCTCTTAATGTGTGTCAGGAACTGGAATAAGCACTTTACATGCATTATCCTATTTAATCTTCACAAGACATAATTATCTCCATTTCACAGATTGGGAAACTGAGGTGGAGAGAGGTTAACTTGCCAATGATCCCACTTCTATTAAATAGTAAGACCCAGGATTTAAACCCCATTTGGGCCCAGAGCCTATGTCTCCAACCTTATATGTGTTTCCCTATCCGGCAGTATCACCATTACCTAGAAACTGAGAAATGCAAATTCCTGGACCCCAAGACAGCTCTAGTGAATCAGAAACTCTGGGGGTGGGACCCAGCAGTGTGTGTTAGCAGCCCTTCAGGGGATTCTGATTATGCTAAAGTTTGACATTGATGGCCTTCCACTGTTCCCCTCTCCAGCACAGGTCACCAGCCAGCTTTCCCAACCTACATCTGCCCATTTCACCTCCCATCCCCCCAGCCCCTCCTTTAACAACCTTCCTGCCTTTAACGAATGCAGCTGTAGAAAGCATATTATTTATGTTTATTAAAAGAGCAAACTAGATGTTAGGTTTCTTTCTTGAACAAGCACTTTATCTAATTAGTATCTGATGGAAGTTATGAACTGCCTGCCCAGAGACACGCACATGTGTCTTTCCATGTAGAATGTGTTCATCATGTTTGCCTGGAGTCAGTCCGTTGAACATCCATAGATTCCAGGAGAAGACTCTCAGGTAGTGGCTGTAAAGAATGTCAAGGTTATATCCTAGACCCATAAATGTCTCTCACAGCAACAATAATAAGCAGTTCTTCTCTGTTCCTCAACATTTTTCTTTAAAACAATCTAGCCTCTGACAATTATCTATGTGTGAACTTAAGCAAGACTAACCTTTTCTAAGAGTCAGTTTTTTTCTCTGTAAACTCAGGATAATAATATCTACCTTCCAGGATTATTGAAAATTTAGCAATGATAAGTATAAAGCACTTAGCATTAAAATAGGGCACTCAGTAAAATGTGTGTGTGTTCCTTATTATTTAAAAAAATACAGAAAATTACAAAGAAAATAAATGATAACCCATAAATAAAATAAATGGTAACTCAGAGATAACTATAATTGCTTCTCTTTTTAAAAATAAATTTGGAATACATAGAGTTTACTAAACTCCATTTTTACAGAATAGTTCTTTGTGAATCCTCTCAGAAAGAATTATCTCCAATGAATAATTTAGTATAATACATGAATGAGACTTGGCCATTGCCTGCCTACACCCAACTCAATATTCTTTGTCTCATAACAGTGGCAAGGGATAACCATTTTTTTAGTTTTACTTTGGTACTTAAATAGCAAACACCTTTTAGATTTCTAAACCCATTCTCCAGTCCAAAACAATCCCAATGATATATGAGCTTGGAAAGCGGGAAGGGAGTGAAGGGCAATGGGATTTAAAATGTCTCTCATTGTCCTAGGATATTCTAATACTTATAATCTGCCCCAATCCCCATGAGACTACAATCAGCTGTCTTTTATCTTTAGCTGGTATAGCTGAGACCTCAGTTTAAACAGTAGTTATTTACATTGAAGTCTGTTCCATGATATCTTTTATTGTCTTATCCTTTTTTCTCCAGTTGCTTCCATAAAACAAAATGTCCCAAAAGCAAGAGAAAAAAATGTCATTAAAGCATTTTTTAAAAATGAAATGTGTTCTTTTTTCTGCTTATCTCACATGGCTGTTTTTTCATTGTTCCTTAGAACAGACATCCCTAAATAGTCAAAGTGAAAGTCCAGACTAGACAATCATGGAAAATCATGGGCAGACGCCTCTTGCCCTCAGGTCTCTGCCACTATCACCACCACCACTTAGTCTTTGAGTTTATGCATCATAAGCCCTGAGAGAGAGAGGATAGGATCTCTTTTTCTTCCTTTTCATCCAGTATCTGTGCAAAATTAACAAATTTACCCAATAACTCTTTGTTGACTGCATATTATGAGCTTCAAATAAGCATAACAATTCAAATAGTATCTTTCCCCTCTGTATTTCAGATATTCTTATACCAACTTCAGTAATTGTTAGTTTGAGAGAAATCCTGCGATAAGAAGAAAAATTGCAGATGGAGAATCTCAGATTCTTCTGCTTTCTTCGTACTTAAAATGTTCTTTATACTTCTTGTAACCAGTGGAGATAAGATAGACTTTTAAAATAAAGTCATGATTCTTCCAAGTGGTCGTTTATCAGCCCTGAAAGAAGTCAGGATACATCATATATAACATCTGGAGATATATGATCCCTTGGAGAATGCAAGCAGAACTCTTCCAGTCTTCTCAGAATTGTATTTGGCATTTAAACTTTTTTATATTAACAGCTTTTTATCTGTCTCTAAAAATGATATCTATTCATAGTCTGATATTTCAAAGATATAGAAATTGTGGATAAAAAAATCACTAGCATTCAAACATACAATCACAGCCTTTCTAACCTTTTGTTGAATTTCCTGTCCCCATTTGCTAAATTATAAAACAAAGAGTTGGTGTAAACTAATATTTAAATCCATTTTTATATTAATCAACCATTTTATAACATGCCCACTATTGATATAATTATCTTCATGTGGGAATATTAAACGTTTCTCTCATAAAACTTCATATTACCTATATTAGGTCAACCACATTTAAGTTTCTTTTCTGAAAAATCAGATTTAAGTAAGCTAGGACAATCAGAGAAATCTAGTAAGAGCAAAATTCCTCACTGAATCTTACAAATGGATTCTTCGATATTATTTATAAGCTTGTTATTTCTAAAACTCCAATTACTATCGTAATAAAAGCAAAGTATCAAAGTTACATCTAGATTAGTTCAGACTCCATGCATCTTTTTTTCTTTTGATTTCTAGAATTCTTTGTGTCTTATTGAAGAAAACAGTAAATTCATCCTGCCCATTTCAATTTATAAATCGAATTCCACTAATCCCAATGCCATTACAATGAAAACTATACTATAATAAAAAAAATCCAAATCCCAGACAATGACACATTTATTTCTAGTACTATTTCACATAACAGATTGTGCCAAAACAAATCAAAAACATAACATTCATTTTAAAAGATTTCACCTACATCTTGAATACTATATATAGAGTAAAAAACAAAGATTAGTTATATTATAAGCTGATGGTATATTAGAATTGAAAATAAACATTATGATATTTCTTTATGTAATCTGTTTACTTGACTTGGACTTAATCCTATTAATTAAACATATTTCAAGAACTATGATAAAAATTAAGATTAGTGTAGAAAAGTGAATTTCCAAAAGTTTTTGGCAAGTCTTCAAAATTTGTAGATGTGCGTCACCCAGCCTGTTTTGTCCGGAATGTGTTAATGAGCAGTCAAATCCAATACATGAAGTAAAGGAAGAAAGAAGTGTTTGAGCATATTTATAGGCAATTCATAGCTCAATGACTAGACACTGAATATCTGAGAATAGATTTCATAAAATAGCATATTTTAAGAATGAAAACTTTCTCAAGTTCTTTTACTCCCAGAACAAAGGCTGTAATCCTACTATATTTTTAGGACTCCTGTCTAGGGCAGGTTTTTGATATAAATAAATGATGCATTAACATTATATGCAGACAGAGGTGTATATGCCAGCAGAAAACTAAATGGGGTAGAATTGTATGTTTATACAATACAATTCCAAGGTCAGTTCACTAACTCTTTGCTGAACATTACAGCTCATATTTTTTTCTTTTTTTGATATATGTTCCTTTTTTTGTTAGTAGATATCACTTCATCAAACATTCCATAAATCTAAGTCTAGTGAGACAATTTTTTGTTAACTCTTCCTGCACCCATTTCTGTGCAGTTCTGTAAATATCTGACAAGCTGTTGCACAAAACAACCTAGTAGTCTGAAATAACTGAACCTGGAACTAAAAGAAATTAGAAAATATTCAAGTAAAAGACTATATATAGCAGTTGAATTTTAAATGCAGTCAATAAATACTTTTGATTAATTGAACACTCTTCTTTAAGGACATTGCTGTGAATTGTCTTTAAGTGTGTTGTTTATTTCTTTTGGAGATTGCAGTGACAAATGTTGTTTGAGGGAAATTTCCCTGGGATCAAATGTTTTTGAGGGGAAATTAAATTTACTTATCTAGTTAAAAATTAGTAATGAAGAAAACCTTTACAACTATTAAGTCATAATTGCTTTACTCTTTTTTGTTTAACTATGTAATAGGAAATCTAGTTTGAAGTATAGAAGGTAAAGGAATCTTTTTAGCTGAATGCATTTAACTTTAAATTTACTTTTTGCTAGTGTTTGCCTTTCTGTACAATTAGTCAGTATTCTGTTCAATCATTCAGCAACTTAAGCTCATGCCACTACCACTGTCATAGTCGCCTAGATTAATCAGGTTTCTTCTTTAACTTCTTATATCCACTTAAAAATCTTTTTACATTTTACATTTTTAATGTAATATAATTTTACATTTTTAAAACAATTAATTATTGATGTTTTAAAAGTTCCACAGTGACAATAACCAAAGTAGTAAAGATCACCTTGGCAAAACGTTGGTTATAATTTTATCTTTCAGTTTTGGGAATAGCAAATGTATTCAAAGTGGTATAATTTCCTTCTATGATGAAATATTAACCCACACAGGCTAAAGGAAAGCAATGGATGGAGTCATTATCAATTTAGTATCACCTTTAATTCAACCCCATAAATTGCTGCCCTGTATCATTAAATAAGAAAATTTTTTCTAACTAGATCCCATCACAATTAGGTAATCTTACTTATTTTTTCTTTAGGAGATTATCCTCCCCCCCCCACCCCCCAAAGTCTTTATCATAAGCCATAAGGGCCTGTTGATTAAAGATCTTCAGGATTCAGTCCTGGTGCCCATGTTAGATTTCGTTCTGCATTTTCATTATTTCATGGGTGACAGATTTAAAGGCATAATGACTAAGTTTAGAGCGTGCACTAAGCTAACAGAGGTTACAAACACTTGGAAAGCTAGAACTAGAATTCAAAATGATCTTAATAAATTATATAAACCACATGTCAAAAATATGGAACAAATTCAAGGTTATATCTTGAGAGAGAAAGCAAACTATACTGTCAGCGGAGGGAGGAAGATTTGTCTGAGCACAGATATGACAAGAAAAGGACTGTGAGCTCGGGGTGAGTCAGCAGGGTGGTGCCCATTCTAAAATAAGACTACAGAGGCTGGCTTTGCTCTGCAAAAGGCACATTTAGCTCCTTTGTGGCCAGAAATACAGAAAATTAAGGCAAAGTACACCTTGAAAAGGCTTCGCTCCCCAAAGCTGCTGAGTGCAGACCCAGAGAATATTGCTTGTGCTCAGGGTACCTGTGAGCCTCTGTCCTTAGAGAGTGTGGGTGCCAGGCCCTCTTCAAATACCACACATTCAGGGAGTGCATGACGACTAACAGGCATGGAGAGGTGGTAAGAGGGCTTTTTTTGTTGGCTTTTAGTAAAGCATGCTATAAAACTCATATGATACTAGGATTTAGGGAATTAGGAAATAATCCTTTGTTATGTTTGACATTGCATAAGCTTTTATTATACTATTTTGTCAACTCTGAGTTTCAACATTTTAAAAGGAAGTGTGAAAATTGAGAGAGGTCTATAAAAACAAAACAACAGAAATGCTTATGGGATGTAAAATAGGTCATATGGGGAAAGATTAAAAGAGTTTAGTTGCTTAGCCAGGAAAATAGAAAGCTAAGAGATGACTTAATAACTGTCTTATAATATACAGAGGCTTATCATAAGAATGCTGACCAGTTCTCCATCCCTATAGAAGAAAGAACAAAAGAAAATTAGTTTAAAATAGCAAGGGAGAGTTTGCTTTCACATTGAAAGGAAGGTCTTGATTATACAATGTTACTAAGCATTGTCTAAGGCTACCAAGAGACATAATATAATTTTTGAAGATGTTTAAAATGGAATGAATACCCACCTGGTCGGAAGGCTTAAGAGTCAATCTGCTTAATGGTAGAACTGAGCCAACCTCTTGAGGTTGATATGTAACAGTTCTACCCCTGTTATTACATGTCAGAGTGATCTCCTTTTCTTACCCACCTATAAAGATAAATTTACATTATTTATAGTAAGGCTTTATTTGACAATTTCAAGAGATAACTTCGCCCTCTGTTTTCCTATCTCTGAATAAGTACATTTTTTGTTTTCGGTTTTCTTTTCTTTCACTTATTCAGTAACTATCTATTGAGTGCCTGCTCTGTGCACAGCACCGTGCTCAGGGCTGTGAGGGATACAAAGAACTGGACATTCCTTTTTACTTCTTCACAAACATTTGCTCCGCACCTCCGCTGTGCTAGACACTATGCTACACGCTCAGAATTCAAATACACGTACAAAGACGGCTCTAAAGAGCTCACATTCTAGTGAATGAGAATAATAGGTAAACAGAATTCAGTGCAGTGTGATGAGGCCTTTGCCAAAGGTATGGTTTTTGCATTTGGTACAGATTGATGTGGGTTTGGAGGTTAAGGTTTGCTGGAAGAGATAACATATGAGCTGAATTGGGGTGGGATGGAAAGGGTGGCCACCATGCTCTAAAATACCAACATGAATTCCTTGTTCCTACCCAACAAGATACATACTAGCAGTAGATATAAAAACATTTGTTTCATTTTATCAACACGAATGTTATTGGTTCTGTCCTCTGCCCTTTCTTTGATCTTTAATAAAGCAATGAAATCTGATTTACAGTCAGTTCTGTTATAAGGTGACATATATGTTTCTAAAAATCATCGCACTATGCACAAAATTATAGCTTACAGAAAAACAGAATTAGGGGCAAACACTCAAAAACTTCATCAAGAACACATACAATTTTTAAAAGATGGGAACCTTATTAAAAATAGCACAGTTTTACACATGTTAAATGGTTATACATACTAGTGCTACAGAACTGCATACAGACTACAATAAATGCAGCAGTGTACCTTGAAAAAGACCTGGAGGTTACTTGTGGAAGTTAGCATTAGAAGGTTGAGGTAAAGTGGTGGAAGGAGGATTAACTGAAACCCAACAGGAAGATGTACCAGCAGATGTGGATGAGTGTGGCTCATAAATGAGTCATAACACAGGAGGTGAAATGAGGTAGTGTGATAGAAGTTTGAGATGTGTGCTTGCTTGTGCTATATGAATTTCTCTCTAGTTCAGTTAAGCAGCATGTAGTTTTCTGTGTTCACCTAGTGTTTTTCACAAATAAATCATTGTAAGCAAATGCAAAATTTGCATTATGTTCAAATTGCTCCCTAATGTATAAATCCTTTTGGAAGAAATTTGTGATCTCAAAACAAGTGTTATAGCAAAACTAACTGTACAGTTGCAAATTAAATTCATAATTTTTTTTACTTTGTCTCCTGAAATCTCTAGCATACTGTATTCAGAGTCTATTGGATATATCATAATTTTTCATAAATCCAATTTTCTACTTAACTAATGCTCGTCTAAGCTACTTCCATTTCCTCCAGAGCAACATTTTCCTCTTGTCTTCTCTAACAGGGGAGTGTCTGCAGGGAACTTGGTAAACAGGTGAAGGCCATGCAAGTGCAAATAGGTTTTTGCAATCAGAGCCTCCATATCTGCAGCAATCCTTGGGGAGACGGAGTAGCAAGGGCAACAGGTCTTTTTTCCCTCCACCAAGATAAATAGCCAAAGCTGCAAAGGCAAAGTCTTGGGAGAGGGGGGCTTTGGCCATGGATCTGCTTCCACTGGCAGGCATGAAGAGAGAGGGAGGCATGAGGGAGCAAGTAGGACTAAAGAACTGGTCTTTTCTTTCCTTTTTTTTTTCCCTAGCAAATCAGTTGCAACATTTTATTCCACTAATAATGATTAAAAGTAGACCTACTATTTCATCCAGCAATCCCACTCCTGGGTATTTACCCAAAGGAAAAGAAAAGAAGCGGTCCTTTCATTCTGCTCTCTTATTTTTGGCTGTGGTCATAGATTCTGGAGTAAGGGGTAGACAAAAAACCCACTAAAGGAAATTAAAGTTAGAAGGCGAGGAGGTAGCAGCTGGGGAATTAGGTTGAAGGCAGTGTCCTTCACTGGGTACCTGTCCTCCTTCTGAAATATTTTTCCCATAGAAAATATAAAAGGGATGTTTTACTGTGTATGCAGTGTGGTAGTCATTTTTTTTTCCATCTAATTCAAGTGTTCCTACAAGAAAGGCAGCTGTCAGTTGTGTTATCTGAGGTAGGGGAGATGACAGTTTTGGATTTGCATTTGGTAGCCAAGAGAGTACCAATCTTCACAGGTACCATGGTGTTTTCTTGAGGCAGCCAGAGTCCTCTAGTCGGTGCTAAGCCCCAGAGTCTCTGGCCTTGAAAAAGAGGGGAAGGTTCCACCTGCCCAACTCCAGATTAGACAGCTTTTACATAAAAATTGGGAGCTGAAGGGTTAAATTACACCAGATGATAAAATCCTTTCATAGCCTCCAGCAAACTTTCAGCTGACAAAAATGTTATTGTATGTTCTCTCTTGAAAGCCTTAAGATATGCTTGGGTTAATTAGATTTCCAAATATGCAAATATGCCCTAGTGAGGTTTTTCTGAAATGCACCATTTTAAAATTATGTAGCATGGCATTAGTGTTCAAAACACAGAATTGTAAGACTATGCCTGAATAGCTTACTAACATATCATATAAATTCATAATTGATCAAACCCATTTATTCCCCACTGTCCACATTATACTGTTCAAATTGGGTTAGAAAGTTTTATGGAAATTAGGTTCAGTAGCATGCTTTAGGGGAAGATCAAGGAGTAGTTTAAATTACAGCAGTAGTTCTTCAAAAATGCCAATTCGCTTGTCTGATATCAGTGTTTCCAACGTGCTCAGTTTAGGGAACATGAGGCTTCTGCAGCCCTGAGACTATGGATCACCTGAAGGAAATTAGAAGAACACAAACTTTGATCTTAAGGGGAAAAAATATTTTAGCAAGGGCATCTGAAATGATTTAATTTTGTTCACCTGCTTGTCCCAGTGAGTAATTCTAAGATTTTAACTTCTGAATAGTTTTTTTCTAGAAAATACTAGAGAGAAACATGACATTTATTTAGGTGTTCTATATAAACAGTTTTCTGGTTAACTGAAATATTCCTGCTGTCAGTTAAAAATCACTAATCATTTTTCCTGGAAACCTTGCTAAAATGCATTACATTCTTCAATGCTTTATTAAACAGTATAAACTAGAATATGCTAAACATCGGCCAATAATTTCTGGATGACTCAGTTGTGCCATGCCTGCAGGACCCAGTGAGGTATAGAAAGCTATTTATCCACACTTTCCATGACCTAGACCATGGGCTTGATAGACTTTTTCAGTAAAACATTAGATAATAAATGGTTTAAGTTTTGTAGGCCTCCTTGTCTCTGTTGACGTTATTCTACTCTGCCATTCCACTGGGAAAGCAGCCATAGACAATGTATAAGTAAATAAGCATGGCTGATTTCCAGTAAAACTTTATCATCAAACAGGCAGTGGGTTGAATCTGGCCTGCAGGCTGTGGTTTGACCACTTCTGACTTATCATACTATCTTTCTTGGGTTAATTTTTGAGTTTGTCATGGTCATTTCTTGATGTTTTTATGTTTTTGTATTCCTACTTTTAGCAATGTCTTACCCCTTTCTGTTTACTGCTTTTGATGTGCTTTGGACTACAAGGAAAAAAAATCTAGCTCATCAGAATTGCACATAGAATAAGAGTCAGTAGACTGCAAGTGTGCATCATAAGGCTTTCTGGTGAAGAAAGTATACAGTGCATTTACTGTAGCTTTCCTTCTCAGTGCTTGCTCAGAGGTCATTTTTATTTATTTCTGGGTTCTTCACCAAATTGTCAGCTTGTGAAATAAGTTTGGTGTTAAAAGAATTTTGTTGTGGGTCAGTGGGTTTTTGTAATGATTCATCACATTCACTTAAAAGTAAGAACAAATTTTTCAACTACATTTTCATGAGCATAGTTTAGTGTGTCTCGTCCAGTGTTTTCCATCCTTATGAATAGTTTATCAAGAGTAACAGATGTGTCTACTCTAAAAGAAGAGACTAAATTGCCTCTTCGGATGAGAAAAAATTGCCCTGCCCTCACCATGATCAGTATTCTATAATATTTTATGCTTACTTCTAGGTTTACTTTATTCACATAAATAAACTTTGTTTTTGAGTTCTCAAGAACACTTTAATCTGCACACGTAACTTAGTTGTTGAGAGCACTGGATCTGGGTTCAAATCCTAGTTCTATCACTTACAGCTGTGTGATGTTAGGCACCTTATATAACCTTTCTGAGCCTCAGCTCTTTCATCTATAAAATAGGGATTTCCAGGGTACCCAGCTGAGAGCATTGTTGTTCTGTTTCTTTGATGTGATTGCCCTCATTATTCCCCCTGCTTTCTTCCAGTGACACCCAAATCAATTCTAGGTTTAAAACTTAACGTGCAATCAAAACATCACATTATATGCCTTTAAATCTATAATACTATTTTTATTTGTCAATTATACCTCAAATAAAACTGGGAACACTTTTTAATCTCAAAAGATTAAAAAAACACACAATATGTTAAGTTTTACCTTCCTGTTAAAACCCTTTTCCTTTATAGTTCATCATTGAAGCAGATAATACCTAAGATTAGATAAAATAATTTATCTCGCCTTAAAATAGGTGGCTACAGTATATGTGGAATGCAGGAAGTTAGGATTTGTAACATAAAAAGCTATATCCAATTGCAGAAAATGATATTTTATCCTTTATCCTGTTATATTATTAGATACTTAAGGTATATTATTTACATCTAATTTGGGATGCTTGCTAGGTAAAATATTGAAAATGTAGCAAACAAGACCTAAAATATAGAGTACCAGCTCTAGGAGAAGGGGATATAGACTTAGCTATCAACATTAGTCAACATGTTCTCCACATCCAAGAAGTTCTCAAGATTTGATTCTATTCTTCAACTTCCTAGTTACTAGTTACCATATGCAAAAAAAAAAAAAAGAAGGAAAAAAAGAAGGAGAAAAAAATAAGATCATAACTCACAAAAAATCCAATAATTATATGAATAGTATATTTGATGGATAAGTGGATAGTTATGCAAATTGGGTTCTAATCTTGTCATGCCACTAGATCACATTGATACTCAGATCAAATTACTAAACCATTCTGGGCAAGAGTTGTCCTACCTTTAAAAGAGAGGATGGAACTTTGGTTTTACAATGAAAGAATAAAGACGTTTCTGCACCATTTTCTTGATAATCACTCCTAAACAAGGAAAAAAGAAACACAAGCATAAATTTCAATTGTGATTAAAAGAGGAGATCATTGTCTTCCTTAAACACAACCTGTGAAGCTGGAAGGCAGATAGTAGAGTGATAAATGTCCGGTGCTGAAGGAGTTTTAGAAATAGAAAGAGGTGATGCTTGTCCAACAATGTGAGTATAATTGATGCCACTGAATTGTGCACTTAAAAATAGTAAAAATAGCCAATTTTGTTGTTTGTATTTCACCACAAAAAAAAAAGTTTTTTTAAACGCATGGTAAGTGATTTAATAGAGAGAAGTGAGGTCACACAAAAATGTTTCCAGATTGACAGTATGAAAGAACAGCTAGCCAATTTACTTCTCAAAAATGTTTGAGACATTGGAGGCCAGGTAATTATAGAAGATGAAGGTAGTGAAGACAGGGATTACTTGAAAGTGTGTACAAGTTACCACTAGACCTCATGATTTCTCCCTCCCCCATTCCCTCATAGTCCCTGGTTAAATGACCTTAGCACTTCCATCTTGGCAGGAGATGATGTTCTTGGAAGATTGAATCAAGAGCCTCAGGACTTGGAAACTGTAGGGACTCAGGAGGTTAAGGGACCAGACTGAAAACAAGGGTGAAAGTCTGGTATGAAATGTAAGACTCCAGCCCCTTCCCTAGATGAGCTCCAAAATACAGATAGTCAGGGCTTATCCCTCTGAGCCAATTCACTAGAGGAGTATAACCTGATTCATAATAAACATATGGAGGTGAAGAGCCAAAGTAACAGCTTGAAAGACTTGAAAATACTTTCATCTGGAGAGGAAGAGGTGAGCAGATAGGACAACTACCCTGAAGTTTTTAATAGGCCTTTTATTATCATTGATTTTTAAACTATATGCATGTAATACTTTGGTTTTAAAATGTATAAAATAATTTAGAAGGCATAAAAGCAGGGAAAATTTCTAAGAGCCTATCCTGCCTTTTGTTTGTTTTAGTCAGATTCAATCATATTGTCCTTTATAGAAAATACCGTTTTTAGACTCTTGACTTTTTCCCTAAGGGGGGAAAAAAAATCACCAACATAGCTATTTCTAAGGAGTGCTAATTGGTGTCATCATATTTTATGTGTAATATATGTTTGTATTTAGATATATTTTTTCCTCTAGTAATTATGTCTGTACATTAGAATATGTCTACTGCAAGATCACTAAATTGGTTCTAATTCTGAATGCCTAGCAATGTAACCTGGCCTGGGTGTAGCTTCATTTATAATTTTTTCTATAAAGAAAGCATTTACTAAGCTTGAATGCAATGGGCTATGTTTAAAAACATATTTGAGGGATGTCCTAGCATCCAGTTGCTCTGCATTTACATAGAAACTGCATGTTAATTTCAAAAGGTCTTATCTATACTCTTAGAGCAGTGGTCCCCAACGTTTTTTGGCACCAGGGGCTGGTTTCATGGAAGACAAGTTTTCCACGGAAGAGGGGTTCAGGGGAGCTCAGGCAGTGTTGCTAGCCAGCCATGGGAAGCGGCTATAAATACAGATGAAGCTTTGCTGGCTTGCCACCACTCACCTCCTGCTGTGTGGCCCAGTTTCTAAGTTTCAAGGGGGTGGGGTGACGTGCAGGCCCAGACCAGTACTGGCTGTGGCCTGGGGGTCGGGGACCGCAGCCTTAGAGGAGGTCTGGGATTTTATATTTTATAGCATCTTATTTCCATTTAGAGATATTTCATTGGCCTTCTCACTTATTGGTCTCTATTTTAATTTATTTTTAGCAACTATAAACAATGATTTGATTTAACAGACATTGTTATAATAGGTATTTTTCAGCAGACTTCCGCAGTTAATTTATGCAGTCCTTTATGTTTGATCCCATGAAAAGACCATTTTCTTCTTTTGTTTTTATTTTCCAAACATACAAGGGTCGTTAAACCTCTTTAGAAACTGCTTTTGAATAGTCATTCTTTGTGTAGAAAAACTACAGTATATTCCTTAAGTGAAATTCAATCAACTACTTTTATGGTAACTGGGCTTAAAAGACATCAGTGAAAATACCCACACAAACTCTTAAGATCAAGGCATTTGTTTCAACTGACTTTAGTATGTACTTATCCATTGTGCATCAAATGATGAGCAAAATAGCCAGATTTCTAATAAGCAAGTACAATATAGACAAAAGAGAACACTGATTTCAGGTCCTAGTGTCAAATGCGGTAAAACACTCTGTTTATAGCAGGTCAGGCTTGGGTTTACAATTAGCACTAATTACTGAGAAAAAAATCAAAACCGCAGCTTTAAGGAAGGACACTTTTCACTGCAAGATCAAAGCCAGTCTCTGCAGAATAGGGAAGCCTCTACCACTTAATTGCACTGAAGTGCTAATTGGATTGTAAGGTACTTTCATGAGTTCCTCCAATTAGCCAGCCATCCCTGACAAAATCCAAAAAGAAGAGATTATGAGTTCTTAGAGCTTTTGTCTACATGGTTGTGATTTGTATACCTGACTGAGTGTAGCCTGGCCTTCTTTTTATGTAAATTGAGGTCTTTGGGGTCTCAGTTATTAGCTTGCTATAAATAGTCTTGAAGGTAAAGCTATCCATTCTATATAAAGCCTTAACTGTGTACTAATGATAATAGAACAACAGTTAATGAGAACTATCATTTTTGTTAGGATACTTAATTTAAAATATGAGAGTTGAGTGCAGCTTCTTGGCTTAGGATTGTCATCTCGTCTAGTTAGGATCCAGTTAGTATATTTGTGTTACATTTGATATTTGTATTATATTTTTTATTCCTCTTCACTTTGGGTAATTTTTTTTAAAGGAACAGATAGTCAGTAATATCATGGTGTTTATTTTCCAAGTAATAATTTTTATCCCTGAGAATAATTCATGGCTCTAATTGTGCTTTGCCCACACACTGTATCCCCTGTGATTTTTATAGTTGTTGTTTGATCATATAAGGCAGCAACAATTCTGCCAGCTCACCACATGAAAGCTCATATGACAAAGTAATCTCTTTGGGCAAAATTATCCATTTGGATAAAGAAAATGGGAGCCTTTGCTTGATGCCAGGTCGCCACTACGCAAAGTGCAGTACAAAGTTGCCAGCTGTGCGGTGAATTCACCTGTCTGTATTAGACTGGAGCCATAATAAATCTTAAAAAGCGCTTACTGACATAAAAACTATTCTACTTTATTCACATTTCTCAAACTTTGTTTAACATTTGCCTAGGTGATAAATGTGCCAGGTCTCCCTTGTACTGGTAAAGGAAAACAAACAAGAATTTTTTTCAGAATTTTTAGATGTTCTGAATTATCTGATGATTTTTTTCTTTTTCTCTATTTTTGTATCTGATGATTAACCTCATTAATTAGAAAAGAACCTACTTCCTCCCACAGTTTACTTTCTATTATATAAGCCTCTAGAGTGAGTTTTCAAATATTAAAATTGTTGATTTGTGTCTCCAAAATTTGAGTCTGACACAGTATCGTAGAGAAGTAACACGATTTTATATGCTACCACGGTTAAATGTGCTTCATGCTCAGTTATTGTATTTTGTAGTAAATAGAGGTATGATGATAATAATGTCACCTACTATGTATGTAATTTGTACTATTAGGCATTTTACATACTTTAACTCTTACAATAACCCTCAAAGAAAAAGTAGTACTATCCTCATTTTACAGGTAAGAAAACTGAAGTTTAGAAAGGTTCAATAGCACAGCTGTTAAATAAAACAACTACTAACTAAAGGATCCAGGATTAAAACCCATTTTTTTCTGACTTCAAAGCCTTTTCTCTTGGCTCATTAAAATTAGTGGCAAATTAGACCCCTCCCCTTATGTTTAGTCTTAGCTCCTTTTTGTGCTAAGTCTTAGCTCCTTTTTATAGGACTGATTATAAGTATGTGTATACATATACGCATACAGTTTTTGATTAATTTTTAATTTTCCATTTTGGGAGCAAGTGACAATGTCTGTCTTGTTCGTCAGTACCTAACAACAGTGCCGCACAGTAGGCTCTCAATAAATAGGTAGATGGGTATGCCAGTACTGGAGCCACAGGCTTCTAACTCCTAAGCTAGTCCTCTACATAGTCTTGCAAAGTTCTGGAATTTATAGAATATGTGCACTTTAGTAAAAGATCAAGACTCTAGAAACTTAGAAATAATAAAAAGAAAATATTCTCTTCTTCGATAGTGTGAGATTAGCTCTTCCAAATATTTTAAGTGTTTTTTTTCCCCGCATCATGAACACATAATTTTCAGTTTCAAATGAAAACATTCTCTAAAGGAGAATAGGCTTTATACCATGAAATTACTCAGATAACTTTTTTAAAATTAGATTTGGGTGGCATGCATTGTTTAAAATAGCTGTCTTCTCTATAAAATCTTGTACTTGTGCCAAATTTGGGCACATGTACAAGGACTCCTATATAGATCTTTAACTAACTGAAGTCCTTAAAAGGAAGTTATCAGGTGACATACATTTATTGATATCCATTTCTCTGTTCTAATTTGTGAGGAAAGTAATTAGCTTATGGATGGACACATTTCCGTCAAATAAAATCAAAGTTGTTTGTTTTATTAATTTAAAAAAATTAACATTGCCCTATTATTTAGTTCCAGAGAAACTAGCTCATAGATATTTTTTTAAATGTACTTAATAATTAAGAAAAAAACAACAACAAAAAATTCCACTTGGCATGCAGGATAATAGCAATAACTTCTATGTAATGATCATTTAAATTTTGCATGTAAATGATATTTCCTGTCCTAGTAATATGTATTCTTCATCTTTAGAATGAGAATAATACCAATATCAAAGGACATGTGTTGTGTAGCTGGCCTGACACAGAATAGTCAATAATTGGTAGCAGTTTATATAGTGGAATGTTATAGTCACAGTGAAAGTATGGATTGCTGAATGTCACTAATGCTGTTTTACCCTACGTAAACATTTTGTACTATAAATTATAACTTCATATTATTTTATATGTTTCTATAAACTTTTACTTTGGTAAAATACACATAATATAAAATTTATCATTTAACCATTTTTAAGAGTACAGTTCAGTGGCATTAAGTACATTCACAATGTTGTTGTGCCATTACCACTATATCTCCAGAACTTTTTCATCATTCCAAACAGAAATTGTGTAGATATTTTATTTTTAATTTAAAATGATTCTTCCCTTTCAAAAAATTAGATAAGAAAAGTACATTGAGCAGATCTACAGTGAACATCCTGTTCACATACATTATTCTGAAAGCATTTCACCATCTGATGAGTCACATTAACTATAAGGAATTAATAAATAACATTATCATTATAAAAATGTTGATATTTTTTCCCCAAACCTCAAGAGCCCATCTCCTCTTCTTTGTTCTCTCCCACCCACCCCGTGATCATTTGGAATAAGGAAGTTGGGCCGAGAAAGCTGTGCAACTATGAGCGAGGCTTTCTCACTTCCACGTGCAAGCATTCTCAAACCGTATCTTTTAAAAAACAACATATTTATCAGGAAAAACATTTTATGGCAGTTCCATTTAATACCCACATGCAAGGTTTTGACTCATTTTGTCTTAACCATGAGTTAGAATCATGTATGACAACTTCCCCTGTCCTTGCCCCACTGTTGGTGTCCACTTCCACCCCCATTACCTTGTTAATCAGAAGTTGATGCTACTTGAAGTTCCCACATCTGTGCCTCTTGCCTATATTGCTTATTCTGCCTTCAGTGTCCCTCCTCAATTTAGACTCCCCCTTCTTTATAGCCAGCCTGGCTCTTACTGTCATTTGGTACTCAGCTTAGATTTCACCTTCTCTGGCACCCATCCTGCCTGCCTCTCTCTCTCCCCATAACTTCCTGTGCAAACCCCCTGATAACCTGCATCGCACTCTACTGAGAACATAGAGTTACTTGTCCTTTTCCTCTAGGTTTGAGTTGTGACTTGTAATTATCTGTATCCCGATTTCCTAGCACAGTGCCTGGCACCGAGGCAGAGGCACTCAGTAAATAGTTATGAAATAAATGTTACAGGATTAGAATTTTTCTGGTTGTAATCAGCCTGTCAGACCCAAGTACAATGGATTGCTAGATTTGTATTTTTCATTTATTTGAAACCTTTGGGATCACTCTTGAGAAGAGAGTAGATGAATGAATACTGTGTATGTTGAGAGACTGAGGAGAACAAGTTGTGTCGCAGAACCGTGGATAACTGAATAAGCTCTAGCCCACATGAAAAGCAAGGTATCTAGAGGAGCAAAAGTGAGAAGGAATTGAAAACCAGCACAAGGCACAAAGTTCTCCAAATTTTCATTCTGTCCATATCATTCCTGTTCTTGATTAATCTGAATATCAGTTTCCACAACAGAGTAAGGCCCTGGGACCCGTGTGTCACGTGGGAATGAAGGGACACAGATTAATTTTAGTCATTGAGAACAGATCTACTGAAGCATTCCCTGCAGTAAGTATGGATTTTATTACAAAGTACTAAATAAACCTCCCAGAGCTTTTCTTGCCTTTGCGAGACCATGTTAGTTCCAAACACGAGAAAACAAATTGTCAGAGAAGCAGGGAACTCAGGCCATTTCTAACCACAACTTTTATCGAACTACTTGAAACTTTTTTTTGTGTCTATCAAGACAAGATTGGAAGAGACTTGAAACTGTAATGTTTTTAGTGACAAATGGCACGCTTAGTCCCCATGCTATAAGAACCAAACTTTGTACACTGGGGATGTAATAAAAGCCCCTCCTATTAAAATATAAACAAGATGAGGTGGTTAACATGCTTTTCACAGTGTGGCTATTGACATGTACCAAGCAAATAAACTAGTGAGTGAGTGAAAGTGGACATGAGGTTGATTAGAACGAGGTGAAGGCAGGGGAGGCACATCACAAAATACGTACAGAAATAAAACCTATCTCAGTAATTAAGTGTTGCCTCCGTGTGTGTGTGTGTGTGTGTGTGTGTGTGTGTCTGATTATACAGCAGCCCTGTATGTTAAAAATGATCATGACTCGAAATACCTTGGTTTTCTGTGTAACTGACTAAAAGTAAGTTGAAAATACATGAGGTACGTCTAAATTATTCTTGAATACTTCTCTTTATACAAAGTGCTCTTCGTACTCTGGTAGACCCAGAGGTGACTGATAATTTCACCTATTGGCATCCCTGCATTAGGGTTAATGGCCAGCCCTGAATGCAGAGGGCCCCTGCCTACGAGAACAATTCCATGGCTCAGTCACTCATCAGACATACCAAGGCATGTTGTGCCTGTAAGAGAAGGCCCTTTGATGTAAGCCCCAAGGCTGTTACCATGGAGACCACATGATTCAAGTCACTTCCTGATGCTGAAGCACCTGATCTTTACGTCTCCACTAATTTCCACAGAACCTTGACCATACTTGACATTTTAAACTCTAATATGCCAGAATTTATTTTAAGGAAACAAATGATCTAGAAAAATTTAGACCATGATGCAGTATTTTCTTTATTTTCTTATTTCTGCACAATAGGACAGGATTATCTTCCATTCAATTTCAAATGTTATTCTTTTAACCTAGATATATATCTGAGGAAGCACAGGCCTGCCTAATATAAGAAAAATGAGTCACAGGGTATTGGCCGGCTACCACATTATTTGGGGACATGCCAGAAGCACCTACATACAAGTTCATTTTAGAGCCCTTGTGCCATTCCTTAACGAAGTGAAGCTGAAGGACAGAGGAGCCCGTAATGGCTATCTATAGATTAAACGGCTGAATCGTTTGTGCTTCGGTGCTTTTTAAGGACAAGTTAGCTTCTGGCTGGCATAACTATAGAAGGAAAGATAATTTGGGCTTTTCTTTCTTTACAAAAAGAGGTAGGAAAAACTACATGAGATGTTGATTCTCAAATTTTGTAGCTGGCTGCAGTGCAGATCATTCTGTGGTCCATACAGTGTATCTTTTGTTCTGAGAGCAAAGATTTTATATTAGTGACAAGTGTCTGAGAGCTAAAAAGGGGGAACACATTGATGGCCATGGAGGAAAAGGAGATATTTACACTTATGAAAAAATAAAGAAGCAGTTCTATATCTCTGTGTACTAAGAACAACCAACAAAAAAACAGAACCTGAGCTATCTATTCTTCCTATTTTTACTTATGATTCACTTTTTTTCAAGCCACTCCATTTCTGTGTACCGTAGTTGACTCATAATCATAGGGAGGGAATTATGCTGTCCACCTGTATGACGTGACCATTGAACTATCTCAGCTGGACCTTTTCTCCACCACAGCACCAGTTAAGAATTTGTAATGTGGATACAGAGCCTCACCCCCTGCACAGGATGCTCGGGTCACAAACTGCTGCTTAAGGATCCATTCATTCCTTATGTTGATATCTGCTACCCCCCAGAATTGACCAGGGCATCTTAAAACTGCTCAGTGAAAATGGAAAAATGGAGGTCCATTTTAAAACTTTTTTTTCTTCTCAATCCAACTGAATCACTAGGAAGTTTCTACCACAATTATGTTTTAAATATACAAAAACTACCATCTATGCAGGCTAAGTACAATCAAAAGTGATTACTTTTTTTAATGTGTGTTTACTCAGTGTTTGGGCATACAAAACAGTTTAGGTGATGTGGGCAGACAGAGTTGGGAAAATGGAACGTGCTCCAGATTTGGGAATTGAATCACTTATATCCATATGAAGATCTGAAAGATGATGTGCAATTCTGTCTTCACAAATACCAGTTTTGAGTATAGTATTTTTTAAGTAATATATTTTTAACTGTATATACTAAATAGGAATTAAAGCGTCTCTTCTTGCTCCGTGATTTTTTTTTTTTTTTTTTGTAATTTGGCCTGGAGCCAGTTTTTTTTCTAACCAATGAAAAAATCTTGTTTCCTTTCTCTCCATTCCAGTGTTAGAACTGTTTATTAGCATGTTACTTCCTGATCACACTAATTGGCTGAGTGTGGGGAACAGTCGGTAGAACCAGATGTTGTTTACACACTCTTCCTGAGTCTCTGTCCCCATTATCCTCACCTGGAATAGTTATTAATACAAAGCCAAGGTCCTCTGTCCTGTTATCTGTGTATTTCCGGTGTAAGGAATCTTAATAAGTGACACTGGAAGGTTGAGAAAGCACAAAGGAAAGAAAGGAATAATCAAGAAGTGACTATATTAAGCAAAGCAGTGAAACCATGTAAATTTAAAATTAAAGGAATCGATTTCACAGTATTGAAGGTGGCAAATTATGTCCTAATTTTAAATGTGAAATCTATGCAAATTCACTTACCACCTTCTCAACACTATCAATGCGTAGAGTTAAGCACTGAGAAAACCCAAACATTTACCTTTGTTTTAGAACCAATTATTTTCGATGATTTTCTAAATTTCTTCCTAAGCTGTCCAGTAAGCAATCTCTCTTCTGCCCACCCCCACAAAATTAACTTTATGAAATATTAATAAAAATTCTTAGGATTTCATCAAATCACCTTGTCTTGAGAAATTGGGAGCGCACCACCCTAAAATAGTCAGTTTATTTTATTGGCTGCTGTTTTGAGGCACATTCTGTGGACCAGCTGCAGAACAAGTTAATTTTCACTGTGGGGATTGAGCTAATTATGCTATCTTTGAGAACCTCCTCTATGTGGGACTCTTAAGATAAATTTTCTTCTAATTCCTAAAACATCTTCATGAGGTATTCAAATCCTTATTTTCAGATGAGGAATCCAAATCTCAAAGTTTATGTAACTTACCCAAAGTTAGATTATAAAGGGTAGGACTGAAGTTTGTCCCTTGGTCTATCTGATCACTGTACTTTAAGCCTTTGGAAGGAAAGCCAGATGTTACCAGCATCATGCTCTACACAAGTGACGTGGCCAATCAAGTTTTTCTATAGCAGTGCTTCTGAAACCTTATTGTGCAAAATAATCACCTGGAAACATAGTAAAATTGCAGATTACTTGCCATAACTTCAGAGACTGCAGGAATCTGAATTTTTAACAAGTACCCCAGGTAATTCTGAAGCTGATTTCCATTTTGAGAATTCCTTTCTGAAAGTATTAATAAAATTCTGTCCATCTATAATATCTATCTATCTCTGTTTGTCTGTCTATGCATCCAGCCACACCATCATGTGTGTATATATCTGTGTATATATATTTCCATAATAATTTTGAAAAAGAAATTTCCTTCTTTTTTACCACATGACAGTTATGTTTTTGACGGTTTTATGACAACCCCTTTACCATCTGAGGTTCCTTCTCTGTCTACTTTCTTCCTCCTAAGAAAGCTGAGGGGTTAGTTTTGTTTTCTTCAGATTAATTCAAGAGGTCATTGATTTTGAGTGAAGTCATTTCAAGTATTGCTAAAGATGTTTTCATTTTAATGGGATCAGAATTTATTTAAGATTGATATCTATTAGTGTTTTGAGGAACCTTTCTTTTGACACTTTTAGCCATAGACATTGATTTTAATTAGTAGACACAACTTATTTTAAAAGATCTTTGAGAGGTGGGCTATTCTGAAACCAGACATAAAAGTAGGCTACCTTGAGAATTTATGTTTCTGAAGTAATAATGAATTGGGGAAAAATAGGTGTAGCAACACTTTTTTTGTTATGAGACAAATTTTTAATTTACAAAATTAGTTTTTCCATAAGCCAGTGCATTTTTCATTGAGAAGGGCTGTTGGTGACACTTACTAAAGTGCTGCAACATTTTGCTAATTTAAAAAAGGTCTGCTTTAGATCGATTGCGACCTTATCAATAGAATGATCTCATTCATCTCCTTTGGATACTCTTGTCACAGTAGTTCTGAGCTGCCTCTCCTGTGGTTGCAAAATCAACATTAAAGAGGGTTTCAGAATCAGTTTGTGGTACAGTGAAGCATCTTTGTGATCTTTCTTAGTTATTAGTTTTCAAAATGTGAAACATGTTTGTAATCTTTCTTAGTTTTGTGTTTTTAAAAACATCACAAACTCATGCTACCGATATTAGTCACTATAGTTTTTTTTTTTTTTCTTAAGACTAAGCTATTTAGGTGAGAGGGAGAATGATTTTATGATATGTATTGAATTTGTAGTTCTTTTGCCCAGTACTTCCTCCTACTTGAAGCCTTAATTTTATTCATATAAATTATTCTTTTGTTGCAAACAATTTTCAAATATAAGTATATAAAATAAAAGATGGAATCCCTTATAGTTTACTAGTTTTTCAGCATATTTCCTTAAAGGTGGGGAAAACTTAAGATAGTCAGTTTTCAAAAAGCATTACATGTTCCATACTTAACATCTATGGTATGTCAGTAAATTAATGAGATTGAATTTCCTGTGGCCTTAAAGTCACATTTTGGAATGAGAGCAGAAATTATGCAATCTATAGTTCTTAAGCCTAATTTTATAAATGATAACAATTAGAAATTGCTTTCCTATAACCAACCTTCTTCCATTTCTGTTCTGCTTTTTATATTTATTAATTTTGTCCTAACCATTTCAGCTTTGAATACTAGTTTATCTCAACTTTCTTCTATTTATAGTCATCTGTTATCAAAACCATTTTCTTTCCATCTGCTATCTTTTCATTCATCTCTCCTTTTAAAATCTGTTTCCTCTCCTGTAAACTCATGAATATGCCATATTATATCAACTTTCTTTGACTAATTAGGAAAAGAAAAAGAATTCTCTACTTTGGAGATTGTCATTCTCCCTGTGTACCAGTCTGAACAATTAAAATCAGCTGTCTTTGCCTACTAATGATTCCCCAAGTTAGCTGTGAGGAATTGAAATAGGATGTTTTCCTTTTGTGGACTCTCTGTACTCTGTAACAGTGCTCCCTCCGTCGACCTACAGGCCTGTTGACTGTGGTTCATCACATGATTCAGCCCACTTTCTGAACTGATCTTTCCTAAAGAGACTGTGCTGGTCCCTAATAGCCATTGCTATTTTAAATTATTCATGTATGATTCAAATATATAAATGTCAGGAAAAGTATTCATTTAAATGGACCCATTTTGGTAATGTACATAATATTTGATATTAATAATTATATCCATTTTATTTTGTGCATAACTATTACTTACCTATCTTTGCATTAGGAAATATATTAAATAAAATGTTCTTCTAAGAGGAATATTTATTTAGAACTAAATTTCATTGGTTTTAATATTCAAAATTATCAAATATATTTGTAAACATCTAAAACATTATTCGTGTTTTAGAAATATGTCAGTCAATAACAAATTACAAAAAAATATGATTCAACACAATGAGAATTTATCAAGCACCTACTATATACATAAACTTCTCTAGGTCTTATGAGAAATACAGAACAATTTAGAGTTTGGTCATTGAGATACTGTAAAATATGTGATTCAGTATCAAAACAATTGGTAGATTCAGTCAATGCTCTATAATTTCAGAGGAAAGAGAAATCAATATGAATTAATTACTTTGGAGGGCTTCATTAAGAGCTGGTATTTGCACTTATGCTTGAAAGATGGGTATAATTTCAATATACTGTTCATACCAAAGACCTACTATTGATTATATTTAGAAAGTAAAAAAGAAGGAGTCAAAGATGATTTTACAATTTTAGGCAGGGATAACCTGGACAGTGAAATGTTATTAGTGAAGAAAGATATCGTGGGAACTAGCTTGAGATAGAAGGTAAAGAATCTGCTTTTGGACATTTGAAGTGTGATGTCTGGTAAGAAGGAAGGGATACAAGAGTCTAAATGAGACACCATGGTTACAGATGGAGGCAGTATTATATAATAGAGAACACAAATGGAGTTTTGGAGACCTGTGTTCTAGTTCCCTTCCCAATGCCAACAAGATGGGTAAACTTAGTCAAGTGAGTTCATGGCTTCCAGCTTCCATTTTTTAAAAGCATGAAACAGGAGAGTCCTGAGAGTCCTTGCACCTACCACTCTTTAAAGAAACATTTCATTTCTCCACACATAAGCAATAGTTGAATCTGTGAAAGTACATCTGACCTCTGAGAGGGGAGGAATATTTAGTGGGAGTAACGGAAGAGGGCTGAGCCTGGAGGAACACTGCAGTTTCAAACTGGAAGAAGACGAAGTAGAGAGGAATGTGTTGTCATAGGGTAGGTGACAGTTCCAAGAAGAGAGAAGCAGCATGTGAGGTGAGGGAGGAAATACAGCAGAACAAGCAAGGACAATGGCTGAAGGAGGGACAGTTCATGGGTCCTGACTTCCTTCTAGTCTTTGTGTCTGATGAGACAGACACATGCTGTGGAACTAGAGCAGGTTTCTCAGAAGGTTGTAATCACAAATCATAAGATATATACAGAGATATTTATATTTATATATATACACACACACATGGATTCCACCTAGTTATTTACATTGAATATTTATATATTATGCATCAGGAAAGTCAAATTAACTTATTGACTGTTTTAAGAAAAGCTAGACTTCCTTAGGCTGAGTCATATACATGGACACAATTTAGTTTGGTCAGAATGTGTGAATATTTTAATATACCGCTTGTGACATTTAAATAGTCCAAATAAACTTGCTTTAATCTCTGATTACTTATTCCAGATCTACATTTTGAAAACATGTCAATATTTGAAGCAGAACTACCAAAGTTTGGTTATCTAAGCTATTTGATGGTATATTAATATAAGACAATCACATTTGTGAGTATAAAATATAACATACATCAGAAACCTATAATTCCAACAGGACCTCAAAGGCCTAATAGTCTTTTCTTTTAAATTTAACCCTTTGATAAGAAACAATTATATTAAAATAATCATCGTTTCTAACCAACTCTGTGACTAGAGTATATAAATAACTAGTAAAATTTATTCCCAGAGATGATGCTGAGATAGTTTCAGTAATGTTGCAGGCAGATATGGAAAATTGCCAGCACCTAAAACATCTACTTTAATTTAAAGACTGTTAACAGTGCAAAAAACAATTTAATTGTTATCCTATCAAGGGAGATAAAATTATAAAAAGGTCATTGTAGAAAATTCAAAGAGTGAATGTAAAAATATTTGAAAGAGAGTAACCATCGATTATTTTATGTTTCCATACTTAAATTGTCAGATCTGTTCATTCTTGCACCAATGACTAAAGGAGTTGTTTTTAATGTGTGTATATTCCTATTCTTGAGGTTCTACAACTATCGTAATTGTCAAAATTTTCAGAAATTTGTTGAGCTAATATGAGGCAAGAAATATTCATCCTAATCAGCACTTACTCTCATGAGAATTTACTGTTTTGGTATAGTTTTTTGGTTTTCTTGTGTGTGTTTGTTTGTTTTTGACCATTATGAGAAAAAGTGCTGAAAAGCCAGTTAGTTTTTTTTTTGTTTGTTTGTTTTTTTGTAAAACTAGTTTTTGTACAAGTAAAGGTTGTTAGCATCCATCTTATGGGATTTTATGCAGAGAACTTTTGTTGCCACCATTGGCCTGTAGAAAAATGAGTATCTTGGGCTTTTTCTCTATCTTCCTCTTACCCTTTATTTTCTAGGTATTCTTCATCATGAAAATGTATGTGATATAATAAACTGCCATTTTTTTTTTAGCAAACTATATACTAAGTGCTTTAGTACATTATTTAAGCTTTATAACAACTGGTTTTCATTTTTGCAGAGAGAAATTGAGACTTGGAGTCCTGATGTAAGTTGCCTGGGGTTATACAGGCTGGTAAATGGCAGAGTCACAATTAATGCCTTTGCCTGACTCTCTTATATGCTGTCCTTTATTTCTTGGCTATCTGCTCAGGACACCATACTCAGTGCTGAGGATGTGAAGATAAAAAAGGCTTTCTCCCTGACCTCATGGCACTCGGTCTAGCAGGTAGGAGCTGTGCCTTTCTGTGTGAGGCCCACCTGGAAGTACCAAGCCTGCCAGTGCCTGCCCAAGTGGGTGCTTCCTCCAGGTATCAAGTGACATCAGCTAAGCACCTGTTCTGCCATATGCCTTGGGAAGTTTTCTATCTTGACACCAGCATGACTGTTGCTTGAAAGCAAGCTCTACACACATATAAAACATTTTAATTGTTGTAACACTACCAAGTATTTTTCAAGTCTTCTATTATTCTTTCTGCAGAATAGTGCAGAAATATTGTATAAGACCAGAACTAAGCAGAAATATTACCCATACGCATTGAAAATGTGTTTATGCAGTGTGCATCAGAACTATCAGGCACATGGAGCCCTGAGCCTGAGTCATTAATGGGACTGACTTTTTTCCAGCACCCTGTGACCCGCTGCCTAAACAGACCATTATGACAATGGCAGCAGCAATTGTGCTCAGCTCACCACATGATGACAGCCTTTCCAGTGTGTGCCTGCCATTTATTAGGACATTAGTGGCCGGCCATCCTCCAGATGCCTATCCGTGACTATCACACAAAGGAAACATTAGCTTTCTTGGATGTTGCTATTATAATTCGAAAATTAGTTTTGCCTTCATGGCTGCATCACATTTGGAATCTCTCTTTGATGTTGTTATTAGTTTGCACTCGTGGTGCTCATGATAACTGTCACACATTAATCACGCCCATCATGTGATTCTTAATTTGCTCTATTATGACAAATGGATTTAGACACAAACTTGCAATTACCTATTTTGAGGTTAATAGCAGATTTGGGGTTGTAATTGGTTCCCAAATATTCAATTTAGGGAAATTATTTCTCACCCAGCTTTAAAACATGTTCTAAATGAGCAAATTGTATTTTTTTACTATCACTGCAAAATTGTACCAGATGAGACCATACGAGACATCTGAGCATAGTAATACACCCAAAAGTTTTCACCAGAGCAGCATATTTGTGTATTCTATAGGGTATTCTGCTCTTTGCCATTACCTCATTTATCCACCCCACTCTTATCTGGATCTCAAATTATTTCAGAACATTTTACTTTATAAACTCTCTATGGGGACTGTTATATAGTGATTATTCTTTTTTCAGAACGTTAGCAGTCTTAATAACTTACTGCCATTAAACTTTTCGAATCTAATGGCAAGAAGAAGATATTTGTAAAGATTGCTATGTCTTTTGATTTTCTCTTGGATCTCTTTGTTAAATATTGCATATTTAAAATGATTGCATATCTAAAACAATCTCGGAAATTTGCTTTCTAAATGAGCAGGGATTCTCTTGTAGTGTCCTCTCTGATTATAGGGACTTCTATCTTTTTCTTGGAGAGTTTGACTAGACTAATATTCCCCTTCTGCTATGACCATCTCCCCTTACATGTGGATTCCTGTACATATCCAGGAAATAGTATACATTCATCTATTTAGAAAAACTTTGTTTCCTAACAAATCTTAGTGACAGCAAATTACTATGGCATATGGGATGCCAGTCAACAAAGTGCATACAGAAGCTTAGGAGAGATGGAAACATGGACATCAAAGATGGAGAACATTCATAAATCAGCTACTTTAGAAGTTGTGTAGCACAGAGACTAAGAATCCAAACTTGGGAATAAAGTAGCCTGGATTTCACTTGTGTTTCAGCTACTTCCTGTTGGCCAGTGGGCAAGTCACTTAACCTAGGTCGATTTCTCATCAGTAAAATGGCAGTATCTATTTCATGGAGTTTTTGTGAGGATTAAATGAGTAATTTTGTAAAGCTCTTAGCACATCATTAAGTGCTTAGTAAATATTAGGTATCATTATCTAGTCTGTGCTATTATCCAAAAAGGAAATTCTCTTCATATGGTTCTTAGAGGACGATCATACAGCCTTTACTTAAAACTTTTCCCATGAAGAGCCATTTACCACTCTCCCATGTATTTTCTCCCCATTTTTGAATAGTTCTAATGATGAGAATTGAAGTCTTCTTCCGTGTGACTTCTATACTTTGAGTCCAGCCCCGCTCATTAAAACATACATAATATGTTTTCTATAAAAAGATTTTTCAAATATTTGAAATATCTTGGCCATCTACTCTTCCAGGTCTTTTCTTCTCAAGACTAATTACCCCAGTTCCTTTAATTGTTTCATATATAACATTCTTTGCAGGCCCCTTACCTTCCTACTTGCTCTAAATTGCTGCTAATGTCCCTATTAAAATATGGTGCCCAGAATAAGACCAAACATTATCTGACCAGTGCAACATATTTACTTCTCTTGTTTAAGATATAGATAGTATCATGGCCTAAGATTTCTTTAGTCTTTTTGTGCCCGTGTATTGACAGGGAGACAGTATGGCACCGTGCTGTTAGATACTTGCGGTTCACCTCAAATCCTTAAGGTCTTTTCACATTAATTGTGAAAACACTCTGAGCTGCTTTTGGTATTATTGATATTTTATCCCAAGCACAAGACTTTATATAGTTAAGTTAAATGTAGGAATCTCCTTGTTAATATAGTGATAAGAAAAAAGCTTGGGAGTTTTTAAAAGGGTTCACTATTTTTTTTTGAAGTGCCTAGCTTAATGTTACACACAGAGCGGATGCTCTGTAAATCTTTATTGACTATTAAATTTTCAAATAGTTAACACTCATTGAGTACTTGCTATGTAACAAGAACTATCTTAAGCAATTTATAGGCAGGTTCTGCTTCTTAGCAGCATTTTATAGCATGAAATTTATAATGTAAAGAGAGATCCTATAACTTTCTCAAGCTCACATAGCTAGTTAATGATGGAAAGGAAGGCAAAAATCAAATCTCTGTATGCCTTGAAGGCCCGGGAAGAAGTGTGGACTTAGTTTGAAAGCCATTGATATGACATTGAAGGGTGTTCCCTGGGGAGTGGCACAGTCGGGTTTATGGGTTTAAAAGGTGTCTCTGGCTATTCTATGGAGAGGAGATGGGAGAATGGCCAGAGTGCAGGCAAAGAGGCCACCCCACAACTAGCAAAGAGTTTAGGCAAGAGATGGTTGGTCTAGGTGGAAGAGCAGCAAAAAAAGTGTGTGTTTCAAGATCTATTCTGGAGTGTGAATCCTCAAGATTTGTTGATTGACTGGATGTGTGGTCAAGAACAGGGAGGACTCCAGGATGACTCCTAGGTTTCTAGCTCTAGCTACAAGATGACAGTTACGATTAAAAATACAAATTGCTCAAGAACTAATTTACTGACATGATTGTGATAGGGTAAGTGCTCAGAAAATAGTTGAGTGACTAAATAAATGGATGATATATGTTAAAGTTAAAATAAGAGACTACTTTCAAAAGGTTCATTTCTCTATTATCTCACATTCTTAGGGAAAATTATATATGATAATGCCTTTATGAGAAAATGGAGCCTATTTTTTTTTTTTTTTTTTTTTTTTTTTTTTTTAGCAATAGTACCTCAAGAGATTTTTCTCTCTAGAAGAAAATGCCTTTTTCCCATGAGGAAAGTTGGCAGACAGCAATTCCCATTTGTTCCTTTGTGTTTCCAAGGCTTTGTAGTCTTCTCTGATATATTTCTATGAAATTAAATCATGGATACATGTGTCTAAACACATTTCTGTTCAGGGTATGTTTAAAATGTTTAGGTAACAAAAAGAATTGAGCTGGAAAGAGGTAGAAGAGAACTTTTTTTTTTTTTTTTTGAAAAAAGGAGAGTCAGAACTTTATAGTCATAGAATTTTAGCTCTGTAAGGAATCTTGCAGATAATGCCTACTAAACTATTCATTTTAGAATTGAGAAAATTGATGACCAGAGAAGTTGTTATTTATCCAACCTGGTACCCTATATCCTCAGTCTAGGGGTCCCTTGGCTGCCATTGATTTTTCTTAAAACTATCTTCTAGAACCCTGCATTTTACAAAGGAACTCTAAAAGAAGAATCCAAATTATAAGTTAAGGTAGAAGTAGCTTTTACCTTCTTGGTAGAAATGATCATAGCTGAAAAATGTATCAATGAGAACTCCACATTTTAGGAAGTAGTAGGTTTGGCTGATGAGAAGACAGGGGAAAGGAACTTAGAATGGATATCCTAATGAGAATTAGCAGCACACTGTCAAAGTCAGCCAAACCTAAGCCGGGATAATGAGAGCCAGTAAGCACCCACGAGCCTAAGGGCCAAGGTGAGATAAGGTTGCCAAGTTGGCTGGCGAACATGTTCCAGACACCCAAAAGGAAGCCAGGCACCTCACAGCCTGGGCAAGTGTGCACCATGTTACTTGCCAGACCTCCGGGCCCACAGGCAGAAAGGAATAAGCATAAGGCATTTCAACTCAGCAGCTAAAACTGAAGTCTTAGTACAAAAGAAGCTGAGCCCTTGAAATTGCAGCCCATAGCAATCCACCCGCCATCATTTTCTGATCACCTTATGAAAAAAGTCATGTAGATATTATAAGAAGCTCCACTGGAATTCATTGAGAGAAGAATGTAAGAATAATGCATCTTTCATAATAAAGGTGCTAGATCAATGCATCTTATAGGGACTTTCTTTTTTAGTTCTTTAACTTTTGAATAGGTAATACATTTACATGGTTCCAATTGTAAAAATATAAAAAGATATATGGCAAAAAGTCACCCTTCCAGTCCTGTCGCTGGACTGCACCCAGTACCCATTCCTGCTAATGGCTAACTACAGTTCTTATTTATCCATTCATGGGTGTTTTTCTGCATATGCAAGCCAAACAAATCCAGTATTCTTATTTCCTTTCATTTTTAACAAAGTGATACTATATTACACACTGTTCTTCACATTACTGTTTTCATTTGGTAAATAATTTTGAGAACTTTCTCAATACAGAGTCATCTCAAGTCCAAAACTTGTGCAGGAGCTTCTGTCCTTGACAAAAGTTTCACAGTACATGCCTGTGATTCAAGATTATGTGAGATTGATAAAAGTAATAATACTAGAATTGTGGACACTGTGCTTAGAATGCCTTTATGTAATTACACTCTTGTGTCTGGAGTTGTAGCAGGTGGGATCCAAACCCTGTCACTAGCCAATCTGATAATACTGCATGACTGAGGTTAGCTTATCATTATAGAGGAGCATGTTGTGGCAATTTCCTCCAAAAATAATTGTCTTCAAAGCGATTGACTTTTTAAATTGTGAAAATTCCAGATATTCAGAAAAACATAGAGAATGATATACAAAATCAGTGCACCTTAGCCTAAAAAGTAAATGTTTACAAAAACGATTGAAGGTCCTACTTACATTCCTATCTCTCCCCTCCAAAAGTAACCACCCTCTTGATTTTGGTATTTATCATTCCCCATGTACATCTTTATACTTTTGCTTCATTTGTATGTATTCCCGAACAATGTATATCATTCCCTTTTGGGTTTTGAAATTTTATATAAATAGTATGTTACTATATGCAGTCTTCTGCTTTGTTTGTTGTTCAACATTATGCATTTGAGATCTATTCACATTAATATATGTGATCCTAATTCATTTATGTTTGATTTTATATATTTGCCATTATATATAACAACCCCAACTTAATTGTCCATTCTTACATTGATGGACATTTGGGTTACTTTCCACTTTTATATTACAGTGTTGCAATGAATATCCTTGTATGCATCTTCTTGTATCTAAGAATAAATATGGAAGTACATCTTCAACTTTACTAGATATTGCCAATTTGCTCTCCAAAGTAAGTTGTGCTAATTTACACTCCACCATCAGGTATAACATTTCTCATTGCGCAACATCCTTGCCAACCTTTGGTGTTGCCAGACTTTTTAATGTTTGCCAATCCAGTTGGTGTAAAATGGTATCTCTTTACAGTTTTAATTTATAGTTACTTGATCTCTGATGAGGTAGAACATTTTTAGATATGTTTATTGAACCTTCAAGTTTCATTGTATTTTAGGTTGCCCATTTATATCGTTTTTCTATTTAGAAAATTGCCTTTTTCCTATTGATTTGTAGTCATTCTGAGGCAGTCTGGATGCTAATCTTTTGTCAGTTATATGCTTTGCAGATATCTTCTTTAAATCCATGGTTTGATTTTTATTTTGTTATGCTATCTTCATGAACGGATTTTTCACTGTAATGTAGTTGTAGTTATCTTTTGCTTTGTTTTAGTTCTTCTATTTTGCCTTTTTTAGGAATTTTTATCTAAATTTATAAAGATCATTTCTCTTAAAAGTTTGAGTTTGCTTTTTGTATTTAGATTTTTTTATCCACCTGAATCCAATAGTCTCTTTTAAAATGTAGATATAAACTTATGGAGTAGTCCATTCTTTTTTCAATGTCATTTCCTTGAATGAACAAAAAAGACATTCTGGACCATATAACATTCCCATCAAAGTTAACAGCCTAACAAAAGTGTGTATCTATTCCAAGATGGCTACCATTGCTCAATTGCTCAAAATACTTTTAAAATTCTCTCTCTCTTTTTTTATTTTTATTTTTTTTTTTTTTATATTTTTGAGACAGAGTCTCACTAGAGTACAGTGGCATTATCATAGCTCACTGCAACCTCAAACTCCTGGGCTCAAGCAATTCTCCTGTCTCAGCCTCCTGAATACCTAGGAATACCGGCGTATGCCACCACACCCAGCTAATTTTTTTTTTTTTCTATTTTTTGTAGAGATAAGATCTTGCTATGTTACTCAGGCTGATCTCAAACTCCTGGCCTTAAGCAATCCTCCTGTCTCGGCCTTCCGGAGTGCTAGGATTACAGATGTAAGCTACTGTGCCCAGCCAAAATTCTCTTTTTAAAATTACATTCAAAGCCTGCTGTACATTATTTAACAATTACCATCATTGGTAAACTTTTTTTTTTAAGGGCAGATTTCATTTTTCAAAAGGATTCAAACTGCTTTAGAATTTGTTTGCTGATGAAGCTAAAAACTAACTTTTTTGTTTTATTTAAAATGAAATATAATTGTAACATGTTAAAATGTCTTTCCTTACATGAACATAAAGTAATTCTGAAGGCAGACATGTAGGAGGAATTCTCAAACCGTTTTAAAAGAAGAGTAGCCTCAATATAAGTAATGGCATAAAACCTCCATTATATTCATTTGGAAGTTTAATCCTTGTATATTTAAGTCAGATCCTCATGACTTAGCAAGACAACCAGATGTATAAATAGATAAATGAATGAATGATACCAAGTGATAAATACAAAATAGGCACAGTATAGAGTATGTGGAAACAAGGTGGTAGGAAGGATCTCACTAGTGAGAGGAGTCAAGGAAGGCTGCGTGGTGATGACATTTGAACTGAACCTGGGAGGATAAAAAGACATTCTTTAGATGAAGGTCATGATATACAAAACATACAGCATATGCCAAAGTACAGAAGGACATAGTTGGCATCAATATGCAAGGCCCTTCAAGATCAGGGGTTTATTTAGTGTGACCAGAAGTGCTACATTTGGCAGCCACATTTTGGTCCCTCACTACCAAATGTAGCTACCAGAGTCTCCTAAGCATGGAAGCAATGTGATCAGATTTGTATTTTTGTGATCAGAATCATCCTGGCAATAGGTTTGGCAAAGTTTTTTTTTCTGAAGGGCCAAACAGTAAATATTTTAGGTTTTATGGACCATACGGTCTCTTTCACCACTGTAGCATGAAAGCAGCCGTAGCAAATATATAAATGAGTTGGCGTGGTTATGTTCTGATTAACCTTTATGTAGCGAAAGAAGCAAGCCAGATTTGACCATACATCGTCATTCTTGGAGTAGAGACTAGATTGGATAGACTGGAGTAAAGATATATTGGAGATAGGAAGATTAACTGGAATGACTGCAATAGATTGGGTTTAAAAAAAAAAAAAAAAAAAAAGCTGTGGTTCCAAACCAAGACTATGGAAGTAGGGATAGAAAGTAGGGATGGCTGAGGAAAATTTTGAAGAATTATTGTTGGTAATGCTGCTCTGGAATGGGTAGGGGCCGGTGGTAAGGGAAAGGGAAGACCCAAGTTGAGCAAATACTAGAAGGCGATGGCTTTAACTAAGGTAGTAAAGGCAGGAATAAATGCAAAGGAGAGAATAGCATGAGGGAAGGGGGCGTAGTGAGAGAGCTAGGAGAACAGGATGTATTTCGGTTTTGGCATACTGAATTGAAAGGGCTCATAGATTCAGGTTATTGGATTTATGGCTCTAAAGCTTAGGAGAGTCTGGGAATCAAAGCATAGAGTTGATTAAAGCCCACAGGATACAGGAAGAGGCCACCCAGGAAGTGTTGTGTGGTGGGAGACAACCAAAGACAGAGCTTGGGTCCACCTACATTTAAATGATGCTAAGACAAACAAGAGCCAGCAGGAGAGAGCAAGTACCCAGAAAGGCAGGATAAGGACAAAGCCACAGGAACATTTCAAGAAGGAGGGATCAACAACCATGTCAAATGCTACAAAAAGGTCAATTAAGAAAAATGAGGACCTGAAAAGTGTCCATTGTATTTGGAAAGGGAAATACATTGGTGACTTTTGATAGAGCAATCAACATGATGAAACAGAATCCAAAATGCATTTAATTGAGAAGCGACTGGAAGGTGAAGACATGGGGTAAGGAGAATGCTAGTTAGGTGAAGTATGGTTGAAGAAATCAGCATTTTGGTTTTGTTTGTTTTATCCTTTAAGGAGAAGAGAAAAATGTGCATGTTTGTACACAGAGAATTAGAGCTGGTTGAAATGAGATACGAAATTCTAAGGGCAGGCATTGTTAATGGAAAAAAATCCTAGAGGAGTAGTCGTGGGTGAACTTGGGAGCATAGGTGGAGAGGTTAGATGCAGATAAGGGAAAGGTGGATAAAGGGATTAAAGTAAGTGAAAAACGCTCTAACCAAAACTTTTGGTTCTCCCCCTTGGAGATCACTAAAAGCTGATGTAGGCCAAGCGCGGTGGCTCACGCCTGTAATCCCAGCACTCTGGGAGGCAGAGGCGGGTGGATCGCTCGAGGTCAGGAGTTCGAGACCAGCCTGAGCAAGAGCGAGACCTCGTCTCTACTAAAAATAGAAAGAAATTATCTGGCCAACTAAAGATATATATAGAAAAAATTAGCTGGACATGGTGGCGCATGCCTGTAGTCCCAGCTACTTGGGAGGCTGAGGCAGTAGGATTGCTTAAGTCCAGGAGTTTGAGGTTGCTATGAGCTAGGCTGACGCCATGGCACTCACTCTAGCCTGGGCAACAGAGTGAGACTCTGTCTCAAAAAAAAAAAGCTGATGTACTAGGCAAGTTTTCTTGGTTTGAGGAGCCATTTGTGATAATACAGTGAGCAGAAGGAAACAGGCTTGACATCAGTAGTGGTTTGTAGGTAGGAATTTGCAGCTGAAGTTTGTGACTGTCAGGAGGACCCATTTGATTGCAGCAGAGGTTACACACAGAGATGAGAAGCACAGGAGTTTGGAAAAATGGCTGTGGAACTGCCTCTGGTAAGCCTTGAATGTCATGGTCTTATAAAGGAAAATAAAAATCTTAGGACATCCCACCCCTAACTCCCCCTGCAAAAGAGAAGGTAGAAGCCTCAGGCTCTGGCTCCATAAATCATTCATTAAGGAAATTCTTTGCTGGCCTCCCATAAGCAAGAACATGTAAATTGTAGCTTTAGGTCTGCAGGCTACGTCTAGCTCCTAAAACTAAAGTCTGTTCAGTTCCACAGTAATAATGAATTACAAGTTTATCTTAATAGGTGCAGAACAGAGACAAGACAGGATCAGACATTCTTCCAGCTACCCGGAGATATCTACATAATTGATGCTTCCTTCACTCCCTTGTCCCCTTCTAACATTCACCTTATCTTATGTAAAATGTAAATTTTTCTGGCTTTCACAAGAATATAACCATTTTGTCTCACTACCCACCCCGCCCCTATCTTTTCTTCCTATATGCCCTACTCCCCTTTAAATATAAAAAATTCCAAATTTCCCTTTGGATAAACACCGATAGTTTTGTATGTAGATTGTGATTTTCCCAGGCACATCTTCAACTTTGGCTTATTAAACGTCCATTGATTGAGAGTTTTGCCTCAGTAACTTATTTTAGGCCAATACTCTTTCTCCTCCACCTCTGCCCTGAGCTCTCTCAGAGGACAAGTTTTGTTTTTCCTTTAGATCTTTGTATAATTTGAGGGACCAAGGTGGTGGGGATGGGCCCAGGAGGGAATGTTGGGCACTCTGCAGTCAATCGTGGAGGCCCAATAGATTTGCTGCTGTTGCCTATATCCAGATATGAATGCCCTCAGCCCTATGCCAAGAGGTAGAAGCTCCACAAAGAAACATCTATGCCCCTGGTCTTCCATGGGCAGTGACCATGACGGCACGTTTGAGTTGGCAGCAGACATTTTCACATGCAACTCGGCCCTTAACCATTTGACAGCCAACAGTCAGAAACTCTAAGGACCAGGGGCCAGTAGTTCAGGAACAGAACTTTCAGTCATGACTGTCACTGAATGAAGCCCACAATCTCTGTCTTCTCCTCTTCTAACAGCTGAAATAACTTAGCTATATTCTGCCACATAAGCTCTATTGGGGGAAGGGAGATGCATGAGATGCTGAATTAGGTTCCACTTGAATTCTGTAGTCCTCTTGATACTCAAAGGTTCTTTTTATCTTTTGAAATGTGAGTGCTAACTTGAAGACAGTGAAGAGTTTCTCTTTCTGTATCGCTAACATGGGATTAGGATTATATCTGTCCTCAGCCACCAAGTCTTGTGTTAATAGAACTAAAACTCTCTGGGGAAGCATCCCAAACCTATTTAATGTTCCCAAGTGCTAAAGTTTGCATTAGGACTTTTACATTAGCTAAGGTGTCTATAAAAAATCCATGCTTGCAGCCAGGTCCCTGGTGGCTTCACATCCGAAGAAACCGTGGAGCATCCATCATTCCACCCGAGGGTTGGAATAACTTTCACTGCGGCAGAGCCTCCCGTTATGTAACTCAGCTGAGCGTGTTCTGCAGTCGTCGCAGCAGTTTAGCCATGATTCTGTAGAATGCAGCAAAGACACAGTCATTTTTAACCATTGTCACCCAAGATGCATTGATAATTGTGGAATTTTAGGAAAAGAGAGTCTTTAAGATGAGTAATTGATTTCTTTTTACGCCACTAAGTGCCATGGCTTTTCTAGATTGTTTCTTCGTCTAGTTCTATAACTTAACCCCTCCAGCATTCTGGGACACATCTTGCCAGCAAACCCTTAACTTCAGCATGTAATCACAGGCAAAAGTGTGTGAGGGTGGTTTTTTTTTTTCCCCCACTGGATTTAGTGATGATTTTGTTTGAGACAATATTTAGAATCATATCTTAGGTGAAATGTTGTGAATTGGTGGTTGGTTGTGTTTTGCTTTTTGTGTGGTTAATGTTTAATAAAATACATTTTTTTTTTCCTAAGTTAGGTATTAGAACCTAGGAAGCTATGGTTCTCAGTACAGCCTGCATACTTGAATTACATAGGGAGCTTTTAAAAATACTGATGCCCAGGCCCTCCGTCAGATTAATTGCATTGTATTCTCTGGGGATGGGGTCAGGCCCCCAGTATTGCTTTAAAATCTCCCCAGGATTGATTCCGATGTGCAGCCAGGTTTGAAAATGCCTGCCTTTTAAGATGCAGATCCAATCGTGTGCCTCCCCAATTGAAAACCCTTCCTCAATAGCCTAACTCCTTAGCTAGACATTCAAAGTCCTTCCCACAATGGCTCCACTATTCTCCCAGATAAACTCATGCTACTCTCCTGTCTACACCCACCCTCCAACTATTCCATTTTTTCAAATAGGTGGTCCTAACTTCCATCTCCATGTGTTAGCAAATACTTTGGAAAAGAGAGCCTATCCTTACTCACTAAAGTCTTTCCATTTTTAATGATGCTCCTTAAACATCACCACCTTATTTAACAAGCCTTGGCAGTGTTCACTCCTCTCTGTACCTTGCTTCGTACCTTGCATATACTCTATCTCACCATTATTTGTCTCTATGTCCCCCTCCTCCAAAAACTGAGTTGCTTGAGGTTTGGATCCATGTCTTGCTCTTCTTTGTATTATTTTACAGTGCCCAAAGCATACGAAGTACTCAACATATGAATGAATGAAATTTATTATAAAAATTCGTGAGCATTGTGGCTCACACCTATAGTCCCAGCTACTTGGGAGGCTGAGGCAGGAGGATCACTTGAGCCAGGAGTTCAAGCTTGCCATGAGCTATGATCATGCCACTGCACTGCAGCCTGGGTAACAGACTGAGACCCCATCTCTAAAAAAAAAAAAAATTCATTACATGAAGAGCAAGAATGCAGGTTCTAGAGTCAGAATGCTGGGGTTCAAATGACAACTCTGCCACTGATTAGCGTTGTGACCTTGAACAAGTTATTTAATGTTTCTAAGCCTTAATTTCATTATCCATTAAGTGGAAATAATACTATCCTATTTTAGAGGCTTGTGAGAATTAAATGAGATACTATTCATAAAGTGGACAGTATGCTACTTAACACATAGTAAGCATTAAAGAAATGTTAACTGCTATTATTATTACCCTTTACTGGGTTTCCATCTGGCTGCAACTGTAAGTGTTAGTTTTGACAGGAATAGAGCATGAAACAGATGAAATACGGTCAGCGAAGTTTGCATCAGCCTGGTCCAGGTTGGCTGAGCCCTCCTGCTCCTCCCCTCGTGGCCGCATTGGCTGGCCTAGCGAAAGGAGTGCGCAGAGCTACGTGGGAATCAGCTCGTAGGAAAACTGAGGATTCTGGCTTTTGAAAGGATATGCTAGCAAGAGTGTGAAATGATTTAGATGGTATCTGAACAGAATTATTCTATATATAATTTTACATGATTGGAAATAGGAAATACTGGAAACACCTCCCACCCCAAATCTGACATGAAATAATGAGAAGCTACTGAGGGTAGACACTGACACTGAATTTCCCACTATAAAGCAGCCTGAAATAAAAAATTGGATACACACTAATACTTTGTGGCTAAAGTCATCCACCCGGAGGCATTCAGTGAAACCACATCAGCATAGTCCTCCCTAGTCTGTGGTCTGAGTCATGGAGTTTCTGGTAGTTAGAAGGGAAAGAAAGAAGATTGAGAAAGAAGACAGCAGACGAAATTTATTCCTTTTCATGCTGCATGCCCTAGAAGCACCAAGACCATCAAGTCTCAGATGTGCAAAGTCATCATTGTGATGACTAAGAATTACAACAAATTCAACCTGAAAATAATGTAGCTGTAAACATTATTACTACATTTTTACCTACATATTACTTGTAGGTAAAATGAAAAATGTCACACTACGTTCCATAGTATATTATGCCATGTCATACGTACATAGTAACTATAAACTGTTGTTGAGATCGTGAGGATGATGATGATTATTGATGCTGATTATTCATGAATCATTCACTCTTGAAGAAAATCCTCCACTTTCCAAACATATTTAGGAACATTGGGATGGTAAACTAAAATTCATGCTAAATTCTCTTTGATCTGAATGTAAATAATAATGCCATCTTGATATTCAAGCTTGAGAATTTTAGTATTATGGACAAGAAGTTTGTAGGTCCTAGAAATAGAATATTATGAATTACTGGGGTTACATTCAATGGATTTTAAAATAATTCTTTTCATATTTAATTCCTGTAAATATTTCAAAATCCACAGAAGAGGTAAGACCAAAAAATAAAGAAGGGCCACTATTATTCAGGTATAAAAGTGAAGCATATGGCTGTTTTCTAAAAGATATGTTTATGGTAATATAACATATGGGTAACATATGGAGAAAATCAGGTTGGAAGCCCTCTGGAGATTAGACTAATATATCACTACTAAGCAAATGTAAATTGCAATGCTTTAGTCACCTACTGACACTCTCTCTTAGCAATTAAAGGAGCTTTTCAGTAGCTGAAAGTGAAGTTATTTTGAAAGGTAAAAACCATTTAGACACATATTTACATACAATGTATTTATTTTTGTCCCTAGTATTTAAAGATTATGTTACTGGTTCTGACTACCATTGGTGAAAGCTGATGTGACTAAAAAACAGATAAGTGACTAATAACCCTTTTCACCCTAGGTTCATAGAAATTAGGCTAGGCTTTGATGCCTAGAGTCATGTTTTCCCACATAGTTTTTCTCAGTGTGAGCTGCCCCATTTTTTGATTACTGATAAGCAAGTAGATCTCAGCTTTTCAGTTTTCCCAGGATTTTTTTTTTTTTTTTTTTTTTTTAACAGCTTGGCTGTATCATTTTGAATGGTACTTCACTGGGTTCTTTAAAGCATTTCTAACACTCATCCGGCTTATGTTAATCCCATTTCAGGTCACTATAAAGCAGTTGTTTTCATGTCTAATCGGCAGGCTTGCATAATCCACAAGAAGCCTGTTGTCAAGTGCAGGTCTTCAAGCTGGTAAATTTGCTGCATTCTGGGATTGTGTTGTTTGTGCTCCTTTCTCAGTGTTTACTATTATCTAAAGTATTGCTCACATGTGATGCTGATAAAATTGTGCAGATAATCAGATATGGTCAGTTCAGGTCTCTAGCCATGTTGGACATTCGTCACTTTGATCTTGACCTTGTTGCTACAGTGAGTGCACACCCTGTCTGCCGACTCAAAGGTCATGCTGGCCTTCTTGATTTGATTTTCTACTCTGTCAGTCAGTGCACCATTAGGCAGAGTGCTGCCAGTGACCCCTGTAATCTCAATATTGCCAGCGAGAGGTGTGTAGGGTTCTGCGGACGGGGGCAAGTATGCGATCTCATGCTGTAATTCAATTCAACATGTATTTATCACACGCTTGCCATTTGCCCAGAAATACACAAGATGCTACAAGATAGAAATAAAGGCACAGTTTCTACCTTCAAGGAGCTTACAGGATTATTGTGTGATGATCCAAGTCCATCTCACAATTAGAAAGGACAGACCATAATTGCTTTTGTAGGTCAGAGTAAGTTTATCAACAGTTTGGTCACTGGACGTACTCTGCAAGATCTATAATCACGGCATGTATGTGTGTGCATTTTGAAGGCTCCCACGTCAGCCTACAACAGCAGCCCTTGAATGACTGTCTCACAGGCCTTTAATGATATTCAGAGCTGTTAAGTGGAGTTTCCTAGAGGACAAAAATCACAGTCTAACACTGGCTTCTGAGTCCTTTATTCCACCCTCAGAGAATCGCCGCACACAATAGATTGAATAAGATCAGACTGATTTGCATCCCTGCCTCACGGATTGGTGACTGAGCATCTCAGCCTATTTATGCTCAGATGATTGTTGCACGTTTCACATACATTATATAGGTTTTTGTCACTCAGTTAATTTTACACTCTTTTGTGTCTACAAATGAGAATATGGATTTTTTGCTTAATAATAGGACTTATTTGTGACTCAAGTTTTATCTTGACGTTTTCTTTTTTAATTTAAGAAACATTTTCCTAGGCTGGCATTGGCCATTGTGGTTTTTTCTCAGCTATTTTTCTTATCTGCAGTTACTTTCAGTGATGAATTGTTTAATCTAATTTTTGTCCATTTTTGAGTTTATACAGCTAGTTAAACTCCTCCTGCTAGACTGCTTAATATAATACAAAAATAAGCATTAAAGACAAGTTCGTGGTGGGTAAAGCTGTTCATCTTGTTTCTGTTGTAATTTATAACCTGGAGAGTTTACCATTGTAAATATTTCAAAAAATGGTCTTGCCACCCAGCCTCATATTTACACATGGGATTTACTGGTCCAATGTTAGGTCAAAAGTCAATATAAAACAGGAGTGGAGGCTCTGATGTCTTGTCCCTTGGAAATGTTTTCAGAAAATTCCACAAGCAGATCACTGTACTGTGAAAATAATGGGCTGCTTAGCACATCTCCAGTCTTCACCTACATAGGGGCCTTTGTGTAACACATCAGTCATTCTTCTAATGTAGCATCATCAGTAGTTTCAAATTCTAGAAAAGTAGGACAAAAAAATACTTGTTAGATCTGCCAAGGTAGAAGGTGGCCTAAGGGGAGGAGGAATAGTTAGCCAGAAGGCAAAAGAAATGAAGTAAACTTAAGAAGATTCTCAGCCCCTGGGAATAATTTTTTTTTAAATAGTAAATTAAGTGATTTACAAGTTTCTTTGACCCTATTTAACAGTAAGTTAAATAATCTTGCCACGCAAAACAAATACATTTAAGGTGAGAATTAATACCTTGCCTTTTCCAGCTATTAAGAACTTGAACAGATTTAAATGTAAAATAGTTATATAAACCTTGAAGCTACACAGTGTCTTAATGAGAGATTATAAAATACTGAATTTGAAAAATCAAGCTCATTTTCAAACTCATCCAATATTGCAACTGAATGTAAACTAAAAAGAAACTATCAATGCAACTTTTTAAAAAAAATGGTTACATACTCATGGTAATAACATAAAGAAGTAAGATTTCTTCGAAGCAGATGGCATACAGCAAAGTGGCTGATATGAACTACAGTATTATTAATATATGGGTGTTGATGATTTGACTGAGTGTTATAAGTTTAAAAGAGAATTCCCAATTAAGTTTTTCTGTGTACTTGACCCTATAACCCCCCTCCGATTTTCCGGGATTTCTTGAGCTTGCAAACAGTTCTTCTAATTAATTAGCAGGTGGCATGCAGTGCTCTGCCTTCCCCCACCCTCTCAGGTTGCTATGGTGATACAGTCTTAGCTTCCCATCCATTGCTTCCCTGTTCTGTCTCATCTTTGGAATGAGATCTTGTGAACGAACCTACCGGACAGACTGATGCTGGCGTTTCTATTCATATGTGTCACCTAACACTTCTCTTTGGCTTAGTAATTGGAAAATGACTATACCAGTTCACATGTTTACATCTTGCAAAATGGTCAAAGAAAAAAATGACATAATTCTATTTGATATACCTCTTTATTGTTACTTCTAAGGTATGAGAGTATAAAATGTTTTTAAGGCAAACCTTGAAAACACATTCACCTTATTTCTTAAAGATTCCTAAATATCACTGTGAAAAATGTTCCATTACCACTGAAAACACTTTTTTAGAAAGATATTAAACACAATATTTTGAGATGAGGCTCACACACACATACATTCATATATACATATATATGTCTCCTTTATTTAAAGTCATCTTAAGAATCGAGAGCATTGTTTCATTTGTTTGCTTTGGTTGGTTTACAGAAAAGCTAAGGCAAGTCAGTAATATTGATATACCTTTGCTGTAGCCTGCTACCAGCGTAAAAAGGACAGCAGTCACTCTCAAATCAATTCTTAAGAGTACTTGATTCTCGAAGGCTGCTATTCCCACATTACAACCAAAGGGTCTAATCTAGGCAAACTTTGCATCTTTAATAAAGAAATAGTTATCTAATACAAAATAAATCACCTTTTTTAAATAGCACCTTTTATGTATAAAGTACAAAAAAACAAACAAACAAACAAAAAAATGCCATCTTGTTGATCTACTGACCATTCTTTTCTGTAGACAAATGGCAACAATATCCTCCTTAGAACAAATCATTTCACAGACCACCTGACTTGAAGTCCACATTTTCAGAACACTGAAACACGAGAATACTGTATGTTTTAGGCCAAGATTTGGCACCTAAATTTTTAACAGGACTTTATATCCTTTCCAAAGTACATTAAAGTATGTGATAAAATTTGGGTAATAGGGCACTAGTTCAAAATACATTACTATACTTTTACAGGAAATAATATAAACAGTAATAGATTCCAGCTCTTGAGACCTCCTGAAGTCAAGGGCCTGCCTGAAATACAGTCATAGCGATTGCTGGGATGCCCCTTTCTAGACCCCCGTTATCCACCGTCCCCTCCCCCCGCCACACACACACCCCACACAAGGACCTTAGGGGTTACTATTCAGATCTGGTAACTAGAGCCAGTATGAAATATAGAGTACCTAGTGAAAGTATGAGAAAATCGGAAAGAAAGTAAAAAAGCAACCTTGTGGGAGTGTACTTCTAGTTTCAGAAAGAAAAATTACCTTTGGTGAAGTTAGACTGCTTCAAAATAGGTTCAAGGCTCAAATGAACTTTTCTATAATTTTACTACGGGGCAATAATTTAGCAGTCTTTTTTATATCACAGTATCATGTCTGTTTATTCTGTCATATTGACTATTTTGAAATCAAGAAAAAGATTAATGGATGTAAAATGCTCATTTACTCTATTGGATTACAATCAAAAATGATTTTTAGTTAGAATTGTTCTTTTCGAAATCTGCAGTGCAATATATGTAGTTAAATGTCATTTTTGAGACAGCATTTTTGTTCAAACGGTACTTTTAGGTTATTATTATCCACAATGAAAATAATTCCTTTCCCAAAGCCTAGATTTTTCATGGAAAGTAAAAGAGGTAAAGCGAATCAGAGTCAATTATGAGAGAAGTATTTCAATTACCATAAAAGGATACAGAGTTTTTCAGATCTCACAGTGTAGCACCTGTGATGTCAAAAGACAGATAAGACTTAAAAACTCCTTAAATCCGTGTTATACGGTAGCACAGTAATAGTCCTTACACTTAAGTGGAGCCACAATCCTCAGCTCGCCTGATTCAGAGTTCTTTTATATAATTCATGTATGAAGCTGACTGTGTGGGGTATCAGTTCATATCCTTTCCTTCTCTCCCCCAGTCCTCATCTTTTTTTTTTTTTTTTTTGAGATTGTTAAATAAAAATAAATGTAATGGTCAAAGTCAAAACAGGAAGGGATGTATCCTAGAATAAATCACAGATTTTTTTAAACTCTTAACACTGCGTCACACTTCCAAAAGAACTAGCAAGTCAAGGCAAACACCTACAAGCAGAATCAATGGCAAATTGGTAAAAAGTAAGGATGGATACATTTCAGTGACTACATTTTAAACCTATTCAGGGAACATGGTATTGTTTGAAGTCAGTATATTTACCATAAATTCCTTGCATATTTGAAATAATTGGGAAGACAAAAGGATTTAGATTTTCTATTTCTTTGAGTTACAGTTAACTTGAAGCCTATGAACTCATATTATCTTAAGTCCAATTGAAGTGACTGTTTATTGTTTGTAAGTCACAAAATGAAAATTATTGTACTGGTTAATGAAAACAAAAACAAAGGCAATATACGTAACCTAAACATTTGTACCCCCATAATATGCTGAAATTTAAAAAAACGAAAAAAAAAAAACAAATATAAGTATTTGAAAAATAGTTGTAATACATATTCCTAGACTCCTTGGGTGATCACCAAGGAGGTGAATTTTTAGCAGACTGATGAAATTGAAGAGAATGGCAGATGTGGCTATCTCCCAAGCCTCATCTCATTCTTTACCTATATTTCTGTGCCTCAGTAATGATAATCCATATAAGTCAATTATTTACAAGGCATTTTAACATAGATTATAGCATGCCCTAAGAATAAACCTATAAATTCAGTACCATTTCATACCTCAAATAAAAAAACTGAGAGTTTCTTAAAGTGATGTGGCCAAGACCTCAAATTTGTATCCACTGAGTCAAAATCCTCTCCTCTCTTTACTGCTGTCTCCTCCTGTCTTCTGACATTATTCTGTTTTCTCTTTTCAAACAGCTTGTATCTCCTTTTTCCTCTGTCATAATACCCATAACCTTATATCCACTTCCTAGATTTCTTAGTTTATAGCCATAATCAACACTGAACTAGACATCTTCTGTATTCCTTAGCAGGCTTATTGCTTTTGGCAGTGATAGATTTTTCAGGTTTAGAAGTAATTTGGATTTGAAACACTATTTTAGAGATAGTTTATGGGTTTTTTCCCTTTGTTATTCTTTCCAGTTTCTCTTTAAACTTATTTTAAGAGATAATTCTTATTTAGAAATAAATCATGTTCAATTCAAATTTTTTAAGATTATCTTTGATTCTTAAAAAAATTTTCACCATATGCTAAAGGGAAAAAAAGACTGTCTAGTTCAGTGATTTGAGATATGACCATGCTTTTAAAACAAATTAAATTTGTTTTATTGAATATGTTTGGGGTTGAGAGTTCAGTAGACAATGGTCAGCACTTTATTTCAAACTGTTTAATGGAATTGCATAATAGATCTAATAGTAAAGAGCACTTTCCTGTTCATAGTAATTCCACCTGCTGCTAGCCACATGGAGGTCATTACAATATCCAACTTCATTGTATTCATGGAAAGTTTTAAACACAAACATATTTCTTAAATGTAGTCTTTTTTAAAAAAGACTAGTATCCATTAATAGTATTATTCAGAAGATATATCAATAAAAATATTCTATTAGATATCTTGTAAAATTATAAAATAAACTTTGAATTCACATGAACAATCCATTCTGTGAAAGTTTACTGATGTCTATGAAATGCCAGGTAATATGCAAAGTCCTGAAAGAAACATAAAAGAGCTAGAGAAAATCCTTCTACTAAGGAGGAATATCTGGACCAGTGTCTTTTGGAGTGTGTACCTCTTTCCACAGCATCCAAATCATCTGCAGAACATGTTAAAAATGCAGATTCCTGAACCCCTCCCCAGACCCCCCAGATCTACTGAATGTAATCTGCTGGTGGGATTCAGGAATCTGCACTTTTATTTATTTCAAAATATTATGGGGGTACAAATGTTTTGGGTTGCATGGATCACTTTTCTAATGCTTGAGTCAGGGCTATAAGTGTTCATTGTACCCATTAGGTGGGTTTTCGCCCATCCTCTCCTCCCTTCTCCCCCCGCTTGACTTCCACTGAGTTTTACTTCCCTCTGCACATGTGTGCTCATTGATTAGTTCCAATTTAATAGTGAGTACATGTGGTGTTTATTTTTCCATTCTTTAGATACTTCACTTAGGCAAATGTCTTCGGTTCCACCCAAATTGTTGCAAAGGGCATTAATGTATCCTTTTTATGGCTGAGTAGTATTCCATGATATACATATACCACGTGTGTATATCCATGTAGTATATACATATATACATATCCACTCATGAATTGATGGGCATTTGGATTTATTCCACATCTTTGGAATTTTGAATCGTGGTGCAATAAACATTCAAATGCAGGTATCTATTTGATGAAATGACTTCTTTTCATTGCTGGATCAAATAGTAGGTATACTTTTAGTTCTTTGAGGAATCTCCATACTGTTTTTCATAGAGGTTGTACTAATTTTCAATCCCACCAACAGTGTATAAGCATTCCTTTCTCTCTGCATCCATGCCAGCATTAATTGTTTTTGGACATTTTAATAAAAACCATTCTAACTGAGGTAAGTGATATCTCATTGTGATTTTAATTTGCATTTTCCTGAAGATTAGTGGCATTTTTTCATATGTGTATTTTTATTTGTCTATCTTCTTTTAAAAAGCTTCTGTTCATGTCTTTTGCCCACTTTTTTCTTACATATAATTTTTATTAAAGAATAGTATAAATATAACTTTTTTGCATTACATAAAATTGTTTAAAAAACTTTAAACAAATTAAATTTAGCAGAGTTGATTTCAACAAAGAACAGTTCATGATTTGCCTACTTTTTAAAGGGGTTGTTTGTTTTATCCTTGCTGATTTGCTTGAGTTCTTTGTAGATTCTTGTTATTAGCCTGTTGTCAGATGTATAGCTTGTGAATATTTTCTCCCTTTCTATAGGTTGTCTGTTTGTTCTTGATTATTTCCTTAGCTGTGCAGAGCTTTTTAATTTAATCAAGTCCCATTTATTTATTTTTGTTGTTGCCGTGATTGCCATTGGGATCTCCTTCATAAATTCTTTACTACATTTTCTTCTAGAAGTCTTAAGTTTTCATTCTTTACATTTGAGTCTTTTATCCATCTTGAATTGATTTTTGTGAGTGGTGAGAGATAGGGGTCCTGTTTCATTATTCTGCATGTGACTATCCAATTTTCCCAGTACCATTTATTAAATGGCGCTTCTTTTCCCCAGTGTATGTTGTCTGCTTTGTCAAAGATCAGTTGGCTGTAGGTAGATGGTTTTATATCTGGGTTCTCTGTTCTGTGCCGTTGGTCTATGTCTCTATATTTATGCCAATACCATGCTATTTTGGTTACTATAGCCTTGTAGTATAGTTTGAAGTCTGGTAATCTGATGCCTTCAGATTTGTTCTTTTTGCTTTAAGGTTGCTTTGGCTATTCGGGCTCTTTTCTGCTTCCAAAAGAGGCATAGAATTATTTTTTCTACATCTGTGAAATATGATGTTGGTATTTTGATGGGGATTGCATTGAATCTGTAAATCACTTTGAGTAGTGTGGACATTTTAACAACTGTTGATTCTACCGATCCATGAGCATGATGTGTTTTTCCACTTGTTTCTGTCATCTGTGATTTCTTTCCTCAGCATTTTGTAGTTCTCTTTGTAGAGGTCTTTCACCTCCTTGGTTAAGTATATGCCTAGGTATTGTTTTTTTGTAGCGATTGTGAATGGTATTGAGTCTTTGATTTGACTCTCAGCTTGAGTGTTATTGGAATGCTACTGATTTGTGTACATTGATTTTGTAACCCGAGACTGCTGAATTTATTTATCAGTTCCTGGAGTCTTTTGGTGGCATTTTTGGGGTTTCCTAGATATAAGATCATATCGTCAGCAAAAAGCAATAGTTTGCCCTCCTCTTTCCTGATTTGGATACCCTTTATTTCTTTCTCTTGCCTGATTGTTCTGGCTGTGACTTCCAGAACTATGTTAAATAGTAGTGACAGTGGGGACCTTTGTCTTTTTCCAGTTCTGAAGGGGAATACTTTCAAATTTTCTGTATTCAGTATGATGTTGGCTATTTGTCTGTCCTATATGAGATATGATATTTGAGATATATTTCTTCTATGTCTAGTTTGTTGAAGGTTTTTATCATAAAATTATAAAATACGCTTTCAATTCACATCAACAATCCATTCTATGAAAGTTTATTGATGTCTATGAAATGCCAGGTAATGTGCAAAGTACTGAAGGAAACATAAAAGAGAGAGAGAAAATCCTTCTGCTAAAGAGGAAAGTCTAGACCAGTGTCTTTCTGAGTGTGTACCTCTTTCCACAGCATCCAAATCATCTGCAGAATGTGTTAAAAATGCAGATTCCTGAACCCCTCCCCAGATCTACTGAATTGTATTCTGCAGGTGGGATTCGGGAATCTGCACTTTTAATGAGTCATCCAGTGATTCTGAGGAGAGGTACCTGTATATCAAGAGGACAGACACAAAAATGTATACAAGTACAATACTGAGTGATAATTATACTGATAAAATTGGCATTAATAAATACTTAATTTAAATTTGTGTTTCTAATGAATATAAAATGTGAACATGTAACCTAACATACGGAGTGAGGACATGGATAAATATTTATTTACATTTATATGTCTTAGGTGCTTTCTAAGTTTTAACAGAAATTAAACATATTCTAGAGATTCTGTTTTGAACTAGATATGTCAGAATGAAGTCATGTTTATAAGAAGTAGGAATAAATCTGCCATGCAATGAAGTGGAAAGATAACTGTATAAATTACTCAATAAAAAAAATTCTCTTTAATATAAACTGCAACAAAAATGCTAAAGAGGTCTTAGCCTCTTACACATTTCCCAGCAAAAGCAACATCGAGTGGCTCTACTTGAGACCAACACTACATACAGCATGATCGATTCAGGTGTGCAAGAGTCTCAGGAATATCCATCACTTCGGTTTTACTGTTCTGCCCAGTTCAGCGAACTGCTCAGCTCAACCAAAAGTAGTAGTTCACACTGGCCACAAAAGCTGTATACATAGCCCCAAGGAAAACTGTCTTCATTTACTTTTTACCCAGCACTTCAAAATGGTAAATAGAACTAAATTCCAAAAGATGCTGAAGAATCAATAGAAAATGTCAAGGTAGAAAATATTGACAAACTAGCATAAAACTTTTCAAAAAAATTGATGTAGCTTTCCCGTATTTATGAAGAAAGTACTAACCCCTGTACATCAGTCTCCTTCATCTATATGCATGCGGTACTGTAGGTCATTATTATACATGAATAGGTAACATTGCAAAGTAAAATATAAAAGAACTTCAGGATGCTGCTAGATCCTCTATTCATTTCACTTCTTTCTTTTGTATTCTTTCATTTTAACAAATGTTTATTAAGTAATGGTGCCAGGCACTCTCCTAGATACTGGGGTTGTTGGCTTAAATTAAGCATACATAATTATTCCTCCCAGTTGGGGCTTATATACTAGTTGGACAGACATTTCATAAAAATGTTAACTAATCAAGTAATAAAATAGTGCTTTAGGGAGTTTACAAGTTTCTGTGACAGAAGAGAACAGGGAAGGGGTCTAACTTTTCATAGGATTATCGGAGAAGGCTTCTCTTAGAAGGAAATATTGAAGTTCAGACCTGAAGAATGAGAAGGAGTCAGCCACAAGAGGAGCTGAGTAAAGATCATGGAGCAGTGGCCCCAAAGGCCTGCCAGAGGGAGAGAATTTTGTGAGTTGAAGGAACTGACAAGACTGACGCAACCCCAGGGATGGGGAGAATGCACGAGAAGTTGGATGGGTGGACTGGGACGTAATTCATCTAGGCCACGGTTAGTGTGCTTGGCTTCTATTCTAAATGAAGTGGGAAGCCACTGAAGGATGCTACACAGAGAAATGTGATCAGAATTACTGTTTAAAAAATTTACTTTGGGTGGTGTACAGAATGAATGGGAGGTGGAAAGAAGACCAGTTGGGGGACTGTAGCTGTGGTCTGAGGAGAGATGATGGTGGCCATGGAGACAGATAAAAGTGAATGAATCAAGTTCCTTTTGATATTTTTTTCTGGAATTTACATGAAATTGTTAAGAACATCCTTTTCAGGAATAATATATAAATCTTGACTTTAAGGGCATAGAAATATAGGGAAATAGGGCATAAAAATTTGGCAGCTGCTAGCTCGCATTGGTTCTTCTATGTAGCCTAGACTCTGTCCTCTTTGGGTCATCACGGAACCATTTTGCCCTTGTATATACAGAAGGGGGAGGAGATGGTGCGAGTCACTCTCCTACAGGCTTTTTCTCTTTGATTCCTCTCACAAAGATCTGTAAGCATTATGAGGTCCTATAGTTATATCAGCAAATATTTCTTGGAACCATTATGTTTCTTAGGTATCTGATTCCAACTCCTGTTTTTGACTTTGATACTAAGTTCTTATTTTCAGTAAATCTACATTTTACATTGAGAGTAAAATCTCAGATAATCTGCTGAAGGTTTTAGAAACTCTAAATATCAGAATATATTATATATATTCATTATATTTTCATTTTTAATATTGCATACTTGTATATACCCTAGCATCATTAAACACTGTTTTTATAATAATTTATTATGTTTTCCCACTAAGCAGTAGTAAAAGTAATTTTACAGCATTTACGTTTATTTATCAGATTTAATAATGCTAGTAGAGTAGGAAAAGCGGCATCAGGAAAACTTGGAAACCGCAGGATAATTAGATTTAGGCTTTCAAAGCACTTGACTCCATACCCTCCACCCCACCCGAGGACATAAAAGGACAAGCCATTTAAAAATGAATTCTTCTCTGAAGACTTTCTCCATTGTGTTTGTTTAGTCTTCACAGTTTTCAATATTGACAGTGAGTTTCTTTTTACCACCAATATGGCAAGTTCTTTTGAGGTAGAGAGAGATTTCACCTTTCATTGCCTTGTGTTATTTCTCCTCTACTGAACTACGTAAAGAAAGGTAAATGGTAAAATGGCAGTGTGTGAGAGGGAGAGCCGTAGACTATTCACTCCTGCACAAGAGATTGTTTTCTTTTTTCTGGTGTCAGTTTATGTTTGAAAAAAAAAAAAAAATGTGCTTTAGCAAGGAATTCTTCCAGAAAGGTAATTAGGAAATACATAACTTCTGTTTTAAGAGCACGTTTTCTGCGAACGCCTGCCTGCGCTTACACTGATGACTGTATAATTGTAGGTTGGTCCACAGCTAAATAAATCAGATGAAAGAACCTTACACGTAAGATTAGGGATCCATGCCTTTTGCTCTGCTTATTCATAACTACATGATATGGTAGGTATCAATCCTATTAAAATCGCTACCTCTTTCTCTTCAAACTCTGTCTTCATAAATAAATTTTTGAAGCTAATGTGCAAACTAGTTGTCTGTCTCAAATCTGAGCATATAAGATCATTTAGAAGTAATATTAATTGTTATGTTTCTATTCGTAAAGTTAAAATGTAATATTATTTCTAAATGCAATGTAGCCTCTTCAGAAAGAATATCTAGTGAGTATTGGGGGTGGAGGTCATCTTTGTTAACTTTTAAAAAAACCAAAGTACATAGCTTTTTGTCTCTTGGAACAAATCCTAGAGCCAAACTCTCTTAAGTAAATAATGGTTTAAAAGAATAAACGTTTCACAACTAATGGTGTGATGGATTGTTACTGTATATGTATTTCCCTGCAAAGCTAGTCAAAGACTTTTCTCTTACTGCCTCTTTAATCTTAGTGAAAAGGCTTGAGCAGGCCCCATAGGAGTCCTGTTTTCTCTTAACATGTTTCTACATGCTGCTTCTTTTTACCAGATTTTAAGATATACTCACGTTTCCTACACCGGTATTCAAAAAGCAATTGTATTTTCTCATATTAATTATTATTTAGAATTCCCTTTTTTATGGTTGACAGAGACTATCCAAGAACCTCTTTTCCTGGGATAGCCTTTATATTTTCAAAAGCTCTGTAGATGGTGAGAAATTTAGTTATTTTAATATCATTTTCATCCTTAAAGTATTTGGATATTTAATATCTAAATGCCAGATGAAGTCAGTCAGTTCTAGGAGCAGGTGAATCTAAAAGAGTAATTGCTAACATGATATGAAAAAAGCAGTGTACGACCTCCTTCGTTCTTGTTCCTTAATTTCTAGGAACACACAGAGAATACCAATCAGCATGTGACCAGAGAAAGGGTTTATAATGTGCGTGTCAATTTATCATCATAAATAACAACAACAAAAAAGGAGAATTTTCCCCCTATAAAGAATACCGTTTTGAAATTAAAGAACCTTTTCTGAAGAAAAGAATTACCGTTAGTAAAAAAATGTAATGTTGTGATAGATAATATGCTTTTATATCAAGTTTAATTTACTAGAGAATCATTATATGTTTATAGCCAAAGCCTTATGAGAACTTATTAACTGGAAAAATTATTTTCTCTATGTTTTAGTTTTCATATTTGATTCATAATCCTTTATATAACAGAAAGTGGTTGTTCCTAGCTCTTGGGCAGATGGGCTGCTCAAGAATCATGGAAATGAAAAACCGTCTAGGAAGTTTAAGTACTTGCCTGCTCCTCCGCAAAATCCACTTCTTGAGTAAAGTAACTCTGGAGTCAGAGTACCCATTGCAGTTTTTCCTCCTAGGGTTAACTGCCTACACCACATGCAACATGGCTCTGGGCCATTATTTAAATATTGCTATTATGTAATGTAGTTACAGTTCTTCTTATTAGAGGCCATTTATTATTTACAACAGGTCACTCTGTCATGGCTAGTTCACCAAAATAGATTAACCTTTAACATTTTAAATATTTAAGAGAAATTGATTTAGCATTTATTTTCTATTTAGTGTTTTTATTAAAATCATAGGACTTTATGGGCATCATTTTAATAACCCCTGAGACCTGCTCTAGAGATGGCTTTAAGTTTACCATGTTTTTAAAAAGAAATTGCTCATTTACCTATGCAATTTTCAATTATTGTCTTTAATGCATCTTTTATTGCTTTGGTTTATTTAAATGTTTAATCAGTAATTTTATTGTGCTTTGTTTTTAAACAAAATTCAAGCCAATAGTCCAGCAAAAATAAGTAAGCTTCCACCCTAATTAAGCTAGCAAAATCATTAACTTACTGAAGAAGTCAGGTGCAGATAGCTAAAAAATGTACATTAATAACTAAAAAAATATTTTTGAAGTACAAAGTATTCCTAATTTATTTTGAAATAGAAAAATATTGTCACCACTAACCCCTCTACCTCCCTCCCTCCATATTATTATCTTTTTTAATGGAAAAGGAGAGACATTTACTTCTTTACTCTTGCATAGGCAAGTTAGTTATTCTGCCTTCCTAACTTGTGATCTAAGAACCAGCTATTAGATGAGTAGGAGATTGACCAGATATCATGACACACGTTAATCACCAAATTAATCAGAATACTCTCAGCATACACCAGGGCAGACAAATGATTTGACCTACTCGGGAGATGCAAGAAAAAAGAATAGGAAAAGACGCAGGTAGCCAGAAGGATTATAACTATTAATAGTATGATCAATGATTGAAGATGCAAGTAATGCAGATTTTGGGGGGAGGACAAGTATGTTATCAACTTAATCTCACTACAAGCCCAGAGCAAATAAATATTTGTTAAGTGGGTTCGCCCCGCCTCTTCCTCTTCCTCATCTAGATGATTGTTGAGTGTAGTGTGGGGTTAAGAGTTTGAACTCTGGAGTCAGCACTGGCATTTACCATTGCAGAATCATCAGCCAGTTCTTACCTTTTTAAGTCACTATTACATCATCTGTAAAATTGGATTTATGCAACATATTTAGTGAGTGCCTGATACGTTTACGTACTTTTCTAGGACCTAGGACTTAGCAGTGAACTAAATAAAGTCTGTGCCTCAATATCATCTACCTCATAGGCTATTGGAGGAGTCCATAGGATGTAAAGTTTAACACAGTGCATGGCATAGAGGATATGCTCAGTAGGTGTTAGATGCTTTCTTTATCTAGGCCACAGTTTATGTGCAAAAGCCCTGCATTAGGTATTATATGCAAAAAAAAAAAAAAAAAGTCTATGAAAGCATAAAACCTGTCCTTTAGCATTAAAAGTCTTTTGCATACTTAAGATATAGATGACTCTAGTTTGTAATTGCCCAGAGTAGACTCTGAGGCAAGGATTTGAATGCATGTAGTTTATTTAGGAGGTTATCTCAGGAAGTACTGGTAAGGGAGTGGGGATGGAAAAAGAGGCAGTAAAAAAAAATGCCATTAGAGGGTGCATTAATGAGTACATTACTACTGGGGACAACTGGAGCTCAATCCCACCTGGGGGCTTCTGGAAGATGACAGAGAGCACAGTTATAGAGTTGTCTCCCAAAAGGGGAAAGAAACTGGGATATTTATGAACTATTGCCTTTCTGTCATTGGCCAGGAGTCGCTTTTGGGCAGTTAATTCCATGACTTTTCTGGCCAGCACCATGTGCAATCCAGGCATGCTCTGAGGCCCGAGAGTGCTGTCAGCAGTCAAAGGTACTTGCAGTAGGAAGCCGTTGGCCTTTTCAGAAACAGTGATTGTTGAAGGAATATGGGAGGGCACCAATAGCATCTGCTACATAGATCTTCACCCAAAAACTGCAACATAAGGCAGGATGTGGCAAGATCAAAATACATAGAAACATAAGAGGAGTGTTAACTGTGCAAACATTGGGTTTATAATTTTTTTTAAAGAATAAGGTTGAGAACATTAGTATGCAAACACAACATCTGAGTTACAGCAAAGATATATATATACTTGAGAGTTTTTCTTTCTAAAAGTATTACAAGTAATTGGCTCTGAGGAACATTTCAGAATGGCCCCACTTTTTGATCAGCTATTTTATCAAATTAGAACTTAATTATATAACAACTATATGAAAAATCAATCTTATTTTTTTCTTAGTTGCTGAAGCATTTGGATACACCAAAGTAAATTGAATCTTTACATCAATTTTCCAGGAAAAGAAAACGATAAAAATCTTTGTCCTTGAGGTTCTACTTGACAGGGTCAAAAGCAATTTTTTCATTGTATTATACCATAACACAAATCAGAAAATGCAAAGATTTCAGAATTGCTCTATTTCACATATTATCTTCTTAGCTTGCCTCTGCAGCTGAGCGAGGGTGTTATTAGGCACAAGAAATTTTCTTGAATTCTTAAATTGATCTCAAGAATTTTGTGATGGATGGTTTACTCAATTGAAAACAGATCATCTGGTGAAATTGCTTTTAGGTTAAAAGGGGGGGTTCTTCAGACTCTTCTTAGGACAGATACTTTCAATTACCTAGTTGAGTCCAGAATTGCTAAACTATAGAGTATGAAGCTGCTGGGTACATTGGTGGTAGTGAATATGATAAAAAGAAAATTCTAGAATGAGAATAGAGCAGCCACAAAGCCAAACTTTGTCTGCTGGAAAGTTTTATAGAGGATTAGTACTAGCCTGAAGACTTATTTTTTTTTCCAACGCAGCTCGTTCTGAATAATCTAAACCTTAATTAATGATTATTGATTTGACATGAAGCTCTATGCAAATACCCAGGTACCATCTGGAGTATTCTTTTTAGTTACTTGTTACATGTAATAAATATTTCTCTAATAAGACTCCTTGTACCCGATTAGAAATGGATGTGGCTCACTGCTATGAGGCGTTTAGTTTAGTGGAACCTAAACCACACAGATGTAGACAAATAAAAAGATCTTTTATGTATTTTCTTCATATTTTTGATATTTCCTGGTGCAGGTTGCAAACTAAGGTCTCAAGGGGACACTCTCTGAAGAGTCAAGGCTTGTGAACCCTGGCGTGTTGGCGCATGCCTGTAGCCCAGCTACTTGGGAGGCCAAGGCAGGAGAATCCCTTGAGCCCAGGAGTTCAAGTCCTGCCTGAACAGCATAGCAAGACCTTTCTCTTAAAAAAAAAAAAAAAAAAGAGTTAAATCTCACTGAGCTTAGATGCCACTACCTCAGGGAGAACTTCTCTGGTTCCCAGATCTAAAATAGCCCCCTCCCCACTCCTGGCTCCCTATCTCTGTCCCTTCACCCTGTTTAGCTTTCTTCAGCACGCGCATCAGTCTCTGAAGTTTTTGTTCCTTCATCTGTTTGTATGTTTGTCTGACGCCTTCCACTAGAATGTTATCACTGTAGGGAAGAGAATTGTCTCTTGTTCACTGCTGTACCCCAATGTCAAGGACAATGCTTGCCACAGAGTAGGCTCTCAATACTTTTTTGTTGAATGGATCAATGAAAGAATGGATATTAAGAATCCTGTGCCCTTGAAAATAAATATAGCATATCAAGTACCTGAGTGTTTTAGGGAAAAACGTTAACCCTTTTTAGCTTAAAAAAAACTGCATTTTATTTCCCTGCAGTAATAATATAAAAAACTGAAAAAGAGGCAGCCTTTTAGGAGTGAAATGTTGAGCTGTTGACCATGGATTTTCTGACAAGGGAGCACTAAGTACAGGGATTGGGAAGATGACCAGGGGAAGATGCTCTTTGCTAGTGTGCCAGACAGCTGTGGAACTGTGTTTGGGTGGTATAGGGAGTTAAGACTACATGAATTGGCCTTAAGAAACAGGAGGTATCAAAGGCTCAATAAATCCCCACTTTCTTATGACTGACTCAAACACCCAGCCATTCCCTGGTAACAAGGGCCTACTTACCAAGACCAGGAATAAGACGAAAATGCCGTAATAGGTCACCAGAGGAAGCGACAAGCTGAGTGTATTTGAGGCAAGCACACCATGGGACTTCCTGAAATGACAGGTCATTTATTCTTTTAACAAATATTTATTGAGCACCTGCTGTGGACCAGCAGTATTTAGACTCTAGCCTTGACCTCCTTCCTTCTCCTCCTACCCCCAATATACCTGCATACCCCTTGCTACAGAGTCATTCTGCTTTTGACTTTATTATTTATTAGCCTTTCATGGAAAATCTGGTTTGCAAAAAGGACTTTGCTACTATAACAAGTCTGACAAGCCTTTTCTGCATACCTTATTAACACTGGTAGGAAATGCTTTAGGCACTAGACAGAAACACCTATTCCAAAACACAGAATAAAAGAGAAAATTGTAATGCTTTATATCCCACTACAATATTCCTTTCTGCTCCCCAAGAAGTTGGGAAGTCTCCAAGCTTATTCTTTATATTGCATCATTTATGTGCAGGCCTATTTCTTCAAAGGCAGCAGATGACCTGTGCCTTTTGGGTAATTGAGATTGAAAGTTAAGTTTCTGCCTGTTATATTAAACTGACTCTGGTTTCTTATGTGATTGAATATGAAGAATCTGGGCTTTAGGATTCCTTCTGTTATATTTCCCAAGTTGTGAATGTGACAGGAAATTTTATTTTAAAACAATACTGTGATCCATGTACTTACTGACAGAAGACATTGGTTGAAAAAAAAAAAAGACAGTGTCAATCTTAAGAAATTGGGAGCAGCTAGACTGTTAAACATACAAGTCAATTGCTGAAGATACCTCATCCTCATTTATTGAGCTCTCAAGGAGCGTTTTATTAACCTGTTATGTTTTCAAGGTCTGTGCTGTCTTCTGCCCAGTAGGCCATTACCCAGTGGGATTGAGCCAGTTGAGATCCTTGCCTGGACTAACATCTTCTTAACCAAAATGAAAACAATCTAATATTGCCTTTTGAATCTGTTTGAAGGGAGCAATATTTTTAGAAAAAAAAAGATAATTGAAAAGCTCTGTATTCATCTTTCTGTGCCCTGGGACATTGATTTTTCAGACATTGTAATGTATTACATGAAGAAATAGTCCCGTGGACATTCATACGTATTAGTGACTCTGGTGCCCACAGCACTGGAGCACACATTGCAAACTATCCACATGCAGAAATTCAGCATGCCTTGTGGTATTTCTGTCTGACCTCAATCCATTTTGGAAATAAAATGTTCCATACACTAAGAGAAAAAAGCAGATCTTATTGGCCTCTCTCTGTCTTTCCCACCTTCCCTTGGTGCGTGTGTAGGGAAGACAGCAGCAGGCATCATTGTTCAGAATCTGCCTGGTGACACCCAGGTCCCTGCCACGAGCTCCATGTTTCAGTCTGCTGGCTCCCAGCCGTACTCTCCTACCCGTGTGCTCAGAGGAAATGTGAGCTTTATGTTCAGCAGGTGCTCCGTAGACTTTGAAATTGGATGAGGATTCAGTAAAGCTGGGCCAAATCCGGTTTGAGTTATGTGACTGTACCTTCCCTGGCTTCCCAGGTGGAGGGAGGAGCAGCCAGCCGTGATCAGAGCAAGAGCTGCCCAGGGTGAAGCACAAGTGTTGGACTGTTCACCTTGGGCCGCTCTTGCTGCCCCTTCCTGGTTTCCAGCAGCCATCACGACAGCTGGCTTGGATTTAACTCCCGAGTTGTATGTGGAGTTGTGTTTTGTATAATAAGGAAGAAAATGTTGACTGTTGTCTCCATTTTCTGCATTCCTGTTTCTGTCCGGCACCTTCCTCCATTGCAGGGCCACCAGCTGTGCCTCGCCCTTTGCCCTTCTGCTTCTTGCTTCTCAGGTTCATTGCCTTCACCTATGAAAAATCTATTGAAAGAGGTAATCGATACCAAGTTTTGTATTACTGATATCTTAATAACATACATGAAAATATATGGGAATACATAAACCAGCCACTGCCCTGTGCATCATTTTTGGTGCACAAAACGGAGGGGGAGGGTATTCGACTTGACAATTTCTGAAGAAGCCTCATTCATGGACTGTAACAGTCACTGTACTACCAGTGTGTTGAATAATTATTTTTTCCACTAGGTTGGAAATAAAAATTCAGTGACCACCCGCCCCATTCCCATTTAAATCTGAAACCTTCTATTCAAACTATTGTGCCTTGTCAGGTAAACAATGGAATGCTGCTTTTACTCAATTTATTAATATCAGAGTCAAGCAATGTTGAGTTTTTAAATAGTTTTCCCTTTGAATTTTCCTAGATAGTCAAGCTATCTATATTCTATGGCTTTGTAATATATATATAATGGCATGTATTTTTTTCAACAAGCCATAAACAAGGAAGTTCTGTGGAAATAGAAATGCACTGTAAATCATGGTACTCACATGAGCACTTAGTTCCTAGTGGGATTCTGGAGCAATTTTCACGGCTTTTAAGGCAAAGCAGAAACTTGTAGTTGTGATAGATTATACCGTGGAGACCTCTTAAATACTTAGCCTTGGTGAACATTAAACCTGTCTGTTCAACAGGTTTATTGCAAGATGAGGTACTTCCTGGAGAAAGATTCACACTGCCTTTGGCATTGATGTAAATTTGCCTTCTACTAGATTTATAAAAGGTGCTATACAAAAATCATTCAATTTTCTTGAAAGTTCACTTCAGAATTTGGGGTATGGGTTTATTCATATCATAGATATCTCTTCATTGTCCCCTGAAGTTGACCATCTGAGAAATTTTCTCAGATTCATATTGAGCTAGGTTGTTCCTATCCCTTGTGGTAATTCATGTTCACCTAGAAATTGTATTAACTCTTTCTGGACGCCACATTTTTGCTGATTAAGTGACAAAGTCAGTCGTGCTAAGACTTGTGATTCATATATTAAGATTCACATCAACAGTTTCAATATGCATGTGACAGGCCCAGTCACTTTGGTTCTCAGTTTGCAAATTTTTCAGAAAAGAACTAATATGGCACTTGAAATATCTCAATGCTGAAGAAGAGTCACAACACTGAATAACTTTGCTGTTTTTGCTTAAGTTTTAAGTTTATATTTTGCAACTGTGGCCTAAAACTAATCTTAAAAGTTGCTTGCTTGCACTACTTAGCCATCATTCAATTCATTTATCCTGTGTCTATGAAGCACCATACCCAGGCATTGTCCTAGTGGCCAGAGATAAAGCACTGAAGAAAAGAGGCAACAATTCTTGCCCTCGGGGGACTTACATTCTAGTGCAAGTAAATGCAGTAAATAAAATCAGTTGGTGAGTGATATGGAGTAAAATAAGGCAGGGCAACGGGGATGAAGGAGAGTGGGGGCAAGTGCCATTTTAACAAGCATGGTCAGAGAAGGCCTCCTTGAGAAGGGAACTCTAAAAGAAAGATCTGAAAGAGGAGAGATCGTGAGCTGTGAAGATTTAGGGGAGCGAGGATTGAGCATGTCTGGGGAAGGGGATGGGAGGATGACACATATGTTGATGGAACAGGGATAAGGGCAGAGTGGCTGGAGTGGAGTGAGCAAGAGAAAGAGCAGGCAGAGATCAGGTCTGTAGGTCAGGGGAGAGAACATGTAAAGCGTTGATGGCATGACTCTGAGATAAGAACCCACAGATGGCTTGTGAGCTGGGGAGGGATGTGAGTTGATTCACTTTAAGAGGGTCACTTTGGCTGTTCATAAGGGTAAATCCTAGAGAGACAAAGGCAGATGGAGAGGGACAGTCAGGAGCCTGTTGCAACCATCAGTAATTCAAGTAGTATCTAAAAATAAACATTTAAACCATTATTCCTCAGTCTGCCTAGTGGAATGTAAATTCAATAATCTACTTGTTTCTGAAATTTTCTTGTGAAATTTTCTTGCTGCTTAACTCATACAAGTTCTTGAGCTATTTTTTTTCCTTCTCCCCCTCCTTGGACCCAGGTGGGAACAGAGGAGGTGGAGAGAAGCTGTTGGATTATGGATTGTTGGAAGGCAGAGCCAACAGGACTTGGATCAAGTATGGGTGTAAGAACAAAACAGGAGTCAAGACAATGCCAACATCATAGTCCCAATTATTTGTTATGTATCCAAAACAAGGAATCCAATCTCCATTTAATCAGGACCCTACATATTTTATCTGTTTAACTCAGTGAGAATCTGTTTCTCTGTCTATAAAAAGCACATGATACAAGCAGTATTTGTGGTAAAGTAAGCAAAGTTTTACTATGGTGTAACAAAAAATTGAGATACTACTTGAAAATTGTAGTATCTCAGGTTCTATAACAGAAACCGTCCCCCAAAGTGCAGTCCACAGGTAATGCAAGCAGAGAGAGGGTCAAGTTTGAAATGTAAATAGAACAAAAACAAGAGACCATGCATGGCTTCCCTGGATCAGGAATCAAAGTCTGGAGGAGGGCTGAGCAAAGGTTGGTTGGTGTAGTTACTCAGCAAGGCCAAGCACTGGGAATCAACAAAAGAATATGACACATTCCTTGTCTTTAAGGAGTTTAAAGTCTCATGAAAGCACTTTGCCTACCATAGCTCAGTGGAGCACTAGGATTTTGTCACTTACAAATTTATCAGTAATGTAACTATTTCAAATATAGAAATAGGTACTGATATATTACATACAGATAGATATTTCAATGTATTTTTATGTATACCTAGACCAGCAACGTAGGTACATGAATGCAAACTTACCCATATTCTTATCTCAAATTTTAGTATTTAGAAACTATTTAGCTACTGTGATTAGTAAGAGCAACAGTAAACTAAGAGTTCATACAAGCTACTCAAGTTTTTTGTCCATGAAAAAGTTCGGTTTGGATAGTACCCAAACTAATGAGAAGATATTGATCAAGATTACTTTAAAAAAAAAAAAAAAATCTCTGTGCATTGAATAATGTAATCTCTGCAACCCTGTTAGATTTGCCAGGAGTCCCCAGCCAGCTCTTCAAGGTACCCTTGGCTGGGTTACAACTGTCCAGGGAAGTTGGAGAGCATTTGTGTGCATACTCTGAATCACTTCTGGTTTGCCACCATGAGGACTCTCCCCACGATCTCCCAGGGAGATCACCCTCTCTTTAGAGCAGGCCCCATTCCTCTATCCCTTCTCCCGCAAGGTTGCTGAGGGAGCACCTGCATTCCGGAGGGTCCATGGATCTGCCTGGACCCTCATTGAAGGGCTTCTTCACCAACGAATGAGGGCACATTGAACTGGCAAACTAAAAGTGAAGAAGGTAGAAGACCTTAACTGAAGATTGTTATTAAGGCTTCTATGATCCTGTGCTAAAAATAAACGTTTAAACCATTATTCTTCAGTCTGCCTAGTGGAATGTAAATTCAATAATCTACTTGTTTCTGAAATTTTCTTGTGAAATTTTCTTGCTGCTTAACTCATATAAGTTCTTGAGCTATTTTTTACCTTCTCCCCCCTCCTAGTTTTAAGCTTCCTTTAACTCATTTTGGAATAAGCCAAAAAGACACAAAATCACAAATTCTAAATTGAGCACTGAAAACGGAACTGAAGTTCATTGATTAAATATGAAAGGGAGCATCTTTAGCAAAATGAAAGCCAAGCTTTTAAATCTTCACTGAACATTGGTTAATCTTAAACCGTCTTGGCACTAGTTTCTTCATACAATTTTGCATATCAGGTGTTTACAGACTAAATAGTAGATGAGCTCCAAGTACACGATGTCATTTAATGTCAATGAGCTAACCCTGTTTATTCGGATCTACGCTTAGCAATTGAAATCATCTGCATAAAAGTGCTCAGTATGCCACAATTAAGAAGCAGACTCGTGAAAGGCACACTCTTGGTTCATTTTTTAAAAAGACCATCTGTTTCTTGGTATGCTACTTGTGCAGGTTTTCCTTTCATCTTTCACCTTCTTTAAAAAAGAATCCACAGCTTTTTAAAGCTTTGGATATTATTTCATTCTTAGGTTTTACAGAATGCTCATTCTCTGGATTTTCAGCTGTGGTTTTACCAGCATCCTCACGAGATCATTTTAAACCCTCAGTAATCTTAGAAATTAGAATAGGAAAATAGGGAAGGCCTCTCCCACCCTGTATTTGTTCTCTTCTAGCAAGCTGACAGTTGCTGTCAGCAACCAGTAATAATAGTTGTAATTGTTTTAGTAGTGATAGTAGTAGTAATCTATTAATATTTGCAAGTTACCAGGGTAAAATATATTCAAGGTTTACAAAGTGAACTTTTACTAGTTTCTTTGAAGCATCCCTAGGAAAAAATTAAAAATACCCTGACAGGCTGTGAAATAGGAAATCCTAAACAGGACTCTTAGACCAAAAGTTGTTATGTCTTAGTGACACACCTTTGATCATGCTCAAAGACTCAATTTTTAGCATGTTACTTGAAAAATGGCTTATCATTCTGAGTATTTTTAATTCAGAAAACAAACTTCTTTAATCACATACGTTTAAGGCACTTTCTCATTCAATCTGTTCTGAAGGTGAAGTATGTGCATTATTTTGTGGAAAATAAACAGGATAAAGGGAAGAGGTAAAATATTCTTTAGTTAAATAGCACATTTTATGCCCGGGAGCCATGGGAAATAGGAGAGCTTATTTAAGAAGTTTATTTTGTTATATAAGAAAGAAGAAAGATGTTTATGTAGCCTGTGCTCTGGAATAAAAATAGCAAATTTTAGACTTGACTTCATTTAAAATGATTAAACATAATGCCTATTTATTGTTGAATTTCTTGGAGGAAAAAACAGTCTTGTTGGAAATTGTATATACCTAAATCTCTTTATTTGGTGTCATTTTTATCTCATGAAACTACATAATAAAGGTAAGCAGAAGGTGATGCAGCTTTGAGGAAAATCACAATGTTTCGGAAAAGAGATTGGAATAAATGGGGTGCCCCTACCCCCACATGCTCGCTTAGAATGTGGATCAGGTTAGGTTCTTACAGTGATTTTAGTCTCAACAAAGAGCCTTCCCAACTTCTGTTGTAAATTTTGTTTTAGACTTTAAAAGCATGACCTTAAACATGTTTAGGTGGCTTTACATTTCATAAAACCCTGTGAAAACAAAGGATTGATTATTATAGTCTCAAACCACCTAGTCTTTATTGAATAAATATGGACATAACACCTGGGATCTGGACTTTAGGTTTACTGCACCATCTATACTACTCAGCAGTGACTTAGGCGAGCTCTGTACTACGCAGATCTTTAAGCAACCAGGTTAAGTTCTTATTAGATTGCCCCATCGGAAGAAGAGAAATCTATTGTCTGGAGCAAAGAAAGTATTAGATAAGCTTTTATACCACGAGAGAAAATATCTGCAAAAAGATGAAGTCCAGAGGTGCCTATTGGTAACATGAAGATGCGGCACCAGGCGTCCTTTGTCTGCTGGCAGATGTGTAAAGGTCTTTGAACCGATAGATGTTAGTCTGATTGAACACAGACAGGGAAGACAAAGGGAACTAGCAATAATGATGAAATGTTTGGGAAGTCAAGTTTGGATTAAGGTATTTTGTTCTAGCAGATGAACCAGGCAGCCAACAAGGCTAGCATAAAGATGACTCTTCCCGCTTAGCTATTGATTTATTGTACGTACCAAAATTACTTTTATTTCTACATGCAAAAATGTACATTCAGGTTCTAAAATTATATGTCCCAAGACTAGATTATGGAAGAACATTGTGGCTCACTGTAAATTTCTTAGAAGCTAAGGGGGGAAAAATCTCATTACTTTCATAAGTTCTTGCAGAAAAGAAGACTGTTGTATATTTTTTCCAGACTATTGGTGGAAATTTTTCTTCGCATATAAAGAATAAACCAGTCCCTTATCCCAGCCCCTACCCAGTCTGGGAAAATGCTCTTATGAAATAGCAGTTCTCTAAAATAAAAACACCAAAGACATATTAACTAGGGTTCTTTTTTTTTTATTGTTGGCATTGAATACAAATCAACATTAAGTCTGAGTCCGTTTTTAGTGTCAGATTCCCAGCTCTAAAATAGGGTATACAAATAAAAAAAAATTGGCAAAAATGTTTTACTTATGTTTTATGCAGCTTGTAATGGTTGAAACTCTTCATTTAGAATTCAAACATCCCCCTCCAGATTCCATATGGAATAAATTTTAGGGAGTGCCAAAAATAATGAAGAGATGCTTGGGTCTAAGCAAATAATATATTTTAAAATTTCAATTATAGTAAGAAACTAGTTTTTTTCTTTATACAAAATATAGTTTGTTATCCTTTCCATCAAATAACTAAAATGTAGTTCAGTGTTCTATCCATATTTATTTTGTAAACCATTAATCAAATAAATGGAGTATTGTGAGTTAGGGATCTTTCAGTTGCAATTAATAAAAACATCAACTCAACTGATTTAAACAAAACAGGGGGGTGTTTATTAGCTCATGGATCTAAAGAAACAGTTCTAGTTACACATAAGAGTTGGAGCAGCAGTTCACAGTTGTCAGGTTCCACTTCTGTGTTTGTGCAATTCTTTCCACTTTGCTTTACTCAGTATGTTAGTGTTATCCTTAGGTAGACTCTCCTTTTGATACCAAAAATGGCTACAATAGTTCTAGAGATAGTACCTCATAAATACTATCCTGAGCAAAGAAAGAATCTATGCCCCAGCACTCCCAGAAAAATTCCTGAGGTTATTCTGGTGGGACTGGCTTATGTCAAAATGCCCACTCATCATATGCCCAGGTGGATGGAATAGACAGGTATGCTTAAACCAATCACAGCCTAACCCCAGAGTTGAGTATGGGCTTCAATCCCACCTAAGTACAGTTAAGAATTTGGCGATGGATTGATTCCTAAAGGAAAATCTGAGTGCTTTCAGGACAAGGGAAGGAGGGTAACAACTAAATAATTAGGAGCAGCCAGCAACTATCGCCTGCACCTGTATACCTAAAAAGGCTACAGACTTAGCTGCCTAAGCTGAAATCAGTTGAAGGAAGTTTATCCTGCCTATCATCCCCTTTATTTTTCAGCAAAGAGAACTCATCCAGTCCCATTATTTGGGTATTTCCAGGTAGGAATGTTGCAACCTTATCTTTTGGAAATCCACTTGTCAAAGGAATAATCAGCAGATGTAGAGGGAGTCTTCCCCTGTGACTCTAGTACCCCGTCCATCCATTCACATTGACTTTCAATGAATTATTTGTAGGGTTTAGAAAACTATATTTGACAGGAAACATTTTAGCAATTTTACATGTAGGTTTTCCACTACATCTAGAATGAATTATTCCTATAGAATAGAACTAAATTTTCACAGGGCAAATTCATGGTTGTACATTATACTTATGTCAACATGTGAAGTGACTCTTGTTCAAAAAAAAAACTCATAAAATGAAATATAAAGCCTTTCCCCTCTATTTTTCCTGCCTCTACATATGATCATCCAATATGCACATTTCAATCGTGTGTGGCACATGCTCTTGTATTGTTTTCAACAGCAATAAAATTTTCCTGATTTTACCCTAATCTGATTTGAATTTCCACCCACAGCTGATTGTATTTACAGAATGAGCAGTAAGTGACACTATTGCCCTGAGCAAACATCATCCCTCTCATTTATGAAGTGAAGCCCCGACTGCTGTTCCTAGACTTAAAAGGGGAGGAGTCTAAGGATTAGAAGGTGTCCTTTCATCCCTCCCACCCTGCGCCCCTAGTCTCCAGGATGCAGTGCAGTAAAGAGTTGGTACACCTGCTTCACTTAAAGTTCAAAGATTCTCAGGTAGTGCTCCCTGAGGATCAAGGGAACCTAAAGGTGACACCATCATAATTGTCATGATCATTGCCATCATCGACATCACCGATATTTCTTCCCAGTTCTTCACAGTTCTTCTCTTCCTTTGCTCCCATGTCAGAAGAAAATGTTACTTCTCTTAACCCAGCCATCTGCACATGTGCTTCTCTTATCTCATCTCCTCTGCCCTGCTCCCAAACTTGACATGCCGTTTCTACATTCCGCCTACTGAGAATGTAACTAAGGCAACAAAACAAACCTCTCTTCCTTTAATCTGTCAGTTCCACAAAAATACCACTTTCTCCTTCCCCATCATGGCTACTCTCTTGGTGGTAAATAACATGGTCTGTACTGTCTTCCTCAACTCCTTCTACCCTCCCCATACATACATACGTCCTCCTAAAGTCTCTAACAATCCAGCACATATGTGTTGTGGGTCTATTGTGTGAAAAGCTAATCACTGTTAAGATACAAAATAAAATGTGATCTCTGCTTATGATATTATATTAGCTATTTCCCACCCCACTCAAACCACTGAAATTCCCTCTAAAAGAGTCTCCAGGGCCCAGCTGGACATCAGACCTTAGGTCTTCCCTAAGTCCTTACACTATACCCCTGTAGAACATTTGATTCTTTGGCCAAATGTGGAAGTAAGGGATAGAACTAAAATTTGAACCCAAATTATTTGGGCACCAGATTGTGCACTTTCTTTATTATTACATTTTAATTGCACTGATAATGTGTGAATACACTGTCCCTTAAAAGCATATATAATGTTACGGATAAAATGGAAATGCCTTTTAGCTGTCAGTCCCCCTCCCAGTCCTCTCTCCCCTTCCCTAGCACAAAACACTGTTACAGGTACAGTGGTTATACTTCCAGACTGTTTTATACATATTCATAGGTATGTACCCATTGAAAATACATGGTATTGTTTTGGTTTTGTTTTTCTTATGTAAATGAAATCATCGTGTAAACATCTGTCAACAACATGCTTTCTTCCTTTTAACAATATTCCTTTAGGATCATCTGTATTGATACATATAGATCTACTTTGCTCTTTTAACTATTTTTTGAATCCCATGAAATGAAGATACTGATTGGTAAACATTAAGCTCTTTCATTTTTCACTGTTAGAAATACTTCAGTGAACCTCCTCGTATGCAGTGAGCAATCTATTTTGCCGGTGAATCCTCGCTCTCGACTTACTAGCTATGGGACCTTAGATGAGTCACCTAAACAAACCGAGTTTCATTCTCCTCATCATAGAGTTGTGATGAGGATTAGATGAGTTAATGTCTGTATGAACGTGCTGAGTAAGTAGTTGGCACGTAGTAAGCACTCTGTATAAAGTGAGCTGTTAATATTGTAAATGCCTGGGTCCTGAGCTGTGTTCATTTTCAGTTTAATTGCTACTTCCAAATTGCCCTCCAGAGTGTCTATATCGATTTATGCTTTCCTCAGCAGTATGAGAGGATGTCCATTTTCCTAATTCTTGCCTACATCTTGGATTATCAAGCCTTTTATTTCCTGTTCTGTTCAATGAAAAATACCCTCTTGGCAACATTTTAATTTGGATTTCCCTGATTACTAGTGAAGTTTAATATTTTTATGCATTTATTTGCCAGTTTTATTTCTTCTCCAAATTATTGGTCGCCATTACTCATTTTCCTATTTTTATTGACTTTTGTCAAATTTTTAAAAAATGTATTCTTGACACTAATATTTTGTTACATGCTACAAATGTTTTCTCTCGGTCTGCCACTTAAATTTACCTGCTTAAAATACCTTCGTCTTTAAATAGAATTTAAATTTATGAGGCTTCCTTTATCAGTCTATTCCTTTATGTGCTTTAGACCTTGACAATTGAGATTTGAATCCCAGCTCTAGCCACTTATTGACTCTGAGATCTTGAACAACGTCATAACCTTTGGATGCCTTCATTTCCTCAGCTGTAAAATAAGAATAGTATGAACCTCATAGATTGTTGTAAGGTATATGAGTTAATATATATGAAGAACCTGGCACAGAGTAAATGCCCTATGTTTTCTATTATTAAGTGCTTTGCAGTCAAAAGTCAAAAAGATAGTCTCCTATTATCATACTGAGTTTTCTTTGAAGGTTTAAGTCTTTAATCTACCTGGAATTTGTTTTTTGTATGTGAGACTGGGATCTGTATATTTTAATACAAGGATCATGAATTTTCTCTACATCATTTATCAATATCTTTTTCCCTCTGATATACCACTTCTCGTGTACATAAAATTTCCATCTATCCATGGGTCTGTTTCTGGAATTTCTCCTCTCTAGTTGTCTGTCACCAATACTATACTGTCATTATTATAACTGTATATTTTGACTGGACATCTAGTAGATTCATCCCCCTTTATTATTTTTCAAAATTATCTTATTCTCACATAATCTTTTATGTTAATTTTACAATCAATTTCTTATATTTTACTTAAAAACTGTATTGGTAGTTTTGGGAAATTGTACTGAATGTATGGACTTTTCTGAAGACAAAGGACATATTTATATCATTTAATTTTCCCACTTATAAATTGGACACAGCTCTCTATTTCAGGTCTTTTATGCCCTTTAATATGGCTTTATATTTTTTCCACAAAGCTGCTTCATATTTTGTTAGGTTTATTCCTACATAACATTATTTTGTTCTTGTTACTAATGTCAGTGGGATCTTTTTTCTCTTATAAATTCTAATGGTTCTTGCTACTGTGTTGGAATACAATTTGTTTTATGGATCTTATAACTGGCTAATTTACCAAACTTTCATAGTGTTTTTAATAATTTGTTAGTTTGAGTCTCTTATATTTTTTAGGTAAGTAATCATATCCTTTGAAAATCCTGATCATTTTGTCTTGTTCCAATTTTTATTCCTTATATTTCTTCTTGTTTTATTGCAATTATCATGGACCATGAATATACTGGATACTGGGAATATTAGAGACATCTCTGGCTCGTTTCTGGCTTTAATGGACACTTACACTATTGTACCATCAAATCTGGTGCTTGCTGTGGGTTTCAGATGGACACTTTTTAGTGGGACTCTCTACTGCACCATGCATTTCTCATATTGCACTTTTGAAGACTAAAACAATTAACCTTAAAAGTCTATGTCAGCCTTCTGCATCTGTAAAGCAGAAGTCCTAGTATGTATATTTATAATTTCCCCCTTATTAAGTTTTTAAAACTGCAGGATTTTTAATTTACTTCATTGGCTTCTTCCTTAGTTTTCAAAAAGTATTAGGTCCAATTCTATTATTTCTTTTCTTTCTTTAACAGGTTCTTTTCTTGAATTCCTTGGGTAGATTGTCCCCTCATCCCCATGGCCAGGCCTTTACCCTTTCTGGGTAACCTCCCTCCCCACAACCCCTACCCCACACTGCAAGCAAATGACATTGGAGAGTCTAAGCTGCATATATGTGAGTGGCTTGTGCTGAGGTCACTTTAGTTCAGTGTATGTAGCTCTCCAAGAATAATTTAGTAACTTTACTTTTCTAAAGAAGCCAGATTCTTAGGACACAACCAACCTATATTATATCTATTAACCCATTTAGCAGCAACTATAGTAAGGTAAATATAAACATGTATGTTTACCTTCCTCAGGATTGACTTTTATCCCTGTACTGTTTAAACCTTCTTGGGAGTGGAGGACAGCCCCGGTCAGTGCCTCCAGCATGAGGCTGCCCGGTTCTGACGGCCTTCCTCGGCCTTTGTCCTCAGGCCTTCTCACCTCTCTTGTCTCTGCACTTGAGCTTCATATTTTATTTAGAGTCTCAGAATTCACTGGGTGAGGATGTGAAGGAGATGCTGCCATTTGTATTATGTTTTCTTGAAAAATCCCTCAGGCAAAAAGTCCTTAATTAGTGAGAAAAGTGAGATTTTGCTACTTAAGCTTATGATACGGGGTAGGCTGGAGAAATGTTTTAGTTTGGGGGAAAATGTTTCAAAGGCCTATGGAGCTAATAGCTATTCTTTGTATTTCCATCATTCTTATTATTGCATGAGGATTTTGAAGACAATTTCATTCAACCACCTTCCTAAAGTTCCATGCGCTCATTAGGCAAGGCAGCTAATTATGGTTTGAAGCTCTGTTAGTCTAAAGAATATGCAAGTTATGTGTAGCCACTGAGCAATAAACATTGTTCACATACAGTAGGTATCATTATTTGAAGCTAATTTGACAGTCTTGAAGCACTGTGCACAAATTGTGGTTCTTTCCATGGAAACTTGGCCCAATTGTTCTTTCTGAAGTACTCAGGATCTACTTAGAGGAGTTAATAATGAGGTTTCAAAATGGTCTGAGTAGAAATATTCCCTTCACTGTGTTTTCACTCAATCTACATTGATTCACAGTATAGTATTCTGTTTAATTTTGTTCATTTTTTCCCCCTAGAATCTCAATATAGGTTGCTCTAAACATCTATTTATGTTAATTTAAGTGTACAAGTGAGACCATCACAGGTTCAGTTAATCATAGTTAAGATAGGGGCAAAATCTGTCGCTACGGCCACTTGCTATGCTGCAGCCAGCAAAGGTGTGCACAGCAGGAAGATCCATTTCCGAAGGAGATCACTGTCCCAGATCTGCAAGTGTGAGGCTATTGGGACTTTCAGTACAGTTCAAGTTCCCAAACTGGCACTTAACACCCCCCTCAGAAGATCGCACACTACGCTTCCCACCCTGACTCTTTCCCTCCAGAGATTCGTGTGCTTATTTCTATGCTTGTTGAACTCTATTCTACCATGTGCATTCCCACTCCAGGGCCCTTTCTCCCTGCTCCCTTCCAGGAGGCCCTCCCATTGCTGCTCGGGCCCCTGTGCCCCACGGCTCGGCTCACAGCCCGCTCCTAAGTCCTGACTATTCCGGCACACGTGAGATTCTCCCTACCTTTGAACCCATAACTCTTCATACAGAATTGTGTACAGACTTTTGTCATGTATCTCAGTTTTTATATATGTCATTTTCTCAAATGGACTCAAAGTTCCTTTATGTTTGAATATATGGACATTTTGGGCTTTAAAAATTATATATTTTTTTATGTTTCCCTCCCAACCTATCCTTTCCTACTCCAGTGCCTAAGAATTGTGCCTGGAAACTGGTATTAATAGTTGTTTATAATCATTTGCTTAAAAAGTAAGTGGATTTCTCTGCATGTGAGAAACAGTACTTGAATATTGGTGAAATTAGCAAATAATCTAATTATGACTAAATAACCAAAGTATATGACAATTAGTTCTTAGCATATTGCCAAGTAGAAGCATGTTGGTTGTTTGCTTGGTTGGTTCTATTTGGTTTGGTTTGTTTGTTTTGTTTTGTTTCACTTTGAAGAGAGATTAGTTTGCAGCTCTGCTGAGCCAGGCACTGTGGTGGGATTCCACAGGTATTTAGTATTGAGCTTGTATGTGTATATTTGTGGCTGTTGGATAATTTCATTCACAAAGTACAAGGGACGTCTGTAAAGTAATGTGACTGATCTTTAGCCAACCTACCAGAACTCCCTATTTATCGCCTTCAAATTCCCTATTATCTCCTTCATCATGTTTTGAGAATATTCCTTACTCATTACACGGTAGTCAAACTTCAGAGATCTTTATAGGGTGTGTGAAGTGTAAATGGATGATATGGTCAAGGAGAGGTAGAGGACAACAGGGTAGAAAGGTGCAAATTAGCTATTAATATTTTGTTCCATTCATCAATGAATTACTGTACATGTCATGAGAGTTTTATCTCTTTTACTAAGATATTAATTGTGATTTGAAAGTTTGACTATATTTTTAAGTCTGACTAGCAAATGTCTGCCCTTGCATTTCAGGATCACATTACTTCCCATGCGGAATGGACACTGCTTTAGAGATATGTCTAATAGAAAGAAAATTAAGTTTAATGTAACAGTAGTATTATAAGCTACCTAAATAGGGCATAATATTTATGAATGTGCAGTTTCTTTGTCTTGTTCAGACTGTTTAAATGAAAGGTTATCCCACTCCTTACTTGCTTTTAAATCTTTTCAGTTAGTTTACTGTTCATAACAATTCATATTTATTATACATGTTCTCCCCACTCAAATCTTTTTGCCGTCTTTCCTTTGCAAGCTTTATCTGATTTTGCAGTGGTATGAGATGAGATATTGGGGTCTGGTGTATTCAGACAGAGCAGGACTCCAGTCTGTCCCTGCCTCTTATTAACTGTGGTCCTTAAATTGTTCAACATCATCTGAAACGTAGCCTCTTCATTTATATGATACAAATAGCATCTATATCACAAGAATGGGATGAGGATTAATTGTGTAAATGTATAAAAGCACTTAGCATGTTGTTATCACATAGTAAATATTTGTACATTGTCACTCTTTTTGTTATGTTCATTCGCAATGCTCTTCACAATGTAGTAGGTGCTATATTGCTTTACCTCTTTATTTACTTTTATTTAAAATAGTTTTTTAAATTTTTAATTATTGGTACTTAATAGTTGTATATCTTTATAAGGTACATGTGATGCTTTTATAGAGGCATACAGTGTGAATAAATCAAATCAGGGTAATTGGGGTATCTATCACCTCAAACATTTATCATTTCTTTGTGTTAGAAACATTCCAATTTTACTCTTTTAGTTATTTTAAAATATACCCTAACTTATTGTAGTCACCTTGTTGTGGTATCAAATATTGTTCATTCTATCTAACTAACTATATTTTGTACCCATTAACCATCCTCCTCCGTGCTATGCTTCCCAGACTCTGGTAACCATCATTATACTCTCTGTCTCCTTGAGATCAATTGTTCTAATATTTAGCTCCCATATGAGTAAGAACATGCGAGATTTGTCTTTTTGCACTTAGCTTATTTCACTTAACATAATGTTCTCCAGTTCCATCTATGTTGTTGCAAATGACAGGATTCCATTCTTTTTGTGGCTATATAATATTCCATTTTGTATGTATACCACAATTTCTTTATCCATTCATCCACTGATGAACACTTACGTTGATTTCAAATCTTACTATTATGAATAGTGCTGCAATAAACATGGGAATGGAGATATCTTTTTGATATGCTGTTTTCCCCTCCTTTGGGTATATACCAGGCAGTGAGATTGTTGGGTCATATGTAATTCTATTTTCAGTTTTTTGAGGATCCTCCATACTGCTCTCCATAGCATTTGCATTAATTTACACTCCCACCAACAGTGTATGAGGGTTCCCCTTTCTCCACATCCTGGTCACCATTCATTATTGCCTGTCTTTTTGATAAAAGCCATTTTAACTGGCATGAGATGATATTTCATTGTGATTTTGATTTTTTTCTTTGATCATTAATGATGTTGAGCATTTTTTTGTACACATGTTGGCCATTTGTATATCTTTTGAGAAATGTCTTTTCAGACCCTTTGCCCATTTTAATTGGGTTATTTGATTTTTTCCTATTGAGTTGGATCTCCTTATATATTTTAATTATTAATATTAGTCCCTTGTCAGATGGGCAGTTTGCAAATATTTTCTCCCATTCTGTGGGTTGTCTTTTCACTTTGCTGATTGTTTCCTTTGCTGTGCGGCAGCTTTTTAACTTGATGTGATCCCATTTGTCCAATTTTGCTCTGGTTCCCTGTGCTGTGGGAGTATTACTCAAGAAATCATTGTCCAGACCGATGTCCTGAAGCTGAAATAGTTTTTACTCATTATTCTTTGGTATATGAAGCTTGCAGTAATAAATATTGGATGCATTTTATTTACATTTAGCATATACATATGAATATTAATATAACATACCTTGAATCCATGTGATGTTTAGGGAACATACTTTTTAAAAATATGTGTTAGTAGAAATTATTTTGACTACTTGGCTGGCTTGTCATCTAGTTTCCAAGAAAAGGTCAAAATATACATTTGGATCCAGGGAATTTAACCAGATTTGCTAAACTCCTTGAGAAAAAAAGGTTTGCTCTAGGCATGCAGTCTGCCTCTCTTCCTTTTCAGTTCCTTTGGGCATAATATTAGATTGGTTCCCAACATGGTCATGCCCTTATATTCCTGCTGAGTTTGACTGCAGTCCCATACTTCATTCTCAAGAAATGTTGCCTGGGGGCACATGTGCACAAAGGTAGACACACAAATTACCAGGGGAGGCCACAGCTGCCTGAGGCAGGTAAGGCCCAGAGAAAATATGAAACATATAGAATTTATTAAAAGGCAAGTCTCCACCCCAAAAGTATGATATGAAATTCCATTATGAAAATAATTCCAGATGGACAGAGTCTTGAAAATAATCATTTAGTGTGGATGAGTTATAGCCTCATCTATACATCCAAAGAGAGGAGATACATACATACCCACACAGACATTGCGATCGTATGCTCAGGTTGACCTATTACTAACTGTATTTAACTCCAAAGTTTGTAATTGTGTGTATTTGATGTATTTTAAAAGTCTCATTTTCACAGAATATACTAAGTATGTTATTCCACAAATAGTAAACAAATATCAACATGGAAGTCTGAGGACGTATTCCACACACCTTGTTTTAAGATTACCCTTGCTTCATAAACAAAAGTAGATTATGTGAGAAATCAAAGCAAAAGGAATTAATGAAAATAATAATGGATAAAATCTTGAGTTTGGGATAAGCTCTTTTTTTTACAAATATTCTGATATTTTATAAACAGAAAATCTTTAAGAAGGCACAGAATAATTTTATGTTTATGAAAGAGAAGTTGGTTTTGTCAATGATTCTTTAGTTAAAAGCTGGGGGGGTTGTACACACATAATTAGTTATTACTTATTGAATTGAAACGTTTTTAATCTACTCTAAATTTTTAGACTATAGAGCAGTAATTTTTAAATTACTATTTTAAGTATTACTACCCTTTTATAATTAAGTCTTATGAGGAACCTCAATATATAGCAAAAAGAGTTGAGATGCCCTGTTTGAGTTGGAAGCAGGAAGCTAGGAATCTCACTTACTTGGGATCTCCCATTCTTCTTCCCTCCATCTTCCTCCTCCTTCGGCCTCACCCCTGGAATTGGTGGACCCAGAGGTGTTTCAGCAAAATTGCAGAGTAAAAAATCTAATTGCAATTTAGCATAAGTATATTTTTTCAGAGTGATAATACACAAACACTGAAGTTCTTGTTGTATACCTTTGATCCTTTAGTGACTTTATTTTGGAAAATATATCTTTTTGGTTTTTGTTATATTTTATTATTAGCATGAATAAATACTCCATTAAAGATCTAAGTGTATACACCCAACCTGTTTGCCAGTGAATGTTACAATTTCATGTGGTTTAACCTAATATTTTGCAATGTTATAATGAGGATGTGTTTCAAGTACCTTGAAAGTGTTCAGTAAGTACGTTTCTTAATAATTATTGTATTACTTATTACCGCTATCACTAGAAATATACCTCAGTTAACTCTTTTCAAAAAGGTATAAACATCAAGGAAAGCTAATATTTAAATTGAAACGCAAAAGCAAGAAAACAAATGTAGGGGGAAATGTCTCCCTGTAAGTTCTGTGAAATCTGAAATAACTTTCCAGAAGTATGTTGCCTTAGTCTTTTTGTTTAAGCTTAGATTACAAATCAAGTTACAATTGCAAAGACAAAATCAAAATGATTTAATAGTTTTCATTTTGATCATAGAGGTTGATGGAAATACACAAGGCAAGTTCCTCAGTCTTATAAATTACTGAGACAAAACACAAAATTTCTGTTCTCTTCATTTTTTATTCAGTGTAGTGAATGATGATTTTTATTATACAAACTGCAGTAAAATTTCAATTGTCTGGAGATCAATTATCAACCAACTTCAACTAGAACACAAACCAAAAGCATGCAAGTTATTTAAAAAAACACTTCGTGCAATTAAAATAGATACCACAAAGTACATGCATAAAATCTTTTGTACTTTTGTTTTTAATTTCCATAATAAGAACTTTTAAAAAACAAATAAAGGTAGATGGAAAGAAAGTAGTGAAAGATATCTTTAGACGGTCTCCAAGAGTACCTCACTTTCAGGTAGCTGCTTTACTTTATGAAAGGAAGAGAACAGCTTCTGAGATACCCATGCTTTCCTTAGGTACTGAGGTGTAATCTGAACTTAGCTTTTTGAAATCTTGTTAACAATTTTGACCATGACTCCCACCCTAAAAAAGAGACGCTATTCTAGGATAATAATGCATGGTAGCTGCTTTTCTCGCTTATTCTGCTGACACTGCTGATTGCATTAGTAGTGTACCAATAGTAAATGTTTCTTTAAAACCTCCCCGTGATGACATATTGGATAAATTAAAATATCAATTAATTTATCAATAAATTAAAATATTTTCAAAGACACCTCTGGGCCTTTACTCCTACAGAATCTATTCTTTCCAAGTTTATATACTGTTGCAACAAGTGAGATGATCTAATTTCTCAAGCTGTCCAGCAAACGAAGCAGCCACTGAAAAACAGCTATGAAAACACGGGAAGAGAGAGACATACATAGACTCAAAAAACACAACAGTGTGGAAACAATTAGAGCGGAGATTCCAAACTCCATGAGCCAAACTCAGTTCACAAACAGGTTTTGTGTAGCTCCCACAATGTTAATCTACCCATTGTTTTTGTTTTGACTTGTTTTAGCTTTTAGTTTTGCTGTGATTGCTAATGCTTAAGTGTCAGGTGATTCACATTTTAAAAAATCAATTTTAAGTCTCTTTTGAAGAATTGAAGATCTGGCAACACCACGTCTACATTCCTGAAAGGCCTTAGCTCTTGCGAGTTTGCACTGGCTGCAGTGCACGTGGTATCCAGTTTGCTACAGCCTCCACTTTTCGGGAGGGCATTTCAATATCCACAGTTCCCAGCCTTCCCCCTGTCTCCCCGAAACTGAGCCCGAGTATTGGTTGCCATTTATCTTTGTATGTTTCTTTAAATAATCTGGCTAAAAAGAAAGTGAACAAAATACTTACTACATCTGAGTCTCCATCAAAATTGAGCCATAGGAAGGCAGGCCTAGAGGGCTGAGTGGTGTGGAAAGAAAGAAAGGGAGCAAGTGCTTTTTTTTTATAGAGGAGAAGAATATTTCTGCATGTGATATGCAAACAAAATGTGTCTGTGCCAAAATAATGTAATAAAGCAGCTTTGCTCATTTCCTTTACCTACATGGGCCCTTTAGGCATTTGGGTTTTGTAAAGAGCCCTTCTGTAGTTCTGAGCACAGCTTCTTATTATAGCAGAATAAAATCGTAATCACTAAGGAAAAGTTTGACTAGATCCAATACTGCTATTTAAAAAGATAATGAAAAATATAACTTTTCAGAACTATTACTACCCAAGATAATTAAAATAAGAAACTTTTAGTTTATAAGCTGAGCCATATGAAATTGCTCATATTTAATAATTTTTGACCCACAAAAGTGGCAATTTCACATGAATTGACATACTGTAAAGTAGTCAACTTGTTCAATGTGTTTATTTCACTTATATGGAACTCCTCCTTTCCCACAATACCAAATAAATGAGACAATGCTGTATCCAGGTTAATAAAATTCATGGTATGCTGAAGAATGGTTACAAATTTTATGTACAGCTTATAGAAGCAATTAAAACACACAGTACCGTGCTTCATTAGGTCTAAAATGTAGCTTATGTTCATGGATGTGATCATCTACTCAGTGAAATAATTGAAAATATTTTGCAGTTGATAAGCCCTCCATTATGAGCAGAGAGTGGTTTTGCAAATCTTCTAATTCCCTGAGATATAATGCTTTCTCTGGATAGGCTTACTTTATTTAGAATCTAATAAAATATACTCTAGACATTAACTACATTACACTTTCTTACTTCTCTACAGATGCAACTTACTACTTTTAATAGAGTTCACTTTAAAAAGAGATTGTCACCTGAAATTCAATAGATTTTATAAGAAGCTTCAATAAATTCAAAGTACTTAATTAGAAGCTTTTGGGGATGTAATTTTATTTTAAAATCTTTCATTTCTTGATGTCTGAAGAGTTCTTCCAAGTAATATATTTGATGCACACAAATAGTTTATAAGCTCATAGTGGTTACTATATGCTGTATGCATATCTAAAAAATGAAATATAATAATCAGTAAATAGAGAAATTTATATGATACTCTTTAGTTGGAACAGTTTGTTTTTGTTGAAAGCATAATATTTCAGAGAACTAAAATGTTTAAATTCTGCTTTTTAACTTTCAAAGCTATTATCACCAAGGATAAATTGCATTTCTTAAACTAATAATAGTTTGTTTGTAACTGTATATATAAATATTTATGATATTACTGACTTGGGGGAACTGTCAATCATAGTGTTTTCTTAAAGACATCTCTCTCTTGACCTGAAAAATAGTTGGCTGAATTTAATGACTATTACATAGATTGTGGGGAAATGATGAAAAGAAGCAAATGAAAGCACATGGTATTTCATCAAGATTTGCTACAATTAAACCAAGTAGAATTTTCTTACTAAAAGACAGACTGAATCAAGTCTTGTTAATACATTTATTTTAGCAAAAACAGTCTCCTTACCAAAAATACTCTTTTATAGAAAATACCAGGTGTTTACTTGTTTGTTTTCAAATATCTTGAAATATTTAGTGTATGGAAGGTGTTGATTAAATCAGAAAAATGTTTCAAATATCTTATGAAGGAAAAATTCAAATTATAGGAACTATTCCTTGAGAATACAAGGAGAATTTTCAAGCATCCGGGATTTAATTTCAAATATTTTACTCAATGGTAAATACAGTACTCCAGTTAATAAAGTATATACAGATGTGTACAACTTACATTTTAAACTCGTCCACTCATATGGACTAACCTAAATTTCAGTACTATGACTCTTGGACAATATGGGAATTAGGAGTACCAATCCCCCATATAGTCAAAAACCCACATAGAACTTTTAACTCCCTAAAATCTTAACTACTAATACACTATTGTTGACCAGAACTGATAACAGTCAACATATTTTATATGTTACATTTATTATACACTGTATACTTACAATAAAGTAAGCTAGAGAAAAGACGATGTTATTAAGAAAATCATAAGGAAGAGAAAATATATTTGCTATTCACTAAGTTGAAGTGGATCATCATAAAAGTCCTCATCCTCTTCATCTTCACATTGAGTAGGCTGAGGAGGAGGAAGAGCAGGGGTTGGTCTTGCTGTCTCGGGGTGGCAGAGGGAGAAGAGGTAGAGGGAGTGGAAGGGGAGACAGGAGAGGCCGGCACATTCAGTGTAACTTTATAAAAAGACATTGTAATTTCTGTCTGACATTTTTGCTTTTTTGTTTCTCTGAAAATGTTTCTATACAATAATACTCTTCTACCATTTGCTTTAGGTTCAGGGCCCATCTTAGTAGGGCCCATGTTGTAAAAGAAGTCAAAAACTTCTGCCATATTGCCTAATGTCAGTTTGTTTTCTGGCAATGCTTTGACATCTTCTTCCTCATCGTCTGTCACTGGTTCAGAAGCACTCATCTCCATCAAGTAGTCTTCTGTTAACTTCTATGGTGTGGTTGGTGTCTTTTAGTTCTTGCATTTCTCTAAGATCCATATCTTGAAACTCTTCAACCCCCACCTTTTTTGCCTCCATATCTCTTTCATAGTATCCTTGATGGCCTCTGTTGTAAATCCTGTGAAGTCATGCACAACATCTGGACACAATTTTCTCCAACAGAGATTTATTGTTTCAGGCTTGATGGCTTTCATGACTTTTTCTATAACAACAGTTGCATCTGTAATGGTGTAATCCTTCAAACTTTCATGATGTTCTCTCTATCAGGGTTCTCTTCCACAGCATTCACAACCCTTTCCATACAGTACTGTGTGTAGGGAGTCTGAAAGATCCTTATGACCCCGTGATCTAGATGCTCAATTAAGAGATGCTGGGCTTGGGGGCAAGTAGACCACTTTGATACTTTCAGTGTTGAACTCATGGGATGCTGAGTGGCCAGGGGCATTGCTCAGTAGCGAAAGAACTTTAAAAGGGAGTCCCTTACTGGCAGGGTACTTCCTGACTTCAGGAATGGTGAAGCCAATCCAGAAAAAGGATTGTTGTCGTTGTCCAGGACTTCTTGTATAACCGAAAGACTGGCAGCTGGTATTCATTTTTCCCTTCAAGACTCTGGAGTGAGCAGTCCTGATCGTAAACCTGACTGCATTTGCACAAAACAGTAAAGTTGTCCTATCCGTTTCTGCCTTAAATCCTGGTGCTCACTTCTCTTCCTTGCTAATAAATGTTCTTTATGGCATTTTTTCCCCAGAATAGAGCACTTTAGTCTGCATTAAAAACATGTTCAGGCAGTTATCCTTTCTCCTCAATGATTTTCTCAATAGCGTCTGGGGACTCATCTGCTGCCTTTGGTCTGCAGAAGCTGCTTCTCCTGTTATCTTAACATTTTTAAAGCCAAAACTTGGAGAAGGGGGAGTAGGGGAGAAAAAGATAAAGCCAAAACTTCTTCCTAAAATTATCAAACCATCCTTTGCTGGTGTTAAATTCTCCAGCTTTAGATCGTTTACCTTCCTGTTGATTTAAGTTGTCATATAATGTAACAGCTTCATATTTGCATTTTTAATATGAGATAAAAAGGTACAATATTTCACAAAAAGTGCAAGGGCTTCACACCTGCTGACTTAGCTGCAACAGTAGTTTCACAAATTTCCTTTTCTTGTTTCATAGTGGTCCTTACACTGGATTCATTAATCTTGAAATAGAGGGCCACTGCAGCTGCAGACCTCAATCTGTGGTCCATATTAAGCAATTCAACCTTTTCTTGTAATGTCATGGCTTTTCTTTGCTTCTTGGGAGCACTTCCAGTGTCACTAGTGGCACTTCGTATAGGTCTCATAGTGATATTCATGGCTTACAATAGTACACGAAACATGATGAAAAATATGTGAGAACCACAAGAGATCACTTTTTACTGTGATACACAATTTATTGGAGAGACAAACTGCTCATGTGAAGATGATCAGTATCACATGACGTTTTAAGGGGACACTCACAACACTTGAACTCACCATGATAACAACAGGAGGTGGCTATAAAATTATTACAGTAGTGCAGTATATACTACAGTTAATTTTATGGAGTTATGATTTAATACTGTATTGTTATGTTTGTTGACATTTCTCTTAGCAAATGGTACAAGGTCTGTGTGTGCATAACTTTCAATAAATTTTAATGTTTCATAATAAATTTATCTTTTATTGTAGTAAATGATAAAATGGACTAGTTTCTACTTATATTTTACACATTTGTGACATATATAGCTTTTTCTTAATTTTTTCACTATTTCTAGACTACTTGGTTTGTCTGTTTTTTTAAATTGTCATAAATCTCCAAAAAATTTTCCAATATATTTATTGAAAAAAATCTGCATATAAGTGGACCTGTGCAGTTCAAATTCATGTTGTTCAAGAATCAATGGTACTATAGAGAAACAATGCAGAAACCAGGAAGACTGAAAAGATGTTATTATTTAATTATTTCTTTTAGTTACATTTTTCAGGATATAATCCTGAATGCTAAACCCTTGATGCTAAATTGCCCTTTTACTCCATCTTTCATTTTTGCTTTTAACAGAAAGAGTATATAACACATATACATGTAAAGAGACTGACCTTGCCTTAATTAGATATTTCATTCACCCCAAAGGAAGCCATTTTTAATGAATGCCTAAAACTGGGAACACTTAGTAAATACCATAGATTTCCCATGCTGTTTGTTTCTCACCAATTAAAATTGCTGGTAGACCACATACATTTATGTTCTCTTTCTCCTAAAATCTTGCCAAAATGACATTAAGGGATTTTTTTTAAGACAAAGAAAATAAGAAAGGAGATAGGAAAGGTGCAGAGATAACACATTTTTAGAAAACATAAATCAGAAGGGGGAATAATGGTAACTGTCTTAAACAAAATAGAGAAATTCACAACTTAAATGCTTTCAGAGAGGGACCCTTTGATAGGTGAGCTTCTTGGCCCACAGAACCTCTGCAAGGCTCAGCTTTCAAAGACATTGGGTACACTAAAATATTTGAGTGACATAGTCAAAAATCTTTTGGTGACTAGACATTTGAGAAAGGTTTCTAACACAAAAGAGATATTAAAACAGAAAAAGGAGGAAACAGTGGCAATACAGATGGCAGAAGAAAACATCAAAACCATTGATATTCTTCTCAGAGATAAAATAAATTGCATCCTTGAAAAAAAAGAGCAGACTGCTAGGAAAGAAAGAAGGACATGAGTTTCCAGATTGAATGGGCCCACCAAATGTTCAGCTCCACGTATGAAAATAGATCTTTAGGAAGACACATCATTATGGCATTTCAGATTGTCAGGGATGAAAAGGAAATTCTAAAAGTTACCCCAGAAAGAAGACAGGGTCCATGCTACAAATCAGAAATAAGAATGGCTCAAATCTCTTAAAAGTAATGTGGAAAGCTAGAAGACAATGCAGCTGTGCCTTCAAACTGAGGAGAAATGGTTATCAACCTGTGAGTCTATACGCTGCCCAACCGTTTAGCGTGAAAGTAAAATAAAGATTATTTTAGACCATTAAGGACTCAAATGTTATCCACTGTTAACACTTTAAATGATCTATTTTATCACAAAAGTAAATAAACCATGATGAAAGACATAGGATCCATAGGAGAGCTGAAAAGAGAAATCTTATGATTTCTGTGCATTTATTCCTGATAGCTCTAATTCTGCCAGGAGCAAGAAGATGGAGGACTTCAGAAGGGAAGTCATAGAGAGAAGAGGGCCCTCTGAGTAATGAAACTCATAAGTTAATTTATATATTTGAGTTTTTGGGAAAATGTTGATACTATCTGTAGGAATATTTCAAACACAGTGATAGAAACAAAATAGTAAACAAACAAGATATGAGGCAAATATAAACTCCCGATAAAAATTGAGAAGTGAACATTGGTCCTGTTACCAGCCTTCTACGTAGCTCAGCAGTGCACAGCATTTTCCCAGCCGTACTAATATAAATATCTTCTATTTTATTTATTCTCCTTGCCACACTGATTGTAAGGATAAGAACTTTGTTTTACTCATCTTTTTATCTACTTTATTATCTGGCATGCAGTAATAATACATTAAATATTAGTCAAATTAACCTAAAGTTTAAGAATTCTCTGCATAATTTGTTATTTCTCTACCTTATGGACTCTCCTTAATGTCATAATTTTTAAACAAAATAATATTGAGGGATACTTCTGGTTAACACAAAAATGAGTATCCCCTTCCAGAAAGGCACATCCAGCAATTCTTTGAATAGAGCCATGACTCTCTGGCAGTGTAGCAGCCCCTGAAGAGGTGGGAATGTCCTTGTAGTGTCCCAGTTTCGTATCCCAATAATGTCAGGGAAGAACTCTCTAAAGGACAAACCGTGTTGATGGGCCATCTACATTATCAGTCCCCTTGCCCTGAATGGGAGAAACTGCCAGATGTGAAGTGAGTAAAAGAAGGAGAGAAGGAGAAAGTGCCAGAATTCAACACAAAAATGATCTAAATATAATAGTTTTGTTATTGGTAACATGTAACCTCTTGAACATAGAAACCTGAGGGGACAAGTGTGTCCAGATAAAGGAAACAATAGATTTGTGGTAAGGATACTAGACGCAAAGATTCCCAAGTAGTTGCTGCAGACAGCTCCAGCTGGTTAATAACCTCCCCGTATTCCCCATAGCTAACCAACCCCAGACAGTCAAAGAAGAAAGAATTTGAAAAGGACAAATATAGGATCGTTTACAGTGTCTATGACCTAGCATTTTACTTGAGGGCATCATTTCCAGGGGAGTGGGGATGGGGAGGAAAGTGAAGCCAACAGAACAAGAATGAAACTCATGGATCTTGTGTCTAAAGGGTTTTGAATCTATAAAAATCAAAAGAACTTGTATAGTTCCAGGAAAATAAACTGCTACAAAATAATGAAGACATATTCTGATAAATGTATTCATCCTAAGAGACAAAGGAACAATTGTATGGCTTCTAGGCATTGAAAGTAAGACACATATGAAAGATAAGAAATCAGGTTGGACTTAAGCTTCTCCACAGCAAAACTGAACCACTTGTCTATAAAGCTTTGAAAGTAAAAATAAGTATGACCCCCAAATTTAGTATTTGGCCATGTTGTTCCTTAAGCATAAAGGTACCAGTCTTTCTCAAGCACGTAAGAACTTAGGGAGTATATGATGAACCTTTTTTAAAGAAAACTATTTAAAGATGATATCTACCCACCCAAGAGATTAATGAAAATGAAGATTTCAAGAATAAAAAAAAATCATGGAGAAATTTATGGTACATGTAGAACCACAGCAAAACAACTATGAGAATTGTGGTTACAAAAGAAGACAGAAACATTGAAACCTGACCATGAAAAATAGTAATATAGCTAGCAAATATGAGAGGAAGAGGAAGGAAGAAATGCCTGCCAGTTTTCTATATTAAAAAAAAATAAAAGTTTTCTCATCTTTCGTAAAAGGGATTCAATAGATTCTGTTGGAGGTTAAAGTATAAAACTTTAAAAATTACTCCAAATTATTAAAGGTTTCACAATTTGTTCTTAATTTATGTAGATTATTTTTAAAATTATTATCTTTTATGATAAAGAACCATTTAGCTAAAATTCTGTGATGTTTTGAGTTGCAATTCAATTTCTTCATCTTGGTTAAATTCAAGTGAAAACAAATAAAATACTTTTTTAAAGCATGTGTAATTATATATAAGATTTCTGAAATTATTTTTATCTTTCTTATGATCTATCTATAAGCAGAAGGTGCTGAAAGAATGCTTATCATATTAGTGATAATATTTCTGGACAGTAGAATTTGGGGTCATTCTGAAGTTTTTTTATACTTTATTGATTTAATTTTTGCAATAAGTTGTCCCGTTTTTATAAAGTCAATGGAGTATTTGAAAAATTTGAAAAGACAACATGGGGAACTAAATAAGGTTATTTTAATTTGACTGCTAAAAAAGTGAATATAGATATTTCAGTAATATCTCCCAACAAAACAAATGTTTATTAACTAAGCCATATTTATATTTTCTGCTGCTCTGACTCTTTCATCTGGGCATTGTTGAAAATCCTTGTGAAGTTTTTATGTTATTGTAGGAAATAACATAGTTGTTGTGTACATAGTTTTCTGAGTTGCAAGTAAGAGAAACCAACAGAGGCTATTTTAAGTAAAAATAAAACAAAGAACAAAAGCAAAGTAATATATTGGAAGAAAATGGAGTAACTCCTAGAATCAAAATAAAAGCTAACTAAGGTAGGCCTTGGAAAGGACAAGAACAGGGGACCTCTAGGTAGGTGGGACTAGTATCTGTCTGTTTAGGGAAGTTCCTCGGGATGGATCAGCTCTGGCTGTTATTCCGTAAGTCATTCCAGGCAGGATTCAGATATCTGCAACCAAGAATGGTTAGTCAGATTCGGGACATATGCCCACCCCCAGCCTTCAGAAGGCAGGGAGCCTTTGACTACAGTCCCCAAACTGCATCTTATGGAAAGGAAAATTGAGGGTTTGTTAGGATAAAGTGAGAATTAATGCCAGGCAGGTAAAAACTACCAGTGTCCCCCATCTTCACCTCACTTTAAACTCTCAGTAAAGTAAGCTTCTGTCCCATTCAGTATGCCACTAGAGGAATTAGCTGATTTAGTTTCTTTATCAGATCTGTTCCTTCATTCCTTTCAAAGTAATTACAGGCTGCTTCTTCCCTGTCTCATGACACTGATTATTAGCTAAAGCTAATTCATCAGCTGGATATAGGTGAAACACCTTTAGCTATCTTTCAGGAAAAGCTTAGTAAATTATTTGTCATTCTCCAACCCAAGAAATGTTCTCCCTGTAAGTAAAAGTTTATTAGATACCGTGAGAGGTCTTTGGGTTCAGCCATTTTCTGTCCCAGCTATAATTAGAAAGCTAGACAAATTATATCAACTCCTAGGGAAAAATCCACACACATACTCTTTTTAATAAATCCAATTTACTCTATTTGCTTGGTATTAACAACTGTTAATGTTATGTCCAAATTCCCTTCCTTCCTCGTTGGAAAGAACTGTATCGCTACAGCCAGTACATACAAATGGATAGTTAATTACTCGGCACAGAGGGTTATGTGATTCATCACTGCAATGTGGAAGTAAATGTTGCCAATTGTCAGCTTTTTCCAAACTACATAGTGTGTTATATGGTTTATGTCCCAATCAATGGTGGCAAAGCTCCAGAAAGAAATATTTCCTAGATGTCAGGAACTCATTAAACTGATCAGTCTGTAGTCCTTCGTCAGTGATTTCCAAACCTGGCTGTGTATCAAAATCACTTAGTGACATTTAAGGAAAAAAAAAAAAAAAAAAGACGCAGGATTCATCCCCAAACCTACTAAATCAGAATATTCTTGTTTAGGTCAGGGATAGATTCAGGATTTTGCAGAGCCTGAGGTCTATACAATTTGAGGTCTGTCTTTAAAAGGAATACAACAGTGTCTTGTTTTTACAGATTTTGCAAAAATATATCATCATGTAAACACATTTCTAGGACCCAGGCCCTTATAATGTAAAGGTCTATGTAAGTGATAAACCCTGAAGCTCAGCTTTCATTAGCTTCAAGGTGAATATACCCATGGATTAGGGGCTAGAGGTAAATGTGTGTTCATATATGTGTGTGTGCACACATGAGCACGTGTGCTTGTGTGCGTGGTTAAGCTCCCCACTGAGAAGATCCAGAACTGGGCCGCTCCCTTCAGTGGCTTCTGCACTGCTTATTCTATGCACCTTAATTTTTTTTTTTCCTAGATGTCTTTCCTTTCCCTCTCCTCTTTGTTACTTCCTCTTGTGCTTTATTTTTCCACCTCCCATTTCTTTGATTTTTTTTCCCCTTATTTTTTATTAGTCCCTAGCACAGTGATGATACTCACAACCCCCTTGTTGGATTTTGGGGTTGAAATAACTGGATTTTCTGAGAGACAGACAGGTATATTAGGCAGCAAACTGGCAATGGAAGGGGCCAGTGGTAGGAAAATTATAGGGAAAATCAACAACAAAGAATATAGAAAGTTTAGTGTTCTCTACATTTTAATCTAGTTCTCCACTAAACTATCAAAACTTCAATTGAAAAGCTTTAAATTCCATGTCTTTTATTTTCTTTGCCTTTCTTACGGCAGAAATGCCCATAAGCAAAAATTATTGCAAGTATCTAAGCTAATCCGCACTCCTGAAAATAGCCTCTGGCTTACAACTGTTCTGGTTACAGTGTGGGAGAAACAATTGAACTACACTTTCTGCATATAGTTTTAGTTTGTAAATAGCTTTATGCTTTTTTTTCACGTGATTTCACATGATTTTCGGTGTTGGGTTTTGGCACCGGTAAATATGGATGTTTGCCTTGAGAAGCACTGGGTTAGATAGGAAACCCACTGTAGGAAATGTCAAGTTATTTGTTTTATTCTCGTAAAATTAACTGATCTATCCAGTAGAAACCTTTTAAAAACTGGGTTTTTTTTACTTTGTAAAAATAAAACATGCCCAGTATTGAAAAATATTAAATATAAAAACATACAAGGAAAAATATATATTACCTACAATCTCCCCAAAGACACCTGTAGTCATCACAGTGATTGATATACTTGTAGCTACTCAATAAATATTTTTAGAATTAAAGAATGAGTGCAAACTCTAAAGCATAAACAAGACCCCTTTTTGAGTTTTTTCCTAAATGCTTATAACTGTGATATCTAAGATGTACATATACAGTCCCTGACTTACAACGGTTTGACTCATGATTTTTCAACTTTACAATGGTGGAAAAGCGATACACAGTCAGTAGAGATAGTACCTCTACTACTCCTACAACCATTCTGTTTTTCACTTTCAGTACAGTGTTCAATAAATTACATGAGATACTTAACAACTTTGTTGTAAAATAGGTTTTGTGTTAGATGATTTTGCCAAGTATAGGTTAATGTAAGTGTTCTGAGCATGTTTAGATGGGCTAGACTGAACTATGATGTTTAGTAGGTCAGGTGTAGTAAATGCATTTTCAACTTATGGTGTTTTCAACTTATATTGGGTTTATCAGAACATACCCCCATTGTAATTCGAGGGGCATCTGTATTTAAATGAACATGTTATATATTGAATGCTAATAAATAAAGGCTTTATGGCCAGACAGTGATGATACAAAGATGAATAAGGGTGGTCTTTACCCCCTCCATGGAGTTTATATCTAGTAGAAAAAAACAAATATTCCTACCAATATAAGGACACTTAGACTCATAAGGACACAAAGAGCATTTTGTAAAATCCCATGTAAGAAATTTCTTTCAAATCTAAGTGTCAAGAAAAGATTTTTTCTCTTTTTAGATCCTTGACTCCTCTTTTTCTCATTCTACATCCAATCCATGAGCAAATACTATTGGTCCTATCTTTAAAATTTATTCAACATTCAACCCTTTCTCTCCATCTCTACCATGCAGCCCTGGGCCAATCCATTATCACATCTTGCTTGGACACTTGCAGTGGGCTCTTTGTTAATCTCCCCGTTTCTGTTCTTGCCTCCTTATAGCCTCTTCTCAACCCAGAAGCCAGAGCAGTTCTTTGAAAATTTAAGCTAAGTCATATCACTCCTTTGCCCCAAATTTTTCAGTGGATTCTCATTTTACTTAGAGTGAAATCCAGTACTATTAAAATGGCCTACAAAATTATTTTTTTCCACCCTCTTCTCCATTAATTCCCTGATCTATCTTAGCTACTCTTCATCATTCTGGAAGAAACTAGAAATCTTCCCACCTCATGGCCTTGGCACTAGACTTTCTCTGCATGAAATGCCTTTCCCATAGGTATCTGTGTGGCTTGCTCCTCTGCCCCTTCAAGTTTTTGGTCAAATGTCACTTTCTTTGTGAGGCCCTCCCTGGCCACCTTAGTTAAAATTGCAATACTCCCACCTTGATCCATGCTTTATTTTTCTCCAAAGAATTTTCACCAGGTGATAAATTATATATTCTACTTATTTATTTGTATTCAGAATATAAGCTCCAAAGGGCAGAAATTTGATATCTTTATCCCCAGCTCTTAAAACATTACCTGGTACATAGCAGGTACTCAATTAGTATTTGTTGAATGAAAGAAGAGATCATCTGTTCACTCTGCTGTTATCCCTACATGTTCGTCCCTCTTCCTCTGGTTTCCTGTGCTTCGATATCAAGATACTTTTACAATGTTTATTGATCAGCCTGACAGCATGTATGTTTTCACCAACGTTGGTGTCTTCTAATTAGTGGTCACTAAAATCATATCCTACTCTGCAGCACACTGGGTCAGACAAATTTTTGTATCTGAGACCTGCTTGAAACTGATGCTTTGTCTTTATAGTGATCTGGAAAACTCAGGTCACAAATGTGGACAAGGCAGACATATGACAGAGACATAAATGTACTTTTTCATATCTATGAACTAATGTATTTAAACCCAGAATTCACTTCTCATAACATGAGGAAATCTAATATAATGTCAGGATTTTGAAAAGGATGCATAATTCTTTGATGAGTAATGTATGTATTTATGCAGGCTGGAATAAAAAAGAATCATTGAACTAGGGATTTTAGGCTCTCAGCTAATGTTAGAGTGGTAAGCCTTTTTTTTTCTTCCTCATCTTGAATTCTAAAATTTAATAAGGAGGATTGTCAGGGAACCTAACATTCCACTCAGAGGGTTGGTTACCACCAAACATGGCACCACTAAAACCAGAGCAGTGGATCAGATTCTTGTTAAATGTAGGTTAGTTCTAAATACAGCCCTCGTTTATTACATTTTTGGAAATCACATAATACGAAATCGTTTCTACATATCCAGATTTGTGTCTTTCTGTTTGTAAAGTAAAAATAAATAGGAAGGGACAAAAGGAGAAGAAAATGCTTCTCCTTGCTACTGGTGCATTATAAGGCACTTTTAAAAAAATTATTCACTTGAACTTACTTTTTCCACCAACTGGTTTATCTCATAGGAAGGAAAGCAGAGGCAAACTATAAATAAGACTTACATTCTGTTTCAGGATGTATAGGGCAGGAGAGGCTTTTCCCAGAAAGGTCAAGGGTCACGGCCAATTTGCTCCTTTTGTGAGTCAGGAAATACTTGTGTGTTGCTATTCTGAACTAAATAGGCAGAGTTATGTAAAATGAATGTTCCTATATGCACCATCTTCAAAATGATAGCACAATTCAAAGTTTTCACTCTCTAATGCTATCTATCCACCATTGGTGAGCAACTGTTTTTATTATTAATATATGTATTTTCCACTTGATTTTCAGAGATTCAGAGTTCCTAAATAAAGCATGCTCCAAGGTCTTTAAAATTTTCACAAATAACTAAACATTTGAAAAAAATTCTATAAACTTATTTTTCCCTGAAAAAATTTACTTTTTTAACTTTCATGTCTCTAAGAATAGACTATGTTTATTTTACTAGTACTTTCCTTCAAATTACATGGAATTATGCCTTGCTGTAGTCTAATGATAGAAAAATTATTTGTTTTACTTCTTCATTAATGTAACTTAATATCTACGAAGTACTTGCAAAGATAGAGACACTATGCTAGGATTTTTTAAAAAAGTATAACACTATGAAAGGATACACAATATCATGAATCCTTAGGGAAATGAAAATTAAAACCCACAGTGAGGTAATACTACATACCCACTGGAACGGCTATAATCAAAGAGACACACATTGCCAAGTATTGGCAAGAATGTGGAGAAACTGGAACCTTCACACATTCTGGTGGGAATGTAAAATAGTATAACCACTTTGGAAAATATTTTGTCAGTTTCTCATAAAGATAAACATACACTTACCATGTGACCCAGAAATTCCACTCCTAGGTATTTACCCAAGTGAAATGAAAACGTATGTCCACACAAAGACATATATGCTGATGTTCATAGCAGCATTATCTGTAATAGCTCCAAAGTGGAAACTACACAGATGTCCATTAATAGAATGAAATACTACACAGCATTGAGGATGAATACGTAACACTACCCGTACACGTGACAATGTGGGTAAATGTCACAAACATAATGGGTAACTAAAAACCCAGAAGAGTGTGTGGTGTTTGGTTCTATTTACATAAAGTTCAAAAACAGAAATGCTAATATGTGTGCTTGGAAGTCGCGATAATGGTTATTCTTACCGGGGGAATAGCAGTGACTGAAATAGGGATGAAGGGACTTCAGGGGTGCTAGTCACACTCTGTTTCTCAATGTGGATACTGTCACACAGCTGGGTTAACTTTGTTAAAATTCAACAACTTGTACCCTTCAGACATGTGCAAGTTTCTACATGTATTCTTCCAAAAAGTTAATTAAAAATATGAAAAATAAGTGACACTTGATTTTCAGTGATTCAGAGGTCCCACATGGAGCATACTCCCATTCACTGCTTCAGAGACTTCATAATCTAGTAAGGAAGACAAACATGTTGATAAATGTTTTTAATATGAAACAAACTGATAAGTGCTGCATTGGAAATATAAAAGAAGTGCAATGAAGAAAAGGAAATTATTTACAAAAAAAGGACAATCTGGAAATATGTTAGAGTGTGATCAGTGTTGGGTTTACTACGCTTAAGAGGAAGAATATAATAATGATAAAATGGAAGGAAAGGACATAAATTAGAAGTAAAGAGATTAAAAGTATTGTATAACAGTAAAACTGTTTGAGGAACCAAATTGTTCTAAAGTATCGGAACACGTAAGCTATTTATATCCTTAAAAGTGAGCTCTTTTGTTTGAGCTCTTTTGTTTTTAGTTGACTGACTTTGCCCCGAGTTGTAGGTTATTCTGTGGTTCTCAGCCATGGCTGCGCATCAGGATCACAGAAGCTTTTATAGCTTCTCCGGAATCAGAATCTCCAGGGGTGGACTCGGGTGTCTGTGCTTTGACTAGGCACCTGTGATTCTCCCCGACAGCCAGGGTGAGGAACCACCACTGTAGTCCCTGCGGGGTGGAGGGAGCCTTTGCAGGGACCAACAACACAACAACAAATGTCTCTGAAACTGTCATTTCTTTGTTTTGGGAGCTTCTGTGGCTTCTACAAAGAAGAGCACTTTTCATATTTATCTCTTTGTAACCGTGCCAAGAAATTTCTTTGCAAATGGCTTTTATCGAAGTATTACATGAAAGATGTTAATCCTACTGTTAAATTTTAACCCTAATTCTTTTAAGCAGTAGGGTTTTTCTTCTGATTTTATTACAGGTACATAGATCCGTAGCGGAAGATAGAACTCGAAAGGACAAAATGGCATATGCGGGTCACTTGTTAATGCACCTGTGTGACTAATCTACCTTCTATGAGGAAAAAGTTATTTTTAGTCCTAACATTTATATCTCAGATGTTTCATTGTGAAAATACCTGTTTTCACTTAGAAAATTTTAGTCCTCTGCTTAACTCATTTGTTATCTATTATTAGCTTATCCATGCTTTTTTTAACTCTGTTTTGAAATAATTTTAGAATTACAAAAAAGTTGCAGAAATAGTAGAGTTCACTCATACTCTTCACCCAGCTACCCTGGGTGACAACTTATATAACCATAATACAATTATCAAAGCCAGAAATTAACATTGAAACAGTAAAAGAAACTGAACTACAAATCTTATTTAAAGTTTACCAGTTTTTTCCTAAGTTCTTTGTTCCAGGATCCAATCCAGGATCCCACATTGGTCACCTTAGTCTCCTCCAATTTATGACAGTTCTTCATTCTATTTTTGTATTTCATCACCTTGACCCTTTTGATGAATAGCAGTGAATTAATTTGTAGAATGTTTCTCATTTTGGGTTTGTCTAAGGTTTTCTTATGAGTAGATTGAGGCTATTCATTTTGGCAGGAATACTGCAGAAGTGATAAGGGAATACATGATGTTTGTATGTGGTATTACTGGTGATGTTAACCTTGATCATTTGGTCAAGGTTAAGGTGGTATCTACTGTTCTCTCCACTGTAAAGTTACCATTTCCCCTCTGCAATTTATAAATATCTTTGACATTATACCATTTACCTATTTATTTAGTCATTTGATTATTTATATCAATATGGACTCGAGGATACTTAATTCATTAACTATAACCCAATACTATCATTATTTATTTCGATGCCCAAATTGTTCCAGCTCTGGCCATGGGCAGCTCCTTCTGATTATAGCCTATGTCTTTTGACATGCCTTCATTCTTTTTAAAGCACTAATCTTTCTGACATCACAAGATGTTCCAGACTCATGTTGTATTTTCCCTGCCTCAGTCCTGGAATCAACAATTTCTCTAAGAAACCGTGATTCTTCTCATTGGAGAATGGTATTTGGAAACCAGGATCTGAGGGCTACTACAGTGCCATTACTCCTAGTCCTTCTCAGAAGAGCTAGGAAATATACGTATGTGTATACTGAACCAGACATACAAAAACACCATATTATTTATTTCTATATCTGTGTGTGTGTGTGTGTGTGTGTATATGTGTGTATACGTATACTGAAAGCCATGAGTTCATTCTAATACCTCTGATTTCAATTCAGTACCACAAGGTTCATTATAAGCCTCTCCCATTTTCTTATTTGTAACTTCTTTCTTTAACAATGTAAGGATTGGCTGCATTGTTTCCAATCCTAGATTACACATAAAGTAGTTAAGGAATTGAAATAGATTTACTAACTAGAGTACAGTGTTTGCTTACAATTCTTTTTTGGTTTTCGTCTTAGAATATGCAATCAAAATGTTTTCCAAAGCAACTTAAACTAATTCCCAATTCCCATGCCCTTTGGTGTAGTTGTATTATTCACCTGGGAGGTTATGCTGTTCATTTGTAATACAATTGGATTCATGTTACTATTTGTATTCTTCTTCGGGTTCTTCTACACTTTTTATTCCAGTAAGTATATAAAGCTGCGGTCCCCAACTCCCGCTCTGTGGCCTCTTAGGAACCAGACACACAGCAGGAGGTGAGCGGTGGGTTAGCGGCATGTGAGCGAGCAGAAGCTTCATCTGTGTTTACAGCCGCTCCCCATCTCTCGCATCACCGCATAAGCTCTGCCGCCTGTCAGGTCAGCGGGGGCATTAGATTCTCACAGGAGCGTGCACCCTCCTGTAAACTGCGCATGCGAGGGATCTAGGTTTTGTGCTCCTTATGGGAATCTAATGCCTGATGATCTGAGGTAGAGTTGAGGCAGTGATGCTAGCTCTAGGAGTAGCTATAAATACAGATTATCATTAGCAGAGAGGTTTGACTGCACAATAGATGTAATGTGCTTGAATCATCCCAAAACCATCCCTCCTCCACACCCCAGTCTGGAAAAATTGTCTTCCATGAAACCGGTCCCTGGTGACGAAAAGGTTGGGGACTGCTGATGTACAGCATTGCTATGGTTCAGAGAGTCAAAGCTATATAAAAAAGAGATACTGCAACAAGTGCATTTCCTTCTTCACACCCCCACCCCGACTTTCTTGCCTTCCTCTTTACTCTTCTTTTCTACCAACCCTTTTGGTTAAACAATCTTTTGTGTTTGGGTTTATCCTTCCCATATTACTTTTGCACAAATGAACAGATTCATATGTATTTTATTGTATTTCCTTTTGTTTTAAATGAAGGGTGGTAGCACACCATATAAACTTTTGCACTTTGCTTTTTTCACTTAATGATTTTGAAATCATTCCAAATTAGTTCCTAGTAATCTTCCTTATTCATTTTTTACAGCTGTACAGTATTAAATTGTGTGAGTATAGCATAGTTTATTCAACCACTCTCCTATATGTGGATATTTAGGCTGTTTCCATTATTTTGCAATTTCAATGAATGCTCCAATAAATAAACTTATATATATGCAATTTTGTACCATTAGAACTATATTTTCAGGGTAGATTCCTTTAAGTGGAATTTCTTGGTCAAAATTATGAGCACATGTGCATATATCCTTCAGTCATTCTGTCTGTTACCTGTATGCCTATGAAAATGATAATTAATAGGTTAATGTATATGCTTGATCAGCATACAAATTACTGAACTACAGCTTTGAATTTGTATACTTTTTAAAAGTTTTTCTTCATTAGTTGCACTTAACACATAAAAAAGTGCATTAAAATTACATTGTAATTAGGAATTAGTCTTGCACAATTTATCCCTTTTCAAGGTTCAATAAATACCACAGAAATGTGTTAACAGCCCCTAATAAAGGTAGTAATCATACTTTACCTTTACAGCCCTATCAGCCCAGGTACAGACTACAAGTTCACGATCACCGATGGAGAATAGGCCATTCAAGAGCTCTAGCAGTGACATAGTGACTAAGTACTACATAATGTTCTCATTTTCCCAGAGCTTTTTATTTTTTAAAACTCTTTCAAGTCTTTTCATTTCATATCAACTGCACCACTGTAGGATGGTTTGGGAAAATATCAAATCATGGCATTTCTGTAATGCAAAGTCCCTCACATCTGTTATCTCATTTGAACTTCACACCAATCTTGTGAAGAAGTCAGGACATGTAGTCAACATCCCCGTTGACCAGGTGAGGAAGCTGAGACTCATAAAAGTTAAATGTCATCCTGAGGGCAGATATCTACTAAGTATTAATAGTAAGGCTAGAACTGAACATAGAACTGTATCATACTACAGATTTCACAACAATGAAAAATTTTCCAAAGGCACAATATATTCAGAGATAGGTATACATTTTGGAATTGAAAGATTCCATGACCATTCCTGTCATGGTCACAGGGCAAATACTTAGCCATCTATAAGCTGTAATGTTCAAGTCTTGAACAATGGTAAAGAGATATGTGCAGAATTAACCCCGCCCTGGGTGCTGCTGCTGTAACAGAAAGAGCACTGGCTTTGGAGCCAAACAATATCAGTTTGCACTGTGTTTCTGCCACTTTATTAGAGTTGGGTCCTTGGTGAGCTATTCTATTTAACCTCAGTTTTCTTACCTCTAAAATGGGTATTGTTCTGCAAGGCTGTTTGAGGGATGAAGGGTAATTTCATCAGAGAGACCCTTCCTGATCCCCCCATCTAAATGTTATTCTCAGCTGCAGTAATCAGTCCATTTCCTTCAGAGCACTTCTTATAATTTAGAGTTAGATTTACTTTTATGTTTATTTGTTTTACATTTGTCTCTTCTACTAGACTATAAGCCTCATGACATCAAGAACTCTGCTTGGGGCCGGGCATGGTGGCTCACGCCTGTAATCCTAGCACTCTGGGAGGCCGAGGCGGGTGGATTGTTTGAGCTCAGGAGTTCGAGACCAGCCTGAGCAAGAACGAGACCCCGTCTCTGCTAAAAAATAGAAAGAAATTATATGGACAGCTAAAAATATATATAGAAAAATTAGCCGGGCATGGTGGCGCATGCCTGTAGTCCCAGCTACTCGGGAGGCTGAGGCAGTTGGATTGCTTGAGCCCAGGAGTCTGAGGTTGCTGTGAGCTAGGCTGATGCCATGGCACTCTCAGGCAACAAAGTGAGACTCTGTCTCAAAAAAAAAAAAAGAAAAAAAAAGAACTCTGCTTGTTTTCGCTACTCTGTATCCCTTGTGCCTACTTCAGTGCTGTTAATCATTGCATAAATACTTCTGGAATGATTCTTGCCACTTTCTTGTGCTTGTTTTTACCTCGGCCACACAGAATGACCCACAGCTCCCCTGTGGTTTCTCATCTACCTTTACACGTGCCACTCCCTTTGCCCAACATATGTGACCTCACTCCTTGTTTTTCTGGAGAATCCTTACTCATTCTTCAAGACCTGTCTCAGCTGTTCCACGAGGGCTTCCATGATATCCCTCCTTCCCTGAAGAATGAGTGGCTCCCATGCGCCTTCGCATGCCTCTGTTACACTCATTAGTGTACTGAGCTAATATTTTTAAGAACCTGCTCTGTACCGGGCATACAGGGGTTCTGTCATACAGCAGAGAATAGGAGCTGTCACTCTAATGGGGGAGTGGGCCATAAAAATGTACATAAATCAATAAGAACATTGTCAATAGCAGTAAATAATAAGCTGATCAGTTCTGAGAAGCTGACCTTTGACTTAAGGTCCGAAAGGTGAGGAGATAGGAATGGGGAGGATGAGGGATGAGGACTGTAGTGTGACTGTTCACTTGGCCGTTCCTCATTTCCACCCAACCCCCACCTCCACGCCACTGTCCTTGGAACTCCATGAGTCTTCGTCTTGCCAGTGCCCAGCACAGGCTCGGTATGTCACATCACACTTCTGCCACTGGTGCTGCCGCCTATTAGAATTGCCAGGTGCCGGCCCCTTGGTTTTGATTTGGTAGATCTCACGTGCAGCCAGGGCTGAGAGCTGCCTCCCAATTTAAAATCCACTCCCCCACTTACTATCTTGTGACGCTAGAAAAGTTATTCAGTCTCCCTGGGACTCCGTTTCCTGATCATTAAAGTGGAAATAACAATAAGACTTCATAGGGTTGCAGGGAGGATTAAATCAAATAATGCACCTGAAATTCTTAGCCCAGAGCCTGGCACATTTAAAGTACTTAATAAATGTTGGCAGAAATGCTCTAGAGTTCATGAGGTATTTATTGGATAAATGAATGAGTTAAGAAATAATAAAATTCAATTTCTAACTTCAGTAATAGAACTAGGTCAAAACAAAACCTGAATACCCTGATTTGTCTTCAGTTGTCTTATTTATTGTGTATTTTAATTTGTACAAGAAAGAAAAAAAAGAAGGAAAACACCAAAGCAGTGATTTTACCACCCAGAGTAGATCTCTGTTGACCCTTCCTCTGCTCATATATTCCAAAGCTTCTCATCCCATTTGATTTACCTCATTCTGGTTAGTGCAGGGCTTTCATGTTCTAGCCTCAAACCTCAATAAAGCAACTGCACACAGTCTACTGACCTTGGGCCACCCTACAACTTGTGCTTTATCATCTTCGGAAATCACAATCTGAGCACTTTGTATTGAAAGAGATTCCTTTTATGTATCTCCTACTTCATTCATCATAGGAGATTTTCAGGATATCATAACCAATGAAAGCTATGACAATACCAGAGAGAACAATTTTCTTAGGTCAGGGACACTAATGGGATTAACCAGAGATATTGCTCCTACTACACAAAAACATTATTCAGATTATTTTAGCAAACTTTTAGTAGTTGGCAAATCTCCACCTCATCTCCCTGGAAAACTCTAAATGCCAAAACAGTATGTATAAAGATAAGAGCATTAACAAACTGGTGCCATGAAGAACTTAAAAAAAAATATCCTTCCTCTACGCTATTTTCACTCAGAAACACTGAGATGAGTGTTGTTTTTATAAACATTAAATATCTGACTACTTGCGAGTGCCTTGATACTGGATGTATGGGCATGAGTGTTCGAGTAAAAAAAATAATTTACTGAGGTAATTAGCAAAGAGATTTTGCCAAGTATTCTTTTCTGTGAGCCATAAGAATTAATACTTATTTGCACGAGTAATTTACTCCATTCTTATCAATCTAGTCAACACATTTTGGGAAATATCATCCACCTGTAATGTCACAGAAATCAACTTATGCTATCTTAGAATGAGGAAATAATTAACAAACCATTTCTATTTCTTTTTGATATTTGTGGCATTGTTTCAGGGTTTTCATTCATAAACCAAGGCACCATAAACTTATTCTGGCTGGTGGTACTAAAATCTGTTTTTCTGCTCCATAATGTAGAGGTGTGCACGTTTATCACATCAAAGTCCGTAGAAAAGAGCCACATTCACTGATTGGTTTCTCCGAGAGGGCGATGGGTTATGGAACTTTTCGGTGATAAGCAGTGCGCATCACAGATTATGGGATAAGTGTCTGCACTTTAGTAGTGGTACAATGCTAAACAGTCAAGAGATACTGTCATAGTTTTCAGATGACAGGCTTCATTTTATATGTTAATAGAAGGAAGACTTCTGATATGGTGAGGAAATTCACCATAACAAATGCATTCCCTTTACTGCACTCTAGCATGGCACCAATTAAATTCAGCTGTATGTATAATGTACTCTTAATTCCTAACAGTCCTAAGAAGCACTAATGTGAAAGATATTATATACTCTTGTATTTTACAGGTCATGAACAGATGGAAAAAATTATAACAATTGGTAAAGAAATTCACATTCATTATAACACACCTCAAAATGGTGCTTACATGGGTTTTTCTTTTTAAAAAACTATTAAAGTTATCTTGGCTAAAATTTAGTTAGTACTTGGGGGGTTTTGTAATGTTAAATCTGAGATTCATTTTAATTTATTCCTGTTGCAGATAATGAATGTTTGAAAGTACAGGTAACCTTGTAATGAATAAAACTGATAAAAGGTTGTGTCCAATGAAAGGGAAATTATGGAATGATTATTCACTTTGCAAAAGGGTTTGTCATAGGGCAAGCTTTCCTAAAGCATTTCAAATTTAATTTAGTTTATAAAACATTAGTTTACACACAACATTTCAGGAACAAATTTAGTGAGGAAATGAGAGAAATAGTCATAATAAGATAGAGATCCCTTACACTGCTAACATCAATGCTTTCTTTCTCTCTGTCCCTCCTGCAGCCCTGATAGCCATCGGGCGATACAGCATGACAATAGAGACCGTGGATGTTGGATGGTGTAAAGAAATTACGGATCAAGGAGCCACCCTGATTGCACAGAGCAGCAAGTCTCTGAGATATTTGGGGCTGATGAGATGTGATAAAGTAAGAATTGTCTATCAAGTTGTTTGTTTGCTACATTTCAGTCTAGTTAATAGCTTGATGTCATACATTCTCTCTCCTTTCTTCTCCCCATGCCCCACACACACACACACACACACGCACACACTTACATACACTATTATAGCTTTGCATTGTTTGCCTGGTTTTCTAAACTAATCTGAGATTATTTTTGCATTTCTCTATTTAATAGTGAATTTTGTGCTTCAGCAGAAAGAAAAAGCAATCATATACACAGTCAACTTAGGGTTGACTATTTATAAGTCCATGGACCAAAATTAAAAAGGTTGCATGGCAAACTGCAATTTGCAGGGTCTAACCATAAAATTCTATTCTGGGTTCCAAGTTTCCTACAACAGTAAAGGTGGAAAGAACAGTGCCAAATTGGTTTTTCACAAGTGTGTAATTTTGGTGCTCAACATGTATGTATTCTGGCCATTTAGGGCCAAGAAAGGGCCAGTGAGGAGGGGGTATGTAGGAATTTGCCTCTCCCCACACATCAAATGCTGTTCCTGGCATGTGAACAGAAATGGTCCCAGAGGCCCTGCTGAAGGCCTGTGGGGCTGGCCAGGGACGTGAGCATGAGTCTGGGAAGCGGTGCCACATTTACCACAGAGCCCTTTGAAGACTGAGGATAAAGATAATAAAAATCTGTATTGAACGCCAGGTACAACACAGGTGTTTTCCCCTTTGTTACTTCCATGTTTTCCCTATAACAAGTATAAGAAATAGTTGTTTACACTGTGAAGGGGAGAAAATGGGGGCTCAGAACGACCAGTCACTGGCCCAGGGATACTCAGTCAAGACTTCCCCTCACTCAGGGCTTTGGAGTCTGTGTCCAGTGCTCGTGGTACAGCCCTTGGGGCAGTCTCCGGCCAGGGGGACTGCTTCCTTAGAAAAGGTCTTCCTCGATACTTGGAAAGGAAATGCTGTCATCTTTACACTAATTTACACATGTGTGCTGCTTTTGCAAATGGTGATTAGGGTCAAATCTAGCAAAAGCATGTGAAATTAAATATACATGCCTCTCAAAAGGCATGTATTTTCTAAATGTAGCAAATCTGGGGGCAAATAGAAGAATGTTCGAAATCCCTTGTGTGCTTTGTCATTTTTGTTAATTGACTAACTCTTTTCTCCAAATGCTTTAAAATTCCAACTTATACGAGACCTTTGCCAGATAGTTATGTTTAGAGAGATTTTATTATATATTCTCAGCCCAGCCTAGAAAGCTGACCTACTCTGTAGCTAAGCAACAGCACTGAGATCCAGGGGTTGCAAGTATCCCTCAGACCTCACTATAACTAACTTACCACTGCAGCTAACCCTGTCACTCTCAAATAACTTCCTTTAAAACAAGTTAAAGGGTCCACAGGCAGAGTGCTCTAGAAGGAAGAAACAATGACAGCAGAGCTTCTCAGCCTCCACCAGAAGGAACTGCTGCATGAATGCTGTCTAACCAAAGACACCAAAATGTACGCACTCAAACATATCATGTGCTCACAGCGCATAATTCTCAGAAATCACTGTATTTCTAGTCTGTACTCTTAGATATGTTAAGATCAGCTCCACCTTCGGAGATAAATTGTAGAAGTTGTATGTTCCAGTTAGTACAGATTATTCTAGACATACTTGCTGACCAGCATTTTGCTGATTTTAAGTCAAGGAATAGGTTCTTTTCTACCCAAATGTAAATTAGTTCACAATTAAATAGAGACGCTGTTCAGATTAGTGGTATCCCTGAGGGCTTCAGCCCTTTCCTCCCGCAGCCTCTGAATCCTTTCTGCAACCAGAGAGCTATTCTGAGAGCCCACTGGTTCTCGGACCATGCGGTCTGGCCGTAGCCTGCTGCAGCGCAGCCCAGGGAGATGCTGGACTCGGCCTTGCTGTCTGGCTGCCTCAGACTTAAAGGCAGCTCAGAGCCAAGCACGAGAGGCTCTGTGAGGATGGCAGAGTTTCCAAACCACACACAAAGCACAAGTAAATTCTTGCATAGAAAGGCCCGCTTATAGGTTTAGTTGGATGGAAACCTAGATTAAAGTAGCTATTCAGCTTTCGGATTTTGTATCATGCCATCCATCTCCAGACTTTAAATCATCATCAAGATTCACAGAAAGATTTGAGTAGCAAAGAAGAGGTCAGTAGTGAGGACATGGCCTTTGGAGCCAGAGTTCAGTTCAAATGTGGGCTCTGTAATTACAGCTGTGTCATCTGGGGCAGTTACCTAACCTGTCAGTGCCTATTTCCTCATTTGTAAAGTGAGGATGATACCAGTACCTCCCTTGTAGAATTGTAAGCATGTAAATGAGTTAACATATATAAAGCACTTGGAATAATGTCTGTTATATATAAAATGCTTTGTGTTACTGATTGTTCTTATCACTGATGTCATTATATTAACCAGTGCTGTGATGTTTGAGTTTCTAAATGAGAAAAAATATTGCCCACTATCCCATTTTGAAAGAAAATTAGAAAGAGAGGGAAAAAATAAACTCATATTAGAGAAGATACTGCCTAGGTACTTTTTCCTCTCCTAAATTTAAAATATTATTTTTATACAAACCATATGTATAATACATTTTTAATATACATATATATTATGTCAATAATTGCACTTTCTACACACTTTACAATGGAAAACTGATACCGCCATGGAACACTGTATTTGGAATCAACTTATTAACCGTCCGTTCAGGTACAGGAATGAAGAAAGATTGCAGTGGGAGAAAAGGGTGAGTTGAAAATAAGACAGTTTAAATAGGTAGGGAAACAGAATATGATGAGAAAAATAAAGGTAAAAAATAAGAACAGAAACAGGAAACAGAGAAAAACTATGCTTAGGGTATGAAGAAGATCCACTATTAATCTCAATCTGTTATCTTCTGGGCCAACAAAGCATTAAAGAACAAAATTAATTTGGGCCTATCACTCCTCTCCCTGAACCATAACCAAATCTGCTAACCACTAGTAAGACTCGTTAGAATCCTCTCCCTTTCTGCACACCAGCTGGAGCCAGAGAAGAGGCAAGAGACCTCAGCGTCTACACAGTTAAGCCCTGGTCAGGAATGCTGCCAGTGGGATCCCTGCACCAGGGAAAGATGGGGTTTGTGAGGTCTGAGTGTCCTTGCGCTGGTGTTCTGTGTTCCTGTGGTTCTGAGAAATATCGAAGTCTAGCTGCATTTTCTTTCACTTGCAGTCAGTTTCATTTGGGGCCACTTATATTTAAATTGGAAGCTGTACTTTGCCAAACTGGTGATTTTTTCCCTCACTTCAACTTTTGAGGAATTTTTAGAATAACGAAATGTATTGTATTTGTTGTAGGAAAAGGTGTTTTTCCTCACTCTGTCTCTCTCATTAGGTAAGCGGAGAACAGATGAGAAGCATTAAACATGCTCTCTGCAGATGAAAGCCACATGTACTTGGATTGTCAAACAATGGCTAAATTAAACTGCAGTCGATTTGTGTGGCTGCAATGCCGGTGATTCCTAGGGAGGAGTCCTCCAGCCATTCGGCATATGCAGCGTTCCCCGTGCAGTTTTAAAGTCAGGAAGTGCATTAAGAAGGCCCTGTTTGAGTAGCTTTTCCGATTGCTGGATGGATAAGCATGTTAGAGGGTTTTGAAGCTCACGCCACTTAATCTCCTAAACTTTAGTGCATTGTAAGAACCAAGAGAAGAAAACGCTGTGTGAGATGGCTTTGATGAATTGGGGTGAGCTTATATTCTTAAAGACTGTTCAAAGGCTTACTTGACCTTGGGAATTAGAGTTGACCCGAAATCACCTATCAGCTTAACTCACATTTATTTGGTGATTTAGTTAAAAATACTTGTATAATCAATGGGACTCTCTAATAAGAACAATATGTTTACTCTGGTTTCCACAATTATAGTCCATCAGTGGCTTTGGTCGTAGAAATTGTTTTCACGACTTCAGTGAATTCTAGATTCTCTATAGATCTGTTTCTTCTAATATATTTCCCTCATATCTTACAAAGCGGTTTGGATGGAGAACAAAACTGAAAAGGACAAAAAAAAAATGGGAAAGCTGTAGGGCGAATGGAAATGCAGTGTTCAAGGTTAATGAAAAATGTTTGGGGTAACAAGGTTGATGAGAAAGGAGGGAGCACCGTGGCCTGGCATTGGCTGAGAAGCCAGACCTCGCCAGAGGCAGCCTGGCTGGTTTGGGAGACCCTGGTGATAAAATATCGTGGTGGAAACCTCTGCAGCGTGTGTTAATACAGAAGTTTGGAGACACAGGCCTGAATTATGAGCAGTGAATAACATCATAAACGTAGCAATTCTCAAATGCCAAACCCTTGTGAAAAGCAGTTGGATGAAGAAATGCTGGAGCTTTTAAAAGCTCCCTTTCACTTTCCATTTTTTTTTTTAACTTCATGCAGAACTAATTTTACACACTGTTCATTTGATTTGAAAATGCCAGCGTCTGGGGTATCATTAAAGAGCGTTATTGAGGGAGCCACTCTTGGCAAAGCATTTTGCTTAAAATGCTTAGTTCTTACGTCCCTGCAGAGTTATAGACAGGAAGGAGAAAGTGTGCCTCGACTTACCTAATGCCTCTCCTCTGCCTTGGCCCTGAGCAGGTAGCTGCCCTTCTGCTCGGAGGTTTCTTCACCTTGGCCAGCAGAGGTGCCTGGAGGGCCGTGGGGGCCACATTACTTAAGGAACAGACATAAATAGATTGTGAAAGGTCCACCCCAATGTCCTATGACCAAAGCCTCTTGGAATTTCTTTGATTTCTAGTTGACATAAATTAGAATTACACAGGCGTGAAGAGTCTGCCCAGAAAAGATCAGAGAGGCTGCTGGGGAGGAGAGCTGCCTCTGTGTGAGCCTATTGATTATCCAGCTGCCTTCAGGCCAGGGGCCTCTGCGGAGGCTGACGACTATTGATCTGCACCATGAAAATAATCGAATTAATTCATTTCTCCTCAAACTGCCGTTGCCAAGCCCTTTCTCCTCACCTGCCCCCGTTCCTGAAGTTCTTAGTTGAGGAATGAAATAGTGATTTCTTTTAATAAATGTTGTTATATTCTTTGGGACATAAGAAATCCTGGTTTTCATTCAGAGTTCCTTATTTAAATGGTAGAGAGATTTTTGTAATCAAATCAATGAGAGGCCAATACAGAGAATAAGTCACAGAAACCCAGTCAGCTCTTTCAAGCCAGAAGTCTGCTTTCCAACCTTAAAATATCAAGGGCCAAGTTTTGTGTGCCCAATATAATGTAAAAATATTCAGGAAAAAAAAAATGACCACTGCATTTTTCAGGAAGTAATTATGGTAAGAAAGCCTCAACAACCTAAATATTTCTGTGGAGAAAATGGAGTTTTTATCAGCTTGTTTAGAAATCATGAGCGGGAAAGCCCTATGGGGAAAATAATACAGGACTCTGTAACTAATATACAGAACTAACTGGAAAAATCAGTTTAAGGGAAAAATAATTTGTGGAGCACTGTGTCCAGGACTGTTTTGGTAGCGATTCAGCCGTGAAACAAAGTGTGTACCTGCAGGGACCCCCCTCCTCCCTGCCACATACGCACAGCTGATTCCAGGATGCCCATAGCCAAAATTTAAGATTTAAAACTGATGCCATATCAAAGCAAATAAAGTGAAGAAAACAAAACAAAAGAAACATTCTGTCCTAATTAGGCAGGAGTGGTCGGACTGTGCAGTCCTCTGTCGTGGGCAACACAACACTTACCCGAACAGCCCTCGGTGCTGTGGGCTCCAAAAGAAAGCGGTGATGAAAAATGGTGAGAGAGTGTGGCCGGAGCTCTAAAATCTGAACTGAAGTCCTTCACTGAGCATCAGCATCTTGTTCCTTTTGCTGATAAAACAGCTTCTCCAGGTGATTTTCACATAGGAGCACTTTAAAACACATTTTTACAACCCTCTCCTGATTATTCCTGGTAATTGAAAGAGGGAAAAACACATCAGCTGAAATCTAGAGGTCACCTCTCAAGCTCATTTTCCTCAAGCGTTCCCATCGCCTCTTCCTCCAACCCTATTCACCTGAGCTTCTAAGAAGTGGTAACCAAAGTCCTTTCCAGTATTTAAATATGAAACCAAGAAACGCTGGCCTGGAGCTTTATAGAAGAGGTTAAATTGTTGAGCATTAGTGTCAAATTGATAGGCTTTTAAATTCTACCTCCATCACTTTACTATCTATGAGACCTTGGACAACTTAATCTCTAAAAGCTTCAGACTCAACTTCTGAAAAATGAGGATGATAATATTTACCCTATAGGCTTGTTACGAGATTAGATGAATATTGCAATAAAGCATTTAGCTCAAAGTCAGGCACACAGTAAACACTCAAGAAATATTAACTATTATCATCCTCATTATTATATCATTCATGTGTACATTCCTGCTTTGGGTTCTTACATCTGATATATTAACCACCTGCCCTAACAGGTTGATAATATTCTAGCCATGAGTTCAAATTCGCAAGCTAAGGTCTTAGAAAAACTAGCCTCCTGAAACCCAGGCAGAAATTCTGAAAAATAATAGAATTTCTTTTTTAATCATTAGGACCCATTAAATTATAGTCAAACTCATAGAAGAAGAAGAAACCTGGAGACTGGTGGAAGCCAGTCCTTTATTTTGATCAGAGAGTAAAGATTTACCAAGTCAAACAGCTAGTAATGTCCAAGCTGAGACTTGTTTGGTCTGTTTCTTCAGGAAAATTGACGGCTGTGTAGAACTTTTTAAGGGAATGTGCTACAATTAGCTGCTTATGTTTTTCTGGCTGCAGTTATAGGATTGATGTATAGTGAAATTGTTTGTTTGTTTTTAAAAGCTGGGGAAGAGAGAGACTACCGTGTACTGTGCCCCAAATACTGTAGGGTGAATAGACTGCTATGTTGGAATGTGCCTGAGGGCAGCCTGGAGCATCATTGCTTTGCAGTAAATAATCTCCTTGGAACTTTGATGTGGTTTCAGTAATTATATGAAAGAATTAGGTTGTAGGCTCATATTATTTTTCTAATTTAAAAATAGAAAAGGTAATGGCAATTCCTTAACAGAGCTCAGATTAGATCCCAGAACTCCTAAGCACCTGACTTCACCAAGTAGCAGCAAGGCTGGGCTGCAGGGACCCAGGAGACTGAGGGACTACTGCAGGTGGGGAAGGCAATGGTTCACCTGCACGGCCTGGGCCATTCAGCCACCTGCCATGCTGCCCCTAGAGAAAGTGCTGTTCCTGTCTGCAAATAGTTTTTCACAGAAAACCTGAGCCTCTCCTAGCCCCAGTTTTTACCGTATATTAATTTATGTACTTATTCAAGAAATATCTCTTTATTTATTTTTCTTATCTGTGAAAATGTATGGGGTACATGAGCACCACGCTCTAACCAATTGAACTAACCGGCCATCGACTACTGGGTACGTGAGAAAATATATTACATGTATATAATGCATAGTGATCCAGTCAGTGTATTCAGGATGTCTGTCACCCAAGTACAATACATTTTTGATAAGTATAGTCAATCCTACTTTGGCATCGATTCATTCCTTCTAGCATAGTGTGTGTTTGTACCCTTTAACCTACTTCTCTTCATCCTCCCTTTCTCCCCTCCTCACCCTTCCCAGTTTCTATTATCTATTTTTCTACTCCGTGTGTTCAAATTTTCTAACTCCCACATGTAAGTTAGAACATGTGATATTTGTCTTTTTGTCTGGCTTATTGCACTTAAGATAATGACCTCCAGTTCCATGCATGTTGCTGCAAGTGATATGATTTCATTATTTTTTATGGCTGAATAGTATTCCACTGTGTATATATTAATATAACATAATTTCTTTATCCATTCATTTGTTGCTGGATGCTTAGGTTGATCCCATATCTTTGCTCTTGTTAATAGTGATACAATAAACATGTGAATGCATGTATCCCTTTGATATACTGATTTCTTTTCCTTTGGATAATACTCAGTAATGGAATTGCTAAATCTTATGGTAGTTCTCTTTTTAGTTTTTTGAGAAATCTCCATACAGTTTTCCATAGTGGCTGTACTAGTTTACATTCATCCTCTCTAACATCTGTTATTTTTTTGTTGTTTTAATCGTAGCCATTCTAACTGGGATAAGATGATATCTCATTGTGGTTTTGATGTGCATTTCTGTGATGATTAGTGACATTGACCATTTTTTCATATACTCGTTGGCCATTTGTATGTTATCTTTTGAGACATGTCTATTCATGTCCTTTGCCTATTTTTTAATGGGATTTTTCTTTTCTTTTCTTTTTTTTTTTTTTTTTTTTTTGCTGTTGAGTTGTTTGAGTTCCTTATATATTTTGGATATTAGTCCCTATTGGATAAATAGTTTTTAAATATTTTCTCCCATTCAACAGGATGTCTTTTCACTCTGTTGATCATTTCTTTTGCTGTGCAGAAGCTTTTTAATTTAATGAAGTCCCATTTATATATTTTTGTTTTTGTTGCCTGTGCTTTTGAGGTCTTAGTCATAAATTCTTTGCCTAAACCAATGCCCAGGAGAATTTTCCCTAGGTTTTCTTCTAGCATTTTTATAGTTTCAGGTCTTATATTTAAGTCTTTAATCCATTTCGAGTTGATTTTTATATATGGTAAGAAATAGGACTTAGTTCCACTCTTCTGCATGTGGCTATCCAATTTTCCTAGCACCGTTTATTAAAGAGGATGTCTTTTTCTCCAATATAAGTTCTTACTGGCTTTGTCAAAGATCAATGGGCTGCAAATATGTGGCTTTATTCCTGGGTTCTCTCTTCTGTTCCATTAGTCTGTGTGTCTACTATTTTATACCAATATCATGCTGTTTTGGTTACTATCCCCACCTTTTAATATATTTTGAAGTCAAGTAGTATGATGCCTCCAGCTTTATTCTTTTTGCTCAAGATTTATTTGGCTACTTGGGCTCTTTTTTGGTTCCGTATAAATTTTACGACAAGAAATATCAATTGAGTAGCTTACTATATCCCAGTCACTATGACAGGTGACAGATCAGAAAACATGGTAAATAATTCCTACCCCATAGAACCTGCAGCCTCTTGGGGGAGACAGACAAGCAAATAGGTAACTATAACACTGTAAAGTTGCTAATTATTTTTTTTAAATGTCATCTATAGTTATGTTTCTTCTGAACGAAGAGCCTCACTTGGATCTCACATCAGCTTTCAGCCATGGCCCGCTAAGGCCTCTTTTACTGCTGCTGTACTATTAAATTTCTGAAAAGGATTGTCTAGCTGCAGTTGTCCTTACTTTCTCACCACTCACCACCATCTGTTTCCATCCACACCATGCCTCTGATGTTGTTCTTTTCAAGCTCACCAGTAGTCTCTGTGTCACCAAATCCATTGGCCACTTCTCTGTCCCCAGTTGCTCCATCTCTTGGCAGCCACATATTTATGGTCACCACTCCCTCCTGCATGAGAATACTTTTATCTTGTCTCCCCTGTCACTACACTTCTGGCTTTTCTGCTATCTCTGTCTGGCCTTACCACCTCTCTGTGCCTCCATTCTCTCCTCTATAAAATGGAAACGATAACAGCATGTGTCTCATAGGTTTTTGAGAGGGTTTAGTGACTCAATCTGTGTAGAGTTCCTCATATGACGTAAGCAGTAAATATTAGCTCTTATTTGTTGTGGTGGTTAATTTTTACCTTTCCCATCTCCTCCTCATTAGAATGCAAGATCCGTGGGTTTCTCTGCCCATGTTATATTACCAAGACCTACCACAGTGGCTGGTACATCCTAGTTGCTAGACAAGTATGCACTGGATGCTGGATGGATGGATGGCATTTCTCATCTGCGTTCTCTTCAACCAGAAAAGCCCCACTTTTATTGCTTTATTTATTTGAAATCTATAGTTTTAGTTTGCAAAAGTATCATATAGCTAAAAGCAACCACTAGATTTCATGGCCTCTTAATAGTTTGATAGAACGATAGAGGGAAATAATTAAATTAGAAAGGTGCTACCTTGAATCTGATATGAGTTTTCTGTAGCTGGGGAATTCTGAGAGCAGCTAAAAGGCCCTGAGGTTCTGGAGAGTCAGAGCTCAGGCATCTGCTATGCGGTTAGACTTGGCATCCTTCAGAGCCCAGCCCTAAAATGCTCTGATTTATGTAGAGCTCCTCTTCTGAAAACCAAAAATATTGTTACTTATTTTCAGGTTTTTGAATCTACAGATTTACTGATCACATTAATGCAGAATAAAATTTTGCTGATAGTAAATTTGTCTTAGGAAACAGGTCAAATCCATAAATTCTACCTGATGGAAACAGCAATTTTAGAAAGATATTTTTTCATCAGGTGTTCACTTGGTGATTACCGCTGCCCTAGCTTTTGTGTAAGAAAATAAAAACTGAAATGAAGAAAGCCATTAGGCACAAAAGAAAACACATTTTTTAGTTCAGAGAGTTTTCCCCCTCCATTATGTTTTTCAGCTTCGAGAGTTTAATTTAGAAACACCCAGATGTGTTCCATAAATACATTGCACTTACCACTCACTTAGAGACTACATTAATTATCTTATTAGGGCCTAGGTTTTTTCAAATAGTTCATCTTTTGCTGAACCATTTAGAGACTGCAGATGACTCCCCCAAGTGGCTTTCTCCTTCCTGGTATCCCACATACGTCTGTTTTGGTTCTCATCTGCACCGCAGGTGCAAATGCATAGATTTGAGCATGGGTCAAGTCCATGGCCAGCAGTTTGTGGCCTCAGATTGGCCCATGCAAGGCTGTGTACCTTCAGCTTGTGCTTGGCTTGAAACAGCCTTCTCCGTGGAAGATCACTTGGTGATACAGGGAATGAAAATGTCACTAATTTTTCTGACAGTCTGGTTGTTGGACTTCCTGTCATGCTAATCTCTAATTAGAGGCTTCAGGTTAGTGAGCCCCGATTCTCGCTTAACACTGCAGGCATTTCTGTGATCCTCATCCTCCCAGGTTCTTTGCTGCTTTCTCGCTGTGCTAATTCAAGTGAATAGAAGCAGTGCTAGTGTTAACAGGCAACACACATTTCATGAAAAAGAGACAGCATGAAGCCAGGCTCGTTGTGATATTGACAGAGCATAGCACTTCCAATCATTGCAGATTCTGAAATGGAATGACTGCATTTGACAAAGTTGACTGAATTTATGAGCCTGCCTGTGTCAGCTTCATTGCATCATTGCCTTCTCAGTGTCTGTCTCCTTCTATGCTTTGGGATTTTTAGATGAGTTTTTTGTTGGTCTGTTTGTTTGTTTGTTTTTTGCCACACATCCTTAAAGACCTCAGGCTACTAAGTATAGTGTAAGGTTCATGCATAGAGCAATTTGCATTATGGGTGTTCTGTAATCAGCTGCTTCCCCTATTTAGCAGATGACTTTCAGGCTCCAATGAGATATTCAACTTTTCTTCTTAAAATTGTATTAAACACCAGTCATGAGTGCCCTCTCCTCCGGCATCCCACATCATGGGTGGTCAATCCCCTGAGAAAGCACCAGGTCCATGTGAGCACTGGGATTAGGGGAGTCTCTCCTTCCTTCCCATTGCTGTTGGGAAGGTCGGGTGGCAGCCTCCTTTGGCTGTGCCCAGCAAGAGATCTGAGACCAGGAAAAAAAAGAGAGAGAGATCTGAGACCAGATGCTGAAGAAGAAAAAACTAGTCTGTTTTTACCACATTCAAAGAATATACTTTTTGTGTCAGACAATGATGAACATTTGAAAAAAGATGGGCTAATAAGCTGTAGGAGCAACAGTTTTTCTCTAGAAGCCCTGGCTCAGGACATAATGAGAAGTGGCTGGGTTCTTGCTACCTTCAAATAACCTTACTTCAGACCTTGCCTTCAGATTCCCAAGTACGGGAATCACCTGCACCCTCTAGGAGCTTTCCACACCATGACTTTAGACCAGTAGGTCTCACTTGAGCTGCACTTTGGAATCTCCTGGGAGCTTTAAAAATACTAATGTTTGACTCCTTCTCCACCAAGACTGATAAAGTTGGTCTGGGATGTGTTCTAGGTCCTGGATTTTTAAAAGATCTCCAAATGATCCTAATGAGCAATTGGGTTAACAGCAGCTGTATTTTTGTTTATATTCATGGTTGCAGACAATTTAATTCATCCCACATCAGTAAATATGTATCATAGATTTGTTATATATGAGTCACTGTGGGTTCATGGCAGAAGCCTTTGGTTTGACTGCGAAAGGAAGTGGGAAGGAAGGGAATGCGAAGTTGCTTGTAGAAGAGAAAAAAGGAACAAGGTGTTAAGGTTGGGAGCTTAGCCTCCCCACTGAGGAAAAAGAGGTGACAGATTGTACAAGTGGCACCAGATTCCTGGTTCGCTGCTCTAACTGCAGGGAAACCTCAGCAGAATGTGGCATGTCACCCAAACAGGGACATGAGGAGTCCTGCTGTAAACGGAGGGAAATAAAATGATAAAAATCTAAGCAGGCCCGCAGAGAGCTGGCACATGGTGTCGGCTATGCAGAATCCTGGAAAAATCAATGTATCGTCTGCTCTTTTATTCTTTTCTTAGTGTCCTATTTAAAATATTTTAAACTGCAATTAGGTGACTCATCTCATTTACATGCAAATTTGGGGTGTTACGAAAATTCACATTACCCTTATTTTATCCTTTTTAATATGTGCCCGTCTTGGAGCCTGTGGGCACTAGGTGAAAGAGCAGTGGGGTCTATCTGAATGTTCATTGTCCACGATGACTTTTGGGGGCACCTGTGAATGCACGGTCCGTGGATATCCAGTACGGTTTCCCAGGGAGCCGGGAGACTCAGAGAGAAGCAGACTCCAGAGACAGCACTCTGCCTCTGGGCCGCCAGGAGTCAGCCTCTGGGGCTGTTAGCACTGAGTGACATTGCCCAGGGAGTCTGGGAAGAGTGACAGACAGGCGTGAGGGCCAGAGCCCTGAATTAGGAGGGAGGAGCTGAGTGTGCTGTTTCCGACACCTTTACAGATACACTGTGGGCACCTTACTTTTCCCACCTGCAGCTGGGGAGACCCATTTTCTTTGCCCCTCCCCCTCCTCAGAGCAGAACTATTTGAAACAAAAACTTACTTCAGGTATACACTTGAGTTTATCAGATGGGACGGGAGAAACATTGCACAGCTTACAAAATAAAGGACTGATGAGTTGTTTTACTCATGAACTGCTTTCTTTTCTTCTCTGATAACACATGTATATTTAATGCATGTGATACATAGGTTGACACCCCCTTGCCCTTCAGAAGTCCACTTAAATATCACTCCTGTTGGAAAGCACTTTCCAGCCCTTGAGGAGAGGTCGGGTACCTCCTGTGGGCTTCCTTCCACAGCAGTCTGCACTGCCCTAGAAAGTGCTTCTTGGACTTTGGTATTGCTGGTGTCATTGTCCTTCCTCCCTGCTGGGTTGCCAGCTCCAAGAAGGAAGGGCCCGTAGCTGCCCTGCCGGCCGTTCTACCTCTGGGAAAATGTTTTGATGGAAGGGAGACGAAGGGAAAGCAATGCCAGTTTCTGGGGTAGCTGCAAAGGCCCTGTCAGATGGCCTCTTGTTAGTCCTACAGCTTCATCACGTTTCCGTTATGCTTCCAAGGCTCATGCAACCTACAGCTCCGCAATAGAACGTTCTTCTGCAGGCCGAGAGTTAGATCCATTATCACTTACATTCTCATAGAGCAACCATTTTGAAAAGTTTGTCAAGGACTTTGAAATGTATTTATATGCAAACTGCAATCATTTTTCTGTGTTCAATAGAAAATGAATGTCAATGAACATTTTACAAGGCAAGTGATCGGCTAGGCCCCAGTCTGGCACTTTCCACCCCACGCCATATCACCAAGGGGCCAGAGCAGTGTGCTGCAGTCCGAAGAACACTGTATGTTGGGGTTCTGAATTCAAACCCTGGCTGCCATTTACTAGCTGTGTGACATTGTGTGAAATACTAATTCTGTCTGAGCCACAATTCATCTATAGTGTGGGGTTCTGATTCTTAGATGCCTGGAAAATAGTAGATGCTCACTGAATATGATTGCCTTCCTGTCTTAATGAACAGAGACATACTTTTATTTTGCCTTATGGATTATTTGAGTAAAAACTTAACAAATTGTTTTTAATTATTTTGCCAAAATAAACCATGATGAAGAGAAGAAAAGAGCTTGTCTCCTACCATATGAAAGTCTAATACTATGTTTATGAGCAGGGGCATGGGGCAGTTTAGGGTGGAGAATTTCTCCTCGTCTGGGATGGTATCATCTGTTGCATACTCCCCAAGGCAACAGATGCTAAACACCACTGTGCCAGCAGAACCAACCAAAAAAAGAAGTCCTCAGATTTCCATTTGTCCCCAGGCAGGGGTGAAGGCGTATCAACCCCTGAAGCCCAAGAAATCAGAAGCTAGAAATAGCATGGTTTTGAATCCAGAGACAGATCCACTGTTCCCTCCCTGCCACTAACTGTAACTTTAAATGGGAGCTGAAGTGCCACAAAATGTCCAAGTCTTCTGTCCTCCTGGGCCTGCCACTCTGAGCAGATTGCTAATGCTTGTAAGCTAAAGTATCAAATCCTCTGAACTGTGTGGGTTTTTGCAGAGTTTGGGACACCTACTCACATCCAAGACCATCAGCATGTCTCTCAGTTTACACACCCAGTGTAGTGTGTCAGTGATCTCCAGTATGGAAGGTTGTCATCAGTTTATCCAGAATACAGCTTAGCCATTTCCTGAGTACTGCCCGACAGCCACATGACCCAGAAAAAATTGCTGAACCACCATCAGGAGCTGCTTTGGTTTCCTGTGCAAAATTATCAGGAACTCTGGAGAAGGTATATCTGGAAAGAGGTACCTGATTACATCAGATAGAAAAGACAGTAGCTCAAGGAATCACCGTGAGTAGGAACTTTAAAGGATTAAAGGAGTTTGGAGTTGCCATAATATCAAGACTTGAGAGACTGCTATCATTTTAGCTGGAACAGTCTGGGAACAAGGTAAATTTATGTCTACAATTTCTGGCACAGCACTATTTGGTATTCTTTTTTATTTACTCAGTACATATTCATTGAACAACTCCTATATTAATTTAGCCAACAAATATTTATTGAGTACATATCATGTGCTGGGCGTGCTCTAGGTACTAGGGCTATGACAGTGTACAGAAACAAAATTCCTGTATCGTGGAGCTTATGTTCTAATGGGGCAAGAATATATAAGACAGTATGGGTAGGATGGAAAACAAAGAGATGACTAAAATATTCCTTGTTGTCAAGGACTTTAGAGTCTAGGAAGAATAATGTAGTCCATTTTATTGTTGTAGATATTCTAAACAGTGTTTTTATAGGAAAACTTTCTCCATTAAAGCACAAGTGACTTTAAGTGGTTTATTGTTAAGTGTGATTTTAAAATACTCAGATGTCAAATATTCCCCCCAACAGGAAACATGTCCTCTTATATAACATGGGTCAAAGAGGAAATAAGAATCATTTAATGTAACGTAAATGATTTCTTCAGCAAATTTTATCAGAAATTACATTTTTGAACAGAGGTATTATTGAGGCGATAACTCAGGCCTAGGCTTACACTTATCTGGAACTTTCTGAGGAAAGTACTGATAAGGTAAAGAAACTGTGATGGTCTAGATAAATTGGTTAAACTGAATCTCTGAAACTCTACAGGTTCTCTCCTCACCCTTGCTTAGTAGCAGCAGCCATGTAATGAAACTATGGTGTGATTTACCTTAATTAGCATAGCAATTGCCTCACATTTTCAAAAAGTGCTAATAGATGTTAACTCAAAATAGATTAAAATACCAGACAAATTGCTACTACCTTAAAAAGAGTTACAATAATTTTGAAAATGTAAATTATGGTTATACAGTCTTTGGAGAGAACTATAAAATCCAATCTTTCTTATATTAAAAAAAATTGTGGCACATGCTTTTTTCCCCCTTAAATCATAGTAATTTCTTCAAATGGTACTGCAGCATATTTCTTTAGGAAGATGCATTGCATTTTTCAAATCTCGTGTGTAATATAGAAGTTGCCATTGGTAGTTTTCAGTGAAAGGAAAAGAAATTGAATATAGAAAACCAGGGATCATGGGGAAATTATTTTTAAAAACCTCATCTTTATATTCCCTTTTTATACTACATATATTTTATGAGTTGGAACGTAGAAAGATTCTTTTCATTCTAGCAAGTGGAGTTGTGCATGACAGAATGTCTGCAGCGGTGTGTACGTAGGCATGATGGTTTAAAAGGATTTGGACTCTGCTGGTGTCTTATGCCGAATCCTTCTCTATAGCACCAAAGCACCTACGGAGTTGATACAAAGAAGAGGTGAGCATAATTTGTACTTCTGAGGAATAAATGAACATAGGTTTAGTAAAAAATTTGTCACACTATATCGCCAGGAGACATTATAAGTAAAAGACACAACCTTCCCTAGTGGGAGCCTATGTATTTCCCCTGAATAACGCTACCCACCAAAGCTCTAAAATGGAATATTTGCATTTTCCCCACTGCTTTGCTTTCTAGTATTTACAGAGTACAGTTAACAAAAAGATTGCTTAGAAGACACATTATATCCGCAGAGGATTACTGGTGCCATTTTCACACAGCTCCACAAAGCCAAATTATTGTCTGTTCTTACCCATAACCGATGAGAGCCAGAGAAGTAACACATCATCATCTATATTCTCAACTACAGGTGTATTTTACTTTTTGCAACAGAAATAGGTAAATTAAATTTTGGTAAATCAAAGAATATATAAAATACATTAGGGGAGCTGACAAAATAAATTACTGTGACATTCCTTACTAAAGTGAACAATTATCCCTTAATTTATATACTTCATAAATCCATATCTTCATGTATCAGGTTTACTTAAGGTGAATTATATGTCTCTTCCTGGAAAACAGTTATCACATACAGATATTTTCTATTTTTAAAAATTGGCCCTCCAAAACAAATTGCCTGTCAACCCTACATACTAAACCTTGTACAAGCCCGAGTGTAGATTAGAAAAGATGTACCGTAGAAAACAGTCCGTGTTTTTATGGTGGGTTTAAATGTTTTCTCTGCTCCATTCTTTTCTCATCTATTTTTAGTTAGTAGTTCCCTGAATGCCAAGTGACTTGGACTGGGATTACTTGCTCTGCAATGCAGTGCAGATTTTTCGAGGATCCTCTCTGACCAAATGACTTCAGCTCTCTCTTAGTGAACCCTGCATCCTTCCAAGTTTGTTTATGGCAAGAAGGGAGCAGGTAACCTAATTACAGCATGGGGAACATCAGTTAAAAAAAAAGGGAGACTTTCCTGACAGTGGATATTTAAAATCTAGCGTATGTCATTAAGGAGAGTTCTGGAATCTCCTCCAAAGAGGATTAGAATAGATTCTTCTTGTATATGAAGTACATTCTAAAGGTTACTTCTTGCCCTGTGTCAATTTTATTTTGACCATTACAACTAGTGTTATCAAGGTTTATTTCTGAGATATCTCTTGAGTGGAGCAATATTGATTAGGACTATAGAGAAGTGGTTACCCTAAGATATCACAAAGTAACTCATGCATTCAATAGCCATTCATTGAGTGCCTGCTGCAATAATAAGAACTACCATTTGGGGGGCCTTTTTATGTTAGTCACAGTGCTAGGTGTATTATATTACATTTAATCCTTATAGCAATCCTATAAGTACTTTTATCCTGTTTTTACAGTTGAGAAAACCAAATCTTTTTTTTTTTTTTTTTTTTTGAGACAGAGTCTCACTCTGTTGCCCAGGCTAGAGTGAGTGCCGTGGCGTCAGCCTAGCTCACAGCAACCTCAAACTCCTGGGCTCAAGCGATCCTCCTGTCTCAGCCTCCCGAGTAGCTGGGACTACAGGCATGCACCACCATGCCCGGCTAATTTTTTCTATATATATTTTTAGCTGTCCATATAATTTCTTTCTATTTTTAGTAGAGATGGGGTCTCGCTCTTGCTCAGGCTGGTCTCGAACTCCTGAGCTCAAACGATCCGCCCACCTCGGCCTCCCAGAGTGCTAGGATTACAGGCGTGAGCCACCGCGCCCGGCCGAGAAAACCAAATCTTAATGAAGTGAAAGCAGGATTCAAACCTGTTTTCTGTTTGGCTCCATAGTCTGTGATATGAACCACAGTTGTCATGATTCTTCTCCACTTTGTGTACAGCTCAAAGATAGCTTTAAAGATAAAAGGGCAATCTCTGGTCTCCAGAGGCTTTTATTCAGGTGGATAAAATGGGCAGGAGAAGAGAAGATTGCGATGCAGTGTGCGAATGCTCCAATAGGGGGCAGACCTTGCAGGGTGCCTGCCATGGGTGCATGAGGAAGGGGCACCTAACCCAACATTGTGGGGAGATAGGGCTGCTTAGGGAGGGCTTCCCTGAAGGAGGGGACTCTTAAGTTGAATATGAGTTGTTCACAAAATTGTTGGTCTTCTTGATTAGTATGTTAGTTTTTGGCTTTGCCTTGTTCCTGGGTTTCTATTGTTTGTTTGTAGTTTACTATTGTTTTAGCATTTACTCACTAATAACTATTCGTGGCTCATTATAGTTCTTGTAGATCTTACATTGGAGCAGGAGAAATAGACACTAAACAAAGCAACTGTAAACTAACTTAATAATAGAATAGTAAGTACCATGAAGGAAAGACAGGCAGTGTCGGAAGAGTGAATGATCTGGAAGTTTTACGTAATTTGGGGAGGGAGCAGTGATAGGGCAATGATCAAGGTTCCCTGAGGAAATAACATTGAAGCTAAGAACTCAAAAAGGAATAGGAAGTAGGCATGAGAAGTGGGGGTGATCGCAATGGAGAAGTGCATTGACAAGCATAAGGCCAGAAGGAACTTGAACAGCTTGATAATCTGAAATTAGGCCTAGGGGCTGCATAGTACCAAAAATATGCTAGGGGGATAGGCAAGGCGAGATGTTGCATGACTTCTAAGTGTACTATTATAAGCTGTCTGAACTCAAACAGGACTTAGAGCATACATTTAAATTAAAAAATAAAAAATTATATTGCTTAAAAATCCTCTTAAGATCATCAGTTTCATATTCTCAAGTCTAATTTGTATATTTGTTTTTCTTTTTTATTAAAAATTATTTTATTCTTGCTTTTGAAAAATATATAATATATTAAAGCTTTATCACAAAAAGAACTAAGTGCATGGCTTGGTTAAATTTGAAATAGAAGTTGATTTAAATACAAGCTATTCTTGAATACAGAAATGTTCTGACAAAGATTAAGTGTCATCAACACAATGTTGAAATATCAACTCTCAATAATAAAAAAAGACTAATATATAACATAGTTTTCCAGATCTCTAAGAAGATACCATGTTATTTCAGAAAAGTGCAGGTAACTGAATTTTGTGGTCATCGTATTTCTAAGCAGCCTTTCAAAGCAAACAACAGGGGTTTGATGTTGTTTTTGGTTTTTCCTGGTGGTCTTGATCAAAACCAATAATGGACATCAAGAAAGATGCTCAAAAATGTATATCACAAGTACCTACTTGCAGACTAGCTTACTCAGTATAAATGAAATATTGATGTATTTGAAAATGCCCAAGTGTTCAATAAAGATTTTAAATAAAGCTACCTAAAAGTTGTGGTTCTTAGGTTAATCATTTATTTATCTAAAGGATGAAGAAAGCTGTCTACTTCTGTGATATGAACTGCAATCAGCTTAAAAATAATTGACAAATTAATCCCTTCACAACACAGCAATTGTAAAGGTGTTAGTTTTAATTAGGCCTGTCCGATTGCCTTGTCTAATCAAGAATCAAGGTGGTATCTTTGATGGTTAAGGTCTATTGGGGCCATCCCTGACCTGCCAGCCATGTATGTTTTAATTATTGATTCCTCACATTTCAGCCCTTTTCACAAAGGGACTTGAAGTTTGCAATACCTTAACATTTAAAGGGAAGCAAAATAAACATCTTCCCCAACACTTCTAGCTAGAATCCTGCGTCTCCTCTCCCTCGTTGTATGATTTTTGTCCTAAAAAGGCGGTTAGATTGATGATGAAGTCGATCGTGCGTTAGAATGCTATCTTACTGCTTCCTTGCCTCCCAAGCACTAGATTTTCAACAGATATTGTTAAGATCTTACCAAGTCACAGTCATTTATGCTTCTAAAAATCATATTTGATTTCTTGATATCATGTCTTTTACAAAATCCCTAAGGGCAAATGTATTCCTGGAGGGAAGATCAGAGGTCAGACAAAAGAGGGCGTGCACACAACAGTTCCTCCCTTGCTAAGAAGGAGCGAGGCGAGCAGGCCACAGCACGCCCACGAGCACCCGCTGCAGCCTGGTGCTGGTGTCCCTGTGCGTCATGGTGTTATTCTTTGTTTGCAGGTCAACGAAGTGACAGTGGAACAGCTGGTGCAGCAGTACCCCCACATCACCTTCAGCACCGTCCTGCAGGACTGCAAGAGGACCCTGGAGAGAGCCTACCAGATGGGCTGGACCCCCAACATGTCTGCCGCCTCCTCCTAACACTCCAGCCCATGCGTAGGTCCGCTTGGATCGTGCAGCAGGGTGGAGGGGAATTGTAGATTTGAGGTGGGCAGTCTCTTGGAAAGAGTTTACCTGTCACCTGTCTGCCTGTGTACCAGAGTGTGTATATTTGTGTCTTGTTTGCATATACTATATACCATAAGTGCAGTTGTCATTTCTTCCCAGGTGAGCTGGCTTTTTTCCTTAAAAATTAAAGATAATAAAAGCCACAAACCATTTAGCTTTTAAGTTCAAAGGCTTATTTCTCTTAAGAAAAAAAAAATTTTTTTTTTAATATAGAGTCAAAAACTTGGATGTATTATTTTGAGCTTGCAATTGCTGCCACTTAGAGATGTCCAAAAAAGAAGGCCCTCTTGTTTCGTGGGATAGAATCGTGCACTTCTGCTGGTGATGACACTAATTAGAATGCTGGAAGCCAGTAGTTTCCAGAATTTCAAGCGCGCACACACACACACACACACACACACGTGAAGGCGCTCACACTCTCTCCCGGACTGCGCACGTGCGTGCACCCATCCACCATGGCAGGTTCTTTCTAGATCATTTCCTGACAGAAGGGCCTTCTCCAGGCCACTGAGGAAGCATGTCGTCCACTGTGGCTCTGCCTAACTCAGAGTCCACGGGTGGCCAACTTGCTGTCGGATGAGGGACCTAGGGACTAGGGAGAATAAAGCCTTTTGTAAATTTTTCATAGGGAGGCAACAATCTGAACTCCCCTGGCCAGCTCACAAAAGTTAATTATTCATTATTCTACAAATGCATTCTGTTGAGTACTAAATATTTTAGTTGGTTTTACGTTAACGTTGTGTTAGTTTTTATTTCATGGATAGTAACTGGTCAGGATATATTTTAATGATATTTGGAGCTAATCTTAGCATTGAAGCCACCGATGTAATTAATGGTGTGCAGTTATTAAAAAAAAACTACAGATCATTTCATTATTTTGGTAATTTTGGTAATTATGAAAGTATATGTCTGAGATTTGAGGGGTAGTCACATTAATAGAAGATTAATAAGTGAAATGTAAGTAGACAATCTTTCTACTGAATTTTTTTTTCTTTTGCTTTGCTTTGGGTTTATGAACAGGTTTTTTTGGATATATGCATGTTACCATTTTTTGAATAGTTCTTATGCTACTGCAAAGATCTATTGCTAGCTAATATATGAGTTTCAGAAGGAAAAGTTAGAAAATCTGTTCATTAAGATTCTGTTTACGCTTGTCAGAAATAAGCATTTCTTTGTTTAATTAAAGATTGCCAGCTTTCATTAAGAAAATACCCATCCATAAATGAATATATGTTTTGATTTAACACATCTTTACAATTAATTCATACTAGGGACTCAGGCTCAAATAACCTTTGCTGTGTCTAGATTCATAATCAAGACAGCAGGGAGCCTTTTTGAGCTAAAGAGTGATTATCTTTCACAGTAGAACTAGAAACAAAGCCCTAACTTGCGAATTTGCTATTTATTCTTCCCTGAGTGGGTATAATTGTTGTTTGGTCTTTAACAGATATATTGAGGTTTGGGTTTCATTTTCTATAAGTTCCAATGTTGCTAAAGTGATACTAGCTGTAAGAAACAAAAGATAGCTTTACATTTGAATGCCATTCATTTATTTATAATGATTCCTTTTTTGTAAACAACTGTTTCTTTTGATTATGTCAACGTGTTTCTGATGTGGCATTTTTTGTTTTTAATCCCAGTGAGTTAGGAAAATCTAGTCAGCAAGCACCAAGAATATTTTTCCCACAACTAAATGGTTTCTAATTTAATTTGAAAGGAATAAAATTTGTGTAAGAAAAAAAGTGTTTAACATGAATAAACTATATTTCTTCTTACACAGTGAGCTGATCGTTTTCATATCCATTTCCCCACCACTAAAAGAATCTTATTTCACAATATTTTAACTGATTTTTAATCCAAAACTAATTTATAAGACAGTATGTATAGTAATAGTAGCTTGAGTGAATATGCAAAAGTTTAATTTTTATATATGTCATACTATATTTTAAATAGTTAAAAAAAAGACAAAAGAAGGGAGAGCCATCTATGATATAGATGGTACCATTTCAGTTCAAAGTTGTAATAATCTCTGGAGTGTTACAGTTTGGTTGTCAAATGGTTTCAGAGTGTATAATTGATTTTTTTTAAATGTTGCATTGTTTGAATCTAAATACAGCACTATAACATGCTTTTAGCTTGGGGGGGTGGGGGGGTGGGGACTTGCACTTATTCTCTAAAATGTTGACTAATCCAGAAAGCCTGATGCAACATAACCTGGAAAACTGCTTTGGTACATTTGTAGAAACCTGTAGAAGTATCATATCCAGCCTCAAAGCATTGATCTCAAAAAACAGCCAGAGAAAGCATCACCTTGAGTGATCCTGCGATGGTTGTTGAATGTGTTCTCATTAGATGCTTTGAAATGAGGCTTAAAATAATTTTTCTGGGCAATATAGTGTTTCTTTTTTTGCTTAGAATGTCATAAATACATGTGAACACATTTAATGCAGGGCTTTTTGTCCTCTCCAAAATGTCAACAGTATTTTCAGAATAAAGACTATGAAATATATTGCTGTAGTGGAAAATTCTGGTCCTTTGTCATTAATGTCTTTTTGAGTGGATAAAGAAAATTCACCCGGTTTGTAGTTTCTATATTTACGTGAATCTTTGACCTTGCAATGGGTTGCAATAAAAGAGAAACAAAACACTTGTCTTCTGTTTTATTTTAGAAACAATAAATGTTCTCCTTGCTGCTGGTTGGGTATGAAGCATGCAGTGGTCTGTGTCCTTGAGTGTTTCACTACAAACCTATGTAGGTGTGACTAACCCAGAATAACAAACAAGACTGGGGTTACGAGCTTCTAATTTGGCTGGTGATTACTGAGATAAGATTAAAACTTCAAGGGTTTAAACCAGTGAGTTGTTTAAAATCCCATTCCCTAGTCACTCATTTACATAGCCATTTATTTAATTTTTCAAAAGTAAATAATAAAACATTTATCGAGTAACAAATATGTGCCAGGCACTGGGGATTTAAAGATAAATGAAACTCATTCCATCCTCAAGTTGCTCATAGACTAACAAGGAGACATTCCAGGAAACTGGCAGTGACAGTGGAGTAAAATGGATGTGACAATGGGCGTGATTATAGGAGTATACAGAAGACAGAGTAGCAGCTTTGGGAAAGGAGAGGCTCACAGAGGAGCTTTTAATGAGGGGTTAAGGAGTAGTGGGAATTTACCAAACTTTGTGTGGGGAAGGAATAGAGGAGAACCTGGAAAATGGAAAAATATGTGCAGAAGCGTGAAGAAATGAGACAGACAGCATTGTAAGTTTAGGGCCCTTGAAGTAACTGAGTATAATAGGAGGGTAAGTTATGTGGGGTGACAGGGGGAAAAGTTTCTAGGAAAAATACAAAAGTTAATCATAAACTTTTTATAGCCTACTAAAGAGATTAGACTTTGTAGGAAAGGTCAGATCTGCTAGAAAAGCCTGGTCCTAAATTCTTTCAACAAGTAGAAATTTAAGTTCAGGACTTCCATTTCTAGTAGTATGGTGGAAGAAGATCCTGAAAGATTTTCTGCTATGTAACATCTAAAAATGTTTTTTAAAATATTTTTTAAACCCCTTCTAAATGACTGGATGTGCCTTCAAGAAAGCAAAACAAAGCTTTTGTGGCCAGGGACAGAGTGGAAACAGCAGTCTAGAACAAAGGTCAGCAAAGTATGGACCCTGGGCCAAACATGACCAATGGATATTTTTGTAAGTAATGTTTTATCGGGACACAGTCACACCCATTTTTTACATATTCTCTATGGCTGCTTTCATGCTACGACTGCAGATGTGAGTCATTGCTACAAAGGCCATGTGGTCTACACAGTCAAAAATCTTTACAGTCTGGCCCATCATAGAGAAAATTTGCCAACCAACCTGGTCTAGAGGAGTGGTTCTCAAAATGTGGTCCCCGGACCAATCACATCAGCATCAACTAGAAACTTAGTAATACAAATTCTTGGGCCCCACCCCAGACTTAATCAGAAAATACTGCCCAGTACCCTGTGTTTTAGCACATCCTTTAGGTGACTCTGATGCATATGCTAAACTTTTATCTCTAGAGAGGTAAGCCAAGAAACAACAGAATATGGGAGACCATATTGATCATCAAAGCCTAGAGAATGTATAGAAAAGTTTGGGCCAGTCAGTAATTGGGAGTCACATCAGAGTCCACCATAAAACCTGAGCCCTAAAAGACTATAGTCTTTTAAAAACAGTGAACTAAAATAACACAAAAAATTGAAAAGATAGTAAGGAAAATAACCATTCTCAGCCTTGGCTATTCATGGATATTTTTTAAAGGCTACCCTGCAAATTAATAGTCACTGGCTAACATTCGCATGGGTTGGGTTTAATAACTGAATCTATAATATTTGCATAGTTTGTGTTGCTAATAATTGTATTTTTAAGAGGACATGTCAGTAATGCTCAGTGCCTGACAAAAGCAAACAAAAATCATCCCTGGTGAAAGAAACCCCTACCAGCCCTGAAAATAAACCCCACAGATAGAATGCCAGCAAATATAAACTCACAATTTCAAATCACAGAGAACAAAAAGGAGATAACCCAGCATTAGGATTGTAAGTCAACAGAAACAGTAAACAATATACCTACATCCTCAAAGACTTCAATATTAAATTTTCAGATACTACAAAATAAGTGTTTCATATAAAAAGTTACTTGATATTTAATATAGATAAGAAAAAAGAAACTACCAAAAATGGGCAGATACTTTCAAAAAACTGGATTATTTTAGAAATGGAAAATACAATAATCTAAAATTAAAATGGAAGTTTTGAGTAGCAGAGGAGATACAGCTACAAGGAGAATTCATAAACTGAAAGATAGACATGAATAAAGTAAAAGAGAATGGGGGAAAAAAAGCAGCCTTTTTTCTTCTAAATGGATAATTTCTGTATGGAACACTCAGATGATGAGCAATACCCCATATGTCTTAACCTCTAAGTGCACATTTGGGAATGACACTAATCAGATGTTGGGCAGATGTCGGGGGCGGAGGGGATGGGTGTATACCTACATAATGACTGTCTGGGGAATGGACAAGCTTGAAGCTCTGACTCGGAGGCAGGGAGAGGGGGAAGGGCAATATACATAACCTAAACTTTTGTACCCCCATAATATGCTGAAATAGGAAAAAAAGACATATGGGTTATGGTGTGACAGTTTCCAAGATAGATCTATCTAATCTTGCAGAAGAAAAAAATAGAATAGGGGAAAGGCAATGTTAAAGAGATAATGGAGTTTCCATTGGTTTGTGAAGAAGAATGCAGAAAGAGGTTTTGGAGGAGAATATCAGAAACTCAGTTTTCGATGAGTTAATTTTGAGATACCATTAGACATCCAAGTGAGTATGTTGAATATGCAGTTGGATATAAGAGTTCAGTTCAGAGGACAGGGATACAGATGGCCATATGTGGCATTTAAAGCCAGGAGCCAGCCTGTCTGAAATCATCACTCTTGATCATTGTCTATTAGTTTGGGTAGAAAGAAAAGAGGTCTAAGGACTGTGCCTTTGGACACTCCAAAATTTGGAAATCAGAGAGATGAAGTAAATTCATCAAAGGAAACTGAATGTGAATAACCTGAGAACTAGAAGGAAAACCAGGAGTATATGCTATCTTAGACTAAAATAAAGTCTGTCAAGGAGGAGAGAGTAATCAATCATGCTATATGCTACTGATAAGTAAAGCGAGGGCTAAGAATTGATCATTGGGGTTAGCAAATGGAGATCACTGGCATCTTTGATGAGAACAATTTTAATGATTGGTGAGGGCAAAAGCCTTACTGTAGTGGGTCTAAATTCTATGAGATATGTCTAACCTTAATATCAAAGCCACATAATAATAGTATGAGAAATGAAATTTATAAGCCAATCTCACTCATGGGCATAATGCAAACGATTAGCAATCAAAATGGCCAAGTTAGGTTTAGCATGTTGTCTTAGTCTATTCTACTGCTGTAACAAACTACCACAGAATGGGTAATTTGTAAACAAAAGAAATTTATTTCTCTTACTTACGGAGGTTGGGAAATACAAGATCAAGGCACTGAAAGATTCAGTGTCTGATGAGAGCCTGGACATACTGCTTCAATGATGACACCTTGAATGCTGTGTCCTCAAAATGGCAGAAGGCAGAAGGGCAAAAAGGATGTCCAGCTCTTTCATCCAAAAGGGTGCAGCCTTCATGTCCTGATCACCTCCTGAAGGCCTTACCTCTTAATACTGTTGCTTTGGGGATTAAGTTTCAACATGAATTTTGGAAAGCACACAATATTCAAATCATAGCACACTTTGATAGATTAAAGTGAAAAAATGTATCATAAAAACATGCAAGAAAATTTAATATGCATTCATGATAAAGAATCTTAGCAAACTAAACTTAGAAATCAACATCCTTAACCTGACACAGGTATCCTTACCAAAGACCTAGAACAAACATCACTCCACACTGAAACATAAAAATCATTCTCTCTGGACCCCAGACAAGAGTGTTTGCTGGTATTACTACTTCTATTTAATATGGTGATTAGAAAGTTTATCCAGCAAAAAAAAAAAAAAAGATTTTTTTAACACATAGGTAAAGACCAGAATGGAAGAAACAAACTTTGAATTATGAATAGCTGACAGGACTATAGACATATTAGACATAGACAGAGACAACCAAAATCCCAAAGCAATATACAAATTAAAATCAGTAAAAGAGTTTAAAAGTTAGTTGGATATAATGTTAAAATATCATACTCATTTACATTTCTTATACACCAATAATAAAGTAGAAAAGTATAATTTCAAAAAATACTTTTTATGAAAGAAAGAAGTACACAAAGTAGCATTTACTTTTATGGATAAATTACAAAACAATACTGAAAGGCAAAAAAAAAAAACTAAAGAGAGCTAATGTTTTCATGGAAAGAAAGACTTAGTATTCTAAAGATGTCTTGTTTGAAGACAATTCTCCATAGACCTCTTGCACTTCTGCACATCTTGCAAGCAGAACTACCTGCTGCCTTTGCTCTGGATTATCTTTTCAAGGATGTTTTTATGGTAAATAGCCTTTGAAGACGGATAGTGTCTCCCTCTAGAGCAAAGGGCAGACGTGCTTACTATCCAGTATACTCATGTTTCCTAAGCTCAATGTTCCTCTCCTGATACACAACCCACTACATATATGGGTTGTCACCCAACCTCTTCATATTTTCCTGTGGGAATTGAGGCTTCAGAATCTGTACAAAAAAGAGGCTGATACTCTGGCTACTGCCATTGTTGTAGGTAATAAAGTCTTGTCTTTGACCCAGGAGTCTTGTGTCTTCTGCCAGCATCCCTGAAACTGTCAGGCTGATGTGTGAGTTTGCAAGTAGAGTAACATCTCAAACCCCTCACAGTTCTTAACATGGCAATTCTCCCCTAACTGATCTATTTATATCACGCAATTCCAAAAAAATCTTAATAAGGTTATTTTTAAAGTCAAATTTAGCAAGCTTATTCTTAAATTCATACAGAGGAACAAAAGGTTAGGAGTAGTCAAATCATACTTGAGGAACAAAGTGGTAGGATTTGCCCAATCAGATAATAAGACATTATAAAGTGATAATAACTTGTAGTAATTAAAACAACCTGACAAGGGCTTAGGGATAGATAAATAAACCACTGGAGCAAATTAAACAACCCTAACACATACCTAAACAGTGTATTACAGAGGTGACAGTGCAAGTTAGCAAGGAAAGGATGGAGTATTATAAAAATGGCACTTGTTAAATTGGTTATCCCTAGTAAAAACATTGAACTTGGATCTCTACATTTTACCATACACAATAATTAATAACAGATGAACTAAAAACAAATGGAAAAGGCAAAATTTTTAAGATTCATAGAAGAAAATATAGGATAATATTATTATGACATTATGAAATTAATCTTTACGACCTCAGGGTAGGAAACAAAAGACAAAAAAGTGCGAACCATTAAGGCAAAGACTGGTAAATTTATCCAAATTAAAATTAAGGACTTCTCTTTAAATGTCACCTTGAAGAATGAAAAGGCAAATCACAAACTAAAAGAAAATATATGTAACACAGAAAACCAACCAAGGATCCATATCCAGAATATATAAAGATCTTCAAGTAATCCATTAAACAACAACTTCCTCTCCAAAGAAAATCCAGTAGAAAAATGGACAAAAGACATAAATGGACATTGCCCTAAAAAGGAAATGCAAATGGCTAATAACCACATGAAAAATGCTCAAACTCATTTTTATTTAGATAAATGCAAATTAAAAATACAAAGTTCATGCCCGATAGATTTGCAAAAAGTAAAAGTCTTGCATACTTAAGTTTTGGCAATGATATAGAGCAATGAGAACACTTATACACTGCTGAAGTGGGTTGGAAAAAAGTCTGACACTATTTTATAAAGAAAAATACACACACAGAGCAATGGCTTCATCATTATATACCTCAGAGAAACTTTTACACGTGTGAACCAAGACACATGTACCAAAATATGTATCGTAGCATTGTTCGTAAGAGTAAAACCAGAAGTTTTAAAAATATTTCATTCAATGAAACAGGGTAGTAAAAATGAATGAATTACAGCTGCGTTTCTCAGTATGAATGAATCTTAGAGACACTTGAATGAAAAAGCAAGGCCTAGAAAAATTCATAAAGCCATACACCATTTTGTTTAGTAAAATGTGGCATATGTATACCATGGAGTATTACTCAGCTATAAGAAATAACGGTGATATAGAATCCCTTTTGTTCTCCTGGAGAGAGTTGGAACCCATTCTACTAAGTGAAGTATCCCAAGAATGGAAAAAGTAGCACCACATGTACTCACCAGCAAATTGGTTTCCCTGATCATCACCTAAGTGCACATTTGGGAATAACACCAATTGGGTGTCAGACACATGTGGGGGGGTGGGAGAGGGGATGGGTGTATACCTACATAATGAGTGCGATGCACTGAAGCTCTGACTCGGGGGACTGGGGGGGCATGGGCAATATACATAACCTGAACTTTTGTACCCCCATAATAAGCTGAAATAAAAATAAATAAATAAATAAATACGTATTAAAAAAAAGGCAAGCAAAATTAAATAATCTGTTATTTAGGAACACAAGTGAATTTAGAGCAAAGGGGAAAAGGAAAAGGGAACAATTGCAAAATTTCAGAGTGGTTGTTACCTGCGGTAGGGCAGACAGTAGGCTGGGATCGTAGGGATTGTAGGACCACACAAAGGGCTTCAACCAAATCTGGAAGTTCTATTAAAATTTTCTTAAGTAAAAGGGTGGCCTCACCAGTATTTGCTTTGTTAATATAAAATGTATATCTATGTTATCCTATGTAACACTACATTACATATTTACAAAACATACTTATATGTAACAAATTATTTTGCATCAAATATTTAAAAATATAGATGAAAAAAATATACCTTATTTAAATTGATTGATTGACTGGATGTCAAGGATTGCTGAACCTGGACACTAGTTTGCCCACCCGTTTGGTAGTGGAGGTTTGCCCCGCGTGAAGCAGACCTTCCACAACCTCACGTCTAAGCAGGTGGTGGAGGTGGGCGAACCCAGTTGCCTCCCAGTGCTGGGAGTGTAGTGTTGCATAACTTCCTGGTTTCCATCTGACCCTCATTGGAATTCTAAGAACAGCTGTTTCATGTGGTGCTGAGACAGCTGTGAGAATTCATGTGGCACATCTGTCATGTCATTCCCATAGAAATCAAAGGGCCACTACACTGATTTTGTAAAGCAGTGGGGGGCCCTTTCGTTATCAGTTCATTTTTAATTACAGTAATAAATCTGGTACCAAAACCTCCTAGCAATACAGAGACTTGTCTGATAATGGGATAATCTATAGATGAAATGGAAATTCGGTTAGGGTCAAGCAAGTCTATCCATTTCATTTATATGAGTAAACCACAATTTATTTATCCCTACTACCATTGGTGGATATTAGGTTGTTTCCTGTTGGGGCATTATGCTTATTAAAATCAATCACAGTTTCTTGAGATATTTACTACGTACAAATGCAGCAAGAGAGGCTTCCTCAGTCCCTGAAATGCAACCATCTCCATCAAATAAACCTCAGAAAACTAAAACCATCTCTAAGAAATAACCCCTCAAAGCATCCCTTTCCTATGATTTTTCCTTGGCTAATAAAAAGATGTGCCAATGCCAGCAGCCCAAGAAGAGAGAAACATCCCAAACGGCAGGCATTATTTGAGTCAGCTCTTTTATTCACCACATGATGGAAGAGACATTCATGCATTTCTTGAATTTTTTCCACAGTTTGGCATCACTTGAAAGGTCTGGAGATGAGAGGCGTCAACATCAAGTGGCCTGAGGATACTTGGTTAGACCAGGCTACTGGGCACTCACTGAGTTTATTTCTCTAGCCTGAAATGTTCGCATGGGTGACTTGGGGGGGGGGGGTTATGCACACACGTGTGTGCACATGTGCACGTGCTCACGTGCCTGTGAGCACCATCCAGCCATAAGTGACGCCCACCAAATGCCGCAGTCTATTCAGCCTTCTGTGATTAACATAATGGAAAATGGAAAGTTAGTCACCGAATAAAAGATTTTTTTAAAAAACAGTCTTAGATGCTGGCTTGATGGACCTGGGTGGCTACTGACAATGGTCATGCTTGTAAATAATCCCAAAATGAATGGAGAAAGGACAGCAAGCTTGATTTTGTTGACAGAAATGATGCTATTGTATTTTTAAGTAACATCTTGCAACCGAGTCACTTAGTAAGTGGGGGGGAAAAAGCAATCTTGATAATTGGATTTAAATGAAGCTTTTATTAAAGTGTTTCTTCAATTCCAAATCAAAAATTGGATTACAATACAGGATTCATGGATATAGGGAGGCAAATACTGGGAAACACACTTGTAGCTGACTTAAATAATTGAACTTACTGTGAAAATTAAGCTACAAGCACCCCTATTATTAGATAATTCAGATGACTGAATTTGCTCTAAAATAAACTATAAAATAGGAAACATACTTGTCTTAGAACAAATTTATACTAATGGATGTTTAGTCCACTTTCCTACTCTTTCCCCGTGGCTGCTGTTGAATGTTACTGTCCGTTTTTTTCCCTGCCCCATCTCATTCTTTAAATTAACCAAAGATACTAAGAAAATTAGTGATTGGAATCTTCATGCCTCCTAGAGTTAGTGATGTGTTTGAACATGGTCTCCAAACATAGAACTGGGAAGAGGGACAGATGATTGTGGGGGGAGGATTAAATGAATTATGTAAAACACTCACGATGTTTTCAAACATTATGTTGTGAAAAATACAGCATAGAGAAAAGTGTATATAACATGTCTCGGTACAGTTGTAATATGGTTGTGAAGCAAACGCTGTGCAAGCCCCACTCGCTAGACCCTCACCGGCCCCCTGGAAGTCCCTACCGCACATGCCCCTCCCAGACCCCGGCATCTCCCCGCCTCCAGATGTAACCACTCTCCGCCCTCGTTGTTTTATTTTTGTTTCACCAATCTAGTGTACATGAAAATGTAGTTTGGTTTTGCCATTTTGAACTTTATACGAAAGAATAATACTGTGTGTATTGTTTTGTGACTTTCTTTTTTTTGCTTGATAGGGTTTATAGGACCCATCCATTTTGTTGTGTGTTACTCAAGTTTATGCAGTTTCATTGCTACATAATTGTCTTAGTCCATTCGGGCTGCTATAAAGAAATACCATAAACTGGGAAGCTTGTCAACAACAGAAATTTATTTCTCACAGTTCTGGAGGCTGGAAAGTTCAAAATCAAGGCGTCAGCAGATTGAGTGTTTAGTGGGGGCCTGTTTCCTCATAGGCAGAGGCTTCTCACTGTGTCCTCACCTGTGCAAGAGACCAGGCAGCTTTCTAGGGCTTCTTTATAAGCTCTGCCCTCACGACTTAAGCATCTTCCAAATGCCCCATCCTCTGACCTTTATCTTGGAGTCAGAATTTGGGAGGACATAAGCATTCAGACCATAGCAATAATATTCCATTGTGTGGCTATGCCACTATTTATTTAACATACTATTGAAAAGCATTTTTTTTGTTTTATTTTGTTTTTCATTGTGGGACAAGTATAAACTCTGCTGCCAAGAACGTTCTTGTACATGTATCCTAGTGCACCCAAGCACATATATCCCCAGAGTACATACCTATAAAGAGGCATTGCTAGTAGTTGCATATCTTCAATTTTATTAGGTGATGCCACACCATTTTCCAAAGGTGTTGATCAATTCACATCTTTACCTGCAGTGTATGGAAATTTCTACTGATGGCCTATTTGCTTCTGATTGTCATGTAGTGGTGTCTTATCATGGTTTCAGTCTGCATTCTCCCAAATATTTAAAAAACTGGATACCATTTCCTATGTTTATTGGCCACTGAGGAAATAATGTTTGTAAAGTCCTTTAAACCAACATTTGCTTTTAGAAACAGACAGGAAAGGGTTAAAAGAACTGCCACAGTTTCAGTGTGGATTATAGCTGTTGGGGCAAAAACCACACAAAGAAGGCAAGAAAGGTGAGGGACTCTTTAAGAGGTTAATAGATGAAAAAGACAAAGCTTTGTTCTCCCTTCACCTTCTTATGATTTTATCATGATGTATGGAAGGAGGCCATTACCTTGGGTTTAAATGAGAAGTCCCAGGGATCTCAGCAATGCCTCGATTTAAGATTGTGTGGTTACTGTGATGACATCATTTAATTAAATATCACGTAACCCAATGAAATGAGAATGGGAAAAAGAGTTGTCATTCCTCTGCTCTGAAAACAAAGTTGAATGAATGCTTTGGAAATCTAGATGAAAGGAAAGTCACAAGAAAAGCCTGTCCAATTAATTGTAGGGAACACAAGATGTAGAATGTGGAAAAAATTATAAAAACCTAGAAAAATTTTGCATTTAAATTGCTTCAGAAATGCATTTAACCATAATTCCATAATATGATCTAATATCTATTCTAGTCCGTTTTCTATTTTCTCCAGTTGTACCAAAAATTCTTTTATAGCTTTTCTTTTTTAACAGTTAATTTTCTTAGATGTAATAATGACATTGTGGCTATGTAAGAGAAGTTCTTTATTCTTTTTTTTTTTTTTTAAGAGTCTTGCTCTGTCACCCAGGCTAGAGTGCAGTGGCGACACCAAACTCCCGGGTTTAAACAATCCTCCTGCCTCAGCCTCCCCAGTAGCTGGGACTATAGGTATGCACCACCACACCCTCCTGACTAATTTTTCTATTTTTTGTAAAGACGGGGTCTCGGTCTTGCTCAGGCTGGTCTTGAACTCCTGGCCTCAAGCAATTCTCCTGCCTTGGCCTCCCAGAGTGCTAGGATTACAGGCATGAGCACCTGGCTGTTCCTTATTCTTAAGAGGTACATACTGAAGTATTCAGGGGTAAAGTGTTAGGACTCTAAACTCACTTTATGTATGAGTGTGTGTATATGGGGGTGGGAGGAGAATGTGACAATATGTTAAAGTTGCTGAATATAGGTGGAGGCTAAAGGTGTGTATTGTTATTCTTTCAATTTTTCTGTAGGTTTGAAGTTTTTCAAAATAAATCTCTGGGGAGGAAATGCATTTAATTTCTTACTCCTTTTAAAAGAAATTGAGACTAGAAATCATAGATAACATATTATGGAGACAGTTTATACAAGAATGACACTGTGGGGCACAAATGAAAAAAAAAGGCCTTGGCCATGCATCAAAAGATGAGCAATGAATGTGCACACGTGTGCACACACACACGTATGCACATGTATTTTTATATGAAAGATAAAATATTGAAAATATTATATAAATATATATACATTTTGAGATTTTAATCAACCTCTTCAATTAAATAACCAACTAGCTGTTCTGTTAATCTTGCTGATAAGAGGACGTTTAGTGTATCTACTTAAACCAAAACAGAGTAGAAAAATCATGATTTAAAAAGTCCCAATTTTTTTCAATTGAGGTATGATTTACCTCTAGTAAAATACATACATGTTACAGTACAGTTCTCTACATTTTGATAAGTGTCTAAACTTGTGTGACTAACACCCTAGATGTGCTATACGATATATACAAAACAAAGTATACAATTTGTGTGTGTATATGTACCACTCCAGAAATTTCTCTAATTCCCTTGCACTACCACAGGCATTTGCTGTTCTGAGTTCCACTGTGTATTTTTTTTTTTTTTTGCCTGTTATTGAGCATCTTATGAATGAGATAAAAAAGTATGTGTTCTTTGTGTCAGAATTCTTTCTCTCACATAATCTTTAATAGACATTTAGGCTGTTACCAATTTTTGACTATTATAAATAAAGGAGCTATAAATACCTTTGTATAAATCTTTGGGGGGGGGGTATGTTTTCCTTTCTCTTAGGAAAATACCTAGGAGTAGAATTCCTGAGTCATAGGATATGCGTATACATATAAACCTTTATAAGAAACTGCCAAACTGTTTTCTAAAGTGGTTGTAGCATTTCCCACTACTAACAGTAAGAATAAGTAAGAATTCCAATTACTCCATATCTTCGTCAACATTTGGGGTTATCGGTCTTTTAGATTTAGCCATTTTAAAATGTATGTGGTTAGTTTCTCATTGTAGTTTTAATTTCCTTGCCCTGATGACTAATGACGTTAAGCATATTTTCATGTGCTTATTATCCATCCCTATGTCTCCTTTTGTGAAGCATACATTTATGTCTTTGATCTATCTTGAAGTAATGCTTGCATTTTAGCATCATGTGTTTCCTCACTGAATCATGTTATTTTTATTTCAAATCAATTGACTATGTGTGGTTTTGTTTCTAGATTTTTTATCATGTTTCAGTCATTTATTTGTCTATCCTATGCCAAGATCACACTGTTTTGATCACTTTAACTTTCTAGTAAACCTTGAAATCAGTAGCATGAGTCTGCCAACTTTGTTCTCCTTTTCCATATTTTTTTTACTAATCTAATTCCCTTGAATTTCTACATAAATTTTAGGATGAACCTATCAATTTCTAAAGAAAAAAGCTTACTAGAACCTTGATAGGGATGTGTTTCAATGTCTATATTAATTTTGAGATAATTAATATCTTAACAATATTGAGTCTTCTAGTAAATGAACAAAATATATTTCTTTATTTATTAAAATCTTCTTCAGTTACTCTCAGCAATGTTTTGTAGCTTTTAGAGAAGTCTTGCATTGCTTTTTATTAAATGTATTCCTATGTATTGTATGTTCTTTATGCTACTATAAATGAAATTTTAAATTTTTTATTTTTAAGTTGTTACTACTCATATATAGAAGTGCAATTTATTTTTGTTTTTGTTTTTTTTTTTTTTTTTTTTGAGACAGAGTCTCATTCTGTTGCCCAGGCTAGAGTGAGTGCCGTGGCGTCAGCCTAGCTCACAGCAACCTCAAACTCCTGGGTTCAAGAGATCCTCCTGCCTCAGCCTCCCGAGTAGCTGGGACTACAGGCATGCACCACCATGCCCGGCTAATTTTTTCTATATATATTTTTAGCTGTCCATATAATTTCTTTCTATTTTTAGTAGAGATGGGGTCTCGCTCTTGCTCAGGCTGGTCTCGAACTCCTGAGCTCAAACGATCCGCCCACCTCGGCCTCCCAGAGTGCTAGGATTACAGGCGTGAGCCACCGCGCCCGGCCTAGAAGTGCAATTTATTTTTGTATATTGCCTTTTTATCCAGGGACCTCGATAGATTCACTTATTCATTCTAAGTAGTTGTTTTACAGATTCCTTGAATTTTTTAATCCAAAAAAATCATGTCATATACAAATAAAGACAGTGCTTATTTTTTTCCAACATTTATGCCTTTTTTTTTTTTTTTTTTTTTTTACTTGCTTTACTGCACTGGCCATGACCTCCAGTGCAATATTGAATAGACAGGGTGACCTTCTTGTTCCAGATCTTAGGAGGAAAGCATTTAATCTTTCACAAGTAAGTATGATCTTACTGGTAGGGTTTTGTAGGTGCCCTTCATAAAATTTAAAAAGTTCACTTCTCTTTTTAGTTTGTTGATAGCTTTTATTACAAATGGGTATTGAATTTTGTCAAATGTTTTCTTAATCATTTGATATCTATTCTCATATTTACCATTTCTGGTATTCTTCATTACTTCATGTCTATATAAATTTCTTCTTCATTACTTCATGTCTATATAAATTTCTTCTAATATTTTTCTTTATCCTGAAAAAATTCTTTCTAGTATTTCTTGGAGATGGATTGATGTGATCATAGAGATTCTCTCATTTATTTTCCTTTGGTATAGTATGGCCTCTATTTTTTGAAAAGGTTTATGTAAAATTTCTTAAATGTTGGAAAAGTTCCCCAGTGAAATGTTATGGGCCTGGAGTTTCTCTGGGGGAAGGTTTTCTATTTTCTTTTTTTTTCTTGTATCAGTTTTTTATTGCTTCTAAGTTGTAGAATTCATTGGCATAAAGTTGTTCATAATCCCTTGTTATCTTTTTAATGTTAGGATCTATAGTCATGTCCCTTTTCCACCCTGCTGTTGGTGATTTGTGTTTTCTTTCTAACAAAGCAAAAACCGAGTCTCCACAAGTTCAAGATCATCATCCAATAATTTAATTATCTGATGGAAAAAAGTCGACAATCTACAGAGGAAGATAACAGAAATCAGAATCACTACAACGTCCTGGATATAATAAAAAACTACTAGATATGTAAAGGAAAAGAAAAATCTGATCCATAGTCAAGAAAAAAAATAAGTCAATTGAAATAGACCTGATATGATTTAGATTTTGGAATTAACAGACAAAGACTTTAAAGAAACTATCATAAATATGTCCAAGTACTTTGAGGGAGAAAAATGGTCATAATGAGTGAACAGATGGGGAATCTCAGCAGAGAAATGGAAACTATATTTTTAAAAAAAGAAAATTCTAGAATTGAAAAGTACAATATCTGAAATAGAAAATTCACTGGATGTGGGCATAAGAGCAAATGCAAGTTGGCAGAAGAAAGTGTCAGTGGATATGAATATACAGCCAGAGAAATGATCCAATCTGAAGAATGGAGAGAAAAAAAGAACAAAGCCTCAGTAGCCTGTGGCACCATATCAAGCTGTCTAATATATGTGCAACTGGAATCCCAGACAAAGAGGAAGAAAAAAGGGGGGGGCAGGGGAAATATTTGAAAAACTAGTAGTCAAATCCCCTTAACTTGGAGGGACTTAAACTTGGCAGTGTCAGCAGAGCTGAACCATTTTTTTAATCTTTTCAGCCTTCTAATTGCTGCTTTCATTGGGCTCTGTATTGTCTCACCCATGCACGCACAGAACAGGAGTCCGAGAAGGATCTACAGAGTTTATATGTAGATTCAGAGTTTATATGTAGGTCTCTTTCATTCCCAGGATTTCCTCACTCAATTTCTGGCCTCGTGGACAGCCCCAAGCTCCGTTCGCTGACTCTTCAAGTCTAGGAAACAGCAGCTTTCTGCTCAGCTTCTAACCTTCCCTGTACCGTTAGACTGGGGAGTCTCCTCAAGGGAAAAGCCCTGTAAAAGTAGATCTCACCCAGTGAATGTGGCTCCTCTCTTTAAATGGTTGAATCTCCTTTAATAGCTATCTACTTTCTATTGTTCTCCGGTGACTTCAAAAGGCACGCCCACCAAGAGTTTAATTGTCATCTGTGGGAGGGTCAGTCTAATACAAGCTGCACTACCACTGCCAGAACCCTACTCCTAATGTATTGGTTTTAAAGAGACCAAATTTAGATACCCTGGTCTTTTAATACTACATATGTGCTGTCTACACTGGCAGAGGCAGCTCATTGCCTGCCAATACCCATATTCTCTTTCTTCCTCAGTAATAGAACCCCACTTTGATGTGTAGTCACAAGGCACACTTCTCAGTCTCCCTAATGCAATATAAGTTCTGGCTAAGGGAGACATGAGCAGAAATTGTTAGAAGGAGCTTTGTGGAAGTCTCCTCATGAAGAAACAGACGGCAAAAGAAAGCCCATTTGCCCTCGATCTTTCTCTCCACACTTCCAGCATGGAATGTGGACATAATGGCATCCATTTTTGATTGGGAATTGACCACAGAAAGATGGAACAAAAAGTTAAAAGGAGAGTAGACCCCTACTTTCTACTACACCAGATATGCTTCTTGTAAATAAATGAGATCATTTTTACCTCGTTCCAGCCAATGTTAGTAGTAGTTGTTGCCATTCCTAACAGATATAAGTGCAATGAGGCTCTTGTAGGAGTAATGCATCAATAAATACAAGTATATCCATTATCTACAACTTTTATCAGGGAAGAAAATAGATGAACTAGAGAGGTCATTAGCCTGAAAACCAGGAGACCTGAATTCTAATCCTGCTTCACCTGATTATATCTAGTATTTCTGGGCAAGTTCCCCTCTCTGGGGCCACAGTTTCCACATCTGTAAAAATGTCTCATTCAATTAAATGTTCTCTAATTTTTCTCCTCTCATTCCACTGAACCTCTCCAGGATATGGATAACATTTTTTGCTATTTTAAAGAGCTATGGAGCTTTATATATACATGTAATTCTTTAAAAAATTTGATCCTGAGCCTTTACTTACAAACAAAACTCCCTCTACACCTCATTTAACAGGAATATTTTGTGACCAAAGCCGAAGAGACTTGTGCCCATTGATCTTTGTTTGTTGACTTTGTGTTTTGAATGGAAAGAAAAAATTTTTTCAAGGCACCTCTCTGCTCACAAACAGATCCCTAATCTTTTAAGAGGCTAGAAGCAGCTGAAGGCACAAATAAAACACATTTTCAACCGTGCTGAGGCTCAGAACTATAGTTGAGATGATGAAATGGTTTTATTTTCTAGATGACTATTTTTCAAGCTAGAAATATGTTTTGCATCAGTGATGTGTTAAGGTCAAGTCAAGAAAAGAGACAATATGTCCCATGTCACGGAGACCAGGATAATGAGAGTGTTCTCTGGGAGCCGGCTCAGAGGCTGTTCATTTCACCGGCAAAAGGTTATACCAGACAGATTGGTTCTCATCTGATGTCTTAAATTAAACTGCTGACATGGTCTGCCTCAAAGTAGGAAGCATATGTGTTTGCCAAACAGACCCTAAAGTAAATCCCTGTTTGAGAGAGTTGGTTCCTTTATCTGCAACCTTTGCGGCTTTTCTGTTTTTAAGGTCTGCTTAGGAATTAAACAAGGTTTTCCACTGCAGAGCAGCTGCTAAGGTGTTCACGAGGGAGGCCCGGTGGATCCGGAGGGTGGTGGTGTGTCAAGTGCTGTGGGACAGAAGCTACCTAAATGCCTGGTTTCTAAGTAGAATTTAGAAACATCGCACATACAAGATGCACGGGACGGTGGAGAGGAGTGACTGGAGATGGCAAGAAGTGACCTATAGGAGATCCGCTCAGCCATTCCCCTCCATTGCAGCCACTGTCATCCACCACCAGAGCTAAAAGAAGACCAGCTGTCATGGTGAACGTTCTGCAGACCCTATCCCAGGCACTGGAAACAGTATTGGACCATGATCCCCAGAGGATTCAGAACAGAGGATTAGCCAGGCACAGTTCTAGGTTCGGGGGGTGCAGCAGGGAATGTAAAAGACAAATCCTGCTTGCATTGCACACACGTTGTATGGTGGGAAGGGAGGGAGGCCAGGAAAGAAGCAGAGAAGTAAGTCTTAGTATTCCTGAGGGTGATCGTGTTAGGGCGGGGAAAGGAGAGGTGGTGTGGGTGTGGAGTGAGGGTCACTACTTATAAATGGTGGTCGGGGGACCTTCACTAAGAAGCTGAAATTTGGACAGAGCTATAAAGGAAAAGAGGAAGCAAACCGCTGAGTGAGTGGGCAGAAGACCTGAATTCCAGCCCCTGCGCCTCCCTCTCTCTATGGATTGCGACATTTCGCAAGCTTCTTAGATTTCCTGAACTTTGGTCTCCTCCTCTGTCAACTAGGAATGCAAATGCTCGTGATGACTAATTCGTGGCTGATTTATGAGGCTCAGAGGTATAAAGAGTTGAACTTTGAGCAGTTAATCTGTCTTCCCTGAGCACCATCCACAACGTGTGACCTCACTTGCCAGAATGGAGTCCCCACCACCACTGCCCCCAACGTGGACCGTCCCTTACTGATGTCCTATCTGGACACCCCCCTCACACCTCCTCCTTGTCACACTTTCACCCCCATGACCTAGGAATTTAATATCCCCTCTTCTATGACATCTCCATGTCATCCTCTCCCCAGGCTGTGGTCCTTCCCCAGGGTGAAAGCCACCTCCATTTTCCTCTGGCAGAACGTGTCCCTCTCAACTCAGTGGTTCTGGTAGAGTTTACATAAGAGATTCGTGTCCTCCTTGCTCCCATCGGTTGGGGCTGTATGATGCACACAGTGTCTGGCTCCTTCTTGACTCCTGGAGCCACAGGACTTGGCATGCTCAGTCCCTCTGTCCTGACTGCCGGGCGGGCAGGTAGAGGGACAGCAGCACTGCCACACGGGAAGCGTGCCCCGCAGATGTGACGTGACGGGAGAGACCCTAGGGGGCTGTGCTGCAATTCCTGTCCTGGAGTTTATCCCTCACCAACAATAAGTTCTTTCTCATTAATTTGAGAGAACGTCTGTATTTGGGGTTTCTGTAATCTTATTTTGTGTTTCAGTTGAGTAAGTGTTGCTGAATATCTGTAGCATGTGTGATAATTTTTTGTAAAAAACTCAATAAAAGAAACATTAGCATAGAAAAATATTTTATGTTGTGTAAAACACTTGGCTGAGGAAATGTTTTAATGCATTATATCAACATGCTGCAGACTCTCAGCAGCCAGATTATGAGCACAACTCGGTTGAGCACTGAAGGAGACCCGCGCCCACAGTGCCAGGCTGGGGAAAGGGCACTGGGGTGGCCGGATCAGAAAAGGCCTGGGTAGCGGGTTCTCTTCGACGAAACCAGCACCTGTTCAGCACCTTCCAAGCAAACCATTGTTCTTGGTGCCTTAGAAGACACATCAATGAAAAATACATCCAATCTACCCTCCCGTGGCTTTACTAGCTAGAGCTGGTCCGGGTACAAACATTAATGCGTTTGGCCCGTCTTTGTGGGAGTTACTCTGAGCAAGGCATGGTGCAGGATGCTGGGAAATAAAGATAAAAAGATGTGGACCTTGCCCTTCGGTGCTGGTTCTAGCAGGGGTGAGGAGGCATGATCACGAGTTGTCATAAAATGATATCATATATGACAAGTGGTAGCTTTTGACATTAATGATTTTATATCACATTTTTAACTCAGCATCTCACAGCACTTCACAGCCCTGTTTGACGGGCTTTTATTCACAGAGTTTTGGTGACTTACAGAATTGCAAAGGTCGTGCTGTCCCTTTCTTGTTCACGCTGCCGGCTCCACTGACGAGCCCTCCCCGCCCCTTGCGCTGCTCTCTTCAGCTGACCTCACGGGCACCTCCCATAGTAAATGCTCAACAAACATCTGTGCATGGAATGAACCGGACATGCTGTGTGCTTGCTGAATTGTGTGCTAGTATCCTCCGCCATTTAACACACCTGTGGTCTCCTGACCTTGATCACGACTTGAACTGCCCACGACCCACACCATGGAAAGGAGACGTTTAATAATAGCATCCGCTCCACCTGGCAGGACAAACTGCCCTACATTCAGACTTCAGTTCAAAGTCTCAAGGCTTCCCTGGCAGAGGCCACAAACTGGCAGAATCCGGATCACAGACATCAGTCGTGTTTTGTTTCTTTGAAAACATTTAGTTTTGAAAGGTTGAGACACTGACCACCAACTCCACTTCTAGTATTCTCTGCCAGCACCTCCTTCTTCTATATGACCTGACTGGAAACTGAAGACATTTGCACTGTCAACCCCTGGGGGCCAGCAGTCCTTGACTCAACCCTTCTTGATGCAGAGGCTGAATTTTCAGTGGCGCGTAGACTATGGCTGTCGAAGTCCACGCCATTCCCATAACACGAAATTTAGCACTGCAATCACCTCTACTCCCAGCTCATCAGAAGAAAAGCTGAACATCTTACTCCACTTCTGAAGGGTTGCTGATCCCTGACCTGCACAAATGCAATAGCATCGAGAAAACATTGGGGGAGCGATCATGAGGGCAGCTGAGAATATTGGAGTCTTAATACGCTACAACTCAAGGAAAAAAATCCTGTGACTTAAAAGCACCAGTTTTTTCCATTTTGCATAAAAATAATCTAACGTTGCAGTAAAAGAAATAGGAAGTATATCAATTTTTAATAAATACAAGCCACAAAATAAATTTAATAAATTATAGATGATAAAATTATTGAAAAATTAAATATTAAACATTCCCACATAAAAATGGAGAACATTTATTAATTAGGGAACATTTTCAGAGTAATACTTGCACTTTAAATGCTCTTAACTTTTTAAATCTGCAATGTTGTAGACCTATAGGAAATGGTCTTGGTATGTTGGCACAGCTGGTCACACTGGAGGGATGACACGATCTGTCGGTTTCTGGCAGGACAGTCAGCGTGGGGTGGGCACAAGCTGGTCGGGACAGAGGGTAGGAAATGGGGCCAGCAATGGGATTCCCAGGACTGGCACTCAGGGGACAAAGTAATAGATTTCTCTTTTCCTGTTTGGATTTGCAAATACAGGGAAGAGCAACCATTATTTGATTGAATATTTCTGGCAGAAATCTGGAAGAAAGGTCCAAACAGATATGTCTGCTTCTTTTCCAGGAAACTTGAGGGCAATTCCTAGGCCAGATGTTCTTATTTCGGAACCTGGACTGGAAAAGATGGGAAGAAGGGATGAAGAGAGAAGGTATCTGGAGAGGAACAAGCTTTCAGTTTTCCTCTCCTCAGATTGCTGGGGTGCTTTTTTCTTTCACCCCCTCAGCTACACACAATTATTCTTTGGATCCTCCCTGCCACAATTCCCCTCACCCCACAAGGGAAACTCGGAGGGTTCAATTTGTAGAACCCATGCACCAGGAATCGTGGTGTGGCTTAGGTTGCATGCCACCATCAGGCCCTGAGAAACACCATCGCATCTCATTGCACTGTTTCATGAGGTCCCCTGAGTCATCTGAGGTGAGAGAGATGGACATGCGCTGTGTGGAACCCACTTCCTGGTGGGACTTCGTGCCGTCTGCAGGGAGTAGGTGAAGTTAGCAGCCGGCGCCAGCTGCAGCTCCGTCCTCGGCTGCAGAAGCCACTTCCCCAGACTTGCTCTTCCAGGGCAGCCTGCACCAGGCTCTGATAGGAGACTCATTTCAGAATGCCTGTCAGGGGGCCAAAGCTTTGTCGGGCCTGTGTTGCAGACCACCTTCTTCCTCTGATCAATCTCGTCTCTTTCCCCTTCTCTTTGTAGCTATTAATCTCTAATAAATATCTTGCTCTCCAAACTCTGTGTCAGTGACTGCTTCTGCAATGCCAGCCTTGCACCAGCGGGGACTGAGAGAAGGCTGAGAAAGCAGGTGGAGATAAGACCAGGTTTTGAAGCTGAATCACTCACCGCCTGGCTGGCAATTAGGGACTGTTTTCTGGTGATAGGTGGAGCACAGACGGCCTCTGCACCAGGTGGTAGTCCTGTTGTTAAAACTTTTATCAGTGGCAATTTGGGACGGTGTGTTAGTATGAGGGAATGTACTAGTGAGAGCAATTTATAAGGCACCTGACACTTGCAAAGATGCAGACATAAAGATAGTGGGATTGGATGGCTATTACTGCTAAGTGTCATTAATACTCTACAAAAAGATAATGAACAGCTGAAGATGAGTAAGTGTTAAGCCAGGGATGTTAAGCCAGAGGGCTCCTTTGCACACAGTGAAGCTCTCATCTTCCCTGGGTGGAGAGTATAGAAAGCCAAGGACCAAGCCAGAGGCTTCAAGCCAGAATGGCTGAAGTAACCAAGACAGGTCTGTTAACCCAAGGTCAGGACACTGGCTGGGAAACCTGTGACTTTGCCATATGGAATCAGGACATCTAGGTGGATGACCCCAAAGAAGTTATGGCAAACTCTAGTGGGAGAATAACAAGGTAGGCTCCTGAGGTGCTACAGCAAAGCCACGTATCTTCACAGAAGAATGATGCACCTGTTGAGATATTAATACAACTCCTGGCATGCTAACTGGACCCTACTAGAGACAGCTTCCCCAAGACTTTCCCAGCTTTTCTAGTTTTAGCTTTGAAAGTTTCACATCATGGGAAACCCACTTGTTCTGTGCAAACCATGACAATCGGCCACACTAAGCACGGGACACCGAGTTACCATGCAGCCTGAACTGCCCACGGTCGTTTGGGTCCTGTTGACCCACCACATCATAAGGCCAGGCAAGCCCAGCAACAACCCATCATAAGAGAGAAGTGACACATCTGGGTCAAGCACAGGTAGGACCAAATATACAAACCGGCTGCAGGAACAGGCGCCCAGGTCCATGGCAGCCACCACTGCTGCACAGCTCTGGCATGGGTGGGGCACAGCGTATGACCAGCTGAAAATGGAGGGAAAGCCTGAGTTTGGTTTACAGATGGGTTGGCTAGGTATGTAGTTGCAAGCCAAAAATCCATGGCAGCTTCAATAAAGCCTCATCAGCAGTGGCCTTGAAAGACAGTGTCTAGGGACAGTATTCTTCATGGGCGGTTTCAAGTGTATACCTGGCCATGAAATTGTGTAGAGAAAGAAACGAGCCAAGATTAGAGTATACATAGAATTGTGGGCTGTGGCAAATGTCCTGGCTTGCTTGTTGGGCATTATAGGATCTTTGTATCCAGGGGCCAGAGGGCAAGGTCAGTGGCAGGGGTAACTGCCCCATCATCGGAGGGGGGCAGGGTGGGTGACTGTGTTACCCCCGGGGCAGGGAGGAATATGCAAGCAGCACTGCTGGATGCCTCTTTCTGCTCCCTTGCCCAGTTGTAACTGTGAGTGGACGAGGTCAGCACCCCTGGCCAGAGAAGGAAGGGTGACCAGAGGCTCCAGCCACCCAAAGAGGATGATCTGGGCCCGTCACCCAGGTGAGCAGAGGCGGTGCCTGAGGGTGAGTAGAATTGAGACTTAACAGTGGACTAGGAGGTTATGGGTGTCATCTGTGGGCCCCCAAAGTACCTGCCCTGCTCAGACAGTCTCTTGCAGGCTATAACAATTCACTAACTTCCCTTTTCTAAGCTTCCTCTTAGGAAGAGAGACCCGTGGAAATCCTGGCAGAGCTGCTTCCTGAACGTATAGGGAGAAGAGGATTCAGGCAGCTGGTGGACAAGGACACACCTCCCAGATCACCCTTCAGGGAAGGATTTGCCCCCCCCCCGCCCCCCGGCTGTGGGCCGCACAGTGGACGGGCAGCTCCCCTGTTAGCTTTGTCACGGGCTGCCCAAACTGCAGAGGGCTGCCTCACTCAAGGTCACGCTGTGCCCAGGGCAGCTCTCACCGGGTTCTGAGCAAGGAAGAGTGTACGAAGGCCTGGCCATTGCGGCCCCACACCGTGGCCTCTGACGGGCAGTACTCACTCCATGGCAACCACCAGGCTGGCTGATATTGGTTGTTCCTGCACTAGTGTCACTTCTCCCTCTGCCTAATCCTGCTCGCTCTACCTCCCCTTCCCAGCTATGAATATTATCTGCTGGAAACCTCTTGTAGCCTAAACTCTGTCTAAGCTTCTGCTCCTGAAGAACCCGTTCCATTTCCAGGTCTGAAAGAACCTCTGGCCCCTGAGCCAGGTGTAAAGGGCAGGAGATAAAAATTGCCTCCCAGTCCTTGCGATGGATGCATAGGAAGTCACCTTGCAGGGAAGGGACTGTCCTGGAGCAGTCATTGGCTAGCGCTGGTCAAAGCAGTGCTATAATACGGCAAAGTGAAGCTTTAAAGAAAAGCTTCCTAAATGTGCTCTTAGGTGATGATCGGTGAAACCAATCTGATGGTGAGTACATGTGGTGCTTATTTTTCCATTCTTGGGATACTTCACTTAGTAGAATGGGTTCCAACTCTTTCCAGGAAAATACAAGAGGTGCTATATCACCACTGTTTCTTATAGCTGAGTAGTACTCCATGGTATACATATACCACATTTTATTAATCCACTCACGTATTGATGGGCACTTGGGTTGTTTCCACATCTTTGCAATTGTGAATTGTGCTGCTATAAACATTCGGGTGCAGGGCAGATGTGGGGGGGAGGGGATGGGTGTATACATACATAATGAGGGCAACGCTCACTGTCTAGGGGATGGACACGTTTGAAGCTCTGACTTGGAGGGGTGGGAGGGCAAGGGCAATATACGTAACCTAAACTTTTGTACCCTCACAATATGCTGAAATAAGAATTTAAAAAAAAACATAAAAAAAAAAAGCTTCCAACCCATCTCAGGTCATCAGTCTAGATCGCAAACAGCAAAGCCACTTCCAGGGCTGAAAGATCCTTGGCTGTGAAGGTTTGGAGCACACAGGACAGGCATAGCCTGCTGACGTGACGTGACTTGGCAACCAGCATCGGCCATAAATGGGGTGGGGAGAGTGGTGTCCAGAGAAATGTGGTGAGGGTGTCTCAGGCCACAGTGGCAGTCCCGTGTGCAGGTGGCCTGTTGATTTATCTGTCCTGCTTTCCTGACCAACCACCCTGCCTCTTCTTTGATGGCAGTGACTATGTGTTGTTCCCTGTGGTTACCGCAGTGCCTAGCACACAGCCTATACACAGGAAACGTATTGGTAAAAGGACTAAATAAAAAAACAGAAGTACTCAAGAAAGGAGCCATATAGCCTGGACAACCTCAGCTTTCAATCACTACCTTAAAAGAGTCAGCGTGGACTTCAGGAGGTGGTCAGTACTGAGAACAGCCCCAATGACCACGAGAGAGATTTGGAGGTTCTAGAGTTCCGGGAAATCTGTGTAAGACTTTGAAATGGTGTATGAAGTTAAAATTCTGGGAATTTATTGTTTTGTTTTGTTTCCCGTGGCTGGAATGGCCTGAAAAGTCAAGTGTTAAACTTGTTTGTCACATGGATGATGGATGGACAGATGGATGAATGGATAGAGGCAAAGAGAGAGACAGAAGGAGAGAGGCAGATAACCTCTTCTGGAGCATATCAGGATGCTTTTGGCTGTCAGTAAGAAAAAAATCTGACTAAAAGTGGCAAAATAATGAGATGTTTATTATCTCACATAAGAAGTCTGGTGACAGAGTCTTCCAGGTCTAATTCCACGGTTCAGTGATGTTACCGACGGTCCTGTTTTCCTGTGTTTTATGTATCCGTATCCTCCTCTGCCTTGATTGATCCAGTCTCTCTCCTCGTGGTTGCAAGATGGCAGCATCAGCTCCAATGTGGTGTTCGGGGTAGGTCTGAGGTGATACAGGTAACTGCATCTTAGATGTTGTTGACCAGAACTCCATCACAGCCCTGCCTAACTTCAACGGGGCAGGAAAGCACAGTTCACCGCACACGTAGAAGTAGAGGAGAACCAGATTACTGGTGAACATGAGCAAAGTCTTCCAAAAAAGCCTTTTCTAGAAATCCCAAGCCTCTCGTATCTCTTTGGCCAAAACTGGGTCACATAATCATAACTCAACAAAACCCCTATCCAGGGGGTATGAAATCAACATCAAACCTCTGTGTCAAAGAAACATTCCTGCCAGCAGGTCGGAAGGATGGTGGATCTGGGTAGGCAGCCAGCAGTGTCCACTGCTTGCTATAAGAGGACTGACTTAGCGATACCTATGAGTCAATTAAAAAGGTCCTTCATTACAGTATTTCCTTTAGAGTCAGAAAATGATGGCTTTTATGGGTCAGTTCCTTACTGTCAGTTCCTTAATCACTACAGTAGCATCAGATCAAAACAGTTCCTGCAGTGGGTACTATTAAGGATTTTACCTTCATCCTCTAACAGCTTCGAAGGATGAATGATGAGCTTTAAACGATAAGAAAACCTTTGGTTTGTTAGGCTTTTTTTCCCAAAAAAATTATTTCAAGGAAATGACCACATAAAAAGTCTTTGAAAGAAGTCAACTAGTTGTCTTCTAGCTAATGAGGGATGGTTGAATTCAGAAGGTTCTTTTAGTTTCTTCTCCCCTGTCTCTCCACACATCCATCCCCCTCATGAGACAAGGTAAGAAAAGTGCCGATGCCCCATCTTGCCACAGTGCTGGGCGTCAGATGTTTATGATTTTGCAGAAATGGGGGGGGGGGGGGCGAGTTTAGGTGAATGGTGGGTGGGGGAGGGGAGAATTGCAGCAGATGAAATTCCAGAAAAGGGCTCTGGCTAAGTCAGCCTCAGCACCCCCACTAAGATTAAAATTGCCCTTTTCCGGGATGGGTACAAACCTGGAACCTTTTTATCTAGAGCCTCCATAGAAGAAAAAGCAGAGGGTTGGAAGAGGGGCCCGAAGACTGCATTACCTACTTGATCCCAGCCTGCAAACAGGCACGTGGGGGGGCGTGTGCGTGCGTGTGCACGCATGTGTGTCACATATGGCAATCTGAAACAGTTAAACATATGAAGAATGTTTTTCATTCACAGATGGCAAAAAAAAAAGGCATTTATTTTTTTCATATCACACATTCCCAGGTTTTGGAGCCAACAGCCTCCAGGGAGGATCACAAATCCACTCAGTGCCCTCGACGACTTGGGTTTGTGTTTGAAGGTCCGTGGCGGCTCAAAGATGAGTAAAACCTTAGATAAGTCAGACGGCTCCCTGTTGGCTACGGGGCCTAGGGGCACTGTTATTTCAACAAGGCTGTATGAAAAAGCCCGATTCGTAACATTTACTTCAGAAGGATCTGAGGCAGCCGAAGGAACAAACTTCATCCATTGGGCTAAATCCTTCCCATGGCACCTGGCTGGCACCTGGTGCCACAGCTCTTCTGGGACTGCCGAGAGGAGAATGGAGGTAGGTTTCCTGTGGCAAGTGCCCTGTCCCTTTTGCCAGTGAATAAAGCATGGCTGTTTTCCAAGATTCTTTCCTGCTGCTACGAGAGCAAGTTGGGATGCAGAGTGCCCAACCAAGGCACCAATGCTCTGCACAACTTGCAAAGAATTGTTCCACTGGGGCTTCTGACAGTGGGAAAGGAGAGTTAATTAAATTTCATTGCAAAATTAAGTAGCATAACTATAGATTTTAGAACTAGTATAGTTATGCCTTATCTGGGAGAGTTGTAAATCCTTTGTGACTGTGATGTATTCTTATGAGAAGTTTTCATAGAATTCTAGAAATAGGGGGTTTCAGAGATCGCATAGTCAAGCAACCTCACTTTATAGGTATGAGAACAAACCCACAGAGATTATATGACAGACTAAAGCTTACAAATCTCCTGACCCAAAATCTAGTACTCTGGCCATTTCATTTGATTTGTATTTTGCACACAGCTGAAAGCCTACACCAGGTGAAAATAGCAGATGGTCAAAATAGCCTCTGAAATTCTCTTAGGAAGTCACCATGTTGGAGGTGAGCACGTCTGTCACTGACTCTAACACAGCCAAGTTTGCCTTCAGAGTCGAAGCAGATCATTATTTCTTAAGTTACATACCAAGTGAAGTAGTGGACTGGGGTTTAGGGGCCGTGTTGTATGGAAAATGGGTCTTTAAACTCAAGAATCACAATCTGTAAAGGCGCTTCCACCAGAAGTACCCCGAGCTGAGACCAACTCATAGATCCGGAGAGTCCTTAGGCAAAGGCTCAAAGAAAACTCTGTCATTTTCAAATATCTCGCTCTGTGAACTCCAGCCTGTCTGGTATTTTGCGCTGTGAATTCTAGCCTTCCTACCTCTCTGAATTCTGAACCAGTTTCCTCTACTTAGCAAGGCTGCTGTACTGTTTGGAATCCCCCTCCCTGGGCTGCATGTAGCCTGGAAACTCTTTCTAGGCAGCAGGCTGTGGCAACCATAGGCTCACCTTGTTTGTTTCTCTTCTTTTAGGACTCATGGTTGTGTTAGTCAGGGTTCTCCCAAGAAAAAGAATCCATAGGATGTATACATATATAGAAAGAGATTTATTTTAAGGAATTGGCTCGCATGGTTAGGAGGCTGATAAGTCCCCCGATCTGCAGTAGACAAGCTGGAAACATGGACAGCCAATGGTGTAGTTCCAGTCCAAAGGCACAAGACCCAGGTAGAGCCAATTTTCAGTTCAAGTCCAAAGGCAGGAAAAAAATGGATGTCCCAGACTGAAGACAGTCAGGCAGAAAGAAAGCAAATTCTCCTTTGCTCAGCCTTTTTGGTTCTATTCAGACCTTCAACTAATCAGTTGAGGCCCACTCCTACTGGGGAGGGCAACCTGCTGTTGCTGCTGCCCATTCAAATGCTAATCTCACTTTAGAAACACTCCTGCGAACACATCTAGAACAACATCTGACCAAATATCTGGAAACCCTGCGCCCGGTCAAGTTGACACATAGAATGAACCATCAGAACTGTCCTGTGCTGCCTGTTGTCCAATGTCTAAAAACTTCTGTTTCAAATAATTTATTATTCTTGTTGATGCTGTTGGTTAAGGTGAGACAGTAAAATCAGTTTCTGTTCCTCCATCATGGCTGAAAGCGGAAGTCTGGTTGATGTGTTGTTCCTTTGAAGGTTACTGTCAATTCCTATCTCAGGAGTTTACCATTTTGCACTCTGACCAGCACCTCTTTGCCTGCCTCACCAACAGAATATGTTGTCCAACTTTTGGATTTTGTCGCTCTCATAGGGTGAAATGGCCTCTCTGCATGGTTTTAAATTGCTTTTCTCTTATTATGAGAGCAACACTGATAATCTTTATGTATGTTTGTCATTTATGTTTCTTTTTCTACAAACTGTTCATGTTGTGTGTTCATTTTTATATTTGGATGTTAGTCTTTTTTGCTTTTCTAGGGATTCTTTTTACAGAGAAATTAGTACTTTGCCTGTATATGAGCTGCAATTATTTTTTCTCTCTTGACTTTCTTTTTGCATGCAGAAAAGTTATTTTTTAATGTAGTCAAACTTATTAATCTCTTTCTTTGTGGATTATGAATTTTTAGTCATAGTTAGAAAGGCCTTTCTTAAGCCAAGATTATAAAAGAATTATCCTGTGTTTCCTTTGTACTTTTATGATTTCACTTTTCACGTTTAAATCATAGATCTTGTTGTACAGTGAGAAGTATGGATACAATTTTAACCCATAGCACATGATACTCAGTTGTCTCAACACCCTGTATAAAAAGTCCATCTTTATCATCTACTAAATTCTATGCATATTTGAGTCTTCTCTTCTGTTCGATAGCCTATTTATGTGGCAGCACCACACTGTTAAATTTTGAGACTTTTTTTATGTTCTAATATCAGCTAGGGCTGGTCTCCAACACCCCTGTCCTTGCCAATTGTTATTAAGAAATTTCCAGGTTATTTTGCTTATTTTTCCACGTGAACTTTAAAATCAGTTTGCTTAGGTCCAGACTAGAACTGTTGGTTCTTTTATTAGGATCATGTTAAATTCATAACTTAGTTTAGGGAGAACTGATATATTTATGATGAAAAGACTTTGTGACCAAAAACAGTTTGGGACCCTTTATTTGTAAAAGCTTCAAGGGGACTCTGATGGTTTCTGCTCAGTGGCCTGCAGCCTCAGCAGCGAGTTCTGCCGGACGGATATTAGGACTGTGCTTTACTTGAAAGCTGAATAACCCAGAAACCCAGAGCTGGAAAAAGTCAAATGTTTTTAGGTGTCTCGGTAGGAATTTTACCTACATCATTGTTAACGTGGAACATGTAAGAACTCTCAACCAGTAGGTTACTCTGAATGACACTGCTACGTAGCTCAGCAAAGCCACTTCATTACTTTTGGATAAGGCTGGCCCTATGCAAAAATTATGAAGTGACCAATTTTGGCAACCTCACCCTTGTCATTTTTCATTATTTTCCCCAACATGGCATCCCCCCTTCCCTAAAGCTATCAGTAATATCTCCAGGCTCCCTCCTACTCTCCTCTTATCAAAACCTATCCCTGGGAAAGGATCTGATGGTAGTCATTTACACCTTAACATGAGATTATTTCTGTCTGACAGTGGAAAGAAAGATTGTATTTATTTAAAAGAGTTTGAGCACCTGGGAACAATTGGAGGAGACAGGCAAAGGAGGCTTCCAGCTGTCCCTGAAATATTACCAGGTTGATCTGTACTTTCTATGCCCCTCCTTTCAGGCTTAGAGGATCCTGCAGACCTCAGGAGATGCTCTTGTCATCTTCCTTCCTACACTCTTGAGAGGAATCCCAAGACAAGACAAGTGATTTCACTGCGACCACAAATGAAAGGGAGGCCGTCCAGAAGGCATACACTTCTCTCATGTGCCAAGGCTTGGCGGTATGCATCTGGGATCAGAGTCCTCCCCTTGGTAGCCAGAATGCTGTGATTAGAAGCAAAAATATGAAGTGCATTACATGCAACTTCCCTCATAACACATGCAAAGTAATCAATCTTAACCTCTGGCAGCCACACCAGGGAGGCTGTCTTTCCCTTTTTATTTATTGACTTGCCCTTGACCAGCCCTTAACGTATTTGTTTTTGTCATCACAAGGCTTTTGCTTAAAATTCAGCCAGTTCTATTTCCTTCCTGGGGTGTGGATGGCTCATCTGTCAGCTTCTTTCGCTATTAGTGACCGACACCCACGCCATATTGTAAAAGAAAGCCCACTTGACTGTGATTCGTAACATCGTAACATCGGAGCCTTTTCAGTTCAGCTGTTCAGTGCTTTAAAGAGCAGAATCTCCCCTTCGGAGTGAGGTTCGTTCTGGCTCCAGCCGCAGAGTCTGAGTCCCCGCTCCTCTGAGGCGGCCTTCCGGTCCCCGCCATGGCTCAGCATCCGGCCAGGAAACCTTGAAGTGCCTCAGGCGTCGTCCTCCTGCTCCTGCTTTGGAACGAAAACTGCGTGCCGTCTCTAAACACTGCATTTGAACACTTGAAAAACCCAGGGCTTCACCCTCAGGTATGAGGGGAGTCTTTGGAACAAATGTGAAAGGAGTGTGTTACTGAAGTCCCTGAATGTGAGGCGCTGAGAGTCGGGAACTGCACTTCGTTTCTGACACCGCCGGAGTTACTGTGCCTCAGGAACCCACCGCGGTGCGCAGTGGTAAAGGCCCCGCTTCCCTCTGACATCCTTCTTTTCTCTCAGCTTCAGAACTTGAACGGAGCTGTGAGTGAGACTTGGGAGGAGAGGGGGAGGATGCACTTCCGAGCGTAGGCGACACTGCTGCCCCGTCCCGGTGGTGGCCGAGCGCTTTCAGGCAGGCTGTCTAGGTTCTCCTCCGGACTGTGACGAGGCTTCGGTAGGAATGCACGGTGTCACAGATCAGGGGTGCAATAGGTTTCTTTTCTTTAACTCTGGTTAATTTTATATTAAGCCCTGACGCTGCTGAGGTGGAGGAAATACACCCTCTGGAAATCTAAGATTCCAGCCCATCGTTCTCTCTGGCGTGGCGCCTTCAGCGCGGAGACTCACAGAGGGGACAGCGGAGGGGAGTGTGGCAAGAGGGCGGGAGGACACGCTTTTGGTGCTTGGAGTATCTGCCCCTCGGGTTTGTCTATCAGCCCTTCTGCCTCTATCCTCCATTCTTTGCTCTGGTTCATCTGGACCACTGAGGCCAAATATCTCTCTCTCTCAGCTTTTTGATGCCATGCTTGACGACACAGTCATCATTTTGCTCCTTTCACGCCCTGTGCCAGTGCCAAGGCATGAAAATCTCTGGAAGATCATCCTGGCTGCCTCCCCGTCTATCTAGATTCACTGTCCCCCCATGTCATCCCTTGGGGAAAGGCACGGGTCCCCTCTGGTCTCAGGCTTTGGAAAGCATCTTGGATTTTCCTGCTTCCATGGAGCTCTGCCCAGAAGGAGGGGCTGGAGACACTTCTGCCCGGGGAGACACTTGTAACTAACTCGTTCTCATGGGTTCTTCCCTATCTTCCATTTTCTCCAGCACAGGGAATTTTTTCTGGTCGGACAAGTTAAGGGTAAAGGGAATACATTTCTACATGTTCCCAGCTCTCAAACTTTTTGTGGCTTCCTCTCCTAAGGTGACTCAAGAGCCCAGGCTTTTGGAAGACAAAAGCCAGGAACATGATTTTGCTTTCTGTCCCACTTAAGCATTCCTCCTTCCCTTGAAGAAGGATCCTAAAGTAGCCCAGCTGCTTGAATGAGTACAATATACATTGATTAATATTTCAAAAATATTATTCTGCCACACAGATAAAATAGCTTAGTAAGCAAAAATCTGTCCCTGAAGGGTCCTTCTGATGCAGCCCCTGATGCCTGCCTGCTAACGGGGAAGCACAGCGACACATCAGAAGGAAGAAGCAGGACAAACTCTGTGCATTTTGGCGTTAAGTTTTTCAAATATGGCTGCCTTTAAGCACACTGATGTTTGTTCCTTCTTTCTGAAATGATTATGTTCTAAAGTCTTAGCTTAAGCAAAGGACTGCAGACACTCTCTAAGCCACACTTACCAATATGGTGGATGGACAACAGAACTCTTACTAATATGGTCTGTCTTGTTTTCTGCTGCCCTTGTTCTTCATGGTATACTCTGAGGGCAAAATTTATATAAAAATGGAGTGTGGTCTTCAGTAAGATTTTGCTATCTTTCTTTTCTCTAATATATCCTCTAAAGGTATTCTTTTTAATTTTTCCCATTTAGAATTTCATTTTCCTTATATGTGAATGAATTTTTGAAAGATACTATTTTTATGTGCTTAATTTTTCAGCATATTGTGACTCATTTAGATCTTCTTTTTAATTACAAGTCCTTTTTATGTATTTTGGGATCAAAATCCCACTGTAACAGGGATATTTCTTTTTATTGATTTGTACTAATTGAAAATAGAAATAGCTATTAAAAATTCTAAATGACCTATGTCAAGTAATATAAAAAAAGAAGTTACTTTGAAATTCTTAAAGGTAGTGATAGCAAAAATCAATGTTAAGCTCAATATTCAACATTATACACATAAAGACACACATATGCACACAAATAAACACCTGTAGATGTACAGATGTATTCAAAAGTGGAATAATGTAGAGATGAGAAGTTGGTAGATTATGGAGCAGAAAAGAGAATGGTGCCTCTGAGGGAAGAAAAGAAAGTAAATTAACATATAGGAGCTTCCTGCTACGTGTCTGGCACTTCTCAAGCCTCTGGCACAGACATTATTACCTACATTTTGCATAGAAGGAAACCAAGGGTCAGAAGGGTTAGATAAGTTGCTTAGGCTTGTGTGTCTGCTTAGCAATGGAGCTTGGCTTTGAATCTAAGTCCCTGGGACATCAAAACATCCTTTTTCACGACAACACTTATTTGTGATCAGTTCAATATCCACAGGGTGCCAATATAGGTGTTGGGGTTTTTATACTTACAAAATGTTGTGGTTTTTATACTTATAAAAATCCATGCCAAAAGATTAGCTGGAAAGAATACAATGGGAGAAGATAGCCAACTGTACATTCTTAAGCATACTATATCCATTTCACACATTGAAACAACCATTCTTGTTGAAGATACTGATTTGATCAGGCAATCTTTCAAGATATGATCCAGGTCTTTAGCAAAAGCTATACTATTTTTGCAATCCATTGAGTGGTGACAGGAGTTCACTTCACACCGTCACAAATTTCCCACGAGAGCTAACAAAAGCTTGCAGCTTGGTAACATGTGGCAAAGTGCAATATTCTACTCACAAAGTAAAAGTAATATGTCACCATTGCATGGTACAGTAATAAACTACGTGTGGCATTATAAATGACATGGAGTTGGGCAGAGAGGGCCAGGGTAAGCCTTCATACAGAGGACGTATTGTGAACTTAGAAATAGCTGGAGATAACGCATTTACACAGCCAGACACAACAGATTCGCTTCTGACACTCAGTCTAGGGATTTGGGGTTAATAAATGCCTTTGTTTCTTTATCTTCAGCATGGGACTGGAATTCAGAAGTTTTAATTTTAAAATCAGTTCTTGCAAGGGCCATACCTTTGTGACAATTTTGGTCCCTTAGCCTCATTTAGTCCCTTAGTAAAGAAATACAATTTACTTTATTCTAATTTTCTTGAAGATCTAATCTTTCTTCTAAAGTGCTTGATAAGCCCGATGTGGTAGCTCTCTGTAATCCCAGCACTTTGGGAGGCCGGATGATCACTTGAGGCCAAGAATTCAAGACCAGCCTGGGTGACATAGTAAGACCCTGTCTCTACAAAAAATAAAATAATTAGCTGAGTGTGGTGGCAAGCACCTGTAGTCCCAGCAACTTGGGAGGCTGAGGCAGGAGAGTCGCTGGAGCCCAGGAGTTTGAGGATGCTGTGAGCTATGATGAGGCCACTGCACTCTAGCCCAGGCAACAGAGCGAGACCCTGTCTCAAAAAAAAAAAAAAAAAAAAAACTGCTTTGTAAAATGTGTAAACCTTGTATAATAAATGCCTTAATAAGTGGCCTGAGATCTTTTTACTCTTTCCTTTAAACCAACCAACCTACCAGCAAAACAAACAAACAAACAAACAAAAACCCCTGGGATCCGTGGTCCCAACCCCCTACCTTGGCATGTTAGGAACCAGGCTGCATAAGCTCTGCTCCCCCTCTTCTCTCCCCTCCCTGTCTGTGGAAAAATTGTCTTCCATGAAACTTAGGAACAGGGCCACACAGCAGGAAGTGCACAGTGGGTGAATGAGCGAAGCTTTATCTATATTTACAACCGTTCCCCATCACTCGCCATCCTCCCCCCACTCTGCCCAGTGGAAAAATTATCTTCCATGAACACGGTCCCTGGTGCCAAAAAGTTTGGGGACTGCTGCTTAGATGACCCATGTCCAAACCAAATAGGACCAGTCTTTACAAGCTTTTCTTTGTATTTTAGCAGAAGTTCCTTTCTCTCTTTTCTAATTAATTGCTATATTGATTTCCAAACTTGCAATTAAAGGGGAATTTTTTAAAAGATAGTCATTACATAGAAATGAAAACAAGAACTAGTGTACTTAGTAATAATACATGGTTAACAAGCTGCTTATCCACTGCCAGAAAAACTACTTCAGGATAAATTCATTCTTCTCCAAGGTATATTTACTCTCAAAGTCACAAACAAGAAATCAGATATCCCAGGAACAATGGAAAGTTTTAGGTGAACAGCTTTTCTAATTTTGAATAAAATTCAATGCTGTGGTCCAATCACTTGAATTGCCCCAGAGATATTCTGAGACAGTCTCAGTAGAAGGATGAACACGGAGCCCGGTTTCTCAGTCCTAGAACCACCACTTCTTAACCAGCTGATGCCTAGGTAGTTGCTTGGCATCACCAATCCTAGTTTCCTAATTTACAAGAACCAGGATTAGGCTGGGGGTGGTGGCTCGCATCTCTAATTCTAGTACTTTGGCAAGGCCAGGGCAGGAGGATCACTTCAGGTCACAAGTTCGAGACCAGCCTGAGCAAGAGCAAGACCCCATCTCTACTAAAAGTAGAAAAAATTAACCAGGTGACCAAAAATAGAAAAAAAAATTAGCCGGGTATGGTGGCACGTGCCTGTAGTCCGAGCTACTTGGGGTGCTAAGGCAGGAGGATAATTTGAGCCCAGGAGTTTGATGTTGCTATGAGCTAAGCAGACACCACTGCACTCTAGCCTGGGCAACAGAGTGAGACTCTGTCTCAAAAAAAAACAAAAAACAAAAAAACATACCAAAAAAAAAACCAAAATCAATAAGTCAATAAGTCTGTGATCTCATGGAGTTAAACAAGGTAATATTGGAAAGTATTTTTTACACTCTGAAAGTTAATACAGATTTTTAAAAATATGAGACATATATGAGATGGTATATATTTACAACAGTGCAGTTTCCTTTGATTGTACTTTTCTTTGCCATTGTAGGGCATTTCAACCACAATGAGAGTTAAACAGGCTTACATATCCCCGGGCATGTAACCAAAGCTAACATTGGGAACATTTTTTTTAATAAGAAAAAATGTGAGTTGATTTCCTATCAAACAATTAGCCATCCCCCACCCTCTGCTTTTTTTCTTTTTTAAATAAAGCCGGCTTGTTAGTTGGGGCTGCACCTATTTAATAAACATTCTGCTTGGTGCTACCTGGAATTCAGGGACCTGCTATGAAGGAATTTTAAGGGATTCACTATTCCACGAGCTTTTAGAGAGCAGGAACAATCTTTGCATCTTTAGCAGCAAGCACAATGAAATTCAGTCGGTGTTGTTGGAATTCAGCTGTTGAACTGAATGCAGTGTAAGAAGGGGAGGGGGTGAGGCCAGGAGCTGTCAGGCTCGGATTAGAAACTCTGGCCTGGAGACAGCCTGCTCGGGGCACATGACCCCTCGGAAGACAAGCCAATGGCTGGGGTGTGTATGTGTGTAAAGGCGGAATGTAATTCTGCTTCCTCTGTGAGTCTGTGCATACACTTTTATTTGTGTAATGTGCAGCTAGATGATGGTAAATGAAAAGTAAATAGGTCAGAATGTAGGCGGCTAGCTTCTTATGCAGGTCCTTTGAAGTGACATTTTGAGAAAAATCTATTCTTTAAAAAATTAAGAACCACCTCCTTTCTCTCATTCTAAAAGTTAATCTACTTTGTCCTTTCGTTCTGACTTTCTAAATCAAAGGCCTATTTTACTTATTTTATCATCTTACCATAGCTCAACTTTTCTTTTTTTTTTTCCTTAAAAAAAGGAACAAGTCATAGACGAAGAAAAAAGCCGGTCTATTTGCAGATATATTGGTGTGTTTCATTTTACTCAGCGGCCTCCCTGGTCTGAATCGGGCTGTCATGGGGCCAAACACGGAGCCGGTGCCGTGGGGAAAAGAAAGCCAAGCGGTCCGTTTTAATTCCTTGTTGCCATATCTTGAAACAATGCACCAAGCAGGGAAATGTTCAAAATATCTTTCCTTCTGTCTGATTTCACTTTAGTCGATCCAAATTTGGCATCACTGCTTTCTGAAATATTTTTGATTGTAGAGCAGTTGGTGATTTTAATAATTTAGTATAGAGAAAGAATGAAGAGGAAGAAATTGGAATTTAAGACACAATGGCAAAAAAAGTTAATTTAAAGTGATGTTTGGTTAAAAAAGAAAAAAAAAAAAAGGTTCCCTCCGTGATGCTATGGTGTAATTGAATGGATGAAGGGAACTGACGGGGACTTCGCTGGGTGTCTCAGAGGAGGCCTCTGGGGTCAGCCCTGGGCTCTTGTGCCTCACGTTAAACAAGTTTGTCAATTTTCCATCAGATTGATTTTTCTCACAGGTCTGAAGGCCTTGTCTTATTTCTCCTTATTTCCACAGGGGTTCTTAGCATTGCAAACATCCATTTACTTTAGTTTCAAATTGTGAAGAGTGATTTTTGTCTCTCTGAGAGGTCATCAAAGAAGAAACCGCTGGAATTGGAAGACCTTGTCTAATATGTAGACCCTGTTGGTTGTCTTTCATTATTTCATTATTTTCTTTCATTATTTCTCTCTGTCGGAATGAAGTATTCTTTAAGGATAATCCCGTGGAACCAGTTTACCTAGAGTTCTGCATTTGATTGTTTTCCAATATCTGCTTAGAACAGAGGTTTCTGAAGAAGATTAGGTGGCTTGTCCCATCCAAGACAGGTGGTTAAGTATGACTATCAGCAGATTCTAAATAGACTCCTGGGAAATACAGATACTTGCTGATTTTTAGGAGTTGATATACCTGACCCAAGGATATCTGCAAGGAATCAAACACTGAGTAAAGAAGCTCTCTCCCCGTTTGTAATGGTTAATTCCTTCATGTTAAATATTGGATCCCTCAGAGGTTTTTTTTTTTTTTTCCTGATTGTATTCTGTTAGTTCCAAAAAAGAAAAATCACTTTTACTCCAAAAAAAAAAAAAAAAATTAAGTTCCTTAAAATGACTTTTAGTCTTATGACTTCCTTTTGAGTCTTTTGGAAAGCTTATAAGAAAAACGCCACATTTATATAAGCAGAATCAATTATATCTTCCATTGCTGTCCTTACACATGCTTGGCTACTTCTTATTTAAATAGGAAACCACAAGAATAAAGATATCATGTATTTCTGTTTTCTTAAATTTTCAAACATTGTCTTCACATACATGATCTCCTTGCTCCGCCCTACAATGCTGTGAATTAGGGAGGCTGGGTGTCACCATCCCCCATCGACAGATGGCATGAGTGTGTCCTGTCCAAAGATGCACACTAGTGAAGGCAGAATTGCATCTGGAACCCAGGTCTCTGGACTCCTTAGTCTCTGCCTCTTCCACTTTACCCTGCTGCTTGAAAGAGCTTGTCAAAGACTGTGAGACCCTCAAATAGATTCCCTGGCAATTTTTCCTTTCAAAAAAAAAAAATGGAAATAGTTTTTTCATCCTCAAGACTACAATCACTTCATCACATTAATATTAATCTTTCATTTGGGGAAAATCTTCTCATTTCCAGACTCTTGACAAAGAGACCATTGAATAAATGAGCCCCGCTCTTTTTCCTACCTGCTAATTTATTAGCTGTTTTAATATTAATATCTAGGGCCAAGCTTAGGAGGAGGCAAAACAGGTGTCCCTGATGCCTGAAATTCTGCCATTGTCACATTTATTTCTTTGCATAGCTTTGTCTCCAATGAAAATGCAAATAATTCTCAGAGAATCATGCAACAGCAATTGAAACTTTATGATATGCCAGTCTCTGTGGTAATAGATACAAATAATAATAACTGATGTGTACTAAACTCTTATGCTAGGCACTATGCTAAACACTTTTCATATATTATCTCATTTAACTATGAAACAACCCCAGAGGGAGGTTCTACTATTATTCTTATTTTACAGTGTAGAAAGTTGAGACTTCAGTGGTTAAATAATTTGTCCAAGGCTCACGGCTAAGGGAAGAGGCAGGGTCAGGATTTTGAGCCCAGTCAGGTTGGCACTTAACTCGTGGTTTTTAGTAATCATGCTCTAAGAATCGTCTTTTCTTCTTGTGAGAAACCCGCGGTCTCCTGAGGGAAAGAATGGCGTAATGGGAGCAGAGAACCATGGGAGCACAGAGGAGAGAGTGTCCCCCTTTACCTGTGGCAGAGAAGGCTTTCTGGAGAAGTTGGAGCCTGGGTCAGAGGCTGGGTGGCAGCTCTCCAGGATGGTGGGGGTGAGGCAAGAGGGCATTCCAGGCAGAGGAAACGGCAAGGACGAGACAGACAGAGGAACATGACAATATGTGGTATGCTGGGGAATTGCAGCTACTTTGGTGTAGTTGGAATAGTCAGAACAGAGACATTTAGCAGTAGGAACACTCATAAAAAATACGTTGAAAAGCTATAGGTCACCAGACTACCAAGCACCTAGGATATTCTGTGCTGGACTTTAGAATTTTTCTTTTGGAGCAATAAGAGGCCATAAATATTTTTTATTAAGGTGAGTATGATTAGATTTTTGGTGAGTAAAAGTAGAGTATAGAAGGAAGGATACCATTTATCAGACTATTATAATATCCTAGAAAACGTAGGACTGGCTGTATTCGTTACCTATGCTGTGTAACAAATTACCCCTGAACTTAGTAGCTTACAACAACAAACATTTATTTTCTCAGTTTTTGTGAGTCAGGAATCCAGACACAGCTTAGCTGGTGTCTCTGACTCGGGCTCTCACAGGGTGGCAATCAAGGTATCAACCAGGGCTGCAGTCACTTCCAGGCTTGACTGGGGGAGGATCCACTCCTAAGCTGACTCACGTGGCTTCTGGAAGGCCTCATGAGACCCATTTCCAAGCCCAGTCATGTGGCTAGTGCCAGGCCTCTGGTCCTCACTGGATGTTGGCCAAGACATCAGTTCCTCGCCACATGGGCCTCTCTATGGACCTACTCACAGCATGGCAGCTGGGTTCCACCAGAGTGAGGGCTCTGAAAGAAAGAGAGAGAGAGAGATTAAGAGAGAGAGAGAAGAAGGGAGAGGTAAAGGGCATGAGAGAGCAAGAGAGGGCATGCAAGATAGATGCCAGAGTCTTTGGGACTCTAATCTCAGAACTAATATCCCAAAACTTTTGTCATATTCTCTTTATTAGAAGTGAGTCGGCCGGGCGCGGTGGCTCACGCCTGTAATCCTAGCACTCTGGGAGGCCGAGGCGGGTGGATTGCTCAAGGTCAGGAGTTCGAGACCAGCCTGAGCGAGACCCCGTCTCTACTAAAAATAGAAAGACATTATATGGACAACTAGAAATCTATATAGAAAAAATTAGCCGGGCATAGTGGCGCATGCCTGTAGTCCCAGCTACTCGGGAGGCTGAGGCAGTAGGATCGCTTAAGCCGAGGAGTCTGAGGTTGCTGTGAGCTAAGCTGACGCCACGGCACTCACTCTAGCCTGGGCAACAAAGTGAGACTCTGTCTCAACAAAAAAAAAAAAAAAAAAAAAAAGAAGTGAGTCACTAGGTCCAGTCTTCTCAAGGGCATGAATGCCAGGAGGCAGGATCACTGGCAGCCATTTTAGGGCTACTTACCACCGTGGCCTTTCACAATGCTGCCCGTGGGGCCTCAAGATGTTGATGGCAACTGGGTAGTTAAAAATACAGATTCGAAGTGGAAAAGGAAAGTTCGGTCCAACTACAATTCTGTGTGACATAATTTTGTAGGAGAGTTGTATGGCAGCTGTGTTTGAGAATGGGGTACGCTGTAAATATATTCTCATTTACTTAGTAAATATTCTTAACTGCCCTCTGTGCATGAGACATTGTGCTAGGCCTTCAGGTAACACTTTGGCATGTTGTTCTTCTGTTTCTTCATGGGGCTCAGCCTCTCGTGATCTTGTAGTAATTAAAGCCTTTGTAATGGTGTGAAAATGGGAGGTCACAAGCCCTCATATCCTAACACACCCAGACGAAAGGTCAGGCGCCCAGAGTGATGACCTTGGTTCCATGTAGCCACCCCACGTGAAAGGCCAGGTGACGAAAAGGCAGCACTCAGATGTGGTCGGGCTACACTGCGTGCAAGCTGATCCAAACAAGCCTCCCGAATACAAAGCTGACTAGGACAGGGAGCCCAAACCCACTGCTGTCTTCATTCAAGTAAACCTGCAAAAAAATTGTTTTGCAAGGACCATAATCTGACTGTGCCAAAGTTCACGGTCTGCAAACCCGAATATGTATTGATAGCGACATTTTCTGCGTGTCTCTACTCAAAGTGGATGATACACTTTTTTAAAAAAATGAACGATCACTTAAAACCATTTTTTCAGATAATGTAACCAGGTTACATCTAATTATAACAGACATCATGACAATGATAATAGCCTATAGAGATCTAATACCCAAATGATGACTCAATTCTTACAAACAATATTCAATATTCAAAGTAATTAGGATGGTGCCCTAAAGTTTGTTGAAATGAGATTTTACTTATATCTAGATAATTAAGATGAGTTAGTGGTTTTCCCGAAATCTCCAGATAATTGCTTCACTTACCCTCTTGGGATAAATGTGAAAAACTGAATCCCCGCGTGCCCCAAGGAAGAGTCCCAGGTGTCTCAGAGAAGCTGTAAGTACCTCACACTTTGGTACAGAAGCCAGTTCATTATTCAAGAAGCAAAGAAAGTACAGCAGTTCTCAGATAATTAAATGCCCAGCCTGTCAACACTCAATGTGATACATTAACACGTGAGAAACTGCAGTGAATTACAGCTTTCCGGAGAGATATATGACTAACGCTGTCCACAACCAAGCTTTGGGGAAAAAATATCACCAGAGCCAGGGAAATAATATCACACTGTTCTGCCCAAATATGACTCAAGTTCATCCACACTGCTAATTTAATTTATGTCCTGTTGAGTTATTCTTTGTTTCCCCACTCAAGATTGCTGAGTTTTGTGGCACGTAATGGAGCTCAGGGTTGGGGAAGTAGAAGCCCTCTCTATGAGGTGCTCTTCACCACACTCATTCCTTGACTTCACAGAACCTTCCAGATATCTGGCCATGCCTCCTTCTCCTGTTCCCTTCTCTTCTTTTTTCGTGCCCCTCTTCATCCAGCTTAACTTGCAATGTGCCAGTGCTTGAGGTTATTGTTAGGACCAGTGCTCTGAACTCTTAATACTTGTGTCTCACAAAAAGTCCAGCAAGGAGTTGAGGCTGGTGCCTATGCATCTCTAGACATTTACAACACAAGGAGGGTATTTGGAATATTTGGAACCCACCTTACTTGATATGTGAATATCATAATTATATTTTACATTTGCTAAGCATTTTGTGCTTTTCCAATCCTCCAAATCTTTATAAATTTTATTTTCATTGACATACAATGCAAGTACTATTGAGTTCATATTTTAAATGAAGAAATGGACACAGAAAATGAATCACTTATCTAAGTCCACACACATTTGGTGACAGGATTGGGATGCTATATTATCCTTTCCACGGAAACTGGTAAAAATAAATTCTCAATATGTCCCCTCAATGTTTTCATCAGTCAGTGCTGCAAACATAAGCCCCGTGGTGCATGGATTCTCAACACACTCAGACCTTCACACCCTCCCTAACTGCTCCATCACCCCTGGGCAGGCTGTTTTCTTCCTTGCTCCTGACCAAGCTTCTGGATCCTCAACCTGGCACCATCATGCTTCTACCTGGCTGCCTGGAATTGCCATATTCCAGCAGGCCAGGTCTATGCTGTTTTCTCAGAGTGCACTCTTTAGCTCTGTCCTTGAATTGGCACCTGAGGCTCCCCCACGTCTGCAGCCCTTTCGAGTCTGGCTGCTGGCTCTCTCCCATCCAGTATGCCTCAAGGCTGGCAGGAGGGGTGAGGGTCCTCTTTGCTTCCTGCTGCCACTCCTTGACTGTAACAGCCCCAGCTTCTTCCCTATAAGTCAGTTCCATTGTGAGCTAAGCCATTCAGCTATATCACCTGTTCCATCTTCAACTGCTCTCAGCCACACCTGTGGGTTCCTCCACTTTACCTTTCTTCAATTGTTTTCTTATTCAGCGTAGAGTCCTTGATGCATCTTTGCAAAAATACATTCATCCTTGTACCCTCAACTCTCTAATACCTCTATGTTTTCCTTCATGGGGTTCTTTCTCGATCATCTAAGCCCATAGACACTGTTCACTACTAAACTTCCATATCAGTTTCCATTACTATTATTATGACCACTACCACTAATACTTCCACGACCACTGCTATTATTACAACTACTACTATTTGCTTTACCACCACCATCTACCGTTTATCGGGTGAATACTCTGTGCCAACCCTGTGCTAAGTGCATCACATGAATTATCTTTTCTAATCATCACAGCAACCCTGTGGGGTAAGTCCTATTATTACCCCCACATTGTAAGTGGAGTCTGGGATTTAGCAAGACTGTCTGTGGTACTTAGTATATATCTATATAAATAAAACCCCTTTTATAGGCCTGATCTGCTTCCTGAGCTAAATGACAAGGTCCTTATAAGCAGAGGGACCATGTCTTACTCACCTTTGAATCTCTGAGTGAGCTTAAATAGAAGAGTGGCCCACACTTCACAGCTCAGTTAGTTGTCATCAATGAAGGTGACTTCAATGACATTCAGCACATTTCTCTGAGGATCAATTATATATAAACGTCAGAATTATACCAAACCCTGGAGATAAAATGACAAACAAAGCAAATAATTGCCCCTTGAAAATTTATGGTAACATAGCAAAGACAGATAATTAGACATGCAATTGCAGTCAGCCATGCTTGTATTTTGGGGGCCAGGACAAGAGTACAAATAGAAGCCCACATACCATATGCCTAAATGTTTAAAGCTAATAAACTGTTAAACAAAATATGTTCTAGTTTCCTTCCTTGACAATTATATTTCACAGAGACAAAATTGAAAAATATGAGTAAAATTATGGCCTTTCTATGAGTTAAAGTTGGCAAAATGTCAAAAATGACTGAATTAATTGTTATCGCATATGTCTGGGTGTTCCGTTGAAGAGCTGGAGATGTTTGAATGAGTAATAAAATAAAGACATACATAATTCATAAACTGTTATAGATTTATTCCACAGAATTTATTTTTCCTTCATTTGAACAAAATCACTAGTTAAGATGTTATAATCAACATTTTTCATATAATTTGCGTTCTATTAGACTAAAGTGTAAAGAGTTAAAATATTAAGATATAATCCTATTCAAATACATAGATATGAAATTTGAATTTATTTTCATAAAAACATAAATTAAATAAGACTTAAATTAAATTGTCTCACATTTTCAAAAACCATTTTCTTTTAACAGAAAGTAGAATGGTGGTTGCCAGGGGCTCGGAGAGGGAGAGGAGTTGTTGATTAAGGAGTATGAATTTAAGTTTAGCAAGATAAAAAAGTTCTAGAGAGACATGCTGTACGACAAGGTGCATACAGCTCACACTATACCCTAAAAAGTACTGGGCACTTAGAAATGATTAAGATGATAAATTTTATGTTCTCTGTTTTTCATCACATTAAAAAATTTTCTTTTGAAATATTCAGAAAGAGCTCTTAAAATTAAAAGGCAAAATATAAATTATAATTAATAAATGTTAAGATTTTAAATAAAAATTATTTAAATAAAGGCTAGATATTTAATTTTTAAACATTTATGTCTTTATTTTAAAAAAAAAACCTATCTGCAGCAGTTCTCGTACTAAATTTCCATCTAGCTCTCTGTACAGAATCAGAACCACGCTTTGCTCATGATCTGTTTTCCTATCCAGTGTAGACTTCATGCTACACAAAGACCTGTGCGTACATACAAATTTCAGTGTGGTTTCCATCAGCAGCTATGTGTAACTGTTGGGAGTGTCTTGTTAACGTGTGTGTGACTTTGGAATCCCCAACTGAGAAAGAAGCAAGCAAGCAAATGGACACTTGGCACCACGGGGAAATGGTGCTTTGTTATGCAAGAATCCATAGCATTCAAGCTTTGTGAGAGGAAGAGTTTGACAAGTTAATTAATTTGTGGTTTCTCTTACCTAAGTGCTTCTGCTGGTGAAACCCTCCCTGTGCGCTGAGGCGGAGTCCATGCCCTCCATCTCCCACCTCAGCAGGTGACACCCCACAGGCCTTCATGACATTTGCATGTGGTCACCATTTGTTTTGAGGACCAAGGGCAAGAGTTGTGAACAAGTGTTTCCCTGGAACTTAAAGGTGTCATCTAGGAGAACGGATGTTTAGAATTACAGACAGTCATGTGCTAGCATTGAACTGAGGATCTAGAATGATAGAGGGGTGCACAGAATTGTTGGGTAAATAAAGTTTAGCATCTCCTGGCCTTCCCTGTCTCCGTGTCTGGAGCTCCTTTCTTTCCTTGGGCAGCACCGGGGTGGGGGTGGGATGGGGGGAGGGAAGGGGGGTTGTGGGGGGTGGTTCATGCTTTCCACTGACGACTGCCTGTGGCACCTCTCTCATTAAGGCCGTGTTTTTTTCCTTCTCATTACTTTCCCCTCACTCTTTCCCCACAGCAGAATTTCTGCTACTTCGGGTGCCATGTTTGCAGTTCACTTTTGTCTTGTTCTCTACCAAATAGTATAATGAATACCCCTTTTGTAAAAGTAGACGCTTTAAGCAGGTTCCTTTCCAGATGACATTCTTGAGTTTGACTGGTGCCTTCTGGATCCTTTTCCCAGAAGATCGACTTCAGTGTGTAGAATTAAGGTCACTGTAGCCACAAATAGGGGACAGATGGGTGGACCTTAGCATCTCCAAAACATTTATTATAAAAATGTGACAGTTGTGAAGTCATTTTTCCCAATTCAAATATTTTTCATTCAGCTAACTAATTCCATTCCCATTAACCACTTTTCCATTATTTTGGGTCTTATGCCAGTCTAATTTTCAAGGGTCAGAGTGATATTTGCTTTTAACATACCACAAGGAATTTCACTGTGTTTGGTATTCCTTCTTGCTTAATAGTTGATTCTTCAGAGACATAAAAGAAATTAAGAAACTGGCTGGTTCTTTGATTAGCCCTTGTATTCTAATTCATGAATTTGAGAGATTACACTTTGGACTGGTCCAGGCCATAACATGTCACATGTCCTTTAAAATCAGGCTTTGCAAGAAACCCTACCTCATATGACCTTACGTGACAGAAATAGCAACATTGAAAACTATTGAAAATGCCATTTAACGATGGCAAGAAAACTAAAATCCTTATGAAAGTTAATTTCCATAGACACTTTTCAAAATTAAATAGTTGAGACACCTTACATTTTTCTCATAATTCTAAAAATAATTAGATCACAATGTGGATTAATTTCTTGTCACATTTAATTTTTTAGACAAAACCTGTTGTTCAGTTGTGAGCACCAAAAAGGAAAAAAAAATCCCCAAGTGAAACTGTTCCGTGTTACTTTCCATTTTTGCCTTTACATCTTGCTCTAAGAAGATAAAGATTAGCTCTCTTAGAATTAGGACTGCAGACCAAGATGAGATTTGTCAACTTATTCCTCATTTTCCAAAAGTGATAATACTAAAGTCATTAAACAATCAAATTGTTGATTAAGAAAGAAATCATCACATGAACTCACAATATTTCAGGTAACAAATTTGACTGTTCGAAAATCTTATTATCAAGAGCCAAAAATGTAAAAAATTATAGATAGAGTATCCTGGCAGCCATAATGGGCTATTAACCCAGGATATCTTGGTTGCCAAGATCTTTGACTTACGTTAAGAAAGAGCTAGGTTCTGATCCTAGCCCCATCGTTCACTGTCTGGGTGACATCAAGTCTGTGGTTTCTTCACCTGTCAAAGTGAAGTACTAATAACACCTGCTCATGGGGTTACTGTGAGGACGAAATGAGAGAACGCATGTAAAGTGCTTAGCACAGGTCAGGGTCCAGTTCATTTTAGAAAACTATACCGAGGAAGCCAGCATGACTTTCAGCACATTGCAAAGTGGTGTCCACTTGGGATCAAACTAAGACTTATAGGTAACAAAACTGCTTTGTGATGGAGAAAGAATCAGACTTGCAGGGGACCCACCTAAATCCCCAGGCTCTGAGAGGTTTGGGGATGCTTCCGAATGAAGCATGCAGCGACAGCCTTAGTTAATGCCATCGCCTGGATTTCCCAGGAACTAGGTGACCCTTGGACTCCGAGCCACCTGGCTTCTCACCTGTCGTGGCAAAGCTCCTGAGGACAGGGCCTGGGCCAGGTGACAAGGAGGAAGCCTGCAGGGATGCTGGAGGGCCCTGCCAGGAAGAGGATGCTGAGGAAACATTCTCCAGCTTCACCTCCGCTCAGGGCCGGGAGACCAGCCGCGTGGGCGGGCAGCGTCTGTTAAGGATAACCAGGCTCATTCACGAGCTAAAATACTCCCTGTCCAGCTGGGGCGGAGGCGATCTAGTGGGGAAGCCAGAAATCTGGATCCCATAAGGCTAAATGGAGAAAGGAGCTCCCCACGCCCACGCCCCAACCCCACTGGGCCCTCCTTTCTCTACTGCCCCTCTCTGAGCCACCCTGCTTTCCTATTCTGCCACCCACGCCCACCACGCAGCCTCTCCCAGCCCCTGCAAGGTGGCAAAGCGTGGGCTATAGAGTCGGACTACCCAAGTTCAAATCCCAGCTCTGCTACTTGTTGCCATTTGGCAAGTCACTTATTCCTTTGATTCTCCATTTACCCATCTGTAAGATGGGATCAATTCATTACTTATTTCATAAGTGGTTGTTAAAGGTTAAATTGTAGGATACAAACTTCTCAATAAATGCTAGTTCTTAACATTCTTAAAGTTATTCCCTGAGTGTCTAGTTCATGCTGGGCACGGTGCTAGAAGTAAGGGGTTTGATGGGAAGCAAAGCAGGTCCTCTGATGGTCCCCTGGAAGGAGGGAAAAGATGTCAGTAAGTCACCACACAATGAAAATGGCAATGCGAAGAAAAGGTACGTGGTGCTAGGAGAATATAGAACAAAGGGCCAGAAAGGCTTCCCAGAGATTGCGACAACTTGGCTGACATCAGAAGGAAGCATCTTCAGCTTCTGCCCTGCTCACCTACCTGGTCCCCTGCTGGGCTCTAAGTACTCAAGGACGGAGACTGCCCTTCCCCGTCCTCAGGAGTGAAGCCCTGAGCTTCGCCCAGGGAAAGCCACAAGCCATCACTGGTGAGCTGTGTCCTCCCTGCCCTCTGGCCTTAGTCCTGCCAGTGAAATAAAATGTACGTGTGTGTTAACCCAGGAGGGAGTCCTGCTCCAGCGTAGCCAGGCAGGAAATTTTGGGGGAAGGGTCCTTTGATGGCAGCCACGACTATGCACTTCCTGTGAAATGTGTGGATACTTTGGGAAATGCTTGAGGGGGCCATGGTTCAAGGATGACTATCTGATGAGATTTAAACTATGATAGATTTAAACATTCAGATTAGCCTACGTGAGGTGAACCAGAAAGTGGATGAATTCTTCGGGTGACAATCAAGTCTGTAATTTCAGCATTAACCTGTCATTACTGTACACTTTGTTCAATGGCTTCATTTTCTCATATTTATGAGCCTCTTCCGGCGGGGTCACCCCTGCTCCAGCCCATATGGGCCAGTCCCCACCTCCCACGATATGCCGCGGTGGACCCCTTCACACTTCCTAGCCCTGCCCGACCCTGTGCGTCTTCCTGCCTGAACTTCTGCTAGCCCGATAGCCTAGTTTGTCGTGTGTCTTCTGTGCAAATGTCTATGACTCTCTTCCCCAAAAGCAAAGTTGACCTTTCGACTGTCTGTAACATCTGCTGGCCCTCTGCTCTGTGGGCTGGGCAAGGCCAGGGCATAACTCTTTGCAGTCCCTGTGTCCCCCTCACAGTGGGCACTCAGGAAATTCCTGGGAAATTGACTTGACTGCAGCTCTGACACCCTGTAAGCTAGACCCTCTTCTTTTCGTAAAAACCAACGATATTTAGGAAGAAAACACCACTGCTGTTTTATCACGTCTTCATTACGTTTTGGCTTCCAAATCTTTGATTCTTTCAAGTATTTTCCTTATCTTAAATCCTACCCTCATTTGAACTCTGAACACATTGTTGGAACATTGTAAAAATTTAATAATAATGCATTTTATCCTATATTTATTCACCCAGAACTATTTTCGAATATGTATGTATGTGTATATATATATATAGATAGATAGATGGCAGCATAACAGAGTCGCGTGGATATTTATAACGTTTGACTCACTCCAGAACGATTCCTGGGATTTTTGCTGGGTCAGCCATCTGCCTGCTGTACTGTGGGATGCCTGGTGTCTCACTGGAGAGTCTCCCCACCTTCGTCCCCTTGTTTAGTTGGGTGACAGCTTTCCCCAGTGGTCAAATCCAGCCCTCAACCTGCTTGTCCCGTTCTGCCACGGAAGTTAACTCTTGAGTGATTACAGAGGACATTACTGAGGTGGTACCCTCGTGTCAGAGGTGGAGGGTAGGGAGGGGAGAAGAAGAGAAGGAGGGGCTCCCAGCTGCATGACTGTCAGGGGCTTCTGCTGGGGGAATCTGACAAGAGTCAGGAGGTGAGAGGAGGACCGGCTGCTTAGCAGCTATTTATAAGCCTGTCATATGGGGAAGTGTGTCTGGCCGGCAGAAGCAAAGGGGGGTGGCGGACTGAACTGGCTCCTTATTTAGCTTTATGACACACACGCAGCCCAACTGTGAGAACCCACTCTGTGTGGAGACACCTGGTCAAATCTGCCTCCGCCAGACGGTGGGAAAGAACATTGACATTTCTCAATGGAATTGAAAAATGGCAGTGCAATTGGGTTTTCAACAAGAACAATAAACTTTTTCTACCTCCTTTTCCTTCCTTGCTCAATCTCTTGGGCCTCATATCAAATGAACTGACAATCCCCCCAGCCCCTGCCCCCGGGGGTCCAGGCCCCAGCCTGGTAGCTGGGCGGCCTTAACCAGGAAAGAACAGGAGCGGAGTTAGACACTCCGTTCAGCTGGGCAGGAGCAGTCAAAGGCTGGAGATTTTTACAAAACCAGCTAAGCAGCAGGAAACAGAGTGCCTATCGGTCTCCTGGAGTGGAGAGAGGTTAATAGTGTGGTGAATTTGGGGTCCGTTTGGGGACCAGTGGTATTTAATGTGTTTATTATTGATTTGGAGGAACAAGTGGATAGTAAGTTAGTGAAGGCTGTGGAGGGCACTAAGTTATTTCACTTAGTAAACACCACAGAGAGTTGTGGAGAATTCAGGAAGGATTTTCCATGGAGTTAAAGAAATTAGAAATGAAAACGTCTTGTTAGATGATGTACTCTGTCCCTCTGGGCCAGCACAGAATTGTTGCCAACAATAGAAAATATTTCCTAGAGTTTAATTCAACCTCATTTTTAAATGCCTTGAATGTGCTCACCTTCCCCTGGGAATATGGAAGTTTTCAGGCTCTTTCCTAATGCCCATCTCAAGATTTTCTTTTTAAATTTCTCCTACTCCGCATCACAGGTATACCGTGGGGAGGAGAGCTCTTTGTGGCTTTCACTTTCTGTACAACGCAATAAAGGTAGACCATTAACATTCCTCCTAGCCAATTCTGCTCTAAAGTAATTCTTTCATTTTTTCTTAAACTGTTTTGTCATTATTCATTCTTCCTAGTCCCCAGTTTCTGATATTTGCCCCATTTCCTAAGCCTCCTTTCAGATTCCAAAAGTAATATGATTCCCAGGCCTGGCAGATTGTCCTGATGGCTCCATTTCCAGTTCCAGAGGGAATAATATGAAAATGTTCTTCAAATGAGTATTTATAGAAATACCTATTTGTATGTCTGTCTAACACAATGGCCTGTGGTTGAAGCTCAAAGTCCTAAAAACCATATTTGTCTAGCGAGTACGTTGAAAACCCATTTCCAACCTGCCTTACAGGCTCATTGCCAACATTCCTGAGTTCCAAGTATCTACGTGGCTCTAACTATTTGTGTCTCAGTTTACTATCCCCCAGCAAACTGGTTTGCTGTTTTCAATTCCCAGAACGGGAAGTTCCAGGCTCTAGTGCAGCAACAAGGAGCATTTCTTATTGTTTAAAATATTCTTGAACATGCTGAGAGATGGAGCAGCTTGATGAGAGATGGCTCTTTAAATAAATGTAAAATGAAAAACATAATTGATACTTCTCACCCTGATTGTTTGACAAAATCAGGAACCTGGATAAACATGATTTGAGGATGAAATAATTTGTATCCAGCCAAAACAATGGAGAACCCCAATGTTTAACTCAACTGTCAATCATTTTTTTCTTCCCTTTGGTAGTATCTTTCCATTTGTGCCCCTGCTGCCACTGTGCAAAACAGCCTATTGACCTCCCTCCTCCACAGTAGACAAGGAAGAGATGACACAGAGTAGACAAGGAAGAGATGGCACAACTCCAGCAACTCATCTTCGAGTAGGAAAGTCAAGAAAAATATTTAACAAATGTAAATAAAAGAACTATCAACTTTCTTAGCAGTTGCAGTTTGATGACAAATGGAACCCGCCATCTTGTTTACAGTACGTAGCAGGAGAGCTAGCCTCATTTGTGTTTCTTGTCAAAAATCAGATATTCTCTCCCTGAAAATGTACCTTCTCAGCCCCAAGTGTGCAGGTTTGGGAGGTGGAGCTTTGGGGGAAGAATAGGATTTTAGCCCAGCCAGCTGAGCCCAATCTACACTGGTAATCCTAGGGTGACAGATTTTGTAGCTAGATCATTCTCACATCAAAAATGAATGAAATTCAAAAGCCATTGCCATGAGCAAATTTAATAATGGGTTAATAATAGAAAATGGATAACTTTTATCTTTTGAAGTGCTTCCCAATGTCCAGCTCAGTATCTATTTCTGTAGGGTACTCTGGTGAGCGCTGTGGCATGCCACTACATCCTAAGTCCCCCTTTAGCCCCAGCTCCTGGGAAGGGGGGTGGGGTGGTGACTGTCAGCCAACCCACTCTCCAGAAAATGGCTGGGGATGGACAGAGCTGCTTTGGCCCAAGTCACATCCCCTCCTGCAGGCAGCCAGTGACAGGCCAATTTCACCTCCCCAAAATGGTTTCTCCTGGGAGCTCACCCCAGTGAACTCCCTGCATGCTCCTTCCCAGAGTCTGCTTCCTGGGGAATGGGACTGAAGATGGATTCACAGGACAGATTTTATCTCCATTATGAAATGGAGAAGTGGAGGCTCAGGGCACTCAAACACTTCCCCTTTCATAGCACTTACCATTATTTTATTGTTTAATTATAACTCTCTCCCACTCCTATCAGAAACTGCCAGAATCACTGAAACACTTTCAAAACTTACATGTCAAAGTCATACCCTGAACTGCTACCCAACTCGATTAAGTCCAGGCAAAGGTCTCAGTGAGCGGGTTTTGAAAATCTGCCCAGGTGATTCTGAGGTTGTCCTGGTTTGAGGACAGCTGGGAAGAACAGTCCAGTCTCTCTCCCACATCATTTTGTGCCCAGCACCTAAGACAATGCCTGGCATATGGCCACACCCAACAAATGTTGAATTAATGAATGAATTCCTTAAGATCACAAGGCTGGTTCATGACAAAGCCCTAGAACTCCTGGCCCATTGCTTTCCCTCCTGGAGGCATTAAAAAAACAACCACCAAAAAAACATTCTTAGCAATATGTTAATCATCACTCCTTTGGCAATTGTTTGTTTAACTTCTCCTTAAAATTCCTCTCAGCAATGGCAACAAAAATAAAACCACAAAAAAAAGCTGCATACAAATGGGCTCTCTTAATAACTTCACCACCAAGGTATTATGGTAGCTCTCTACCACCTTCCCCCACGCCGGAGTCATCTGTGCCCCGAAGATGATGGATACGCATATTAGTCTCTGGTTGTAATGAACACATCCATTATAAAAGCAATAGTAACTGCAACAGGGATTATGTGTGTGGTGAAAACATCTCCAGTGCCTTGTAAACACCTCAGCCTTCTGGCAGCCCCCCTGTGGGCCTATTTACTGCCTCCTCCATGCAAGGTAGCTACTGTCTAATTATACACAACTGGCTTGGTTAATCCTGTATAATAATAATTAAAAACAATTCATATTTTTTTTCTTTTACTCTCTTTATTAACTTTAAACTTTTTTAAAAAGCCTCAGAGGTCCCTGTAGAATCAAAAGCTTATTAAAATATCAAGACATGTGAGCCTTTTCAAGTGCATATTATTACATTTGTTTTTGTTAACGTGACAAGGCCCGAAAGAAACTCAGCAGACTTTTGTAGATCAAAACAAAGGCGCAGTGAGGGAGACTGGAAGGCCCGTGCAATGTCACCCAGAGCCATAAAGAGAACGGCAGGCTCCAGGGAGCCTCCCGCGGCAGCCATGGGCAGGGCAGCGTTGGGGGAGACAGAACACAGCAGGGGCAGCTGCCCCACCTCGACTGTGTGGAGCTTGTGACTCCGGGGGCTTTTGGTGACCTTGGTTACCTGGCCGGTGGAGCCCTGGTGGCAGATCCAGCCTATAGCCACCGGGATCCGAGGAAAACTGGGGCAGGGAGGGGAAGGCACCGTCCCAGGCCCTAGGCTGCTGCCCGGAGGCTCAAAGTGAACCAGGTGAAGTGAACCAGTGAACCGCCGCTTGGCCTGTGGGAAAATAAAAGAGTAACTCTCTCTTACGTGCATAGACCCTGTGCACATTCTGGGAACACACGTGCAATGAACACTCCAGATCCTCCCCGCAGGCCACAGATGAAGCAGCAGGCCCGGCCTCCGGGCTGCACACTTCAGGCCGCCCTTCCTTGATTCCGTGCCCTGTTGGGAAACTGCCTTTTGCCTTATTTTACTTCAACTCCAGGAGTGCTGGGACCGAGTTGTGTACATGGTATCATTGGGCGGCTGGCTTCCCTGGGGTGGCCTCAGCCCCTGAAGGCGCTCAGATCAGCCCAGGTAAGACTTGTTACTAAGTCCCAACGTGGACCCTTATTCCCTAACCGAGAGAGAGAGAGAGAGAGAGAGAGAGAGCGCGCGCGCGCGCGCGCGCGCGCGCGCCACGCATTCTGTGGAGCACCAGAGCCTTCGGCTCAAATGGCTGCGGTGGTGGGGAAAGGAGAGATTCCCTTGCTTACCCACACCGGCTAATGAGCACTAAATAATTTTAATTGGCCTCGAGAAGCAGAGGAGCATGCAAACCCACACAGGCCACACAGAGGCAATTATTATTCTGAGCGAAAAATGATCTACTGAGCACCTTCTGGGGTCAGGCGCTCAGCTAGGTGCTTCACAGATACGCACCCGCCTCCTTGGGGCGGGGAACTCTGTTACTCAAATCCAACACCTCCTACAATGACTATACTCACCGCATATTTATTAGACGGATTAACTCATTCGTAATCGTCACAATAACCTCACATGAACCATAAGAATTCCCATTTAGCAGATGCAGAAAGGGAAGTTTGGCAAAGTGCCTGAGTTCTCGCTTCCAGTACATTCTTCCCTTGCCTTTCAGGGCACTGTACGCTCCTGGTTTCCATCCTCCCTTCCCCTCGATGGTTACTCCTTTTCTCCCTGATCTCTTCTTCATCTCAGAGCGCCCTCTTCTCTAAATGCACTCCCTTGTCGATCTCACTGAATCCCACGGCTTTCAGTACTGACAACTCCCTGGTCGGTATTTCCAGCCCAGACGTCTCTCCCACACTCCAGACGTGTCTACCCAACTGCTGCTCCGCGTCCATCATCTCCGTTTGCAGGTGTACTGGATATTTCAATCTCAACATGTCAGAAATCAAACTCCTGATACTCTCTCTCAAGCCGCCCTCCCCAACTCAGTGATGCCACCTGCACCCTTCCCGCTGCTCAGGCCAAAAACTGTGCCACCATCCCTGACTCTTGTCTTTCTCTTGAACCTTCCATCCTCTATCTTCAAAATACATCCAGTTTTAGACCTCTGCTCTGTCTTCCAGTATTGACACCGTGGCCTGTGCCTCCATTAGCTCTTGCCTGAATTATTGTAGTGGGTAGCCGGTCCCTCACTTCTATCCTTGCCCCCCAATCCTGTCGCTAGATCACACCATTTATCTGCTCAAAACCCTACAATGCACCTCATTTCCCTCAGAGTAAAAAAATTAAAAAGTCAAAATCTTCAATAGTCTGTAGGGCCCAACATGACCTGCTGCTCTCCTTTTCCTATCACATTTCATCTTTAACTGCCCCCTCAGCCCCTCAGCTCTAGCCACCCTGGGCCCTGCCTTTGTCTTGGCTGTTTCCTCTGCCTGAAATACTCTTCCTCCAGAAATGCACAAGGCTAACATGCTTTCAATCTTTGTGCAGATCACTGTCTCAATGAGGTTGCTGGGACAGTGCTACTTTGTCCATTGAGATAAATACAGAAATGAAAGTGCGTAGGGACTTTTACAGCAATGTGACATTGCCCTGACATCCACACACACGGTCTCCCGAGCAGGGTGTAGGCCAGTCCAGGTATTGCTGCACTCAGGGGTGTCACACATGGTGTGAGCTTACACACTAAGTCACGCACAGTAGAACCATGAACTGCTCCACAACAGATTGAAATTTTAAAAACTAGTTCCTTGCCGCAGTGAGTTTGAGAAGAATTAACTCCCAGAGAGCCCTTGGGTGTCGAGGAGGTTGTTTAATGTCAAACCGGGAAGTGGAGGTTGGGGAAGAATTCTCTCCATTCCCTCCAGCCGACCTGACATGTTCATGCTCTATGAGTTTGTTTCTCCTTTTTTCCTCTCATTTTTTCCCAGGACTTTTATTTCTCTTTTTCCCCTAGAAAGTTGTATGTGATCCACTCCGTTAACTCGGAGAGGGAAGGGGGAGAGGCAGCGCCACAGAGACAAGAACACAGCTGCCGATCTTGACAGCTGCTGCTTCTGCTACTGAAACTGGGAATTAACTGAATTGGAGAGATTGGATGGAATTAGCAAGCTGTTGGATGGGCCCTCTGGGGATTGGCTCCCGTGGAGCTGGTAGGGATGGGGGCTTGGGGACGAGGGACGGGGCAGGGAGCTCCCTGAAGACCCCGTGGTGAGCACCCACCCTGGTTCCACTGGAGCTGCAATCAGCTGTCCCTTGAACTAAGGGGCTCGGTCTCCCCAGCTTTGCCCCTTCTCAGAGTCATTACCTACCTCCCCCCGGAGCAGACACTTTCCTCCTTCTCCTTCTATCACCTGTGGTAAAGTAGTTATCTTGATCAGGGAAGCATGAAGGGCTCTGACATTTTAATTATCATCTGTCTCCTTGAACAACAAGAATAAGAGGAAAAACAAATCCCCTAAGAGTTACCTGCTGGAGGGTTTTGCCAGGTCTCGTTTTACCCTACCTCTTGTCCTGCAGTTACACAGGGCCTGGGCTGGGAGGCGCAGAAGAGAGGACCTGTGGAAATGCAAAGCTGTGTGTGGCCAGCGGAATGGAGTTGAGATGCGCGTGAAGAGGACCCCTCATCCTGGCTCTATAATTTAGCACTTCTGTGGATCGTAAGCAAGTTACATAATTTTTCTTTGCTTCTGTTTCTTAATCTGAAAATAGCTTTAGTACCAATACCACTAGACTGATGCAAGGATGACATGCCCAACATGTGTCTAGGCCCTTAGCACAGACTCCGATACTTTGCAAGTGCTGAGTGAGCCGTGGTAGCAGGTGCTTTCAGTGAGTTATGTTTATGTGAATTTTACCAACTTCTGTGCCCCTTTTCCTACCTTTTACTCTCTGCTTCAGTGTCGTAGGCAGAATAATGCCCCCCCCCATGATGTCCACATGATAATCCCTGAAACCTGCCCATCTGTTATGTTATATGGCAAAGGGGAATTAGGGTTGCAGGTGAAATTAAGATTCCAATCAGCTGAATTTATCAAGGATTATCCAGGAAGGCTCAGTGTAATCACAGGACCATTAAAAGCAGAAGAGAAGGTCAGAGGGATGCAATGTGCAGACTCAAGCCCTGGCTTTGAAGGTGGAAGAAGAAGGCCTCAGGCAAGGAATGGTGGGCAGCCCCTAGAAGCTGGAAAAGGCTGGAAAGGGATTTTCCCTAGAGCCTCCCGAACGAATGCAGTCCTTCCCACACCTTGATTTTAGCCCTGTGAAACCCCTTTCGGACTTCTGACCTGCAGAACTGTAAGAGAATAGATTTGTGTTGTTTTAAGCTAGTAAGTTTGTGGTCATTTGTTAGAGCAGCAGTAGGAAACTGAAATATATCTCACCCTGTCTGGTGTTTACAGAGCTGCAAGAAGGCAAAGTTCTTATTTAACAGTAATTTAGTGTTTGGCACATGCTCACTGCGCTCCTGCTATGTTGTATGTTGCATTGTCCTGGGGTTTTGGGGAGGATGGAAGGAATGCAAGACTATCTGTGAGCACTTACTATCTAATTGGGGAAAATAGACATGTACATGTGAAATTTATGATACGAAGTGGTTTAGGACAGGGGTATTCACAATGGGGATGAGAGTTTGAAGGGTTAGCTGGGATCTGGATATTCATAGGCTTGACATTCATATAGAAGAATTATATACGTTTTATGATGTGTGTATGAAAGAATGCAGCTGGCTTGACTTTCTGCCTTCATGATTGGTAAAGACAGACAGTGGTGCAGAAGTGAGGATGTGTCCTAACTCCGTTGTTTCTTAGTTGGAAACCCTGGGATATATCACTTTATCTTCATCTATAAAATGTGGGAAACACCCAGAGGATTTTTATAAGGTTCAAGTGAAATGTGACCTTTGAAAGTACTTTGTAAACTATTAAGAACACATAAAAACAAGCTTTTCTCTTCTAATCTCTTTTGTAAAAGTTGGTAGTCTATATCCAACTTTCATCCTCAGAAGTTAAGCATAAAAGCTAATGCGAGCAACCTCTGGCTTAATCCAGAGACTGACAGATAAAGACCAGGGGTGCTTTTGGGAAATTGTTAATTACAGGCAAATAGCTCTTCTTGTATAGACAGGTATCTTTGTAAACACCAGAACAAGGCGGCTTCTAGAAAAGCAATTCTAGGAAGTAGAAACCATTTGCCCAGGATCACAGGATAAGCAATGCATAGCACGTGGCTGGAAAGGGCAGGACTTTCAAGATTCTGTCTAGATAGACGAGACTGATGTCACAAATCTTGCAGTGTCAGGGTAGGAGTCACTGTGCATAAAAGCTCTCTGGGGGTGCAAAGATGTATAGAGGATTAGAGCCTTAGGATTAGACTTGACAAGGAAGTAGGGATAAATCCCCAGGGACTGGACCCCCAAGGCAGTGTCTGGTCTGATGGCCATTTCTATTTCTGCCCTGGCCTGAGACCATACAGCCCCACAGGTCAGCCGTCACTCTCAGACCTTCGCAGGGGCCCCAGCCCACCCCACCAGGTCACCCTGAGCTGCAAATGAGTTGAGGCCACCTGAAGGCAGAGCCTCTCATAGTGTGATTCTGGACCAGCTGCATCACCTGTTAGAAATGCAAATTCTTGGCTCCGACCTCGTGTGGGAAACTCTGGGGGTGGGATCCAGCTCTCTGTTTCAACAAGCCCTCTAGGGGATTCTGGTGCCTGCTACTGTTTTAGGACCGCTGCTGTCCAGTTATAGCATTGCTTCTTCCTTGAGGCTTTCCTGGCATTTCTCCTTCCCACCTTAGAATATATGACTCTTTCTTCTGGGCGCCCAGTGAGGGGAACAAACAGTCCTGGTTTTACCACTGAGGGTTCCATGATCCCAGAAACTCCTTTGTCTGTGGCAAATCGGGATGGTTGGACATCCCAAGTAGGATTTCATTAATGAAAGTGGCTCTACCTCTAGCTTCTTCCCTGCTGGCCCTCCGTCCACTCTCGGCACCACAGTCCTAGGTCACACCCTTATTGAGCCTCCTGTGGCCGACTGAAATGTCTCCTAAGCAGTGCAAGGCAAAGAACATGGGTTTAGCACCAAGCTGAGCTCATTCAGTGCTGCCTCCATCTGCCCACCCATCCATTCGTTCGTTCATCTGTTTGTTCATCGTTGTCTACACCGTGCAACAAACGCTCATGGGCGGCATAGGAAGGGCACAGACATAGAGAGCTCAGCGATTTACGTGACCAATTGTGTCTGCGTGTCCTTGTCTGTAATTAAAGTGGGAATCCTAGCAACCTCCTTGCAGAGCTGTGAGAATAAAATGAAATCATAGATAAAGAGCCTATACCACAGGCCGGCACACTCAGCAAATGCTTGTTCCTTTTCACATTATGTCTCTCTTCTCTGATCTTTCCTGCTGCTTATTCCAGAGTAGCCCCACACTGAGCAAGTCACTCTGCGGCTCAGAGACCTCCAGAGGGGTCTCATTAGTCATTTAATAATGCCCGCTCCTCGGCCCGTATCCATGGTCCTTCCCTGTGCTTCAGACACACCCTACAAACCCACTGATGCCCAAATGCTCTCTAGGGTTCTGCTTCCTCCTCCTGGAATGCACGGCAGGCCTCATCTTCCCTGTGAAAACCCTCACAAGGTATTTCAGATATCAATTGCTCCAAGATGTTCTTCTTAATCTCCTTAATTAAACTTGAATATTTGAATCTTGTCCTATTTCGTCTCTTAACTTTTCATGTCTTTGTGGACTATATCTATCCTGGTATCCCTGTAGGACCTGGCAGAGAGTAAGGGGATATATACAATCCTGCAGGTGGCAAATTCATTAAGAGATTATGGTACTGTGACGTGGAATGCACAATGACAGAGCAGCATACGGGGCGCCGGGGGTATGAGGGCACCAGACTCATCTTCAGAGGAGCAAGGAAGGCTTCCAGGAGATAAGGACACCTAAGCCTGGGTAGAGTTTTGCCAGCTGAAGGGCATTGGGGTCAATTCTAGTCTCCATCACGTAGTTGGTCAGAATATTTCACCTGTTCATACCCAAGCTAGTGGTGTAGGCCATGCATTCTCTAAGGACAGAGCCAACTCAACGCCCACAGGTGGCAGGAGGAAAACACGAGTGAGACAGGCAAGCTGTGAGAGATATCACTGACCAAAGATCTCGCACTGCTCACCTCTAAAGGGGGCGCGGCTCCTCTCTGCCACCTAGCATTTCCAGGTAGGAATGCATGCCCTGTGTTTTCAGGTTGCCTGATTTTGTAAGAGGAGCCAGAACTTCTGATGTGTAGGTGAGATCTTCTGATATTTAAATTCTGGCCCCTTATTCATCTTTTTAAAAAATTGTAGACCCCACAGATGGGCTTAATTCATCCCACAGGCACAAGCTGGTGAGCTGTCTTTTAACTTCCCATTGGTCTTTCAGGCCAATGCCTAATGGTGTCCACTGAGGGTCCTTTGCCACCAGCACTCATGTCCTCATTACTCCAGCACCTGCTCCACTGAGGCTCTTTATGGGAATTGATGTGGTTCTTTACTGAGCCTCGAGAGGGATTTACTCTGACACCACAAGGACTGGAAAATTACAAGTGATTTCAGAGCCAAGAGACTGCGAGTTGTCCAATTCTCCTTACCACTTGTGATAATGATATATTTATCTCTTGATTGTAGCAAATTACATAATGATTTTTTAACCCAGATGGATGTATAAGTAATAGATACACTTAATTTGGATAACATAAATTTTAAGAAGAAAGCTAAGTCAGGAGAATGCTGGGTAAGTAATACTGTATTAAAAGGTGGTACCATTACTAAACTTAAAGGTAGACCTATTGCTAAGATAAAATTACTCAAATTTCTACCTTTAATTGTGCTTTGTCTTAACATTTTGGAACAATTGAAACTTGCTCTGAAATGTCCCCTGCCTTGGCCAGGTCCGTGCACACGCACGCGCGCACACACACACACACACACACACACACAGAGTCCCAAACTTGCATTTATGTATGAAGACGTCATGGGGTCTGTGTGCCTGAGATGATTTTTTGCTCTCTGTGACTTTGATCAGCTTTCCTTGAGATCAAAGAAAACACTCAATACCTTATGTGTCTTAAGTAAATGATTAAAACAACTTCATAATAGAAATAGTACAATTTTCACATTGATGACTAAGAATATAGATTAATACAATTGTACCTAAATCTAAAAAGGAATGTGAAAAAATTTTTTTAAATGTTACATAAGGATGTTTATCCCTAGGAGATTTTAGATTACATTTATGGAAATATCAGTCAGAAATCATGTAAGGCTTATGAAAATAAAAGAGTTGCTCTAAATTCTGGTCTATTTTTTTTTTTTTCAGCTAAATTGCTTCTCTACAGAGAATGCTACTGAAAAAAGGTGAAAATAGGCCAAGAAGCACCATGGAAATTAACAAAAGCCCAGAGTGGTCTTCTTAATAGAAGGTATCCGCTACGTTTCCAAAATGTTCACGAGTGAATGAACCCAGGGTTCTATTAATATAAAATGCTCTCATTCAGTATTTAACTTCATGAGGATTTCTACACAGCACATATATTCTGATTATTTTAGTGAAATTGTCTATTCATATAATGGTTTCAAACGAGTTAAATCCTGTGTAGAAAAACAATGTAGTTTAGTTTGAAGGACAGGGAAAACCCACATTTTCTAAGCTACATTTACTTTCCTCTAGTTCTGAAAGATTTTTCAGCTTTTTAAAAGATGACAATTAGCATAAAGTATTTCCTGGGCATCTCGTAAGGCTGCAAACTAAAGAAAATTGAAATAATGGCCCCTACGTTTGGCTTCCTTCCTCCATAACTAAAAATTCTTCCATATGTTTGCTGTCTTACCCCTCCACCCCCACCACTCAATACCTTTTTGATTTCTGGAATGACTGATCTTGTCTTCCTGTTTCTGTGTTTTGGCTGTTATTGTTTGAGAACAGTAGGATTCCACGGGAATCGCTCTATGGCAGAAGCAGAATATCCCTCCTTGTTGGGGTGTTGTGTCCTTATGTCGATGACTACATCACTCTGAATTTGGAGGCATCAAACCATTAACATGGGTACAGAGTGCATTTTGTCATTGTAGCCTGAGGTCCTTAACCCTCCTGAGATTTCCAAGAGTCAAGGAAAAGACCAGTCCTTTGGCTGTGGGCAGCCACAGATGTGGCCCTGTGCAGGGGCGAGGAGATAGCACTAGATCCCTTCAGTGCCAGACCTCTGCAGAGCTGCTAATTACCGTTGACAATAATACAGTGACTGCTGCTTCTCTGGGCTTAGAAAAATGGACATGCCACTGGGGCAGCAGCTCAGACTAAGTCAGGGACAGTGAGTTGATCGTGCCTGAGCACCTGGCTCAAATTAGAGCTTGTTAAAGGGCATCTGGGAACCATGCTGAATGGACTCGCTTCATACCAGAGATGATTTCATGCTGAGAGCCATTTGAACTCCTTAGTTCACCCAGAATCAGGACAGGCATTAGAATTCAAAACCCTGTCAACTCACTGTGTCAGCTCCTTTGTGAGGGCAGAGACTATCTCTAAAATCTTCACATCTTCAATGCACTTTAGACTCAAGTTGAATTCATATATCCAAAAGCAAACTATTTAAATGCTATACTCCAGGATTTTCTGTACCTATTGTCTACGAATTTTTCTAGTTAGTTGATTTTCTTCTCTCCATGGTATTTATCTGTGTGCTTAGGTTTTGTGTTCCCTCTTCCTCTATTTAAAACTGTTCTCAAGAGTGATCTAGAGTCAGTCATTTCTACCTTAGTGAGAATTAGAGCATGTATATCGCTTCTCCCAAATGTATCTGGTTGTCTGTAATAACAAGTTAAGTATGCCAAGGCAAGTTTTAATGATAAGAAGTTCTAACATTCAAACAGGGCTAGACTGAACTTAGATCTTTCATAAACATTTTAGTTCTTTCCCATCCATTCTTAGTCAGGGGCCTGACATTTTCTTCCCTTGGTGGAATAGCCATTAGCATGATGGCTCTCCTGCTGTATCTAGCTGACCATTTAGAAGTTCTCTGATATTTCCCACCTCCCTCCTTAGGAGTCCTTTCCCCTGCGGTATACAAGTTAGGGAACTTATGCTCTTCAAAAGCATAGAATAAAACTTAATGCTAAAGAGGCCTGAAGGTCAAGGAGCTAAGATAAGATTCACAAAACTTGTCTCCTGCCTTTATAAAATGTGGGTTGCCATGGTGATGGAAGGATGGGAATTAGGAAAAGATGAGGGTATGTCATAAAACTTTTGTGAATGTTTTCTCCTCTGAGTCCAGCCTGGACCAAGATACTGCTTGATTCTCATTGTGTGATGAAAATGCTCAATAAACACACCCGGATTCTTTGTCTTATTATCTCTGACTTTTCTGTGCTATCCTGAGACCTTAATAGGACCCGTGCTGCTGGAGGGCTTATAGGTTTATACTTCTACAGTGTGAATTTTAAGTCTTATTTCTAATGGTGGAGTGGAAGATGGTTGGGATTTCAAGCCTCATCAAGTGCGTGGATGATTTTAGTAAGGGTCAAGGAAAAGAGCATGCTTGCGGTTGTACTGTACAAGTGGGTAAGGGAGACCTTATTGCTCCATCCTTAGGAGCCACTGCAAGAAGGGAGGAGGGCATGATGAGTCTTTCCTCATGTTTTCCTAATGAGTGCACAGAGAAACCCTATTGAAATATTTCTCATTGACTAAGCACTCTTAGTTGAGGGCCCTGTGTCTCTTATACAGAGAGAGATGGCTGGAGCCCTCATCACCATCTCTTTGTTTGTTTATAGGTAGTCCAGATTCACAAAAGAAATTCTAAGCAAATGCATGTTTCAATGCTAGAGAAATCTGGCCCCAGACTCCTCTGTAGAGCCCCTGGCTTGGGAGAGCTGGGCTAGATCTCAAGTGACTTTTATCCCTCAGACCCAAGGTCTATGGCTTAAGTCTGTCACTTAGAACCTCATACCAATGTTGGCCCTGCAGATTGTACGAATCAGAAGGCCAGAAATGGCAGAAAATGGCAGATACAAGAGCAAGAGAGAGTAAAATTCTTCTTAAAGTCTAGATCATGTGCCCTCTGCCACCCACTCCATGCATCCTGGTACCAGAATCCTACCTCGGACCCACTGGGCTCTCTATGGGGGGAGAAGCAGTTTTCCTCACGAGTTGGAAGAGGCCTGGTTCACACACCAACTGTGTAACAGGGGACGGGGGGACTGAGGGAGAGAGACAGAGGTGCCTACAGGGAAATCGAAAAAGAGTATTTGTGTAGACAGATGAGATTTCATCCTCTTTTTCTGCTTGACTGTCCCAATCCACTTGGAGTCTAATGGCCTAGTGGTACCTGTGATTTTAATCAACATCACGACCTGTCCTTATCCTCCTCAAAGCTCCTTCTGGATTCACGGACAGTTTCACAAACCCTGATGCCCCTGTGGTCCAGGGAAGTCAAGTCAGTGTGTGAAGCGGCCCGTGGCACTGCGGGGAACTGGCAGGCACGGTGGGAACAGCTACTCAGATCCCACTGATGGCTGTCGTGAGAAAATGCATTGCCAGAGATTCCAAATGTTTAAATGAAGCGAGGAATTCATATTTTTATGTGAATCACTTGTTCTTAGATTGCTGGCTCAATTATGACAAAACACAACACAACAAAACAAAAACCCCACTTTGTACCAGATATAGCCCATGGATGGCCGGCTACCAATTTTTGCCTTAAGGCTTAGACATTAAAACAACATTTTCTGAAGTTGATCTTAATGAGTGTTACATGGAAAAGTGTGTTTAGGAAATTCAAGACAGAGTGAGTAACTAATACCCAGTGAAGGCAGTGCAGTAGCTTATACTTTAGGAAACTCCAATAGCAATAAAGAAGAGGACAGTCTCAAAAGAGTCTATCTAAATTCAGCAGCTCCTGCCCACCCTCACTGCTAATGCCCTGATCCAAGCCGCCATCATTTCTTGCCCATATTACTGCAATAAATAACTTCCGAAGTCATCTTCCTGCATCTGTGATTGTCTCTTACAGTTTATTCTCAACTCTGCAGCCAGAAGGGTCTCTTTAAAACATGCCGGAGCATGTCTCTGCCCTGTTCAAAATCCTGCACTGGCTCCCATTGCACTCAGAGTCAGAGCTAAGGTCCTCAAATGGCCCATAAGGCCCTGCGTGCTCTGGCCTCCACTCCTCTTTGACCCCGTGTCTCAATCCTCTCTCCCTGGCTCCCTCCGTTCACGCACCTCCCACCCTTGGGCTTTTGCACTGGCTGTTCCCACGGCCTGGACTACTCTTCCCCCAGATAGCAGTGTGTCTGACTCCCTGTAATGAAGAACCTACCCTGCCCATGCTACTTAAAGTCATCCGTGTCTACACCTGCATTAACCTGTCCTCTTTTCCCTGCTTACTTTTTCTTGTCATCCACAGTATAGATCCCTTTCAATATGTAATGTCTTCGTTACAGCTGTCATTTATTGATTTTGCTCCCCCACTGGAATGTGAGCTCTGCAAAGGTGGGAATATTTTTTGTTTTGTTCACTGATCTATCTTCAGGGCACAGACTAGTGCTTGCACAAAGTACGGTGGGAGCACCACACACATCTTCGTGAATGAATGAACGAATGAATGGCATTAGGCATGGAACCCCATCTCTGCAGAAGCCCCGTGCCCTAACACGGGGCTAATGCTGTGAAGGATAAGGCCTGTGCCCTAGGGCCTGCTGTGTGTCTGGATTGCATCTGGAGTTGGAGTGGCAATTTAATGTCTCAGGCACTGCACAGTGCGTGCGATAGAAAACAGGGGGCTCCTTCAGTTCTGCCTCCGTGAAGGTGCTGCAGGAGCGCACCAGCCTAGAAGGGGTCGGGCTGAAACAGCCCCTAAGGAGCAGAGCCCCTGCTTCCACTGCCTCTTTGAAATCTGGTCTCCGGTGACGTCTCCTTGGCAAAAACCCAGTCCCCACATCCCTGACTAATGTTCCACTGAGAGTTTGAGATAGCAAAACCGTTTCTCCCAGGAGCTCAGAGTGAGCCTGGCAGAAAGACAGGCAATGTGTCCCCGCGTGCTGGCAACTGGCCTCACCTCAACATCTGTTCCTTCGTTTTTCCTGTTACCACACGCATGGCAATTAATTTTTAACTCCGTGAACACAGACCTCCTGCCACACCACCCACCATCCTTACTCCCTTCTTGGTGATCTTCTTTTGGATCTACTCTTGGCAGAGGAACATTGCCAAGGTGTGATCCCAAGTGAGCTTTACTGAGGGCGTCAATGTATCAGTGCAATCTTAATCCAACCTCAGCCCACCACACGCTCTTGTAATGAAACTGCACCCACTGCAAGACAATATGGGCGAAACTTTCAGCTTGAGATCGTGAATTGCTTATCATAGCAAAGAGGACCTAATACTGATTAAAACTCCCCATCCGTCATCTGCCCAAACGAGTCCCACCCAGGAAAAGCCTGGGATTAATGAAGGGAATTTAGGAACCTAGGAAGGGCCTCACAGCCAGCCAGAGGCTAAAAATCTAGGGAAAAGGATTTGCAGGGAGCTGTCCTGTGAGAACTATGGACCTTTCTTAGGTACCTTGCCAGATGAGGCTTGAGAGGACAGCTTTTAGCCTCTGGAGCTCCCAAAAGTTAGGGGAGAAACCAATTGAACTATTCGCATAGGCTATACTTGAAAAGAGGTCAAGTGCTTGAGGCTGGCCTGAGTTGGGCTGTCCGTTGGGCTGGTCTACACTGTCCCCAGCTTTGATCACATTTAATTCTCCCTGCAGGCCTTTGCCCACCTTATACTTCTACCTCCCAACCTAATTCCATCCATCTTAAAGGGCAACTATATCCTTTCCTCTCTTGTGACCCTTCCTGACTACCGTAGTCTGATAAATCCAGCATCTGGGGATTGCCTGGGATCCCCAGCCTAACCACCCAGCTTAGCCTCCCATTGCTTTGCATTATTTCGTACATATCAATTCTTTTATCCTACCGCCTTGTCAAATCCTATTCTCCAAAAACAATGCTGTTACAATAATGTTATCATAGTGAGGTCCTCAGGGGAGATGGCATGAATTCCAGAGTAACCAGGATAGTGTGATATTAAGGAATTGGGGAGTGGTTCCCACGTGGAGAACAATGATATCCACACTGGGGGTGTGTACTCCAAGGGGCTCACAAGATGATCCACTCAAGTAAGAGAAGACAGTGTTAGAATTTCTGCTCCCATTTACTTTGAAATTTCATCCTCTCAAGATTTCCATTGAGAGTGTGTGATTGATCACACATGCATTATATCAGCACAGCAGTATAAACATGCACATATTTTATCAATAAATTAATACGTATATACATTCATGTGGCACATAGCAATGATTTGGTCAACAACGGCCCACATATATGAGAGTAGCCCCATAAGGTTAAAATGGAGCTGAAAAATTCCTATCATTTAGTGATGTCATAGGCATTGTAGTATCATAGTGCAATTTTTAAAATAAATTTAGTGTAACCTAAGCGCTCACTGCTTATAAAGTCTACAGTAGTGTGTAGTAACGTCCTAGGCCTTCACGTTCATTCATCACTCACTCACTCACTCACTCAGAGCAACTTCCAGTCCTACAAGCTCTGTTTATGGTCAGTGCCCTATATGGGTGCACCATATTTTACCTTTTATACCATATTTTTACTGTACCTGTTCTATGATTAGATATGTTTAGATATATAAATACTTACCATTGTGTTCTAGTTGCCTACAGCATTTAGTGAAGTTACATGTTGTATGGGTTCATAGCCTAGAAGCAACAGGCTATACCATATAACCTAGGTGTGTAGTAAGCTATTCGCACAAGGATGAAATCATCTAATGATGCATTTCTTAGAAATGTCTCAAGTGACACACGACTATTAGAGAGACTAAGTCAAAATTGTTTTAGAGATGGAGTTTGCAATTAAAAAGGCTTTCAGATAATTGGAATAGAAATCCAAACAGAAAGTAAACATCTTGATCTGGCTACATATTCTTGAATAAAATAAAAAGTGATAATCTGATTTTTAGAGGTAGTAATCTGATATATTTATCATAAAGAGTATAACCCCAAACCATTGGCGTTTCTTGCTATGATAAATTCTATGACTTTTGAAGAATTTTCCCTTTTAAAAGTGTTTGATTCAGAGATTCCAAAATAAAGATGAGCAGTTTATTGATATTTATTAACTGTGGGACCAGGGACAGTGAGTTAAAACTCTGGGTAAAGATAATCAATGAGGTGAGTCTGGATGGATCCTTCCAGGTCCTTAATTGCTAACTGCAGCTTTCTGGCTATGAGGGCAGGGGTGGGTGAAGGAGAGAGAACTGAGTGCCTACCATGAGATAGGCCCAAGGGATTGATCCAAGAGATTGTGTCAATTTTATCTAATCTGATTTTACAATAAAGAGTTAACCAGCAAGCCTGGGTCTTTCTAACCCTTTATTTTCCAAAGAAAAGACTGGCTCTTGGCTGGCTCCTAAAAGATAACTTCTTAGTTCTTGAAATATCCTGCCTGGTAAGAGTATTTTGTGTTCATGGGCGTGGGCCAGGCTGCATTCGTTTGACCTTGGAAGGAACTGGAGACTGAAGAGCTACAGTTAGCCATGCGGCTACTCCATGCCTATGTCACCAACCCCCCATAAATGCCCTGGACACCAAGGCTCAGGTGAGCTTCCCTGGTTGGCTATACTCTGTACGTATTGTCACACGTTGTTGCTGGGAAAAGTAAGCATTGTCCATAAACTCCACTGAGAGAGGACAACTGGCAGCTTGTGCCTAGTCTTCCCTGGACTCTGCTCTGTGCTTCTTTTCTCTTTGCTGGTTTTAATGTATGTCTATTCATGGCAATAAACCATAACCACAAGTAAAACAGCTTTTCGGAGTACCACGAGTCCTTTTAGTGAATCACTGAACCTGAGGGCTGTCTTGGGGAACTCCAGCACAGCGATGAGTCTGTCTGTGATGTAGTTCATTATCCACCACGCGATCCTGGTACACGGAGCAAGAAGCTCAGAGAGTTGAAGCGACCAGAGCCAAGGTCCCAAAGCAGGACTCTTTGTTACTAAAACTTAGATTTCCTGAGATAAAATACTGGCTCTGCCACTTACTAGCTATGTGACCTTGTCCAAATTATTTAACATTCCTGTGTCTTCAGTTGCTTCCTCTGCAAAGCAGAGTTGGTAAAATAGTTGCTACCTCTGTAAAGCAGAGATGATAAAAACAGCCTCAAAGGGCTATTGCTGCTGTGAGGACTTAATGAGATAGTGCATGTAAGGACACTTAGCAGAGTGCCTGGCATACAGCAAACACTTAGCAATTATTAGTTTACATAATTACAAAGATGAAAGCGGTCCTTAACACTAGATTTATTCTAAAATTGAAGAAACAGGACACAAATGTATAGCTGTGTGCATGTGTTAGTGCATGCACACATACATACATGCACGCACACATGCATGCATGCACAGACACACATGCATGCACACTTATATATGCATGCACACACATGCACGCATGCACACATATCCGTATCAGCTACTTCCAAGTCTCATCCCTGCTGCTCCTCCACACAGCCATTTACTTCACGTGTTGTTGATCCAGACTGACTCTATCAAACTGGAGAGAACAACCAGGGCTCTGCTCTTCTCCTCTCCTGTTGGATCCAGCTTTGCCTTAGGCTGAAGCTGATGCTGATGATAGAGTGGAAAGAAAGAACGAACCTCAGTTCTTGATGATATTCTTGAGCTGCTGAAGTCTTGGAGTCAGCGTTTCCTTTGGATTTCCAGTACAAGAGATAATGCATTTCATTATTGTTTTAGTCACTTTGAGTTAGGCTATTTCTTATAACTCACAACCAAATGTATCTTAACGGATACAACTGACCTTCTTGGTTGATTTTCAACTTTGCTACTCTGTCTTAGAAAGTATAAAGACAATGAAACTTTTCTTGCCTTCTTTCAAATAGGGTTCCTCAGTTGCAGGAAAGAGAAAACCAACTCAAACTGGCTTGACCACAAAAGGGGTTCGTTCTATTTGTTCACATAACTGAATTCCTGACCTTCAGGTGAGCTTCGGGTGTGGTTTGACAGGGGCTCTGGCTCCATTTCTCTATGCTTTTACAGCTTGCTTTATCTCTCTGTCAGCTTCATCCTTAGGCTCTCCTTGTAAGACAATGAAGAGACAGATTCTGTCTGTCACCCTGTCAGAAACTGCTTCCCACCCCCTGGCACCTCCTTGCTAAGTGTAGTCCTTCTTTTGTTTAATGTGTATCTTAGTCTGTTGAACTATTGTAACAAAATACCATAGACTGGGTGGCTTATAACAACAGAAATTACAGTTCTGGAGGCTGGGAAGTTCAAAGTCAAGGTGCCAGCAGATTTAGCATCTAGTAAAGGCCTGCTTCCTGGTTCATAGATGGTATTTCTTGCTGCATCTTCAGATGGCAGATGGGACAAGGGACCTTTCTAGTGCCTCTTTTACAGAAGTACTAATGGGAATTCATGAAGACTCCACTTTTATGACATAATCACCTCCCAAAGACTCCACCTCCAATACCATTACCATGGGGGTTAGGATTTCAACATATGAATTCTGGATAGGACACAAATATTGAAGTCACAGCATTATGTCCTTGGTCCCCCAAAATTTATGTCTTTCCTACATGCAAACTACATTAATTCTATCCCAGTAGCCCCCAGAATCTTAACTCATTCCAACATCAACTCAAAAGTGTAAAGTCCAAAGTCTCATCTAAATGTCATCTAAATTAAGCCAAGTGCAGTGGCTCTTACCTGTAATCTCAGCACTTTGAGAGGCCAAGGCAAAAGGATCACTTGAGGCCAGGAGTTTGAGACCAGCCTGTGCAACATAGTGAGACCCTGTCTCCACAAAAAAATTTTTAAAAATTAGCCAAGCATGGTGGCATACACTTGTAGTCCTTGCTACTCAGGAGGCTGAGGTGGGAGGATCCCTTGAGCCCAGGAGTTTGAGGCTGCAGTGAGCTATGATTATACCACTACAATTCAGCCTGGATGACAGAGCAAGACCCCATTTTTTAAAAAAACAACAAAATAAATAAATATCATCTAAATCAGAGAAGGGTGAAACTCAAGGTATGATTCATTCTGAGGCAAATTTCTCTCCAAACCTGTGAAATCAATGTGTTATGTGTCTCCAAAATACAGTGGTGGCACAGGCAAAGGATTGGCGTTCCCATTACAAAAGGAATAAATAGGAAGGAGGAAGGGAGTGAAAGTTCCTGAGCAAGTCTGAACCCCAACAGGGCAAATTCTAGTAGACCTTAAAGTCCAAAAATAATCCTCTTTGACTCAGTGCTGTGTCCTGCAGGCCCACTGCCCACCTTCTGAATCCACTGGGATGGTGGTTCTGCCCTTGCCGCTTTGCTGGGCAGGAGATGGGCCCTCTTGGCTCCCGGTGGCCTACTTCATTGCTTTGGGTGGCCTCACCACCATGACTATGCAGGCTGCTGACCAAGCTGCACAGCGGCCACTGGAGCTGTCCCCAGCATAGCCAAGGAGCATGGTGCTGGAGTGTGGAGAGCAGAGGCTGTCACGTGAGGCAGTGTGGACCACACTTGCAGAGCTCCTGCCGATGCAGGTGGCCCATCTCGAGCAATAGCACCTGGCCTTCTTTCAGATGCCTGACTAATCTCCTTATTAGTGCTGTTGTTGTTGTTGTTTGACCAGACCCTTAGTATACTTTCCTGAATAGGTTTTCTCATTCTTTTCAATATGGATAAGCTGAGGATATTCCAAAATTTTGAAGTCTGCTTCCCTTGTAATTAACAACTCCATCTTTAAGTCATTCTCTCTTCTCTTATTTTACTATAAGCATTAAAGAGAAGCCAGGCTGCACCTTTAACACTTTGCTTAGAAATTTCCTCAGGCAAATATCCCATTTCATTGTTCACAAGTTTTACCTCCCACAAAACACTAGAACATGAACAAAATTCAGCCAAGTACTTTGCTACTTTATAACAAGGATCATCTTTTCTCCAATTTCCAATGATGTGTTTGTCACTTCTGTCTGAGACCTCATCAGAATGGCCTTTACCATCCATATTCCTACCAACATTCTGTTCAGGATTCCTTAGGCATTCTCTAAGAAGACTGAGGCTTTCTTTCCAGCTCTCCTTTTTTCTTTCTGGGCCCTCACCATAATTACCCACGGACAATCCATTCATGGCAATGAGACCTTTTCTAGTGTACACCTCAAAACTCCTCCAGCCTCTCCCTGCCACCCAGTTCTGAAGCTGCGTCCACATTTTCAGGCATTTCTTACAGTAGCACCCCCACTCCTTCTTTCTCAGTATCAGTTTCTGTCATAGTCACTCTGAGTTGCTGTAACAAACAAAGTACCATAGACTCGGTGGCATATAAACAACAGAAATTCTTTTCTCACAGTTCTGGAGGCTGGAAGTCAGAGATCAGGTTGCCAGCGTGGTTGGGTTCTGATGAGGGCTTGCTTCTGGATTACAGGCTGCTTTCTTCTCATTGTATCCTACATGGCAGAAAGAGGGCAAGAGAGCTCTCTGGGGGCCCTTTGATAAGGGCTCTAATCCCAATCTTGATTAGATAAGGGCTCCATGCTTGTGACGTAATTACCTCCCAAAGGCCCTGCTTCATTATACCATCACTTTGGGGGTTGGAATTTCAATATATAAATTTGGAGAGGGGCCCAAACATTCAGTCCATTGCAGATGGTTGGGGGAAAATAACCACAATATCTACCACACACATTCAAATAACATATTAGTAAGCACTGTGGTGGCCATGGAGGTACACTGCTCATATCTCTTCAAAAGAAGTTTCTATTATGCATGTATTCAGCTGCCACAGGTGGACCCACCACGCTGTTTATGTCAAGGCAGGGGCAGTAGATCCAGGCCATTCCTGCTCACTGTGGGACTCTTCTACTTTCAGTCTTGCTCTTGAGCTTCCCATCAGCTTGGCTTAGACTTTCCAAGAAAAGCGCTGTACTCTGAAGCTCCTCCTAACCAATTTTTGTTGTACATTCCTTCCCAGGGGTTGAGTCTGCATATTGGTCTGATGCTCCTCAGGCCCCCTTTGCACACCTACTCCTGCTCCTTCTCCCCCTTTTTCTTCATAGGCATTTCCCCCAGTAAATCTCTATCACAACTATGTCATTGTGTCTGCTCCTTACAGGCCCAAACTGACACAAGCATCTACTGCATATTTCAATGTTGCACACGTTTGAGTTCAGATGAAAGTGAGCAAGCATCTCCTTAAATTTTGCGCCCTGGGGGTCTCACTTGTCTTCCTGTTACATAGTAAATATTTTAGGCTGCTACATGGTAAATATTTTAGACTTTGTGTGCTATATAGTCTGTGTCACAGCTAAACTACTCAAAACTGTCATTGTAAAACAAAAGCAACCACAGCCAATACACAAGTAAGTGGATATGACTGTGTTCTAATAAAACTTTATTTACAAAAACAGGCAGCATCCCATTAGGGCCTGTGGGTTACTGTTGGTTGATCCCTTATAGAAAGAATTGGTAGGAGGTAAAAAGAAAGTAAAGAGTCAATTAAAATAGTTCAAATGAGAAATGATGATGAATTGATTATGGTAGAGAAAATGAATGAAAAGTTTTAACTTTCTTCATATTATCAAATTAATACATATGATAATAATTGTTATGAAGTGAAATTTGTAGGAAAATGCAAGGAAGAAAAAAGTTAGCCATAACTGCTCAACCTAGAGAAAACCAAGGCCATGTGTATTCCTTTCAGTAATTTTCTATGTATATATTGCCAAATTCTCTATAGTTTTGAATTATTTCTCTCAATATTATTGTATCATTAGCATGTCCCCATACCGCTAAAAATTCTTTAAAGAATTATGTTTGCATGGAGATTCCTCAAAGAGCTAAAAGTAGAACTACCATTCGGTTCAGCAATCCCACTACTGGGGGTTTCCTAAAGGAAAAGAAATCATTTTATCAAAAAAGACACCTGCACTTGAATGTTTATCACAGCACAATTCACAATCGCAAAGATATGGAATCAACCTAAGTGGCCATCAATTCATGACTGGATAAAGAAAATGTGGTATGTTATATACCATGGAGTACTACTCAACCATAAAAAAGAATGAAATAATATCATTTGCAGTCACTTGGGTGGAACTGGAGATCATTATCCTAAGTGAAGTATCTCAGGAATGGAAAAGCAAACACCACATATACTCTCTAATAAGTGGGAACTAAATGATGGGTGCAAGTGGGCACAAAAAAGTGTAAAGGACATTGGAAATTAAGAAGAGGGGAGGGTGGGGGCAGGGAGGGATAAAAACTTACCTATTAGGGTCAATGAACACTGTCCTGTTGGTTGACACACTGAAAACTCTGACCTCAGCATTATAAAATGTATCCATGTAACAAACACTTTTTTACCCCTTTAATACTTTGAAATTTAAAAAAAGGAATAGATTCTAGAAAGAGTTAAGAACACAATAAAAAAAAAGAATTATGTTTGACGGCTGTATGGTATTCTTCTGTATAGCTATTATGTAATTAGTTATTCCCTAATTGATGTGCTTAAGACTGATTCCAATATCTCAACAGAAAAGGAACTTGGAGATTAACTTGATAAAATCTGTTTTCATTTTTTGAATGATGTTGTGGTATCCAATATTTGGGAAAAGTTCTAGAATTCATGGCCTTTTCAGGAAGTTGTAAAACGCATTAACATATCAAAAGCCCTGAGAATTCTGTAGTAAAGAATAAAGACTTTGTTTTAAGGGAGCATTTCCCAAATATACATGCTCATTAAATTCTGCCTCCTTCCTTTATTTTGGCTGAAGACCTAACATTTCCTGCAACAATCTAATACTTCAAGGAACCCAGTTTGGAGAACGCTGCTACTTGGGTTTTTCCGTTGGAAAATGAGACTCACAAGCAAAACAGGGTCAGTAGAATGCAGTTCTATTAGAAGTATGACTTGGTAGCTTTAATAGGTAAACTTTCAGGAATATAATCAATGAATGTGAATATAATACACTTGTTTGTATTATCTCTAAAGAATCTTTTTATTGAAATTAGGGAGGGGATCAAGAATATTTCAAATGAAGATGGTAGATGACCACTGAACCGAGGCAAGAAACCATAATAATTTATTAATCCTGCTACAATCACAGTCTCAAAGAAAATGAGAGTTAGAACTCGTCGGGTTAAGAGTTATAGATTTCTATAGTTAGAAAGGAATGATAAATGGTGAGAATAGGTAGGATAATTTCAGAATGGAATATAACAGCCGAATATTATTTATATTTTATTATATATCAAGAGTATTGCAGTGTTAAAATTTCATCTTGAAATATAAATCTAAAGACATATTAATCTGCACCTGCATTTCTGAAATAGTGAAATCCTCAGATGAAATTGGCACTCTGTTCATCTGTCAGTTCATTGATACTCTTGTCATTTTGTGGAAACAGAAAAGGGAATGAACATTTTCTGTTTTCCAAGGAGTTCTTTTTTTTTCATGAACTTACATTAGCAAAAATCGGTTAAATATTCTTCTATTGGGCATAGAGATTTCAGCAGCTATGTGTGAAGGAAAATTACTATTTTATAGCCAATGACAAAAATTATGTTTGTATTTCTAAATATAGGGAGGCCATATAAAACACTTCAGTGCCACTACAAGGGGCAGACTCCAGGCTGCACCCTATTTAAACAACTTTCAGACTGTCACATTATGAAGATGAGGGAGGTTTTATAAAGAGTCTGAATTAAATGTCATCAGCCTTGCAAATGAGACCAAAAAGCTCATACAATATCTCTATTTTTAAAACTAGTCACCTTAATCATAAAGTTTCAAAATTGGAAATAAATAAATAAAATTAGAGAATTTCTTAGTCTTAACTTGCATAGATATTGTACTTGCCTCAGATTGTTAGGAAATGATGAATAGTAAAATCATATGCATGTTTTACAAATAGCGCGCATTCATGTTTATATACGTGCTTATATGTACCAGTTTGGTTGATACTGTAGCAAAAGTGTCTGTGCAAAGATTTTTCCCAGCAGTACTTTCCTATTCCTATGTCACAGCAATAAACTCTCCGTCATGATTTAAACTAATCTGTAATACTCAGTAATAGTTAAATCCACTGTAACATGCATTCCTTCTGTCATCCTTGCTAACTCACTGCCTAACCTCGTTCAAGACTGAAATTCTGAGCCCATTCACATTTTTATTAGTGGTAAGTCAGGCTAGACAGCAGCATATTTATATTTATGACTTCAATTTACCAATCGTTTTCTAAACTGTGTTTACCAAATATCTCTTTTCTGTGCAAAATGCATTCAGTTCTCCTTCCTCCAGACCAGCATTTCTAAAAGACACCAGGTCCATGGCAGAGTGTTCTGAATTTATTATAGACATGGGAACTACAGATTTTCTAAAATAATTTTTTAAGAAAAAATTGAAACTTTCACCTTGGCCTCTTTTTTCCCGTTTCTTCTATTGTTCCTCCTTTACCCAAATGTGATCTGTCAATATTTGAGCATGGGGCATCGGGTCCCCATCTCTCCATTCCCCTTGTGAAAAGCACATGCCATTATTCTTTTTGTCAGAAGAAAAAGTGAGATGTTTCTTTCAATATTATATATTCATCTTTTGCAGGGCTGATACTACAATCTCCTTGGGTAAAGTTTACTTTCAAATGAGCCATAAAAGAGAAAAAACTAATGCCTCTTAGTGATAGAACAAATTCCAAATATATGAAGTTGATGGGATGTTGGGATTGGTTTTCTAAATTAAAATTATATTGCCGTAGCCTCTTATATGAACAGGGCATCGTAAGTCAGCATTTTCTCCCCTTTCCTTCATATAAAAGCAACAAAGTAAATGAAGAAAAATTCTGTAAACATTATTTTCAGTGAGAAGATAGGAGACAGATATAATCAACGAATTCTAAAGTAAATATAACGGCCATAAAGCTTCTAGAGAAAACATGTCGGAACATCTTTATGACACCAGGGCAAGAAAAGATGTCTTAGGCAGGACACAGAAAGCGCTAACCACAAAAGGAAAAAAATAATGAATTAGACTTCTTCAGAGTTGAAACTTCTGCTTATTACACGACACTTTTTTTTCTTTCTCTTTTTTTTCCTTCCTTCCTTCCTTCCTCCCTCCCTCCTTCCGTCCTTCCTTTCTTTCTTAGACAGTTTTGATAATTATTGGTTCTGTTAGTGTAAGTGTTTAATGGGCAGGGATGTTATCTTTTGGGGTCATAAAAACATTTTGTAATTAGTTAGGGATAGCAGTTGCACAACACTGTGAATGTACTAAGTACCACTGAATCGTTCACTTTAAAACAGTGAATTTTATGTTATGTGGATTTCATCTAAATGAAAAGTGCTGAGATGCTAATCCCAGCATCAGTGTGTGACAGTCCACCTAAAGTATTGCCAACCTGGGGAGCACAGAAAGGCAAAAGGGTCAAGTCATCTATAAAGGCAGAAATTACGCAAATTAGGCTGGCTTCAAATTTCCCCAAAGAAGTCAGCATCTCAACAATTTAAACTTAAGGAAAGAAAAGTGTAAATCAATGATTTTATATTCAACCAAACTTTTATGTCCAGCAAATGCAAAGATGACAGACAACCGTTTTGAACATGCAAAACTCAAGGGATAGCAGGAGCACTTCTAAATCGGCAGAGGAGGCTGAGGCGGGAGGATCACTGGAGCCCAGGAGTTCAAGACCAGCCTGGACAACATAGTGAGACCTCATCTCTACAAAAAATAATTAAGAAAATTAGCTTGGGGTGGTGATGTGTGCCTGTAGTCCCAGCTACTTGGGAGGCTAACGCAGGAAAATTGCTTGAGCCCCAGGACTTCGAGGCTGCCGTGAGCTATGATCTCTACGATCATACCACAGCATTCCAGCCTGGGTGACAGAGTGAGGTCCCATGTCTAAAACAAGAAAATAAAAAATAAAATAAATAAATAAATAACTTGGCAGAGTAAGAACATCAAAAAAAACCTCTTCCTATAAAAGCAATACACAGCTTGGCAAAAGTTGTCAAAGCTAACTTTTTCAGAACTCTGGAAATCAATCAAAGATTTGCCAATCAGAGGAATATTTATTTTTAAAAATGGCTGAACTTTGATGAGTTTTGTGTTAACTTGCTCTATTCCCACCTCCTTTCCCCAATTATGTGGTAGTCTTGAAAACCAGCAGCTTCACAGCCACAGTAGCTATGAAAATCAATGCCTGGAAGCCACTGGAGAGGACTGGGTTTGGAGCTCCCCAAAAGCCCCACACAGAGAGAATTGTCATTATTTGATCTGTCAGCTCCCCCCCCCAAAAAACCATTTAGAAACATTTTCTTTGTTTGAGCTGACTCAGAGTTTACTCAGTGAGAAAAACTCAATCCCAAACTATTTGTTGCAATTGTTTAATGTCACGGCTGCCTGAGGCAGGACTACCAGTTGGGGCAAACAAGAGGCTAGCCAAAATAGTTAAAAGGTAAGTGTGGGTAATAAAAGACCCATAGGAGGTTGTGAAAAGTTCTGACATATTCCTGGGAATCTAAAAGGCCATGTGGACCCTAGGCCAGGCGCGGTGGCTCATGCCTGTAATCCCAGCACTCTGGGAGGCCAAGGCGGGTGGATTGCTCGAGGTCAGGAGTTCGAGACCAGCCTGAGCAAGAGCGAGACCCCGTCTCTACTAAAAAATAGAAAGAAATTATCTGGCCAACTAAAAATATATATAGAAAAAAATTAGCCAGGCATGGTGGCGCATGCCTGTAGTCCCAGCTACTCGGGAGGCTGAGGCAGTAGGATCGCTTGAGCCCAGGAGTTTGAGGTTGCTGTGAGCTAGGCTGACGCCACGGCACTCACTCTAGCCTGGGCAACAGAGCGAGACTCTGTCTCAAAATAAAAAATAAAAAATAAAAATAAAAGGCCACGTGTGTGTGTAGTGCTGTGTACATGACCAGGAAAGAACTGAAAAGGCCCTAATCTCTCAGCGCTGACAGAATAATACAGTTCTTCGCAAGCAGGAAGTCTAGGCTAAGGCAGAGCTGTAAACTTTCCAGGTATTTAAGTTTTATCCCAATACACATGCAGAGCCCCTCAACGAAGAGGGGGAGATTTATTGGTTCCAGCATTTAAGGAAATGTCTGTCCAATCATTGGCTGAGCACGTAACTATTGAAGAACCAAGCAGAGACTACAAGGGAGATATAAAACAAAAATTACAGACCATAAAAATTATTTCAAGAAGCCATTAAACAAAAAAATAGCAACAACAACAAACCCTGGGAAAGAGGTATATGAGTCAGGGTTCCACAGAAAAACAGAACCAACAATATATGTATAGAGAGAGAGAGAGAGAGAGAGAGAAAGAGGGAGAGAGAGAGAGAGAGAGAGACTGACAGAAGAGAGAGACAGCAAGAGACAGAGATTTATTATATGAAATTGGCTCAAGCAATTATACAGGCTGATAAGTCTCAAGTCCTAAGAACTGCAGTCGGCAAGCTGGCGACCCCGGAAAGCTGATAGCGTAGTTCCAGTCTGAAACCTGATAGGCTCAAGACCCAAGAGCAGGTGTTTCAGCATGAGTGTGAGGGCAGGAAAAAATCCACATTCCAGGCAGGAAGACTTTCCTCTAACTTTTATTTTTGTCTATTCAGACTTCGAATGTTAAAATTGTGTATATTTTTATTTTTATAAAAATAATTGATAAAACTTTATTCATAAGAAAGTAAATTAAAAAGTGAAGTTTATGTTTAAAAGCTGACTTAGAATTTTGATATTCAGAATTATAATTTATTGTGTTGCCTTTTAATTTTAATATATAAGTTGAACATTTTGAAGAAACATAACTTTTGAAAATTATGTGAAAATATTAAATTTTTTGTTTGATTTAAATTTTGAATGAACATATATTCAAATTTCATATACTTTGAGGATTACTACCTTTTACATTTAATGCTTTAGATGATTTTGGGCAATAGAACAAAAATTATGTGAAAGTTTTAGTTATTACAATATAATTTTGCTCGTGGTTACCACAGGTTTGAGAGGTGGAGAAATGGACATGAAGTGCATAATAGGTAGGGGTTTTCTTCTGGGGTCATAAAAACATTTTATAACTAGATAGGGATAGTAGTTGCACGACACCGTGAATATACCAAGTGCCACTGAACTGTTCACTTTAAAATGGTTAATTTTGTGTTCTGCGGCTTTCATCTAAATAAAAGGTGCTAAAAGGAAGTCAAGAAACAATTTTAAGGGATAAATATATAATACTTTATGAATTATACATGTCTTTTTTTATTGTTCATCCAAACATCAGCAGCACATCAACAAAGCATCCAGGCATGTGCAAAAATATTATTATAAATTCTTTCATCTTTTATATTTTGCTGACATTCACTCATATAAAAACCATGCTTTTATACATATTACTCAATTTTGTTGTTATGAATCTATATTTATCAAGGTAGAAGAAGAAATCATATTTTATTGAGTGCTAGTTTTAATGCGTAACTTTCAAATAGTAAGACACATGATGAGTTGGCCTACATTTGTGCTCCTGCCCCAGACCTCCCCGATGCGATGGGTGAGCCTGTCCTAAAGCATGGGGCGCATCAGAAGACAGCGAAAAGACAAAGCTCTGGGTAGTTCTTGAAGTTCATCCAGTGATGCGTGGAGAATGTTAGATAATGGGAGATACTTACTGAGTGCTATTTTGGGGTAAATGATGAAATCCTCAATTATGGAATAATTTTTCAACCTGATTTCCATATGTTTAGTCTGCATGATTCATGTAATACTATTTCCAAAGACAGTTTACATAGAAAAGGAGACTTTAGAAGTTTATGACATTGGCAATATCATTCCAAAGGACTTTGCCAATCTCTTAAAATACACATTAAAATATGCATTATGATAATTATTGATCTGAAATCAGTACTAAAAATAGATGATTGTTTATCCATCAGTAAGTAAAGGTTTACCTACCGACTGACTTTTAAAATATATCCAATAAGATATAGTTGGAGATGTATCCTATAAATATATACAACTATTATGTAGCCATAATAATTAAAAGTAAAAATTTTAAAAAAGATACAGTTGGAGAAAATATGAGAAAATCCCAAAAGAGGAATTTACTTACAAGACAAGTATGTGCCTTGCATTAACAAGCATGGCACAAGAAAGACCTAAATGTATATGGCTGCCACAGAAAAGCTAAATGATTAGTCAGTAAATTTCATCTAGAGTTATCAGTGCTGTGAAGAACTTTACCTTGAAATGGCAATAGCCAAAATGACTTTTTTTCTTAATGAGTTATTTCACCCCTTTTACCTTCATGAAATAATCTTAGGCACCTGACAAGCATCCTCTGGTAGCCTCATCTACAAACTCCTTGTTATTCTCGGTCCTTTGTTAAAAGTTAGAGACTGCAGACATTATGAAGGTCAGGAAAGTAACCTCCATTTCTTTTGTAGCTAACTTTCAGCACTCCTGACTCCAGCTGTTTTGAGAGCTGATGTCACACGACAATTCTAGGAGGGTTTGATTGACAATGCTGCATGAGAGCCCATCCAAAAAATTAATCTGTGTTGGAAACAGTGAGACGCCCTCAGGACACTCAGTCAGTTGGCTCTTTTTTTGCTTTTTCTTAGAGATAGTAAGGATTATAGCAATTCTTCTGTCCTTGAGAAAAGATATCACGCAGACATCAGTGCAGCATCTTACGTCTGTATTTGCAGCAGGTCAGCCATCTGATCTGGGAGCTTTAGTCTTCCTCACAATCATACTGAAATGTCAGTTTTGTCAAAAGATAGTATCACATCCATGCCAAATGTCTGGGTGGTGGGGCTGCCTTGGGTCATGGTGACACTATCTACGATGATGGAAGAGCTTGAAAGATGATCACAGAGGCATTGTTGCTATGTCCAAGGCATCCCCCTTTGTCAGCTCTTCAGAAACTCCTTCGTAACCATGGAGTTCGAAATAATCTTTCATGTGAAACACTTCAGAATGTCACATTACAATTGTTATTCTTCTGTCTAGCAGTGAGTTTTCATGGAGCAAAAAGAGAAAAGAGGAGAAGTGCTTTTGAATGTAAACCCTGAGAAGGCAGGGGCCAGTCCTTCTTCGTGATCTGATAGCTATTTTAATTCTTTTTTTTTTTTTTTTTTGAGACAGAGTCTTGCTCTGTTGCCCGGGCTAGAGTGAGTGCCATGGCGTCAGCCTAGCTCACAGCAACCTCAAACTCCTGGGCTCAAGCAATCCTTCTGCCTCAGCCTCCCAAGTAGCTGGGACTACAGGCATGTGCCACCATGCCCGGCTCATTTTTTCTATATATATTTTTAGTTGTCCATATAATTTCTTTCTATTTTTAGTAGAGACGGGGTCTCGCTCTTGCTCAGGCTGGTTTCGAACTCCTGACCTTGAGCGATCCACCCGCCTCGGCCTCCCAGAGTGCTAGGATTACAGACGTGAGCCACCACGCCCGGCCTATTTTAATTCTTAAAGACACAAAGAAAGATCCAAGCCTAGACACAAAATAACCTTGAAGTCCCCATAGACTAAAAAATCGGAATGGCCTATGGTCTCGAAGGTGACAGGTTACCCCAAATCCTCATGTCTGCCATTTCTTTTCTCCATTCCCTTCAACCGGAAACTGCAGTTCACACTCTCTGCCTTAATCAATGACCTTTACAATCAAAGGATAAACTAGGTCTCCCATAAAACCAAAGTCACAGCCCAGAGGTTCTACTTCTGCTATTCTTACTGACTCTGATATCTCTGTGAATGAAGGACTTGCCTTAGCTTGTCTCTTGCAAAACACAAAGGAAAATACCTTTGAGAGGAGAAAGAACTATATATCAACATAGCGATAGATTCAAAAAGGGCACATAACAGGAGGGGGTTTGTTCCTCCCCTCCCCTGAACTATCAGAGAAATGATAGAAACCAGATCTCGAACACAATCCCTTTAGGTTGTGAGGCCAGCCATGAACTCTGCCATCCGAGTTGTGAATGTCTTGAAGGAAAAGATCACAGCTCTTTTACTTAGCAAGAGATAAAAATACCATGTGCGGAAGAGCTGGGCCTGAGAGCTCTCATTTCCCCTCTGACTTCTGCTTGCTGCACTCTGCTGAAAGATGTTATGGCTGACCGACCCTCAAAAATAGACACTGTGATGGTGATATATTGTGGCCCTTGAAGAATTTAATTGTCAAATTGACATTTATCAAAAGCTTTAGTGCATTTAAAAGATAAATCGTGCAAGTTTGGTTCAGATCAAAGAGCCCTGTCCTTCTCCATTCACAGCGCAGGCCGGCTTCAGCAGTCAAGTCATGTGTGAAAAATGATCTCCGTCCACTCCCAGCTCCTTTAAGCGCTGCACTGGTGACAGATAATCAGAAATTTAAATGTTAGCCTCCTCTTCAGAAAGTTCTTAAAATAATGGAGGACCCATTGAGACCATTTGTATTTGAAAGGAATGCTAAATAATTTAGTGTGCAGGAGCAGAATGTGCTGTGCTGGGCAGATAAATGATGAAACCCCAGCGCAGGCTCTCTTCAGCAGTTGCCACACTAATTACAGATCAATTACTTCCCAGTTGTTTGCAACCTTATCAAAGAATGGTAAATTTACTGAGAGCAGAGTGTGATAAGATGACTTTTCATTATTACAGTAGATTTGTTGAAACAGCTCCGACACTGAGATTAATAAGAGCTCGCCCAGGGGTAATAGGATCCCTGCCCGTGTAGGGAGAATTTAAGAGCTGAGAACCGGATGCTAGGCGCTATCATAAAAACCCTTCCTCTCATTAATTGTTATCACGAGTGGGTTCGTCATGGAGAAGCGAGGCAGGGAAACAACTCGTTCACTGAGACTCGCCTAAAACAGTGGAGCTCTTTTCTCCCAAAAAAGGCACGTTGAAAATCAAAGGAAAGTAAAAGCATTTTGGTTTGGAAGCCAGAGCGGACCCTGCATGCGTGTTGGTGGTGGAGGCGGGGGGAGTGTACGTGCATGTGTGTGCTCTAGCTGAGTTCCATTTTCACTAGGACAATCACAGAGGGACGGCCTGTGCAGCGTCACTGTAAAGAGAATTGTCATGGTTTTTGAAGTGGATGTCAGTGGAATCACTTCAGAGCTGAGAGCAATCAAGATTTGGGGTGGCTGCTAGGATCACACCTAGCAAGATTTCCTCCTGAGGGGAAAAACTGAGAGCTCATAGAGGCCAGGGAATCTTTCAGATTTGCATAAGTAATGTGCGATGTGCTTAACACAGCACATACAGCTATGGAACCCTCTCTCTTTTAAATTGAGAAATAGCTCATTGAGAACACTTATATAGGGTTAATTTTAAGACCAGTATACCAGTCTATTAAGCTTTTATAGGCCATTTTCACCTCTCTCCTGATAATCCCAAGGCCACAGGGGGGCACTTGGAACATCTGCGGATTTGTTTATTCAAATTTGCAAGCTATTGCTATTTTAAATTTTCTGATCTGGTCAGAGGAATCTGTGGGAAATGAAGAGAAAATTCCACCAATAACTTGGGTAACAACGTTTAAAATCCTGGTGAGAATGCAGGAACAGGGAAGCTGGGAAACAAGAACCAGCTCTTGTGGAACGGATAGTCTTTTAGAAGACATTTTCGTAAAGTCTTTAATAATTTTTTCCCTGACTTTTAAAGGATATAAGAACCACAGGGTAAAGGTTGGATCTCTTTGTGAATTGTGAACTAGTTAGGGAAGGGAAGGACTCGGTGGCCTTGTGCGGCAGCAGGTGATAGCAGGGCACGCACCCCACCCTTGTTGAGAGCTGCTGATAGGAATGTGAACGGAATGTGGGTTTCCAGAAATGATGTTTAACCGAACTTCTTAGGAATTCTAGTCAATTAAGCTCTATATGATTATCCTTATTTTTTTGAACATCCTCAAATAAGTAAATGGAAGCCCAAAGACGAAAATAATTCCTCCCAGATTACTTCCTGAAGCAAACGTGAAGCCTTGCTGCAGATGTTCAATGCCTGTGATTCTGTTCCTTTGAGGACAAGCCACGGCAAATTTGAAGACTTTTCAGATGCACCCAAACAAATCGGGAAAGAGGCTAGGGGAAAAACATGCAGCGCTTAATTTGGGCAAATGAAAGGAAAGATGATAACGACTGGGGAAAGATAATATAAAGTTTTCCTACTTCAAACTTCATTCATATACCTACAAATTTAATTCATACGCATCCGTGTGGAAGGGTCTTGGGAATAACTGGCAACCAATCAGTATCTTTTTTAGCAATGTGAGCCACAGACACTAAAAAAGGAAAGTGAAAAAGTAAGTCAATGTGGCATCAATAGTAATCGTTATTTGTGTGTGTTCACCTTATGTATTTTTGCCACTACAAAAAAATAAGCAAAAGCTTATTTCTTCTTCAGAATTTTTCCCATTAAGTCTAGAAGGTAGCAAAACCACCAAAACCAAACATTTGTGTCCTCTTTTCCTCAATGGACATACGTTAGACTGTTCATAAAGTGATAATAGAGAACAGAAAGCTCAGAAAAGCCTTGGAAAAATCACACAATGGAGTCTGAGGCCTAGATTTCTCTCCTCTTCCCTTGGTTTGACTTAACTCAGTCTCGATGGTTATTTGGACATAGCAGCATACTGCTTTGCACGTTCTTTGGCAAATTTGTTTTCCTTCATTTTAAAAATCAGTCTGGGGAAACTGTGGTGGGGGGGTGCTATTACATAAAGAGGGAACAGGGAAAGGGAGCTCGTGTCGTTTATGAATTACACATGTTGAAATATTTAGCATGGACTATCTCACAGCAGATGTGTTTGATGTATTCAAACACGTGCATATTCCAAAATCACGAGAGGTGTTAGGAAAGTTGATCAGCTCTCACCACACTTCCTGCCCAGAATGCCAGAACAAAGGATCACTTGATGAAATTGAAGGGCAAAGATTTATGAGGGGTGGGGGTGGGGGGTGCAATATGAAAGGAAATTCCACTTCACATTACATTCATTCACCCTTCTGAATCTGCTTCCATGGAAATCCCTGATTCAATAATGCAGTTGGATTTTAATACAGTTAATTTTCTGACTGATCATGCCCCTTGTATAAGATTTAGCTGAGATTATGATTAAAAATAATAAAATCTCATCTTTGGATTATAAACCATCCCTGGAATGATTGACTTGAGTCTATGCAGTATTGGCAAAATTATTTGAAGGAAGAGTTAGATTTATTTTCCTTCCTCACAAGCAGTGCCTTTGCATCATTATGGAGCCAAATGAACCTTTTTGCCTTGGAAAATCTTGTTCATGACAACCTGAAATGCACATTGTTGAAGAGACTGCTTCATTTTGGTGTTAGCTGTCATTTTCCAAAACGTTATGTTTAAGTCCCATTTTAAGAATTTATACTATTTTTATTATAAAAGTAATATATGCTTATTTAAGAAAATGCAGAAAATTAAGGAAAGAAGGAAACACCTGGTATCACTCAGACACAGAGCTACTATTAACTTTTAATGAATTTTACTTTAATCTTTTATTTCCTATGCAGAGGATTTTTTACTTGCTGGCTGGCTGGCTTGTATAATATATAATCATGCTTATTTAGAATTTCGTGTCTTGCCTTTCTGACAACATTTTAGCATAAGTATTTTTATGTTATTGCATAATCTTTATAATCTTTGCAATGGTTATATAACATGTCTCTGAGATCATAAACTCTGGTTTACTTAACCATTCCACCATTATTGAATGTTTAATTTGTTCTCTATTTTTTTGCTATTGTTTAGAATTGTTTATTTGGAATAAATTCCTGTAAGTGGTGTTACCAAGTCAAAGAACATGAATATTTAAAAAGATCTCACTAATTTCAAATGCAAATAACGAGGAAAAAAATAGATCGATAGGTTTGTTTGATTCTATATTTTATTATTCCAATAATAAGCACCTCTTTAGGTAGGAGACATCAGTTGCAAGCCTTTTGAATAAACTGATGACTGTCCCATCATAAAGATGGGACCTGAGTCCTGGCTGGGTTTCAGTGCCCATTACAGACACCCACACCATTCCAGTGGCCATGATTTTTATGGGACATCAGCTTCCCAACTGGTTTGTTGACTCTTTCTAGCAAACTTTTGTCCTTTTTACATAGCATTCTCAAATACATACATACACATTCTCAAATTCCCCTTGTAGAAAACATCTACAGTTGCTGCCCTGAAGCTTCTTGATGGCATTTTCCTTTCACTACTTACGTAAAATTGAATTTGCTTTCTTTCTGCCTCTTAGGAAACAGAGTAAACTCACCCAGGGACACTCAAGGGCAAATCTGCTAACACAAATAAAGGGAGTTGAGCTGGATTTCAGAAAAGAGTATTTTAGAATGGGTAAAAATGTTTTAGACCACAGTCAGAGGATTTTTAAGAAGGATAATGATACCATATTCAGATCTCTTGCCCACAACTTCTGTCCCAAGTTCTCCCCTGTTATAGGAACAAACCCAGCTAGGGAGGCTCCCTGTCCGTGCTGTGGCAATGGGTACCGTCCAATCCACACGAGCCTGGGGCCCCTTACATTATCACAGCTGCAGAACTTTCTTCTACGGCAAAGGTGGGATCGTCCTCCTCCGCATGCCCTGAGACCCTGCCTGAACTTGTCATGGCACGTACTGGCAGCTCCGCCACGCAGGCTTCCTGCTGGGAAGCAGGTGAGTGGAGGCAGGTACGTTCCAGAGAATTGAGGCCAGGGCTTGCAGGTCAAGTTAAGGAAGTGGTTATCCTTGGTGAGGGGGCTTTTATGGGGAGAAAATAAGGTCATACTCTAAGGCAGACTATAAGCAAGTTTTTTCAGTCCAGGATTGTTAAATTTTTTAACAAATTAGCCATCTCTAAAAACTGGGCAAATCCATAGGAAAATTTAAGTCTGTTATTTCTCTTTTAAAAAAAATCAAAAGGATAACTTAGGCTGCATTTCTTTGAAGTACTAGCCTGAGTACCAACTCCTCCCTCACCCCATGAGACATTCCTTCCTGTTCACGGTGGTTCCCACTATTCCCTGTTCATTTCTCACCACCTTCTCACTTCAGTCACTCTCATCTCCTGGACAAGGAGGCTCCTGAATTTGTGACCTTCAAAATGCAAGGCTGTGCCTGGGCAGATTTGTGGGGGGCATCATTCTATATTCAATGTGACAATACCTTGCCTTCCTCATGGACATTAGGGGCCACTGTTGCTGTCTATCCCAACTCCTTTGACCATGATAACACTCTCCAGAGCTGTTTGCACTCCTCTTTCCAAATCCTTGGTTGTTCACCTGTACAATCACATAAATAATACCCTTCATATTAGCAATGGACTTGACTTCGCATTTTCTTCAAAGTGAAAACTTTCATTAACCAAAATTCTGTGAACTGTTTTGCTCACTGCATTAGTTTGATGCTAATTTAGTAAGAAAGTATAGCTTAGTCACTAAAAACTGATGTCTAGAAGAAAGAGTTGGTCATGGTTACTCAACCCTGGGAAATAAAACTGAGGTCTACAATAAGAGAGAGAGAGAATTCCTTTCCATCATATAACATTTCACAGTGTATTGATTTTGTTTTTCACCACATAAAGGTGTAATTTTCATTTACAAAAAGCTAATAACATAAGATGACATGGGAGAATGGATTTTACTTTAAATAAAAAGTCAGGCTATGATATTATGTATACAGCAGGATCCCAATTTTACCCCCCAAAATGATGTTTTATGTGCATATCAAAAGTCTGAAAGGGGATGGATAAATTCACACCTAACAGGTACAATGCACACTGTCTGGGCGATGGACACACTTATAACTGTGACTCAAATGGTACAAAAGCAATTTATGTAACCAAAACATTTGTACCCTCTTAATATTCTGAAATAATAAATACAAACAAATACAATTTTTTTAAAAAGTCTGAAAAGAATTGTTCACAATGTTAGTTGTGATTATCTCTAAATGGTGAGATACAAGTAAATTTTCTTCTTCATATTTATAAGTGTTTTAAATTAAGCAATAAACATTTATTGCCATTATTATATTTTAAAATCATGTTAAAATACCTAATTTCAGGCTGAGAATAGGTTGATTCATTTGAGTCTTTCTCTCATTGACTGCTGTATAATGTCCGGCTTCCTTAAAACATATTTTGTTCATTATCTTTGGGTCAAGGATATTTTATGGTAGGATATTGTTCTAGAATGTCTTACAATTATGAAAATTGAATATCATTCCAAAATCTTTCTGTAAAGGTTATCAGTTGTTATAATATTGAGATTATGCTCTGCATTGATAAAATTCAATGTTCATATCAAATAATTAAATGTCTATTTGTTTCTCTGTTTATAATAAAAGGAATCATACTTATTTTCACATCTCCAGGTCTGGTCTGAGGCCAACCCATTTTACTGGTCTGAGGCCAACCCATTTCACAGACAGCACAACTGAGGAAATACCAAGAAACAGGGATCAGGGGAGGAGTCAGTCTGTCTGATATTCATTAGCCTGTGATACTTTTCAGCTGAATGGTAATTCTGTGTCACTCTTTCCTTTCTAGATTTTAGGGCAGAGGGATGTATAAAAATGGCCAAAAAAAAAAAAAAAAGTTGAATGCAATTCCTTCACTGGTCTGCAAGGTGAGCACTGTCTCCTCTGTTGTTTGTACCATGTGACTAAGTATTTCTAACAATAAAGTGAGAAAAAGAGATGCAGATTATGATGAGAAAATTGTCAAAGTGTGAATATTCCTATATGGAATACTTTTATGTTTTATTTTATGAGAAAAAAATAGGCATTGTATTATGAAAGTAAACAATTTTTTATTTTGAACTCAGTTAATAAATATTATTTATTAACAGAACAACCAGATATCAGATTTTTAAAAGTAAACATCACATTCTAACAATATCCATTGAAATAATTCAGTTTTATATTAATGGGCAGAGATCTCAAAGGGGAGAGTGTTCCAGAACCATTCACTGATTTATTTATTTTACCAAGAGAAAGCACTGTATTGGATCAAAGGTAAGCTAATTAACAGAATATATTTAGATGTCCCGGAACAGAGGTTGGGATCTTTATAAACATCTCTTACATTGTTTTCTGGAGATGAAACAGGGATGTCCCATTTAGAAGACCATGTACATTACTCTTACCAAATCACTGAGCCTGTTTGAAATGATGCTACGGAAAGCTTCTCTCAGGAGTCAGTTGTGTCCTGGTGCCCACAGCACCTGGTTGGCCCTCTAGGTGTTCTCCCTGCCTCCATCTCTTTATCAACCCCTAATTCAAAAGCAGAAGATAAAGGCCATTCTCCTGGGCATATCTTCTAGCTGCAACCATCAGCATTTTCTTTTTATTCTCTTTTTCAATTAAAAAAAAAAAAAAGTAGAACTCTTTTCCAAAATCGTTGCATTCCTTTCAACTGGAGAGAGGGCCACCTGCAAGTCATTCTGCTCCTGTCCATTTCCACAGGGGAGAAAAGGGCAGGCATTGTGTCCTCTGCCCCATGGCTTCATCCTTGTCTCTATTGAAGGACACCCCAGAAACACAATTGTCACGTTTTAAGCAAGTGGATGGAAAGTGAGAATTAGAAATTTCCAACCTTTTTATTCTAATCGAGGAGCACTCTGTTGTGCAAAGGTGTCTGGGTCTGACAAATATCTCTCCCTTTGTGGGAGGAGGCCCAGGGTGACGAAGACAGACGGAGATGGACCGAGCTCGCTTGTTCCTTCGTTAATTCAATGACCATGAAAAGTAAACTTTCCTGACATAGTTTTGTGGTTCACTGCTTTTATTCCTCCTGTCCTCTCTGCGCACAGAACAACTTTTAGCTCTCCCTCAGTAATTAGTCAGCCTCAGACAGCTGAAATTTAAGTCCCTCTGAGAGGTGGTAAAAACGTTTTAAATAGCTATGACTAAAACCATTAGCCTATGCCTCATTTTTTACAAGCCTCTGAAATCCCTTCTTTTTTCTTTCAAAATTCTTCTGAGACACCAGAACCTGGGACGAATAATAAATAGTTAATTCTTGATTCCCAATTTGCTCAGGCCAACTTGTAAATAATCCAGCCTACAAAGAAAAATGGACCACCTGACCCATTTACTCTGCCCATTAATAACCTAATTCCTAGAAACATCGGACTTTCAATACTTTTCCGCAAGAATCTGTTCCTGTCAGGCAAATGCCAGTCACCATATTAGAAGTCCTGAAAAACAGATTGGTGAAGACAAAAACCACACTCTACAATGGAACCTGGCATCCCATGTTGCACCTGCCCCGCAGGTGGAGCGGGACTTCTCATGCAATCCTTCCCCCGTGCTTTAAGTGGGCTGGTATAACACTGGTACATTCCAAAATCACTAACAAAGCCAATTTGGGGAGAACTTAGAAAGTAATCAACTCCTGTGTATTTCTCCCTTACTTGATTTTTGTTTCTCAAAACTCATCTCCTGGGTCTTTTTCCCTAATCCCAGTGCCCTACACCCCACAGCTCCCTGTCAATCCTTCATCTGGTTCTACAACCCCTTGCTCCAGACCCACCACTTCTCCCTCCCTGTTACTGCTGAGCTCTCAGCCTCCCCTGCCTCTCTCAAAACATGCCCAAGATTCCTGCCACTCTCCCCATGAGGCTCTTGGTGCACGTTATAATCTAAGACACTAATCCTAATGCAAGTTCTAGAAGAGTGTATGAGAGACCCTGTTGGTCTTCTCTGTCTTCAGTGGTCTCTTAGAGTAACCATATCCTGTGTTTACGTAAATTCTAGAAATGAGTCTAATATTAATGGTAGAGATACCTTACAAGACCAATCACAAGAAAAAGGTGGTTGCCAATTTCTCCTATGGCTGGCCCTGGCCATAAGTGCAGGAATATTTCATTTTATTGTGCTTTGCAGATATCTCATATTTTACAAATTGAAGGTTTGTGGAAACCTTCTGTTGAGCAAGTTTATTGACACCATTTTTTCAGCAGCATGTACTCAGCCTTTGTCTCTGCATCACATTGTGATGATTCTTGCAATATTTCAAAACTTTTCATTATTATTGTATCTGCTATGGTGATCTTTGGTTGGTGATCTTTGATATTACCATTGTAATTGTTTTGGGGGTGCCCTGTGCCCTGCCCATGGATGAGACAGCAAACTTACTTGATAAATGTTGTGTGTGTTCTGATTGCTCCACCGACTGGCTGTTCCTCTGTCTCTCTCTCTCTCTTTCCTCTAGCCTCCCTACACCCTGCAATACAATATTGAAATTAATCCAATTAATAACCCTACAATGGCCTTCAAGTGTTCAAGTGAAAGGAAAAGTCACATCTTTCACTTTAAATCAAAAGCTAGAAATGATTAAGCTTACTGAAGAAGGCATGTCAAAAGCTGAGACAGGCTGAAAACTAGGCCTCTTGTGCCTAACAGCTAGCTAAGTTGTGAATGCAAAGAAAAGGTTCTTAAAGGAAATTTGAAGTAGTACTCCAGTAAGTACATGAATGATAAGAAGGCAAAACTGCCTTATTGCTGATGTGGAGAAAGTTTGAATGGTCTATGTAGACCAAAATAGCTACAACACTCCCTTAAGCCAAAGCCTAATCCAGAAAAATGTCCTAACTCTTTTCAATTCTGTGAAGGCTGAAAGAAGTGAGGAAGCTGCAGAAGAAAAGTTTGAAGCTAGCAGCAGTTGATTCATGAGACTTAAGGAAAGAAGACATCTCCATAGCATAAAAGTACGAGAGGAAGCAGTAAATGCTGATGTAGAAGCTGCAGCAAGTAAGCCAGATGATCTAGCTAAGATAATTGATTGAAGGTGGCTGCACCAAACAATATATTTTCGGTGGAGACAAAAACAGCTTTATAGTGAAAGAAGATGCCATCTAGGACTTTCATAGCTAGAGAGGTGAAGTCAATGCCTGGCTTCAAAGCTAAAAGGACAGGCTGACTCTTGTAAGAAGCTAATATAGCTGGTGACTTTCAGTTGAAGCCAATGCTCATTTACCATTCCAAAAATCCTAGCGCCCTTAAGAGTGTTGTTAAATCTCCTCTGCCTGTGCTCTATAAATGGAATATCAAAGCCTGAATGACCTCATATCTGTTTACAGCATGGTTTACTCAATATTTTAAACCCACTGTTGAGAACTACTTCTCAGAAAAAAAGATTCCTTTATCAAAATATTTCTGCTCATTAACAATGTACCTAGTCATCTAAGAGCTCTGATGGAGATGTAAGAGGAGATTAATGTTGTTTTCATGTCTGCTGATACAACATCCATTCTGCATCCCATGGATCAAGGAGTAATTTCGACTTTCAAGTCTTATTACTTAGGAGGTCCATTTTGTAAGGTGATAGCTGCCATATATAGTGAGTCCTCTGATGGATCTGGGCAAAGCGAATCAAATCCCTTCTAGAAAGGATTCACCATTCCAGATACCATTAAGAACATTATTCAAGGGAAGAGGTCAAAATATTAACATCAACAGGAGTTTTGAAGACATTGATTCCAACCCTCATGGATGACTTTGGGGGATTCAAGACTTCAGGGAGGAAGTAAACGCAAATGTGGCAGAAAGAGCAAGAGAACTAGAGTTAGAAGTGGAGCCTGAAGATATGTCTGAATAGCTGCAATCTCATGATAAAAGTTGAATGAATGAGAAGTTCCTTCTTATGGATGAGCAAAGAAAGTGGTCTCTTGAGATAGAATCTGCTCTTGTTAACGATGCTTTGAACATTGTTGAAATGACAACAAATAGCTTGGAATATTACATAAACTTGGTTGATAAAGCAGTGACAAGGTTTGAGAGGATCAACTCCAATTTTGAAAGATGTTCACCTATGAGTAAAATGCTATCAAACAGCACTGAATGCTACAGAGAAATCTTTTGTGAAAGGAAGAGTCCGTCAATGCGGCAAACTTCATTGTTGCCTTATTTTAAGAAATCGCCACAGCCACCCCAGCCTTCATCAAACACCACCCTGAGCAGGCAGCAGCCATCGACATCGAGGCAAGACCCTCCACCAGCAAAAAGATTATGACTCACTAAAGATTCGGATGATTGTTAGCATTTTTAGCAATAAAGTATCTTAAAATTAAGGTACATACTTTTTTTTAGACATAATGCTATTTCACACTTAATAGACTACAGTATAGTGTAAACATAGCATTTAGCTGCACTGGAAAACCAAAAAGTTTGTGTGACTTGCTTTATTGTAATATTCATTTTATTGTGGTGGTCTGGAAGTGAACTCGCAGTATCTCCAAGGTATGCCTGTATGTGTGTAGGAAATTGAATTGAAGTTAGTAAACGTAGTATTTACCCTTACCTAAAATTATTTATTTGGAGGTCTTCTTGATGCTTCTTTTCTGCCATGCTTTATAAACACAATTCTCGAAACTTATTTATGCTTTTCCTTTTTCAGCAACAAGAGCTGTTCTCAACTGCACTCACTCCGCACATGTGTCATGATCAGTTGTGAGATGTCACAAGAAATTTGTTACCAGTAATAGTTTCTCTGAAGCCTGCAAAGTATTTGCTTTTCTTTTTCTAAGAAGAGAGGTTTCCTGGCTATAGCAACTATCCTCGCAGTCTTGTTACAGCTGGACTAACCCTGACAGCACCCTTGGGAGTGTGCTGCATATGTGAAAACCATCTACCATGGATGATAAGGAAGAAAAAAAATGTTGACAAACTCTATACTACAGCGTTGGATCTAGTAATTGAATATAAGGGAAATTATTGGATCAATTATTCCAATGAACTCCTATTCAATTAAACCAGATGCTTGGAGGAGCAAGGTAGATAATTGACAAGAAGAAATAGGGCTCAGTGGTTATTCTGTGACCCAAAGAACAAACCAGGTCAAAAAGAGGCAGCAGCTACCCTCCTCTTGCCGACGGCTGCCACGAGAGAAAGCAAGCCCGGTGTTGCCAGCACTTCCAGTTTTTCCAAACAAACTCGAAATGCACATTTTAACATGGAATCTCTTCATTTATAAACATGAGTATGTATGTAAAACAGAATCTAATTCACAATTTCTTAAACTCTGTTTAGGCCAAATGATATGAAACCAGCCAGATTGGTCTGCCGGCCACAGTTTGCAATCTCTACAATAGATAAAACATTAACTAGCAAGACTCAGTTGGACTCCATTTAGTATTAAAGATGAGTGAGACCCAGTCTCCGGCTGCAAGAGACTGATAAGGGAGAAAAGGGAAGCACCAAACTTGTGTAGCATTAGGCAAAAAGTGGTAAACTGCCTTTGGAGAAGCACAAAATACCATTTAGCCAGGAAGCAGAGCAAACAGAGTTGAGAGCTACTGTCTTAATGTTTCTCTGCAACTTGGCTAGGCTTTGGAAAAGTCTGGCACCTGAGCCCTGCCCCAGCAGAGAAATGCCCTCCAACAGATCCACCTCTACTGAAGAGCAGAGGACTTCTTAATCAGGGCCACCATTAGCCCATCAGGCGACTTGCGGACACAATCCCACGTGCACAATGGTTGCAAGTGGATGACATACTTGTACAGAACAGAGAAAAAGACCGCTTCCTGCAGGCTGTTGCAAACCCCATGATGGGATGCAGGCCTTGTCCCCAGACTGTGGCATGGATTTCATCTCCCAGCTATGCCCCCAGCTGGACACCCTTTTGCAGGACACAAAATGCAGGACATGTTTACCAACCCACCCAGCTCCTTACCAACCTAGGTATGCATCTCCAGATGTGATTTTTTTGAGCCTAATAAAATGTAGACTGTGTTGAAAATTATTTTTCTGCACTCTTCTTACCTGTCGTGTAGATGGAAATCAGGAGCCCTTGGGATGTAGAGCTATTTAAAAATAAATGTGGCATATGTAACCATAGCAAGCGATTATATCAATTCTAAATGGACTTTGCCCTAAGAAAAATAAAAAGCCAAGCTTTGGGGGTTTATTTCATTTACCAGAACCCAAGTGAATTGAGCATGATTGAAGTGCCTGTGTTTGGCCGGACTCCTCTCTGTAATGCTGGCTTGTTGGACGGGCTTGAGTGGACCCAGCTGTAAAACTAAGAAGCCCCTCTGGACACAATCTCCTCCCAGATGCAAAAAATGCCTCCTCTCTGAGAAGCTGGAGGAATAATTCTGCTCCAACAATAGGACATTCTTTCTTGTTGAAGGTTTTATTTTTTCAGGGAATAGAAATGGAGCAGGAGGTTATGCTCTGCCACAAGGCAATGCCCACAGCAGGGACAAAGTCCTAACCTAGTTAGAAGACTGGGAATTTGATCCAGCACCCCAAAGAGAAAATTGTTCTATGTTTCTTGTTAGACACAGCACCCTTGTCTCTACGGCACATCTACCGTGTCTGCGTGTGCACACGCGCACGCATGCCCACACGTCAGTGTTGCCAGATGGGAACGAAAATCACTAAGCCTCTCGGAACCTGTTTTTATTTCTCAGGGTATCTCACTCACAGAGTTTTTGCAAAAACCCCAGTGCTGAAATATTTCACCACGCCATATTACAACAACGTGGATTATGCTGTGAGAGGTGTGTCCATTCCCTTCCTACACGTTGTTTTGGGGATTGTTGTGTAGCCGTAACCTCTTGTTAGAAACATTGCCCCTCCTTTATCTTTCTTTCAGGGTGTGCTCAGGAGTTCTCCCATACAACTTTGTAAAACGGACGTCTCCCAGTTTTATTTTAGCTCACCACTTAGTCTGAAACTCTTGCTTCTTGATTCAATTTGAACAACTGTGAGAGTTCAGATTGAAACAAAACAAAAAAGCATTACCTCGCTGTCTGATGTTGACTTTCAAATTGGCTAGAGGGCTCCTGGGATTCAACTGAAGATGTGTGGTATCTTCTTGTAAGGAGCCTTTTTTTTTTTTCTTTCTTTCTTTTTAATAGAAAATTTCTGACTGAGACAAAGAGGCCAAAAGAGTGTGTTGAAAAATCAGAACATCTCGTGTGGCTATTCCAATGGAAAACAAAAACGAAACCTAAACCTTATACAGCACCTCAGTCCCTGGGCAGGAACCATGAATTTATAAAGTTAGGAGTGGTAATTCACCTCACTGGGGATCTGAAGTAATTAAATGGGTGTTGGAAAAACCAAACTCTGAATGGATTTAAGCTGTCACTAGGGATGTGCAGTCCCTTTCTTGGGAAGAAGGTGAAAATATGCATTCCAACGGCAAACAAGAAAGCTTTCCGTTTGATTCTGCACCCGGTTAGAGCATTTGCTGCTTTCTGTCTGTCACATTTGAGTTTATCTTCCTTACTCCAGCAATAACGAAGCAATGTTATAGCTTGTTATGTTGAAGTTGTGAAGGAAGTGTGTACCTAGCCAAAGAAAGCATGTCATTATTTTTCTTAATTATTTCAGAAATGTCATCTCCAGCCTTTTGTAACTACGAGGAGGAGAAAACTGAATAACCACCATTTCCCGAGAAGCACTTTAAAAAGTTTGCAGTCAATTTTTTTTGGATGGCTATGAAACAATTCAATGATATGGGTAAGCTTGCAGGATGATAGGAGCCCCATTACATGTAATCAGGAAAAAAATATTATGGTGTGTACAGGCAGACTGTTCACATAGCTCAGTTAGTTTAGGTTAAGAAATGTTTTCTCTCAGGAAATGCCTTTAAACCAGGGCTACATTTTATTTAATGATGTGGAAAATTCCACAAAATATCCTTATGAGAAATGTATTTAATTTTCTCTTTTTAAGCCAGTCAGCAAGTAAAGTGAGCTGCATATTGCTCACATTACTAACACCGCCTGGCAGAGCATATTGAAATATGCCTGGTCATGCACATTCAGAGGTAATGTTAGTTGGGAGCGCTTGGTACGGTTGCTTAGCACTTTCCAGAAACTGATTGACTTCAGCTGCTGAAAATTTCTCTCCGGATTTTGACAGATGTTGAAATCCACAGTAAACGCCCCTTGCCTTTTTCTGTCCCTAAGTACAAAGGAATAAACAGAAGTACATCTTGGCGTTGCTAAACAAGACCCTCACCTTCTCCTGGCTTTAATGACTGCAGTGAAGAAAGAGCATTTATGCCCTGATGTAAAAGAGCAGTTATCAGCCTTGGCATCCCCAGGCTAGGTGAGGGGAATTAGAAGGCTCAGGAAATATGACTGAGCTCTAAGGGTGCACCTTATTCCACCCCCCATTCTGGCTACTATCCTAACTCAATTTATCTTTTTCAGGGTTTAATCACAAACAGGTCACACTCTGTCCTTCCCTGGGTCCGTTCAGTTTCTTTCTCTGACCTTTGGTGGAGGCGGGCTGGCTCCACTCCGCTCTATAAACACTGCAAGGCAATAATGACATTCTCAAAATATGTGGGATTTGGTTATGAAAACCACTGGGTTGACATTGATAAAACAGTATGCTAAATTATCATTCTCCCCTATATTTACAATTTGCAAGCTCTAATTTTTACTCCACATAAAAAGTAAACCGTAAAGATGGGCTGATTTTTGATAGGGGTAAGGTGTGATAGAAAATTCTTGGTGCAAAATGAAATGTATCTGATTTATTTAAGATTTCCTCTCTTATTTAACCTTCACTCTTGCTTCCAGCTCAAGGCTACTGCTTGAACACTACAAAGAGAATGTGTGTTTTTCAGAAGTCAGATACACAAAGGGAGATTGTAGTATGGGCAGGGGCTGCTTAGGCATTTTAATTCCATTAAAGCAGTCACACGATATTGTTTTTTATAGAATCAACTTCTACAAATTTTAAGTATATACACTGAGCCTGAGGACCATAAAAATTAATAGAAAATCTATGTACTAAGGGTGTGAGCACAATAAAATGGTAGTCCTTGACCCTGGTAAAGACATTAATTGTGCTTATCATTCCCCCTCCCACCCCCACACCAGCCAAGGTTAATTGTTGGGAGTTTTCAATGTGCTAATAGCTCTTAAGGAGGAAGTCAGCTATCAGTTAAAAATGAAGCACCCTTGTAACATGGGAAGAGCTTCTGCCCTCCAGACTGTTGATTGACATCAGGCCATGGATAAGCTTTGGGACTGCTGCAGCAGTTGCTTGAAGCCAAGTGTCTGGCCTTATCTTAATCCAATGGGAACAAAAAGGAACCAGTGTCCTGTAACACAGCATATCATCTCTTTGACCTGGAGACAGATGTTATCTCATGCTTAGTAGAGGTTATTTTACACACAGCTTTCAGTTCCCTGAGAAATATACTGGTCTTCCTGACCAAGGACCAGAAGTTTCTCTTAAAGAAAAATCTTGCAAAAGAAATAAAGATTTCCCAAGAATGGTCTACTGTTTGGTCCCCCTCACCAGGTATCTTGTTTCATTAAGAGCCAATAGCGGATAATTCCAAAATAAGTTGACCGTTGGCTCCATGTAATACAATAACCAATGGGTATGTGTCCCAAGGTGATAGTACTGAGCGTGAGAAATAAATGTAATCTGTTTTGTAGGTGATCGACTATGTTCTATTGCTTTTGCTATCTTCAGATTACCTACAAGAGAGGTTGATAGAATATTTCTACTTATGGGACAAATATTATATAATTAATAAATCATAAAATATCTGCTTCTATGATTTTCCTATTTTAATATTCCATATATTAGCTTACTATACAGGGTGAAAGATTAGTTCATATTTTTTGCTAATTTTCCTGGTTATTAATTTCATATACTATCCCTTTTTTCTCCTGAGTACATATAGTTAAAAATGTGGAGTTGCTCAAATTTCATTGAGGGTTTGAATAGCTCAATAAAGATTCTAATAATTTTTCTCTATTGCAGGATAAAATAATGCTAGACTGTTCAATTTCATGCCATGTATTAGACCATCCATCTTACAGTCTCCTAACCCAGTGTTGTTGCCTTAATTCTTATTATGCTTGGCTGTCCTAAATCTTTTTGGAGTAAAGTCCACAATTAATTATATTGTTTAAGATAAATATTTTAGAAGATTTTTTAATATTGGTATATTATAGGTCTTTGTTTCGACCAACTTTCCTGACTATAGACATAATACATATTCATGGTAGGAAATTTGGGGAAAAAACAGAAAAACATGAATTACTTTTGGAAAGTAATGTTGGATTAGTTATTTTCTCCCCATTTTGTTGTCCTGCCCCAGAAACAATTTAAATTGAATATTGATTTTATTTTTTACTTCAGAGTATATCAAGATTATAACTACATATTGATTCAATTAGTCTTTGAAGCAAGTGTTGTAGAATTCCAGAAGCTCAGAGGATTTTAATATCTTGTATCTCTCAGGGACAGAACACCTTTCTAATTTCCCAAAATAATTCCACTGGACTATTAGATGATGGGACCCAATTCTCAAACCTTTATTCAAGGAAAAACTCCCAGTGGAGCCTGATCTAAAGAATGCAGCAGTGAGGCTGTATTTTATGTCCTGACCAATGCTATGGCCATTCACATGTGAGTCCTTCTGGGACCCCACAATGAATACCATCTGGCTTTGGAGAGTTGAAACACTCACATGTCTTTAGCGCTACGTAATGACTTCCTGGAAGACTTTATTCTCCATCAACATTGTGCTAAAAATGATTGCAGGAGAAAGTTTTGTTTTACCTTAAACTTCTTTTGTTGAAACTACATCTCTTAAATTCTCAGCTTTGTGTCATATTCTTTGTGAGATTTATCTTTAGCAACATAGTTTTTCATCAAGCTTCTGAACTACCATATGTAGTTTTCATAAAAGTTCTCAACAATTTATTTTGCATACACACTGTTTATCTGGCCCATCTCCTCTGAATCTAATATATGTATTTAATAATTCAATGGCTATAATGATGTCCGGGTAGATTTTTATTTTTTAGACTATATTTTATTTTAAAGAATTTCTGTTTCCTTCTGAAGAAGTCATTGCTCTGCTTCATCACACAGGGAGATCACTCTTTCTTGCCCTTGTACTTTACTCTTCAAATGTGTACTGACCTTCAGTGCCTTTAACTCACATACTTTTACAACCTCAAGGCTGATTCTGGGCCGCTGGGATTTTTTTGTTTGTTTTTTTGTTTGTTTGTTTGTTTGTCTCTTCTTTGTATGAAATTTGTCCACTGGGTTGTTGCTGCTGCTGCTTACCATGTCAAGAATTATAAAATTATATACTGTCACTCAGTGAAAGCTTCTCAAGGTCATTCATCTAGTTTAGTAGTTCTTAACGTTTTATGTTTTATGTCTAGCCAATGTGACTAGATTATAAACTCTTTGAAGGCAGGAGCTGTGGCTTATTGATATTAATCTAAACATCCTCAGTGTCTGGCACAGTGCCTGGCATATATGAGGGACCTAACAAGTACTGAATGAAAGAAGAATGAGTGTCCCTGGACCTCACCATGGTTCAAAATGCTCACCTTTTCTCGAGGCTGATAATATACATGTCATCTATGGACAGTTTTAAAGATACTAAAATTGCAGAAGTATTTTGGGGAGTTTTAGTGTTGTTAAAACAAAAATGAAATATTTTTATTTAGAATACAGAAGTAGTCATGATGCTGTTGCAAATACAAATTGCAGAGAATAAATCCTTTACAATTGTTCTGAAATCCTGTGTCCACCTGTACTAATAATACTTCTCCAGCCCGTGGGGGGTGTGCAGCCCACCAGCTGAAACCAGTCTCCCACCCTGGCTTTCTCTCTCACCAGGACTTCTCCAGGCCTCTGCTGGGACAGTTCCTCCTCAGAGGGTCCACACCGTGCCTCAAGGCTGTTTTTCCATCACCAGCTTTATGAATAACAATAATAAAAATAACTACAATGACAGGTATTTATTGTGTGTTTAGCATGTGCCAGACAATATTCTAACCATTTTAGAATGACTCATTTAATCTCACAGCAACACTATTAGAAGACATTCTTCTTAATGCCATTTCACTGATTAGAAAATTGAGGCACCAAGAGGGTAAATAATTTATCTAAGTTCACAATGGGACTGAAATTCAAACCCAGGCAGCCTTATTCTAAACCCTATGCTTTCAGTCCTCACGCTGTTCTAATTTCTAGAAAATTCCTTCTTATATTGCTTGCTTTAAAATCTATTTCCTGTAACATTCACCAGTAGACCCTACATGTTCATCCACACAAATTTAATCTCCTTGCACACAACAGACCATTAAATATTCAGTGATGACTGTCACCTCCCCCTAAGTTGTCTCTTCTTGTGGTTCAGTATCATTGGTTTCTTTCCTACCAGATCACTGATTGCATGAGATCGGGCCCTTTTAGCTTCTGAATTATTCCACCCCACTTGATAACTATCTTTATCATAATCTGAACCTAGTTTGGCTAAGGAACAGGATGGACTAGAGGAGACTCTTTTTTAGTGATCATGTCTCTTTACTAGATACTGGAATTGGATAACTTCATCTCTGTGTTGGCTCAGTTTGAGCTGAATGCCTTCTGAAGTATCTTGCAAGTATATTTAAATTTAGTCCTGTCTCTACCATTGTGTGTAAATCCCCCATTTAAACTTTCTTAGTTGATATAAACAAACATCTCTGTGTATTATGATCTACCATCAACACACTCAGTAACCCTTTACTGTGATCTTTGTCTTCCCTGTTGCAGATGAATTTGGTCCTGTGATCCTCACTCAACCCTTCTGTGTTCCTCTTGTGGGCACAGGGACAGCCCAGCTCTCCTCCTGCACCAATCTCAGGGAGACTCAGAGCACTAGGTTGGCACTTACCTTGCAGACATGTTAATTTTATTATTCCCGTGTCTTGGTGGCACCAGAGACATCCCCAAGACCCCCCATGATCTCGAGATGTGGGAGAAAGGAGGGGAATAAAAAGCAACTCCTTGCCGCAAAGTAATAGGCATCCTAAGTTCAACTGCCATAAAACTCTGCAATCCAGGAAAAAAATAAACACTACAATTCCTGATTAATTTTGATAGTCGCATTAGATTGTGTTTAGATGTGTTATAGGCCTGGGGAAAAGACGGATTCAAAATTAACAAACTTGTTACCAGTTTTCCAGGGAGGCCATGATGTCACTGGGGTCAACACAGACCAGGGACTGTTGTGGGAAATGACACATCATCGTCTCTTTTGCTCGTTTCTTTTATTGATCAGTAATAACTGCGCTGGCTTTGCAGGCAGGGAAAAATGATGAAGGATGTAAATGTACTTTAAATGTGCAAAACCTTCAGCAACGATTGTCTCAGGCAGCGTCAATCTATCTCATCCAGCCATCAGTCCCTGTGAGACAGCCACAGATGGGGACAATTGAACAGCAGTTTTCTCTGATATGTGTTACCAGGATGTGTGAATAGAGGAGCCCCTGGGACTCAGTGTATAAGCCTATTTGGTTGAAGACACCTCAGCCTCAAAAACGTCCAGAACTCCTATATATTGAAGTTTAATTAAGAAGGATCTGTCTACGGAGGAGGTGAGAATGATGTCAACTATGTGGTGGGACCTCTGTACCTTATCTGCAATATAACTAGCACCTTCTGACAAGGAAGACCTGCTCCGAGAAGCTGATGCTGGGCATTGTGCACCACACCTTCTTCCAGCATCCTCAGTGGCTCTCAAAGTGTGGTGGTCCCCAGGCCAGCAGCACTGGCATCATCTACGATCTATTAGAAATTCGAATTATCGGGCCCCACCCAGACTTATCCAGTTCATTCTCTCATCTATCCATCCATTATGCCAGAAACTCCAGCCCCAGCAATCTGGCTTAACAAGTCTTCCAGGTGATTCTGATGCACACTAAAGTTAAGAACTGGTGGTTTATATTAGGGAGAATTACAGAGGCTGCCCTTTCCTAACCCCATGACTTGATTCCAACAATCTCATATTCAGTGAAAATGCTGCACTGCAGTCCCCAACCAAGAGTCCCAAAGGCATAGCCTGAAAGTCCTTGAACACTCCTTGAAGTTTCTGGCCTCTCACATTGTTCTTTCTGCCTTTTTTAAATCTCCCTTGTTTGCCTAGAAAATGCTTGCTCACCCTTTCAAGTCTTGATCAAGTGTCATTTTCTTTGCAAAAACTTTCCTGACCTGCCCCTCCTCACCCCAACAGCCCTAACAAAGTTATTTGCAGCCTCCTCTATATGAAATTTGTTCTTAGTACTTTTGAGAACTACAAACATTGCTCTACATTGTTGGTCTGAGGCCTCTTTTGGTTTCTCCTCTTTCTCCTCAACCCCTAAATTTCTGGTGTATACTCAGGGCTGTCGTACTGTGTTCTCTCCCCGGATGATCTCATCCATTGGTTGTTTCAACTACCATTTTTTAGCTGATAGTTTAGAAATCCATATCTCAAACTGCTATGGTTTGAATGTTTTTGTTTCCTTCATGTGTTGGAAATTTAATTCTCAATGCAGCAGTGTTGGGAGGTGTTTAGGAGGTCATGAGGATAGAGCCCTCATTAATGAATTAATTCTGCTATAAAAGGACTTTTAGGAGTAAACTAGTTCACTCTCTTCTGCTCTTCTGCCATGTGAGGACATGGCATCTTCCCAAAGGATACAGCACTCAAGGAACTATCTTGGAAGCAGAGAAACTGGGCCCTAACCTGCTGGTGCATTCATCTTGGACTTCTCAGCCTCCAGAAATGTGAGTGATAAATTTCTGTTCTTTATTCCATTATAGACCACAAAATGGATTAAGACACCAAGCTAGATCTCTTCTCTAAGTTCTAGACCCATGTTGCTAATGCCACCTGGACATCTTCACCTCAGGGAACCACAGTAAATTCAACATGTCTGATGTGGAATGAAACATCTTTTCTCATTCCCCTCACCCCATCCCATCCCTCATTCGCTTCATCTCCTCTATTTCTTCTCAGAGCTTGTCACTGCCATTCACTCAGTGAACACTGCCAGAAACCTGGGAGCCATCCTGATCTCCTTCCTCACTCTCTTCCCCAATATCTAACCATAACCTGTGGTGATTCTACAGACCTTACCCTCCTAAATCTCTCTCATGGACAACCAGAACAGTTTCTTAATTGGTCTCCTAACCTGAAGTTAGTTCTTGTCCCCATACCTACAATTCACCCTATGTGCTTCAGGCACAGAGATCTTTCTAAAATGTCAAGCTGATTTTAGCATGCCCTGCTGAAAACCTCCTGGCTCCCATTCTATACTCAACAGGAGGAGGATCAAGATCAAGTTCACTCATCTGGCTCTTGGCTTTCCATTTAGCCTTCGCTTCTTTTTCCAGCATTTTATTTTGAAAATGTTCAAACATACAGAAAAGTTAAATTTTGCAGTGAGAACCCACATACCTGCTACTTAGATTATGCAAGTTTTAACATTTTATCATAGCTACTTTACCACATGACAGTCCATCTATCTGTCCCTCCATGCATCTATCAATCCATTTTATTTTTTGATGTATTTCAAAACCAGCTTCAAACACCAGTACACTTCTCCCCAAACATTTTGGCATGGATGTCATTAACTAGTGTTCAGTATTTGTTTACAGGATTGTTTTTATTTGAGGTGAAATTTAGATATGATGAAATGCGCAAGTCTTATGTAAACATTAGCTGAGTTTTGACAAATACATACACACACACACTTGTGTAACTCAAATCCCTAACCAGATATAGAACATTACCAACACTCCAAAAGTTTTCCTCATGTCCCTTCCCAGTCAATTGTTGTCCCCCTCAGCCATCCACTATTCTGACATTTTTACCATAAATTAATTTTGCCTTTCCTAGAACTTCTGTAAGTGGAATCTTTGTGTAAGGATTCTTTCACTCACCATTACGTTTTTGTGGTTCATCCATGTTGTTGTATGTAATCAATAGGTTTTTTTTCCTTTTTATTGCTGAGTATTATTCCATTATATGAATAGAAAAGAGTTTATTTTTACATTGTCCCATAAATGGACTACTTCTGGTTTTTAGCTATTACAGATAAAGCTGCTATGAATGTTATTGTACCAATTTTTGTGAACACATTTTAATTTCTCTTGGGTAAATAATGAGGAATAGAATCTCTGGATCATAAAGTAGGTTGCACCTATTCTAGGTTGTGCCATTTTTCTCTTCTACCAGGAATGTTTAAGAGAGTTCTTACCACCCCACATCCTTGCTAATTTTTGGTGTTGTCGATCTTTTTAATTTTAGCCTTCCAGTGGATATATAATGGTATTTCATTGTGGTTTTAATTTTCATTTCCCCGATGACTAGTGATATTTAGCATCTTTTTTTGTAATTATTGGCCATTCATATAACTTTTTTTTGTAAATTGTCTGTTCAAATCTTTTGCCCTCTTTTAAATTAAGTTATTTGACTTTATTTTTTTGGTTTTGTTTTGTTTCAGAATGTTATGGGAGTACAAACGATTTGGTTACATAAATTGCTTTTGTATTTGACGTTATATCATTGAGTTGTAGAAGTTCTTTATAGTCTAAATACTAGTCTTTCGTCAGCTATGTTCTACAAATACTTTCTCCCAGTCTGCAATTTGCCTATTCATGTTATCAGCAGTGTCTTTTGATGAGAGAGGCTTTTCATTTGACAAAGTCTAACTTATCATTTTTTTCGTAATGGTTAGTGTTTCTTTATTATACCTATAAAACCTTAGCTTATCCCCAAATCATAAAGATTTGTTTTCTTTTAAAAGCCTATGGTTTTAGCTTTTATGATTAGGTCTATTATCCATCCTGACTTAATTTATATGTATGATGTAAGTAGAAGTCAAGGTTCATTTTTTTTATATGGATCTCTAATTTATTAATATTTATTTCTTTTTATTTATTGTATTTGATAAGAATTTTCTTTTCCTATTAAATTGCTTTGGCACCTTTGTCAACAATCAAATTACCACCTAAGTGTGTGGGTCTATTACCATGCTCTCTATTCTGTTCCATGGATATATCTGTCAACCTTTATACCAGAACCACACTGTCTTGCTTACTGTAGCTTCATAGAATATTGAAATCAAGTAATGTGAGTCCCTTTGTTTTTCTTTTTAAAGACTGCTTTGAAGATTCAAGGTCTTTTTCATTTTCATATATATTTTAAGAGCAGCTTGTCAATTTCAAACAAAAAACCTACTCATCCAGCCTTAATTTTTGATGTGTCACACTCTGTCTCCACTATTCCTGCAAAACTGGGAGAGTGAAGAAATTGATCTTTTTAATAAACTCTTAGACATATAGGGTTTTAGCCAAGGGCTGGATTTATTTTTAAATAGCACATTTAAAGTTGGTTCTTAAGTCTAGGTTCAAAAAATCCTCTTTCTACTCTGACGAAAGGTATACAACCCCATTTTAACTTTACAATGAATTGTTTTCTACAAAGACAGGTAAAGAAATGCACCTATATCCTTCACTATAAAATATTCTATCCTTGGAATGAGTGAGAGGATTTTCTCATTTCACCACCAGACAATTGTTTTCTCCGAGGAGCTGCTTTTAACAAACAATATAGATGTAGAATCTACCTGATTTTCCTCTTCTTTGTTCTCTTCCTCCTCCTCTTCATCACCTTCACTTTCACCATTACCAACATCATAGCTGACAAATTATTGAGCATTTGTTCTGTTCCCCTGGCCCCATGCTAAGGGCTTTATTTTATCTCATTGAAATCCTCACATAGGGTTGGTCTTGTTATTGTCCTCACCCTGCAGATGAAGAAATTAGGCTTAGTGAGGTGAAGGACTTTCCCAAAGTCCAGTAGAGAGAAAGTGGTGGTGCTGGGGCTCAAACAGAAGTCTTTCTTACTCCAAAGGCTGACATTTTAAGCATCTTTTATAAAAGAATGCTTTACTGAACCTAATGTAATAGTATTTCCTTTGTTCATTCCAGGATCATTTAAAATTTTATCATTATTGTTGCTGTTTCTGTAGCAAAGTATCAGGCATACCCTGAAATCATCTTCATGTACTCTTCAAAATTCTGCAATTATGCAGTTCTGAAGACATCTGGAAAACAAAGTTGGTTCAGTTGGTTTTTGCATTACATGTGGTTTTTATAGCCAAAGTAATTTAACCTTCCCCTTTTCTCCTCACAGTGGTAAACTATTTTCGTAGTGTCTACAGAGTTCTTTATACACCCTGCATGTCTCATTCGAGTCCTAAGCTATCTTTATGTATAACTCAAACTAAAGATTGTCATGCCCCACTGATTTCTATCACGCACACATGTTGCTGAAATTCCAATTATGATGACTCTTTCTGATTCAGCCATATAAATTCAACCTATAGTGTGAATTTTCAAATTTCACTATTAGCATAGAGTTATTAATATATTTTGAATTAAGCTATATATAACACTTTGTACTGAACTCGTTGTTTTGCTAGGAATGGAACATATGTCTCATTATCCTTGCTCCTGGGAATTCAAACTTTTCTTAAAAAAGGATACACACACATCCATCCATCCATACATACATAAAGTCTAATACAACTACACAGGTAACTTTAGCATTCTGTGCTTTTTAACTGACTCTGAAATAGAGAATTGAAAGCTTACCAGGTGTCTGTATTGATATACAATAACTGCTGCCAAAATCAAAATGATGATCTCTTTACTTGATATAAACAGAGAAGAGTTTAAGAATTCACACCCTGGGATCCTTGAGAAAATGGCTTTTTCTGAAGGCAAATGGTAGAGGAAGAAAGAAGCAATGACCCAGAGGAAAATATACTTTGTGCACTAACCACTGGGTACAAACAGGCCCTCTGTCACAAGTTCATCAGATAGTGAGAAATACGTTATAGCTCAAATTAATTAAACACATTAATTGATATAAATATTGAAGATATGAAACTAAATACAAGGATTTTCTTTCCTGTATCCATTCGTTTTATTAGATAGACACTATATTTGTGAGCTTAATGGATCTGGTTGAAAGCATAATGAAAAAAAAGGTTGGTGCATTCTCAATTTAATTTTATAAAGATCACATAATAATGGTGACAGGTGGAGCCACGTGGGGGTGGAGGCAAATTGGTCTTCTGTCTCAGACGTCAAAGACGTGCTGCAGACATCAGGGAAATGTCTCGTGGTTGGGAAAGGTAAGGGAACTCAGCAGGCTGGTCTTTGATACCTAGGGCTTTCATTTTTAATTAAAGAACATAACTCTGGTGAAAAGTCATCATATCAGCCTATTTTATATAGAGCTTGGATGAGTGCTCTGTGAAGGAGATAATGATGGGGCAAATGTGTAATATAGTGCCTAGAAGGTGCTACATATCTAATCAAATAATAAAAGCTGACATTGATTGAGCATCACCTCAGTGACTACTGACATCTCTGTGAAGAAGGCACAAGTATTATCCCCAGTTTTCAGATGAGAAAACTAATTCTTAGAGCAGTTTAATAACCTTTTCAGGGTCACAGAGCTAGGATGTAGTGATCTTGGAGAAGCAACCAGACTGTTTTCAAAGATTGTGTAACCAACTACCCACAATGCCATATTCTCCAAACCTTCCTTTGTTCCTAACTTACATTTTCTGGAAAAGCTTCTTTATATGTTATGTGATAGAATCACTTCTTTCTCTGCATGTATGACCTCATTGGAATAGATTAAAAAAAAAAAACCCACCCTGAAAAAAAAAAAACCCACCCTGAACGAACCTCATCTGCAGTATCTTTTCTTTCACCCAGGGTACCACCCTGACCCCCAGTGTGGAAACATGTCTCTTTTCCCTTTTGTTGACAACATGTTATCATAGTCCACAATTTCACCAATTTTAGCATCTGGAGACTTTTTCTAATGTCGCTTCAGAGCTTTCTTGCAATAGCCCAAAAGCATTCATTCGTCTTTCTCTAAGTAGGAACATGAAACAGCTGCTCATTGTCACTCATATCATAGGTTTTTTCTTTTTTTAGACACTCAGAAACCAATTGCTAATATTTTCTTCCCCTGCTTTTTCTTTTCTAAGTCAAATAATGTGAGCTCCAGTTCCTCCTCCTCTTTCCCCTTCCTCCTTCTCCTCCTCCTCCTCTTCTTCATATAAATTACTTCCACAAAAAGCCTATTTCCAAAATTGCTAATCATTTTTAGTTCCCGTCTTCCAGATTCTTTCAGCATCTGGATGTTCAGCGGGTATCATGAAGGCATCACCATATAGTACTGAAATTATGGCATCTGGGAAACATTTTAAACATGTCTACAGGAATATTTTCTGTTGTTTTACAAATTACAGGCAAAACATTAAAGAAAATTATGGTTTTCCCAGTTCTCAGATGGTGTTTTGTCTAAACTAGTGTAAGAGGAAAGGTGGAGTAATTTATATTGTTTTCCTTGTGTTGGAAAGATGCAGTTGTTTGGGGGAAGATGTTATGGTCTCTAAATTTAGTAATTATTCACATTTGTGAATTTAAATGAGGCCATGCCTACAGACTATAGGAATTCAGAGGAAAGAAATCACACTCATTTAAAGGAATCAGGCAAGGCTTTGCAGAAGAGGTAACATTTGTGATGGATCTTAAAGAATAAGTAGTAAAATTATATAAAGAACTTGTAAGGAAGAAAAACTCTAAGTGGAAAAAAAAAAAACAGCATAATCCAAAGCTTGAAGAAATGCAAACACCTTGGAGAAGAGGAAATGGTTCCATTCTGTGTCATCCACTTTGGTTGGTGTATCAAAAAACTATTAGGCGACAAGGCTGGAAATGGATATTGGGTCTAGATTATTTAAGATATTTAAGCAAAATTTGAATTTCCTTTAGGAAGGCAATTCCAGCAATGGAGTATGCAGTGAACAAAGAGATTAGCAGTAGGGAGGTCAGATTTAAAGCTGATACAACTATGATCACTGGGATTGAAATATATTGACAACTTATCATGTGCCCAGGGGAGAGTCAGAAGTATAAAGTTTAGCAGGAAAAGGCCAGGGTTCTAAGAGGAAGAAAAATAAGGAAAGTTTTCAGGAGAATGGAGGAAAGTGAGCAGAGGTGGGTCAACAGAAGTGAGACGAAGGAAAGGGACAAGATGACAATTTGAGGGTCAAGAGATGTTTTCTTACTCGTTGGTTTTGGGGACTTGAGACTTATGTTATGGGGTTAATGGATAGAGACAGATTAAAGAGGCAAAAGCAATGAGAGTCCCAAGTAATGGGAAATGATGACAAAGATGGAATGGAAGCAATGGCTTTGACAAGCATGAGAGGGATGTCTTCTTCTGAGATAATAATGAGTGAGAAATAATATAATCAAATGATGGAGAAATTTTGAGGTAGAGAGGAGGGAAGTTGAGGGATCTCATATTGTCTGACGTTAATCCTTTTAGTCACATGTGTGTGGGGTCATCTATGGGGAATGGGGGGAACAAATGGTGCCTGGCTTTAGGGAGTGAAGAAGATTTGGCATAAGTTCCATGGAGAAGCTATAAAGGGTTAAGAAATCAATTGCTGAGCCGCAGTGAATGTCCAACCAGGAAGGGTAAATAGCACAGATGTGTAATAAGCATCTGCAGGATGTTTACTGCAATGACAGCAGAACATCTGATAAATTCTTCATTTGCCTTGATGATAATTTCGTCCCTCAGATGTAGAGGAATGGACCAGGGAATTAGTAATTTCTTCCTAATTCTGATCAACAAGAAGGAAAAAATGTTGGAAATAATGGGAGCAGTGATTATTTCACCTGAAAGTGTATAACACAGTCAGACAGTTAGTCTGGATATTAGGCAAGTCAATGCCTGGAAAGTTCCATGAGCTCAGCAACATACAAATACAAGAAGGCAAGAGTAGCCTATAATTATGGTAAATATAAAAGAGAAGCAAAAATCTATCTTAAAAGTGACATAAAGACCCAGCTAAGAATAAATATGCGAAGCCATGACCACAGGAACATAAGTGAAAATGATTTAAGGAAATTGACAGTATATCCCTTGTATATCAATGATATGATGTGGTCAATGTGAACTTGGACTTTGTACCTAAAAATGGTGTGTACGACAAAGCACAACCACCCTAATAGATTGGGTTTGGGTTGCCATGTCCCAGAAGATGTTAAACATAACTTTTCTGCTATCTTGGATTCTTGTAACAGACCCCCAAGACCATGAATAATACAAGAGGTATCACCTTTTCCTATATCCCAAACGGAACTGATGGATCACTTTTGTGGAACATGTTAACAGATGGTAAATCTAGTTTTGTCTGCAGGACCCCATCACCCACTTCAGTGGGGGATGAAAAAGAGGAACATTCTCTGCTCCTTAAGTCAAGAGAACTCCTCAAGAGCTTGTCCTTTATCTCCTGGAGCTTGGGGCACAGAAACACTTTCATTTGTCTCTCCCTAGAAGTCTAAGATCGACAGTCTGTGTGCAGGGCCTTCTGAGAAGTGTAACAAAGTGGAAAGGACAATATGGAGAAGGAACTGCACTGCCACTGGCTTTAGGGAAAGCTACAGTGTCCTGGAGTTTACTTGTGGGCTCGGCTCAGCTGGAGAATAGAGGCCCAGAGGTGCAATGTGCCCAGAAACCCAAAGCCTGACCAGGGTTGTAAATAGTCAGTCAGAGCAGAAACCACTGTCTAGATCAGTGCTTCTCAAACTTTAGCCTGTATTAGAATTACCCAGAGGGCTTGTTAAAACACAAATTCCTGAGCCATACCCCTAGAGATTCTGATGCCTTAGGACTGAGGTGGGGCCCAATAATGTGTATTTCTAACAAGCGCCTGGGCGATAATAGTTTTACTGTTTGTGGACCACACTTTGAGAACTGGTTTAGATGTCAGAAGCAGGCCATCTAGGAGGAACATGTAATAGTGCTATGTAAGAAAAAGAATCAGCTTTGCATGTCCATTATGCCAAGGAGGCATCAATACATTTAGCCCTGTCAGCCATTGTCCCCAGTCTCTTCTTCCCCAGCCCAACACTAAATGGTGGGAAACAGCAGCTAGTGAGAAAAAGAAGAAGAGCTAGAAAACAATAAGATATACAGCCATACTCTGTCCCCCAGCTCCAGGCTTCTGAGACAGGGTCAGATGTGGGCAGGAGGGGAGAAGCCATGAACTGGCCATGAATTTGGAATTGTCAGTAAACTAGGATGGACTGAATTGGAGTTACGGAGTTATTTGATTTTTTAATGTCCAAAGGAACTATTCTTATTTCCCATGTTAGAAAAGCAACCAGGCCTGTCTCAAATTTTGTACACAGATAGAAAAAAAAAAAAAAAAAAAAAAAAAACTGATTTGAAAGAATGGATAAAAGAATAAAGTTGATTGAGCCCAGCTTATTTAATCAGCGGATTACACATATCTGAAGAATGGTATTTCCCAAACTCTTAGCAGGTCCAGAGAAGCGCAGCCAGAGGATAACAGGACACTGGAAACCTCAGCAGAGAAGCGCCCATGCAAGGAAACAAGGAGTTCCAGCCTGGAGAAAATTTAGGCGACATAATGACATACTCAGAGGCCTTCTTGTCAACAAAGGATTAGGTTTCTGTGTGGCTGCAGAGAACGCAATTAGCTTAAGTCAGTGGAAGTTAAGGGAAGAGGCTGCTTGGGCTCAGTATAAGAAGACACAACAGTTAATGCCATGTCATTGACTCCTGGTGATGGCCACTTGCCTGGAATGTTAAAAAGAGTTTTAAACATGGTGGAGGCAGGTTTTAGAGGCATGTAAGAGCATGTTAGTTTCTACAGCAACGTTTCGCAGCCTGGAGCAGGTATGCAGTGGAAGGTGGGCTCCCAGCCTGGGGCAATCAGGACCTGCCTGGCTTTCCGTCCCTGCGTGCCTCCACGGGCCTCAGCTAAGACCGCCAACCTATACTGCAGCTCAGCCCTGCCTGGGCTCCAGGACCACTCCTAACATCATCTAAGGGGACCTCGGGGTTTTGATGAGGGCAATAGGTCACTCATGGTTTTAGTCCTGTTTAGTTGCAATTTGGTAAATGTGCCTTTGCAGTCAGGGCTTTCTAAGACAAAGTTCCAAGCTAGTCAGAGATGCCCGGATCCTGCCATGTAGCCAACGGCCTGCCTTGCTCCTGTCAGTTCCTCTCCCCGTCCTCCCTAGAGGCACTAGAGCAGCAGCACTGTCGAAAGAACTGACCAGGGGCTTATGCCTGATGGGAAACCAGGGAACTCAGAGACAGGATGAGAAGCACGGAGACCCGGAGAGTCGAGTCGAGTGCAGACAGGGAAACGAGAAAGGGGATGAGCAAGTACAATGCAGAGAAGGAAGGAGAAGAAGAGTAACGCGCTATTGTCCCTGACTCGGAAACGCAGAAGTTTGCTTGTTAGGCCGCGTTTGCACTACCACCGACAGGAACAGTGATTAGTTGTGCCAATCAAAATTTTGAGCAGACAGAAAGGCATTGTGTCTCTAGCTCAAACGTTGACATATAATAATCTGGAACCAAGAAATTCCTAATCCTTCACCTAAAATAGCTTCCAAATGTCCTCAGGGGTGCAGAAAAACATTAGTGGGGTCAGGTAACCACGGGATAGTGATTGTGACAGCTGCAGGCCTTCACATTTACTTAGTGAAACAATTGGCTTTTAGACAATGTCTCTCCAATTTGTTTTTAACATTGCAGCCAGGGTGCTCTTTTCAAAACACAAATCTGATCATGTCACCAACCTGCTTAAAACCCATGAATGGCTTCCCACTGTTCTTGGAATAAAGACCAAATCTTTAACAAGGAGCTGCAGGGCTTGGCCCCTGTGGGGGTTGGGAGTGGGGGTGGGGTCCACTCTTGCTCATGCTCTCCTTGGGGTCTGGAATGCTCCCCCCACCCGCTTCTCCTTTAGCTTTTACTCAACCTTGTTCTTTAGATCTAAGCTGGATAGCCCTTTCTCTGGGAAGCCTTCCCTCGTCTGCACCCCCTACTTGGAGTCCTTTGTTATTTGCTTTCTGTAGGTCTCCATTCTTTTTTTTTAAAGCACTTATCTCAGTTTGTAATTATACATTCATCAGTGCCATTATTTGCTGACTGCTCTCCCCCTACCCCTACTAATCTCTCCGCTCCTTGAGAGTGAGAAAGATCTTTTTTGTTCACTGTCTTTTCCTAGAGCCTACCATTGGGCCTGGCTCATGGGAGGCCCTCCATGTCTTTTGCTGAATGAAGGAAAGACTGCCTAAATTGTGCTTTCCTTACAAAATTTGGGATCCTGTAAAGGGAAGAAAGTGTTAACCAGACATAAGAACAAAAATTCTTAGTTACATGCAGTGATTTATTTTAAAAATACAGAACCCTGTGAGCTCTAATCTTCCTTCATATTACATAGAAATCAGTTCATCAAAATAACCCTCTAACTCTACCTGGTATTCTCATTTATTCCCCATTTTCTATGGAATGAATTTAAATAGTCCTTCTTAGGGTTCATCTTCTTTTGGGAACTTGTATAGAGAACATTTTATTTTAGGTTAATTCAGCTGAGGTTTTATTTAAAGGCATCCTAAGTTACAGACATTGACAGGTAAATGTTTATGAAATGATAATATATACACACTCTGTATCTATCAATCCATCTAAAAATATGTGTTTTCATGACTTGAAACAGAAAAGATTGGATTTAGGCAAGGAAAGCATTACAGTTTCTAAGTTTCCGCCCCCAGACTCTTATCCTCTCCAGCTAAATTCTGCAGGATTTGGTGGAATAAGCAGGCAGTCGTGATTTCCTGATGATTGACTGAAGGACATGTACTTTCCCTCCTAATGAAATCCTCAAATAGTGAATCATCATGCCAGAGGCACTGTTCTCCAAGACTGCATCTCTGCTTATTCCTAATCCAAATTCTGAAAAGAGCACAAGTCTAGATCCAACCCTTTAGATCTCTATGTGGGAGGGGGGTATACTTTTCCAACTTCCCTCTCTCTCTCTTCCTTGTATCCTCTGCAGCAGAACTAACAGCCACCAGGCAGGAGGGTCAGTTCTAGTGACCATCATGGCAACAGAGAAGTAAAGAATCCATTATCACTGTTGACTGTGCCGTGGTAGGGAAGGTCTCTTTCGTAAAGCCATAAAAAATTACTGAGTCTTGGTAGGTCCTGGGTCAAATAATCTAGATGAACAATTCCCACTATGACTACCTACCAAAGGCAAAATGTTATACCCTTATTTCCTTTAAGGGTATAAATCTAATACTTCTGCCCCTTGGAAAAGGAGTTTTCTTGAGGTCCATGGGAAGAGAAAACAATTCATTTTATTCTACAACACCCTCTATTATCGTCATACTCGTCATCATCTTTTCACTGCCAGGTTTCTTAAGGAATGGGCCTTCAAGCACTTTCGCCTTTTCCTCACCACCTATTTTGTCCTGAACTCCTGGTTTTTCTTCCCACCAAGTAACTAAATATGCTCTCACAAAGGTTCCGGTGGCCTATTTCAATAGCTTTTTAATATTAGTTCCCTAATTTCAACTAGAAGCTGTAGAGAGCTGTTCTAGTTTGTTCTTGCACAAATAGACTAAGACACTGTATCTATTTTGCTGCCTGGAAACACAAAGGCAAAGTGGGACACTCTCTGACCTCCAGTTATAATAGTGAGAGCAACTAGCAAATTTCCTCCTTCCTCCTCTTCTTCAGGGAAGCCCTTCCCTAGACTTCCCTATTCTTGGTCAAATCCCCTTGTGTACATTTTTAATAGTATGTGTTACCTGTTTTAAGTGCTCGTAAGGAAGATAGTTTTACACTTATTTGAATGATTAATTTCTGTCACTTCCAATAGACTAAGTGTCATGAGGTCAGGGACCATGTCAGTTTTTGTGCAATCAATGTTTGGAAGAGACAATGCTTATAGTGAATACTTCTTTTTCCAACATTAATACCTTCTGTACTGTTTTTCACAACCTCTGTGATAGTCTTGTAGAGCTTCTGGGTATCTTGGGAGCATGTCAATGCATTTTTGGCTTTAAACCTTTCTTTTACCATTCTCCCTCAATTGAATGCCAGCCCCAGTGGCAACACTCTCACCATCACTCTTTTTTTTTTTTTTTTTTTTTTTTTGTTGTTGAGACTGAGTCTCACTTTGTTGCTCAGGCTAGAGTGAGTGCCGTGGCGTCAGCTTAGCTCACAGCAACCTCAGACTCCTTGGCTTAAGTGATCCTCCTGCCTCAGCCTCCCGAGTAGCTGGGACTACAGGCATGCGCCACTATGCCCGGCTAATTTTTTCTATATAGATTTTTAGTTGTCCATATAATTTCTTTCTATTTTTAGTAGAGACGGGGTCTCGCTCTTGCTCGGGCTGGTCTCGAACTCCTGACCTCGAGCAATCCACCCGCCTCGGCCTCCCAGAGTGCTAGGATTACAGGCGTGAGCCACCGCACCCGGCCTCACCATCACTCTTGAGGCACGGGTTTTATAGAATCTTACATTTCAGTTATCCCTTTCTCTGTAATTGTCCTATCTTTCCAACTGGTGAGTAAACACCTCAGTGGTCAGTACTATATTTTGTAATATCCCAAAATAAGGTACAGTTAGTGAGTACTCAAGCAGAGAGCCCACTTTGCCTGTGCTTTGGGGATTGTATTCTCTGTGAGAGACTTCTCTGAGGGCTGTATATATTAATGGTATCCCCAATTAATTGATATTTGTTAAATGATCACAGTTCAAAGAGACCAATATCTTTGTGATACTCATCGAACTCAATTCATTTCAACAAGTTGATTCATTTGAACAAATGTTTCTTGAGCTCCTACTATGTGATAGGAACTCTTCTAGGCAATTGGCATACATCCAAGAATAAAACAAAGATCTCTCTTTCCATAGATCTTACAGTCCACTGGAAGAATCATGTAGTAAACCACAAACACCACAAATACAAAACTTGGAAGGTAGGAAATGCTATAGGAGAAAAAGAAGAGCATAGGAGGAATGTTTGGTGAAAGTTAACCTCTCACCTCCAGGTATAGTCTAATTCCTGTCATGCCAAAAATGAAGGTCAACCTGGAGTAGGTCCTCCTAAGTCAGGTGAAGGATCTAGGGATCTAAATTACCCCTCATCTAAAGGACTCAGAAAAGATCTGGAACAATTTAGAAGCCCACATGGAGTTAGAGAACCATAACTAGGGCAATCAGGTAAGGAAGTATTCAATGATAACACTAAGAATTGGCAGCTGTGGCACGACCCTAACTTTGTAACCGTGTTAATTAGTTAATATGATTATTTTTGTTTTATTGATAATAGTTAGCAAATACTTTTGAGAGGCAACCAGGCATTGTAGCCAGGCATTAGCTTTTCTTACATTATCACTGTTAGTGTGCACAACCATGCATGAGGCATGGGCTATTACTACTCCCATTTTACAGATAAGGAACCATAGAGACAGAGACTTTATATAAGTCGCTTAAGGTAACACAAATAGTAAATGATGGGGGTGGTGATTTGGAGATAGCAGCCTGACTCCAAAGTCACACCCTGGTACTGATACGAGACTGAGGAGTCAACAAAGGGGTGGGTTAAATACCAAGTCTACACATGTGAAGTAATAAACAATTAAGGAAATTCCATGGATGAATGCAACTACAATATAGTGCTATTATTTCCAGCACACAGGAAAGAACACAGGAGAAAAGAAATGCTCTAAAGCAAAGGCATTCGCTATACCAAAACCAGAGGCATAAAACAAATTTGAGACTCTCCATTCATTTGCTTCACAGCATGGGCTGAATCTTTTGTTCAGATACATCAAGAAGGTCTGACACTGATCAATAAGAATCTTTGTAAATCTTAGTAAATGTAGTCTTACCTAGCTACTTGTCTTAATTTATTTTAATTAGTTTAATTTAAACCTCAATACTGTAGTTGTGGAACTCCTTTTGGAATTTCTCAAGACACTCATTTTCATTCTTTTAAATACAGTATGTTTTCATTTTTATTGGGTTTTTTAATGTTTCAATATGTTTCATTCTCCAAGTGATCTTTTTTTATATGAGGGAGTTACCTTTATTGATGTTCCTTCTGGACAGTCTGGGCTGCCCTCCAGGCGCCAGTTGTCTGGTTAGAGGTCAAAGCTGTATGGGACATCTCACCGGCCATCTCCTGAGCAGTGCTCTGCTAGGATCTCTATAAAAATACATACCCATCTCCACATCTTTTTAGCTCACCAAGAGCATTCCCTAGTGGTCTTCTTAATCCAGAAACAGCTCCTGCTGTGTCTGTTGAGATCACAGTGATATCACATGTGGGTGCATGCTAGCTGAATGCATCCAAAAGATGACCCTGTCATATCCTTTTCTTTTCTTTTTTGAGGCACAGTCTCACTCTGTTGCCTGGGTAGAGTGCACTGGTGTCATGATAGCTCTGCAACCTCCAACTCATGGGCTCAAGTGATCCTCCTGCCTTAGCTTCCCAAGTAGTTGGGACTACAGGCATGAGCCACCATACTCTGCCTCATTTTCACTGGCTTCATTTTATTTCTTCTTCTTTTTTTAATTGTAGCTGCTATTATTTTATTAGCGAGTGCAACCCCAGGGAACAGGAGTGAGAGAAGGCAGGGGGCTATAGTGAGGGAAAAAAAGAAGAGAAAATCAATCCAACAGTGCATTTCTAACTGGCCAAGTGCTTGGTATCAAACACTGCTTACTAATTGAGCCAACTCATGGGACCAATTCAAGATGCTGTATGAACAATTGCATCTCAGGACAATCCATCTGGAGAGGGCATGGGAGACTATCCCTCCTGGCTTCCAGCTCCCTGTTCCAGCTCCAGTGTTTGCTCCACTGCTCTTCTGGATTATATTTGCTTTGGAACCAAGCAGGTCCTGCAGCATCTCATGTCTCAGGATCAAAGAGGGATGCCCTACAAGTCAGAAGCGACCACTCTTCTGCAGGGTCCCTGTCATTTCTTTAAAGTCAATTCAAAGCTCCAAAAGTCTTCCTTCATTGACCCCACCCACTTAGCATCTATGCATATAGCTTGATAAATATCATCATGCATTGATCTACTTAGCTCATATGTGTGTGCTTTGAATATCTCCCAACTGATATGTGTCTTGAGGACTAGAATCATGTCTTCTGTGCCTTCCCTATTTCTAGCTTTCTTGTTACACCTCTGTACTCAAGTGCTCAGTGAAAACTTAAGCTGCAGTGAGTGGAGCTGAACCCTTTGAATTGACAACCTTGTATCTGGATGGTTCTGTGTAAACTTGATGCAAATGCACATCTCAAGGCCCTTTTGGTTCCAAAACACTGCATAGTCTTCACTTCTCTCATGTATCTAGAGCACAGAGAATGTCGACAGCCTCAAGGTGTTAAGAAAGTAGCAGGAACAGAAGCCACATGGCCAACCAGATTTTTTTCTTTTCCTAAGTGAGCACTATTGATTGTTTGGCCTCTCATAAAATATAGGTTTTAAGGCAGCTAACTGCCTGCTAGGATTTGTTCATTTTTATTTGTGCCAAATGAAAGCGTTCCAAGAATGTTCATTTAGAAACTAGAAATATATAAGTATATATGTTCTAGTACCAGAAAAATTAAATCCAAAAGAAAATCATTCATTATGTAATATGAAAAAGAACAACTCTAAAGACAAAAGTCAACTGTATTTGAATGAATTACCCATTCATGTTGGGATCTGTCTCCCTACTCTTCATTAAGAATTTATCAATTTCTTAGAAGGAAAACCTACTATACAGTGACTCCATATCAATATTTAATGCAATAGTGCCTAGGGCACTAGATTGAGTTTCTTATTGTGAAAATGGGAAAGAAAATTAAAACTCTGCTCTATTTTCTAATGGTGGGACTCTCGGATAGATTACAATTTTGTTGTTGTTCTATACATTCTAGGAGTGATAATGATCAGGCTCTTTGTGTTAGTTGGTGTATTCTTGCTAGTTTCATTTTGTTAGACTTAACTGCAGCATTTAGTGTTATTGATCAGTCTGGAAAGTACTAGGATACACTAACACTCCCATGGTTATGTGGCTTGGCTCTACTTTGTCAAAAAAAGTGGCTTATTGGCCCTTCTTCCTTGGGTTCCTGAAATATCTACTTTTGTCCTCTACATTCTCTGAGGGTGATCCCTTGTGTGCTAATATGGATAGCATATTAATGAAAATCCTGACAAATTTTTGCTCTCATTTTTATGTCCAGTACATTCAGACAAAGCTTAATATATGTCTGACAATTGACAATCCCTCTGATTTTTTCTCTGCTGCCTGCCTATCTACCTTTCAGCGTAAGATGTGGTGATTCTGCTGCTGCCCAGGTATACGGTGAGTCTGACATAGCATCAAGTTCACTTAACACAAAAGGCAGGACATTGTAAAATAAGAACAGGAAAGGGACAGGCACTACCCAATGTGAGGTGTCATATACCAACAGAGGTATATAGTGCAGGCCAAAGTCCAGTTGGATTGTCCTGGGATGGTGGGGTTAGAGTGGGGAGTGGGGTGGTTAGAGGAGGGAGTGGGGTCCTGTCTGTGTTGCTATTGGCTTTCCTTCTGGGATGCATGACAGCATAGAAATGAGAAGGCCGTTCTCATCAGGCAGTCACACCTAAAATGTCCTCACTTATCCACTGAGTTTGGCTACAAATAATTCTACATCAACTCTGTGATATAAAGGTTCCCAAGATTTCCTCCTCCAAAGAATCCTTTCAAAGATGTCCCCTAAGGGCTCTTCTACCCCTGTGCTTTCCCATTACCAAGTTTTCACATGGTGAATGAGACTCCTCCATGGACTTTAATGTGACTAAAACAGATAAAATTAAGTGCTTGGGAAAGTGCCTGGGTGACAAACCAATCAGACCATGAAGTGCCTTTGGAGAATCCATCTCTGAAAAAGCAGCTTTTAGCCCCAGATACCTCTGGTTCTGATAGTTATATTGAAGTCAAAATATAGCTCTTGTTCTTGTGTCTTTCAACCCTGGCAGTTCCTGTTGCTTTGAGACCACTATATTCTAGATCATGTATTACCATTGCCATCCAAATGAATCAGGAACAATAAATTATCTTGTCCTTCATAGCAGGACATCTCCCCACAGAATTCATACATGATATCCCCACCCCTCCTCTGTGAACAGGCACTCTGACCCAGATTTCTGTGCTGAGTGGGTTTGAAGTCAGTTGACCAGCTGCAGAATGGAAAATACGCATTAGTTCTGTAGAAATAAACTTATGATGATATGTTGTTTATCCAAGCATAGCATGCTTTCAGCTGCATAATAACTGCTGATTATATATATATATAAATATTTATAGGTTATTAAGTATGAAATGTCCAATTTCCTTAAGTACTAAGTTTGACAGTTGATATCTCTGACATTTCGCTTTGACACTTCTTGTTTTATTTTTATTGTGAAGGTACATCCTCATTCTTTCAAACACATGGTTTAGCTTGTGATCATCTTTCAAATTTTTTTAGAGCAATTTTTGTGAAACCATGGATAAGTCAAAAATTTGTGTTATTTTTAAATATGAGTTCCGTTGTGGAACCCATGCAGTGCAGACAGCTCAGAATATTAACGAAGTGTTTGGGAAGGATGTAGTTAATGAATACACAGTACGTTGATGGTTTGAGAAGTTTCATTCTGGTGATTTTAATCTTGAAAATGAGCCATGTAGGCAACCTGAGACCAAGGTAGATGATGAGCTGAAAGCTGTAGTGGAAGTGAATCCATCTCAACCTACAAGTGAATTAGCAGCAAGGTTACTATTCCAGCAATATTGGACCATTTGAAACAAATCAGGAAGGTAAAGAAGCTGGATAGATGGGTTCCGCATGAATTAAATGAGTCTCAGAAAAGAAATTTTCTCGAAGCTTGCCTTTCTTTGCTGTCATGACAAAAAGGCAAACCATTTCTACACTGCATTATTACATGTGATGAAAAATGGATTCTTTTTGACAATGGTAAGTGTTTGGCACAATGGCTGGATGAAGATGAAGTGCCAAAACACAGTGCAAAACTGAATATTGATAAAAAAAAAAATGCTACTGATGTCTGTTTGGTGGTCCAGCGTTGGTATTATCCACTATGGCTTCATGATACCTGGTCAATCGATTACAATAGATATCTTACTGCAACCAGCTGAATGAAATGATGAGTATGCTTGCAATTAAGCAGCCGAGATTGGTCAATAGAGACAGGCCAATCCTCCTGCCAGACCCACGCTCAACCACATGTCACACAAACAACGCTGCTCGAACTACAGATGCTGGACCTTGGAAACTCTCTGTCATCCACTGTATTCACCAGACCTTGCACCAACTGACTATCACGTCTTCCAGGCTTTGGACCACTTCTTGCAAAGAAAAATATTTGATTTTCAACAAGCTGTGGAAAATACCTTTCTCGATTTCTTTACCACTCACTCACCAGACTTCTTCGCTGCTGGCATAAGCAAACTACCGTTAAGATGGCAAAACTGTGTTGATAGTTTAGTTGCATCCTTTGATTAATTGACTGCTTCTTGTTTGAGATATAAACTAAACTTATGATTAGAAATTGGACATTTCATATTTAATGACCTGTATTATTCTATACACACACACATATGTATATGATTGGTTATACATATACACACACATAAAGTAATTGGTCATATAAATATATATAATGTGAATAATCCTTGAGTTTAGGGTAACAACATGTTCAGGAGATACTGCGAAGCTTACAATGAGAGGTAAAATATTTTTCTTGAGTATAGAAAATATCATTTCATTCTTCTTTTGATAGAGTTTTTATCCTTGAGGCTTTTGCAGTTCATGTAATTTGGGTGGAACAGAGTCCAGCCCCAGCATCAAGGGTGGGCATGTGACCCTGGGTTGGCCCCTCAGATCATCCCTGGGTTTGGTTTAGAGATGGCCTCATGATCTAGTCAAAGATAATGAGACTCAGTTCTAGGACATTAGAGGAACTTGGGGGAGGAAGCTCTCTAGCTAGTGGTAGCTATCTTGGCTTTAAGACTGGAGAGACTGTATAAGAAAGGCTCCCACCCAGAGGTGGGAGAGCTAAGCGGGGGAGAAAAACCAGTGCTCTGATGGTATAGAATGTGCAGTGAGGTGAACTTATAAATTATCTCTTTTGCTTAATCTAGTTTAAATTGAAATTCATTTAAAACTAAAGTAGAACTCAACAATACATGGGTTTACTAATCAGGTAGGTCAAGGAAATGCTGCACAAGTAGTGCATTGGTATTTCAGCAAAGCATCTGACAATATTTCTTGTGAAATCCTTGTGGATAACATGTAGAAATCTGGAGTGAATGTAAGTACAATCATGTGACTTCATCAATAATTGAAGAGTCATGTCCAAGAATGCTAATTCCATGTCAACCTGAAGAAAATTTTATAGTGGTGTGCCTCGGGGCTCTTCCCTGGCCCTGTCCTTTTTGACATATTTATCAAAGGTTTGGATGAGCACACCGATGGCATTCCTATCAAATGCTACCCATGACAAGATGATTGGAGCACTAGAGAGTATGTCGGATAACTGAGACTAGTTTCTAAAACTCTTCATAAGCTAGAGCATCCAAATGGAATTTTAAGAACAACAAATGTAGAATCTTTGAATTAGATCCAAAAACTAATCATACAAATAACTGGGTAACACTAGGAATTTAGTTAAGTGTAATTTCAAATTGGATCAGCAATGTGATACAGCTGCCTAAATAAATAAATAAATAGAGCTATGTTGGAATGCATAAATAGGGCACAGTGGTGATGGAGGCAGATGTCATACTGCACAAGTCATGAAGTTAGTCTGATAAGGTAGAAGGATGTAGAGCCAAAGGAACTAAAATTTTCAAATATTTCTACCTGAATGTCTAATGATCTGCCTAAAACATGCTAAATCACATTGCAAAAAGGATAAAAATTACCAGTGGGAAATATTTGCAGCCTTCTATCTGCTCCTACCTGCTATTTGGGTATTCTCTTTCTCCTTTTCCGAAGAGGAAGGGAGGGTTATTTTTCTCTGGAAGACAAGTTAAGTTATGCTACATAACAAAGGATAGAGCGGGAAGGCAGGATGGAGTAGAGGAAGAGACAGAAAAGCCAGTGGGCACATGGGAAGAAAGAGTTTGGGGTGTTTAAAGAAAGAAGGGCACCAGAGTACTTTAAGGCATGAGAGAATAGGAGAGAAAAAAGGGAGGAAATTTGGATTCTAGCAATCATTCAAGTATAAACCCAAAATATATCTTTACTACAATTACCTGGCTTTGGTACAAGGAGTCCCTGGGTTTGTGTTGTCAAAGACTTTTCACATACCTCTATTTCCTTTTCAGCCAGGTTCTGAGCCCACCCTCTTCCCCACAACAAGCTGATAATAGTCTTACAGGAAAAACTACCATATTCCTAACCAAGAGGATATGTGGTTTCATAGCCATGATATGATTGGGTCTAGAATTAGACAAGGCTAATTTCTTCAAATGTTATGAAGGGAGCATAGTAATAGAGGTTTGGCCAATGCAGTCAGATAATAAATTGAAATAAAATAAAACTTGGAAGGAAAAATAAACCATTAAAAATTATAAGAGAGTACAAGTCAACAAAGCTGAGAAATAAAGTATAAAGACAAATAGCATTTTTTATACTAGCACCAACCAATTATAAAATGCAATAGAAAATAAAACACCATTTACAATAACATAAAGGCTATAAACTATCTGGGAATTGATCTAATGAAGATCTTTACAGAGGAAGTTTTAAAACTCCACTAAAATAATAGAAGATTTGAATCAATGGAAAGTTACACCGTGTAAATGGATGTGATGACTTTACAATTTAAAGATAGAGACTTCTGCAAATAGATCTACAAATTCAGTGCAATTTCAATAAAAATTCTAGCAAAATATTTTGGGAGAACTGGATAAACTGATTCTAAGATTAATATGGAACAATAAAGGCCTATAAATAGCTAAGACAATTTTGAAAAAAGAAGAGCAGGTAAGGAACCTGCCCTAGCAGACACCAAGAAACACTACAGATATTAAGAAAAACTATACTAGTTAAAATAATAAGTTATTGGTGAAAAAACAAATGACAAATAAAAAATAATAGAGTTATGAAATAGTTTTATAGAGTTATACAGGGTCACAGGGGAGGAGACATCAGGGCAGAAAAGGGTGTCGTAAAATAGACTTCCCCTCAAGGCATAATCCATAGAGGGAATAAGGATAGAGTTTGACTTTATCAAAATAATCCAAGTTTTATATTGAACAAGGGACACTACACACAACATTAATAAGTGATTTATACACTGGGAGATCATCACATCTATAAAAAGCAGAAAATTAGTTTTTAGAATATCTAAGGAACTCCCAAAAATCTGCAAGGAAAAGACAGAAACCCATCAGAAAAATGGGCAAAAGGTATGAACAGACAATTTACTGAAACCCTAATGATGAAAAAACTATTTGAAAAGCTGCTCAATCTCACTAACAATCAGAGGAATGGCAATCACTTGATACTCTTCATAGTGGTGAAATTCAAGCTTTAAACATATCACCTGCTAGCAAGAATATGGGGGAAATAGGAACCCTCCTGAAAGCCAGGTAAGAGCATAATCTGGTGCATAATCCATTTTGAATTGCAATTTTGCAGAATTTTTGATATTAAGTATGTGTATATCCCATGATTCAGAGACTCTACTCCTGGTTCAATGATGCACAGGGAGACACAAAGGAAGGTGCATTGCAGCATGTTTTTGATACAGTGAGCTGGAGGCAATTTGGGTGGCCCTCACTAAGAGAATAGGAAAGTGTAATTGAGTACCTGCCTAGGATGGAATAATACCCAGTGGTCAAAAGAAATTAATTAGATCGTTGTCTAGTAACATGGCTTGATCTCAAAAACATACTGCTAAGTGAAATAAGACAAATGAATTTTATAGCACCTAACACTTGTGTAAATTCACTCCCAAAATTTCACACATAGCAAACAATATGTCTATAGATATACATGTATACATATAAACTTGAGTACAGAAGGTAGGTTGGAAGAAGTGATATTGTAAACATAGGAATGAAGACCTCTGAGAGAATGGAGAATAGGATCAAGGATGGGGGTGAAAGAGGAAAACAAATTAAAAGGAGGGGCCTTGCATGGACTAATTAAGTGCTATGAACAAAAGAGCATGATTAATTCAACGCTATACAGGCAAGAACCAAAAATCCAAAAACCAAGGGGGGGTGGGCAGTCAGGGAAGGTGAATAAAAGTGACGACTTAAAAGGTATCAACCTAGTATCTCTTTCTCCCTAAAATATTTAAATGAGTCTTCATTATCTAGATTTCAGGAAATAGCTGTTTTTAAATGATCCACAGAGGAAGTATCCTTTCGCCCCTGAGGTCCTAAGGTTTAAACTGTCTATACATCAATAGAAATTAACTTATTTTATAACTTATGCATTCATTCTGTCTTTTCATATTTCTATCCATCTAGTTATATCCTAATGAACAACCATTTATATGGTGTCATATGAAACTTTTTCGTGTGAACTGTGACATTTGATCTTCACAAAAATATGTAACATAGATGAGTCAGGTGTTATTGGTGTCCCCATTTACAAATGAGGTGATAACAGTTCATAAATGCTCCCTGATTTACCAAAGTCTTATCGGCAGAAAAGGCAGAGCCAGCGATTGAATCCAGATCATTTGACACAAAATCTCACGATCTTTTCACTGGATCCACTCTACAGAGGTGAATGTGCCCAATACACTATTTCTGCAGTAATCAGAATATCTCTGGGAGGAAGGGATTATTACAAAACAAGGAAACCGTAGCTCAGAAAGTGTTACTTAAAATCAAGTGAATAATAATTGCAAGAGCCAGGACTCAAATTCTGCTTCTGGCCTTAATCATCAAAAGGCCAACACTGAAACAATGTCAGACCTACTCTCTCTAAGAAGTAGGATTCTGAAAAGTAGTAGTAAGCCAATGTTAGGAAATTCACTAGCTCATCAGTACTGTGGTTCTCAACCCTGGATGGATGTTAAAATCATCTGAGGAACTTAAAAAACACTAATGTCTGAGCCAGTTCAACCAGAATCTTTGAGAATAGAACCCACATATCAGAATTTTATTTCAAAGCTCCCCAGATGGTGATGAAAACATTCTGGAATTAGCTAGTGGTGATGGTTGTAGAACTTTGTGAATAAATAAGAATCATCAATGTGCATACTTTAAATTTTATGGTATGTTAATTATATCTCAATTAAAAAATTTTTTTCCCAGGTTAGTCTGGGCTAACAACTGCCATGAGACTAGACAGTGTTCCCAACAAGGGCTGCACATTAGAAACTATAACGGAGCTTTTAAAAATACTGAAGGTTAATCCTGACCACCATAGATTCTAACGTTATGGGTCCAGCTTAATGATTTGGACATTAGGAGTTTTAAAAACTCCCAGGCAACTGTAGTGTGCAGCCAGGATTGAGACCACTGGTCTAGAACAGCTGCCCCATATGCGTGCCCCACAGAAGAGCAGCATCAGCATCGCCTAAGAATTTGTCAGACATGCTGGTTCTCAGCCCCTCCCCAGACCTGCTGAATCAATAGAGCCCAGCAATCTGTCTTAACAAGCCCTCCAGGTGGTTCTGATGCACATTGCAGTATGAGAACCACCACTCTAGCACATAAGGAAATTGCATTCCAATCCAGTCATTATCCTTAAATTTCCCTAATCCTTAAGAAATTGTGCAGGGTCTGTTCCATACACAGAAGAGTTTTCATACTTAGTAGCGTGCTAGACAACAGAGCCTGAAGAGCTAGCTGGAGAGTGACCCAGGTGGAACCAATTAGTGAGAAGAAACTACGTAAGACGCTGGGTTATAAATGTTTCTTCTATATTCAGGAGTGTTGATTTCAGTTCTTACTCCAAATCCTTGAAATTATAATTACCAAATACTACCTATGAGGTCTGTTATTTCTTTGCTTCTTGCATTTTCAAACTCAAAATTCGTTTTATAACCTCAAATCCTTCCTTAACCGTAGCCCTTTGAGCTAGCGATTCTCGTTTTCTTGGTTTTGATCAATAAATGATTCTTTTTTTTCCTTCTGAAGCCATTTAAGAATGTTATTGGAATGTCTATGACATTTTAAAAAACATATTGTTTAGAATTTTGCTTTCTAAAAGTTTACAGTGAAAAACCTAGAAATCTGTTTTGAAGAATCTGAGATCATTTTTTTGCTCTATGCCAGCGCACAGTTACTAAATGGTTACTGCCAAATGGTTATGGACTCTCAATAAAGCGGATTTCCCTAGATTTTCAGCATCTGTGGGGAGATCCCTTAACAATATTGATCTAAAATCAGGCTGTGCAAAAATGGCTGGATTATTTGTCCTCTGTTAGGACACTTTGGTATAACAAGGTTGCCAATAATTATTCTCTCCTCCTCCTCTGCCAACACTAATTACTCCCAAACTACCTCTACAAATAGAGGACTCAGAAACTAATATTAAGCTTAGTTTATTTGAGAGCATTGTTATATTACACACACACTCCTCCAGGCTCATTAACACAGAGGTGATACAGCAGTATTTTGGGGGACTGAATTTTTACTACCTTCTCATTTGAATAGAGATATAAGCTGCAAAGCCAAGATTTAGGGAAGTAAATTTGGCCTTTAAAGCTTGTCAGCATTGCTATATAGTTTTATGTACCTCTATCTACTTCCTATTCTCTCCCCACTAAGAGGACTTTACCTCATTCCACCAGAAGTAGGCCTCACCCCTGGAGCTGCACCCCCTTCCCAGTAGGGCCCTGCCATGGTACCCTGTCACTATGGTGACATTCAGACATCCCTCAAGAGACCTGAGCAGGTGAGTCAAAGCAGGGAGCTCATTATCCCTACAGAGTCATAAGAGAGAGTGATGCATAGAAAAATAGCTGGAAATCATGGGAGATAGGTAAAACATAGTTATTAGGACCGTTTGTGGGAATTCTCTGGAGAACAGACAATTAAGTAAAATCAGAGGAGAATGAGGTTGGAAATAATTGGAGGTAAGGTCAGTAAATTTGGTATGAAGGAAGTTCTCTCTAGTGGAGAATGAAGTCTTAAAAGATCAGATGGTCATTTCTATAAATATGTTGGGAGTTACTTTTTAAAATCATATGTGAAAATATCTCAGTGAGTTGGTAGAATCTTTCTGCCATGAAAGCCCTGGGAAGTCCTTTTAAATATGGTCTCCCACTGCTTCCCAGGACCCCTGAAGTCTTGGAAATTGATTTTTACTCATTCTTCATGAAATTTTTTGTCCAAAGTTCATGAAGAATGAGTTAAAAAAATTTTTTTTAATTATAATCACACAAACTAACTGATCCATTATCTTTCACTCATAACATACAAATAATCTTCCAAAGTAGATAATTATATCATTATTTGCAACATGATCTCTGAATAGAACAGGTGCAGTTAGATGAGGACACAGATTAGTGTGACAGCAAAAAGATCTGCTCAGGGAAAAATGTCCACTTCTTCATAAAGATTACCACCTGTAGATAATCAGAAAAATATACCCAATAGCATAGATTATGCTCTGCTTTTCTTCTGGTACTTGAATTTTTTTCTTCTGTAATAAAAAAATCACAATGAAAAAACTTTTTTCATTATATAACCAATCTAAACACAATGTATTATGTATCAACATTCAAGTGACATTACATAAACTTTTATTTTCATGCTAGCTTAACTAAAAGAGATTAATGAAATAACTATTAGCCTATATTCTTTTTAAGGCCTCAATAAAAATACCTAGAAGCTATATTTTAAAAGAGGTAATAAAATATTTTTCTCTCTAGAAATCTAAAAATCAGAGAAGATTATATAAAACTATGAAATTGATATCTTTTGTATTATAATGGATCATGAGAGGAAGAGGGTTTTTCTATATTTCTGCCATGAAAGGAAGTATTGGCTCAAGGCTCAAAAAATAAGAGAACTAAGTGTCATTAATGATTATAAAAGAAACTGAATAAACTCTTTCTGGTTTTCACAGATGGTTCAGTGTCTAGGAAAGTTCTAAATGTGAGTATGGAAATTGGTTTATGTTTTCTGAGCCTACCTTTTTTAAAATTAATAAATGTTATTTTTAAAGCAGTTTTAGGTTCACAGAAAAAATTGATGGAAAGTACAGAGTTCCCATTTAGCCCCTGTCCCTATACACACACAACCTTCCCTGCTATCAAAATCCGTACTACAGTGATACATTTGTTACAACCAATGAACCTACATTGACACATCATCATCTCCAGAAATCCATAGTATACGCTGGGGTTCACTCTTGGTGTTTCACATTCTATGGGTTTTGACAAATATATGATGATGTGTATTCATCATCATAGTATTATAAAGAATAGTTTTACTGTCATAAAATCCTTTGTGCTTTACCTGTTCATCTCTCCTCCCCAATCCCTGGCAACCAATGATCTTTTCACTGTCTCCATAGTTTTGCCTTTTTCAGAATGTCATGTACTTGGAACCATACAGTATGTAGGTTTTTTCAGAGTGGCTTTTTTCACTTAGTAATATGCATTTCAGTTTCCTGCACGTTTTTTCATGACTTGACAGTTCTTTTCTTTTTAGCACTCAATAATATACCATTGTCTGGAGGTACCACAGTTGATTTATCTATTCACCTACTGAGGGACATCTTGGTTTCTTCCAAATTTTGGCAATTATGAATAAGTCTGAATTATGAATAAATATCCCTATGCAGATTTTGTGTGGACATAAGTTTTCAGTTCATTTGGTTAAACACCAAGGAGCACTATTGCTGGAACATATGGTAAGAATATGTTTAGTTTTGTAAGAACCTACTAAACTGTCTTCCAGAGTAGCTGTACCATTTTGCATTCTCACCAACAATATAGCGATTTCCTGTTGTTCCACATCCTCACCAGCATTTGGTATTGTCAGCGTTTTTGGGTTTTGGCTATCCTAATAGGTGTGCAGTGGTATCTCACTGTTGTTATAATTTGCAATTCTCTAATGACGTATGATGCTGAACATCTTTTTATATGCTTACTTGTCATACGTGTATCTTGTTTGGTGAAATATCTGATTAGTTCTTTAGCCTACTTTTTACGTTGTTCGTTTTCTTATTTTTGACTTTTTAAAGTTCTTTGTATATTCTAGATAATAATCCTTTATCAAATGCATCATTTGCAAATATTTTCTCACCGTCTGTGGCTTGTCTTCTCATCATCTTGACATTGTCTTTCAAAGAGTAGAAGTTTTTAATTTTAATGAAGCCCAGCTTTTCAATTATTTATTTTGTGGATCATGCCTTTCATGAATGTCATTGCCATATCCAAGGTTATCTAGATTTTCTCCTGTTATCTTCTAGGAGTTTTATAGTTTTGCATTTTGCATTTAGGTCTGTGATCCATTTTGAGTTAATTTTTGTGAACAGTAGAAGATCTGCATCTAGATTCATTTTTTTTTTTTTTTTTGCATCTGGGTATCTAGTTGTTCCAACACCATTTGTTGAAAAGACTATCTTTGTTACATTGTATTGCCTTTGCTCCTTTGTCAAAGATCAGTTGACTACATTTATATGGGTCTATTTTGGGGCTCTCTGTTCTGTTTCACTGATCTATCTGTCTATTCTTTCACCTATTCCACACCATCTTAATTACTGTAGCTTTATAATAAATCTTTTTTTTTTTTTTTTTTTTTTTGAGACAGAGTCTCACTCTGTTGCCCAGGCTAGAGTGAGTGCCGTGGCGTCAGCCTAGCTCACAGCAACCTCAAACTCCTGAGCTCAAGCGATCCTCCTGTCTCAGCCTCCCGAGTAGCTGGGACTACAGGCATGTGCCACCATGCCCGGCTAATTTTTTCTATATATATTTTTAGCTGTCCATATAATTTCTTTCTATTTTTAGTAGAGGTGGGGTCTCGCTCTTGCTCAGGCTGGTCTCGAACTCCTGAGCTCAAACGATCTGCCCACCTCGGCCTCCCAGAGTGCTAGGATTACAGGCGTGAGCCACCGCGCCCGGCCAGCTTTATAATAAATCTTGAACTGAGATAGTGTCAGACATCCAACTTTGTTCTCCTTCAATATTGTGTTGACTCTCTGTATAAACTTTAGCATCAGTTTGTTAATATCCACAAAATAACTTGCTGGAATTTTGATTGGAATTGCATCAGATCTATAGATCAAGTTGGGAAGAATTGACATCTTGACAATACTGAGTCTTGTAATCCATAAGCATGGAACATCTCTCCATTTATTTAATTCTTCTGTGATATATTTTATCAGAGTTCTGTAGTTTTCCTCATATAGATCTTGTACATATTTTGATAGATTTATATAAGTATTTCATTTTTGAGAAGTGCTAATGTAAATGGCAATATGTTTTGAATTTCAAATTCTACTTGTTCATTACTGGTATATAGGAAGGTAACTGACTTTTGCATAGTAACTTTGTATCCCTGCTATGATCATTTGTTAGTTTTAATATTTTTTGTAGATTCTTTTAGATTTTTTCTACACAATATCTGTGAACAAAGATAGTTTTATTTCTTCCATTTTGTTTCCTTTTATTGTCTCATTGCATTATCCAAAACTTTCAATACAATGTCAAAAAGGAATGGTGAGAGCAGATATCCTTGCCCTGTTCCTGATCTTAGCAAAAGTTTCTCACCATCAAGTATGATGTTAGCTGTGGGATTTTTGTAGATGATCTTTATCAAGTTGGGGAAATTCCCCTCTATTCCTGGTTTGCTGAGGGTTTTTATCATGAATGAGTGTTGGATTTTGTCAAATGCTTTTTCTGTGTCTATTGATATGGTCACATACTTTTTCTTTTTTAGTCTGTTTACATGATGAATTACATTAATTGATTTTTGAATGTTAACCAGTTTTGTATACCTGGGATAAATCCCTCTTGGCCATTTGTATAACTCTTTTAATACATTGTTATATTTGAGCTGCTAATATTTTGTTAAGGATTTTTGTATCTATGCTTGTGAGAGACATTGGCCTGTAGTTTTCTTTCTTTCTTTCTTTCTTTTTTTTTTTTTTTTGAAACAGAGTCTCACTTGTTGCCCCGGCTAGAGTGCCGTGACATCAGCCTAGCTCACAGCAACCTCAGACTCCTGGGTTCAAGCGATCCTCCTGCCTCAGCCTCCCGGGTAGCCGGGACTACAGGCATGCGCCACCATGCCCAGCTAATTTTTCCTACATATATTTTTAGCTGTCCATATAATTTCTTTCTATTTTTAGTAGAGACAGGGTCTCCCTCTTGCTCAGGCTGTCTCGAACTCCTAAGCTCAAACAATCTGCCTGTCTCAGCCTCCCAGAGTGCTAGGATTACAGGTGTGAGCCACTGCGCCCAGCCTGGTCTGTAGTTTTCTTGTAGTATCTTTGGTATTGCTATTAGAATAATACTGGCCACATGGAGTGAATTTAGGAAGTATTCTTTCTGCTTCTATCTTCTGAAAGAGATAGTAGAGAACTAATGTAATTTCTGTCTTAAATGTTTGGTAAAATTCACTAGTGAGCCTATCTGAGGCTGGTGCTTTCTTTTTCGGAATGTAATTAATTATCAATTCTATTTTTTATTTCTTTTTATTTTTAATTAACATATAATAATTGTATATATTTATGGGATACTGTGATATTTTGATACCTATGTACATTATGTAATGAGTAAGTCAGGGTAATTGGCATAGCTGTCATCTCAATTCAATGTATTTAATAGATATGGGCCTATTCAGATCGTCTATTTCTTCTTGTGTGAGTTTTGGTAGATTGTGTCTTTTAAGGAATTGGTCTACTTCATTTAGGTTATCAAATTTGTGGGCATAAAGAGTTGTTCATATTATTCCTTGATTGTCCATTTAATGTTCATAGGACCTGTAGTAATGTTTCTTTTTTCATTTTGGGTATTAATAATTTGTATCCTCTCTTTTTTTTCTTAGCCTGTCTAGAGGCTTATCAATTTTATTGATCTTTTCAAAGAATCAATCTTTTGGTTTTGTTGGTTTTTCTATGTTGATTTCCTGCATTCAATTCATTGAATTGATTTCAGCTCTAATCTCTAAATCTTTTTTTTTTTTTTTTTTGAGACAGGGTCTCATTCTGCTACCCAGGTGGGAGTGCAGTGGTACAATCATAGCTCACTGTAGCCTCAAATTCCTGGTCTCAACTGACCCACCTGCCTCAGCCTCCCAAATAGCTGGGACTATATGCATGTACCACGTCTGGCAAATTTTCTTATTTTTTTTAGGGATAGATCTCACTAATGTTGCCCAGGCTGGTTTCAAACTTGTGGCCTCAAGCAATCCTCCTGCCTCAGCCTCCTGAATTGCTGTGATTACAGAAGTGATCTGTAATTATATCTGTAATCACCACGCCCAGCCCTCTAATTCTTATTATTTATTTTCTTCTGCTTACTTTGGATTTTTATTTGTTCTTTTTTTACTAGTTTCCTAAGGTAAAAACATTCATTTTAGATCTTTTGTCTTTTCTAATACAGATATCCAGTACTATAAATTTCCCTCCAAGCACTGCTTTTACTGCATTCCACAAATTTTGATATATTTAAAATTTAATTCAATATATTTTAAAATTTCTCTTGAGATTTCTTCTCTGACCTATGTTATTTAGAAGTGTGTGATTTCATCTTTATGGATTTTTGGATATTTCAGTTATCTTTCTGCTATTGATTTCTAGTTTAATTCCTTTATGATCTGAGAAAAGACACTGTATTATTTCCTTCTTAAAGTTTATGGTGTGTTTTATGTCACTAAATGTGGTCTATCTTGGTGAATGTCTTATGTGTGCTTGGGAGAACATGTATTCTGCTGTTCTTGAAATAGTCAATAGATGCCAATTATATCCAGTTCATTGATGGTGTTGTTGAGTTCAACTGTGTCCTTAATGATTTTTTTGCCTAATGAATTTGTCCATTTCTGGTAGAGGGGTGTTGAAGCCTCCAACTATAACAACAGATTCATCTATTTCTCTTTACAATTTTAATAGTTTTTGCCTCACATAGCTTGGTGCTCTGTCGTTAGGTGCATATATATTAAGGATTGTTGTGTCATCTTGAAGTATGGATTTTTTTATCATTTGATAATCCTTCTTTTTATTCCTGAGAACTTTGCTTGCTGTGATGTCTGTTCTGGCTTAAGTTAATATAATTATCTTCACATTCTTTTGACCGTTGTTAGCATGGTATATTTTCCTCCATTCTTTACATTTAATCTATATTTATCTTTGTACTTAAAGTGGGTTTCTTATAGGCAACATATAGTTGGAACATTTTTTAATCCATTCTGATAATCTGTCTTTTAATTGGTGTATTTAGACCATTGATGTTTAAAATTGATTATTGATATCTACTATATCTGATATAGTTTTCTATTTGTTGCCCTTGTTCTTTGTTTGTATTTTTGTCATCCACATTTTTCTCGCCTTTTGTGGCTTTAATTAAGTCTTTTATATGATTTCACTTTCTCTCCTTTCTTAGCATATATCTTTTTAAAAAACTTGTTTTAGTGATTGCTCCAGAATGTGCACTATATGATTGTAAGTAATCCAAGTCCACTGACAAATAACACTATACCATTTCACAGGTAGTGCAAGTACTTTGTGATAGCAAAATATTCCTAATTCCTTCCTTCCACCTCTTGCATCGTTGCTGTTATTTATTTCATATTTATATAAGCATATATATATGCATATATAAATAAGCACAAATACATTGCTACTATTATTTTGAACAAACTGTTATTGGTTAGATTAATTAAGAAAAAGAATACATTTTTATTTATTTTCACTTATTCTTTCTCTGATGTTCTTCTTTTCCTTTTTGTAGATCCAAGTTTCTGACCTACATCACTGTCCTTCTCTCTGAAGAACTTATTTTAACATTTCTCACAAGGCAAGTCTACTGGGAATGAATGCCTCAATTTTTGTTTGTCTAAGAAAGTCTTTATTTCTCTTTCACTTATGAAGAATAATTTTACAGAGTACAGAATTTTTTTTTAACCTTTATTAATAGCTTTATTTTATTAGAACAGTTTTGGATTTACAGAAAATCACACAGATAGTACAGGGAGTTCCCATATACTCCACACCTATTTTCCCCTGTTATTAATATCTTACATTAGTATGGTACAGTTAAAATTAATGAACCAATATTGATATAGTATTATTAACTAAAAGTCCACAGTTTATTCAGATCCCCAGAATTCTTAATTGGTGATTTTTATTTCTTCAACACTTTAAATATTTCACTCCATTTTCTTCTTGCTTGCATAGTTTCTGGGAAGTCAGGTATAATTCTTATCTTTGTTCCTCTGTTGGTAAAGTATTTTTCCCCTCTGGTTTCTTTTAAGATTTTTAAAAATTATCTTTGCTTTTCTGAAGTTTTAATATGATATGGGTAGGTGTAGGTGTAGAGTTTTTTGGGGTTTATTGTGTTTGGGTTTTTGTTTTTTTTTTTTTTTTGGTTGTGGTATTTTTTATTGTTGTTATTTGTTTGTTTTGTTTTGTTTTGCATTTATCCTGCTTGGTGTTCTCTGAGCTTCCTGTATCTGTGACTGATATTTGACATTAGTTTGGGAAAATTCTCAGTCAGTGCTTCAAATATTGATTGCTTCTGTTCTTTCCTCTTTTTCTTCTCCTTGTGGTATTTCCGTTATCTGTATGTTACACTTTTTAGTTCTCCAACAGTTCTTGGAATTCTATTGTGGCTTTATTTAGCCTTTTTTACTTTAGCTTTTCAGTTTTGGAAGTTTCTATTGCTGTATCCTCAAGTTCAGAGATTCTTTCCTCAGCTGTATCCAGTCTACTAAAGAGCCCATCAAAGATATTCTCCATTTATTTTACAATGATTTTTATCTCTAACATTTCTTTTTGATACTTTCTTTTTTATATATAGCATTTATTTTTTATTTTTTTCATCACTCTGCTTACATTATCTATTCTTACATGCTGTCTACTTTTTCCATTAAAGCATATAAATCATAGTTTTAAAGAATTCCTCATCTGATAATTCCAATATTCCTGCCATATCTGACTCTGGTTCTGATGCTTGTTCATTCTCTTCATATTGTTTTGCCTTTGTATATACCTTGTACTTTTTTGTTGATAAGTGGACATGATGTTCTGGGTAAGAGGAATTGCAGTAAATAAGCCTTTAGTAAGGTAGAAATAGGTGGGGAGGGAAAGCATTCTATAGTCCTATGATTAAGTTTCAATCTTTTGGTGAGTCTGTGCCTTTGGACTATGAATTTCACCAGTGCTTCTCAGATTTTCTCCTCTTAGGTGGGACAGGATATCTGTGGGTGAGGGGAGGGGGCTGGAATCTCATTTTTCCCTTCTCCCATATAAAAGGCTAGAGAGCTGAAATTGGGTATTTCCCTTCTCCCAGGTTGGTTAGGATCTGATAATACCCCAGAAGGTTAGGCTCTGCATGCCACAAATCTTGGTAAAATAGTTTCTCCTGAGGGCAGACTTGGCTAAGAACAGCAGAGTGCTTTGATGTGTTTCCAAATGGTTACCTTGCCCCTCCCCCTGCCAGAAGCACCTGGGGATTTTTCTCTCATATTCACTGGGAGAACCTAATAGAGCTCTAGGAGGTAAACTCACAAAAGTGAGGGGGCCTCCCTATGAATGGTTCTGTAAGGCTAGTGGCAGGCACCCCTCCCCTCCCTAATGAAGAAAGAAAAAGCCCACCAGACCTGCCGAGAACAATGCCTGCGAGGCCCAGCTAAGTTAAAGGACGACCACACCTGGATGGTTACCCTGATAAGAGTCAGGGTTCCTGGAGTCCACACATACCACCAGCCCCTCCTATTTCTCAGTACCTGCCCTAAAACTGCAATGGAAAATTCCTTGCTCTCCCCACCATAAATCTTCCCGACAAAGAAACCCCCATCCCCAGCCCTAAAAACGTATATAAGCCCACTCAGACTTCTGGGCGATGCAACTTTTTGGGTCTCTTTCTCTCCTGGGACCCGAAAATCTCGCCCGGGGCCCCACTCTCAGGACCCATTATCCTCACTTGGGAGCGCTCCAATAAAGCCTCTTTACTTATCCCTTTCAACTCTGCTCCTCTTTCTTTCTCTGGCGCTGGCCAATCCAAAAAACCTTACAGGTTCCTCCTGGAGTTTTTATTAAATAACTCTCAGGCTTGTCCATACTGAGCCTCCAGCATTTCATCAATTACAGTTTATGTTTTCTTGCTCCAGAACTGCTTCCCACAGAAAGGTTCCTTCTCAGGTGAGTTGTGATTCTGATATCCATATCCGCCTTTCTGTCTCTTCAATTTTGGAGGCAGAGGTTTGTTCTACGACCTCACTTCTCTAATGAATCTGAGAAGAATTGTTGATTTTTCAGTTTGTTTAGATTTTTACTTGTTGTTAGGACAGACTGGCAACTTCTAAGCACCTTACATGTTCAGATTAGAAATCAGAAGTCTAAAATCATTTCTAGATAATGTTTAACCAACAAAGGTCATGTTTCTCTTTATTAAAGGTCAGTGAAAAAACTTTTTTCAATCTTGTAGTCCTAATACTAAAACATATGCTTGCAAAATTGCTAAATTTTGCATGTATTTTTCCAGCCTGGTGAATGCGATGGTTGATAACCCAAAGACCTAACTCTTCCTTTTAATTGCAGATATAATGTGCTCATAGGGACTTATCACTTTGACAAGGGAACTTTTTTGATGTATCTTTTTCCTTCTCATTTGATGTGCAGTTTGATTCACATGCAAATCATACAGCATTTGAGTGCATTTTTTGCTACTTTGTATATATTTTATTGAAAAAATTAATCACAGTTCGATACACAACGAAAAAAGTACATGATTATAAATGTATAGCTGAATGAATTTTCACAGAGTAAACATACAATTTAACCAACCCCCACATCAAGAAAAAAATGTTAACAGAAACATATGGAAGCCCTCCTGTGCCTCCTTCCCCCTATTCCTGTGTTAGTCTTTCCTTCCCCTTATGAAAGTATTTTGCCTCCTAATGGTTTGGGACTTGTGATTATAGAAGCATATAGTATTTATTCTTTTGTCTGGCTTCATTTTCTCAATGTTGCATTCATAAAATATACTTATGTTATTATAAGTAGTTGTAGTTCATTCATTTTCATTGCTATTAATATATAATTTCATTTGATAAATATGCCAAGATTTATTTGTCCATTATCCACAGGACATTTGAGTTGTTTCAAGTTTGCGACTATTACAAAGAGTGTTGCTATGGATATTCTTTTATATATATTTTGTAAAAATCTGCATGCACTTTCATTGGGCATCTATCTAGGAGTGAGAGACTAGGTCATAGTGTATGACTTATATACTATATTCAGCTTTAGTAGATATGACAGTGGTGTTTTTTTTATTTCAAAATATTAAATACAAATGTTTTTCATTACATGGATAGCTTTTCTTATACTTGAGTCAGGGTTATAAGTGTGCCCATCATCCAGATAGTGTTCACTGTACCCATTAGGTGGGTTTTCATCCATCCCCTCCTCTCCCACTCCCCTGCTTGATTTCTACTGAGTTTTATAATACTTCCCTCTGTGAATGTGTGTGCTCGTTAGTCCCAATTTAATAGCAGGTGCACATGGTGTTTGTCTTTCAATTCTTTAGATACTCAATTAGGATAATGGTCTCCAGTTCCATCCAAATTGTTGCAAAAGGACTTAATTCATCCCTTTTCATGGCTGAGTAGTATTACGTAGTTTATATATATATCACATATTGTTAATCCACTCATGAATTGATGGGCACTTGGGTTGATTCCATATCCTTGCAATTGTGAAATGCACAGCAATAAACATTCAAGTGAAGGTGTCTTTGTGATAAAATGACTTCTTTTCCTTTAGTTATATACCCAGTAGTGGGATTGCTGGATGAAATGGTAGTTCTACTTTTAGTTCTTTGAGGAATCTCCATACTGTTTTCCATAGAGGTTGTACTAATTTGCAGTCCCATCAACAGTGTATAAGCATTCCTTTCTCTCTGCATCCACAAATCATCTATTGTTTTTGGAATTTTTAATAAAAGCATTTCTAACTGGGGTAAGGTGATATCTCATTGTAGTTTTAATTTGCATTTCCCTGATGATTAGTGATTTGAGCATTTTTTCATATGTTTATTGGCCACTTGTCTATCTTCTTTTGAGAAGCTTCTGTTTGTGTCTTTTGTCTACTTTTTAAAGGGGTTGTTTGATTTTATTTCTTGATGACTTGCTTGAGTTCTTTGTAGATTCTGGTTATTAGCCCTTTATTCTATGTATAGCTTGGGAATATTTTCTCCCATTCTGTAGGTTGTCTATTTGCTCTGTTGATTATTTCCTTAGCTGTACAGAGCATTATAATTTAATCAAGTCCCATTTATTTATTTGTGTTGTTGCTGTGATTGCCATTGGGATCTTCTTCATAAATTCTTTGCCTAGGCGATATCTAGAGGAGTTTTTCCAACATTTTCTTCTAGAGAAGACCAGTTGGCTACATGTGGATGGTTTTATATTTGGGTTCTCTGGTCTGTTCCATTGGTCTATGTCTCTATTTTTGTGCCAATGCCATGCTATTTTGGTTACTACGGCCTTGTAGTATAGTTTGAACTCTGGTAATATGATGCCTCCAGATTTGTTCTTTTTAAGATTGCTTTGTCTAATTGGGCTCTTTTCAAAAGGTTCCAAACAAGGAGTTGAATTATTTTTTCTATATCTGTTAAATATGATCCTGGCATTTTGATGGTGATCACATTAATCTATAAATCACTTTGGATAATATGGACATTTTAACAATATTGATTCTGATCCATGAGCATGATATGTTTTTCCATTTGTTTGTATCACCTGCGATTTCTTTCCTCAGTGTTTAATAGTTCACTTTATAGTGATCTTTCACCTCCTTGGTTAAGTATATTCCTAGGTATTGTATTTTCTTTGTACTTATTGTGAATGGTATTGAGTCTCTGATTTGACTCTCAGCTTGAATGTTATTGGTGTATAGAAATGCTACTGATTTGTGTACATTGATTTTATAACCTGAGACTTTGCTGAATTTATTTATCATCTCCAGGAGTCTTTTGGTGGAGTTTTTGGGGCTAAGAACCACTGATCCATCGACTGTTGATTCCCACAATGTGATAGCTCTAGTCCAGATCTTTTTCTGAACTTCAGGCTGTATATCCAACTTCTACTAAACTTCACCCTTGGATGTAACATAAGAATGCATTCATTTAAGAAATCCTCTTTGTTCCAAGTGTCTCCTGAGGCCAAACACTATTAGTTCATCTTTGACTACCTATATTTCCATGGAGATGAGGCACAATTGCTCACCCAGTCCTGTCAATTCTTCTTTCTAAAGAATTCAAAAGTCTGTCTATTTCTATCTCAACAGCTAATATTCAGTGATCTTGGAATTATTGTAACAGCTTCTTAACTAGTCATCCTCCAGACTTGCACATTGAAGCTGGTATAGTCTTGAAAAAAAAAAAACAAAACTATAAATTCAATAATTCACCCCACCCCCTTGCTTAAAACCCTTTGATCTTGCCCCATTGTCTTAAAGTCTGAAACTTCCACATACAAGGCTCTTTCTCATCTCATCCAATCTATCTTCATCCTTCCTCCTTCCCTTTTATCATCTTTCCTCTATTCTGGTAAGTAGGTGGATGTCTTCCTAAGGTATACATAAGAGTTTCTGGGATAGGATGGTGTCTACTTTGAAAAGCCTCCAACTTTCTGATATATTAATATATTCCCTCGACCTTCTCTATACCTCTGTGTAGAAATCACTACTGTAAGTCATAAACTCCTTGGGGTCAGAATTTGTGTAATTCATCGAGACATAATGCTTACCACATTACTTGGCACAACCAGCTAAATATTGTGAATGAATAAACATAAGTGCATAAATAAATACCTGGCTGAATAAACATATCTGCTATAGTTGTGGAAACCAGATTACCAAATATTAGAAATGTGTTTGAAGACCAAGTAGGCACTGAGTGAAAACCTGAGGAACTCTCCAATAACTAAAATGAATTTGTTAATGAATGAATTTTCTAACATATAATTTGGCTACTGTTTGAATTTGCTTTCTTTCTGAAAATTGTCTGTATGATGACATTAAAAATGTAGATGCATGGGATATCATGTTTTAAAAAAGACTTTATTTTAAAATAATTATAGACTCATGGGAAGTTGCAAAATTAATACCTAGAGTTCAGCGAACCCTTCACTTAGTTTCCCCCAGTGATGACTCTTATAAAGCTGTAGTAAGTATCATAACCAGGAAACTGATGTCGGCACAAAACCATTCAATGGACAACGGACTTTGTTCAGTTTTCACCAGTTTTTACATGTACTCATTTAAGTGTGTATGTGAGTATTGTTCTATGCAATTTTATCACATACATAGGTTTCTCTAACTGCTACCACAATCAAGAGCAGAACTGTTCCAGTAACACAAGGGAACTCCCTTATGCTACCCCTTTATTAGTCACACCTACCTCCGCCCCTTCCCCTGACAACCACTAATCTCTTTTCCATCTCTATAGTTTGCCATTTCAAGGATGCTATATAAATGGAATCATAAAGCATATAACCTTTTGAGGTTGGCTTTTTTCATTTAGCATAATGTCCTTGAGATCCATCTAAGTTGTTGCATATGATACTGTTTTTCAAACCAGAAAATGCAAAAAGATACAAATTGAGTTTGAAAATTTAGAAAAAACTTCTTTTATCTAAAATATATTGACTGGGATCATTTAAAAGGTTTCATTTATTTATTATGAATAACTGGGATTTACTCATCCCAGTTAATGATTAAAAGTACATTTTAAAATTTAAGAGAGAGAAATTTTTACATTGTTGGAGAAATATTAATGAGGATTTCAGGTATCATTTAGAAAGAAATATAAACTTGGATTGTGCACTTTTGAAATTATGCCCTACAACTTGATACATACTATCAATATAAAAATTCACAGAGTAGGCCGGGCGCGGTGGCTCACGCCTGTAATCCTAGCACTCTGGGAGGCCGAGGCGGGTGGATCGCTCAAGGTCAGGAGTTCGAGACCAGCCTGAGTGAGACCCCGTCTCTACTAAAAATAGAAAGACATTATATGGACAACTAGAAATCTATATAGAAAAAATTAGCCGGGCATGGTGGCACATGCCTGTAGTCCCAGCTACTCGGGAGGCTGAGGCAGTAGGATCGCTTGAGCCCAGGAGTCTGAGGTTGCTGTGAGCTAGGCTGACGCCACGGCACTCACTCTAGCCTGGGCAACAAAGTGAGACTCTGTCTCAACAAAAAAAAAAAAAAAAAAAAAAAAAAAAAAAAAAAAAAAAATTCACAGAGTAAACACAATTTGCCACTGCTACAGACTGCAGAGGGCCAATAAGTATTTTATTGACTGTTAGGATTGGTAGAAATATAACCCTGATAAGAATGATTTGGAAGTTTATTTAATTTGAAGAAAGTTTTCTAAATTTTACTATGTCTGAGATTTTTTTCTTGTCTGCCATAACCTCTTATTATTGTCACCTCTCTACAAAATGCCATTATGGTTCCCATATTCAAATTCATTTTCAATTTTATTCATATTTTTGAGCTACTGACAGCTCTCAGTCTTGTGACAGGTAGTATTTGTGGTAATATACTCACAAATTGTTTGAAAGAAGAGAAAAGAGACTGATTTATGTCTTGGGTTTAAGAGGTTAAATTTAATTTTATTGTAATAAGACACTTTGAGACAGACTTAGTTTTGCTGCTGTGAGCCTGCTGGAGTTATCATGCCATATTGAGCAAAAGCTTTTATCCATGTTCAGCCAAAAGATACATCCATTCTTAAAAAGAACAGTATCTATTGTCATTCAACTAATTGACTTCTGAGTAGGTTTTTGGAAGATTTTATCCTGCCTTGATTATATGATGCAAATATATGGGAGACTCCTCAAAATATATCTTAACCATGAGAACAGTTTTTTTCCAGGCTTCTTCCCCTTCTTGATTTACTGATGCCATCTTCAGCTATGTTTTCTAAACATAGCCTCACTTAAGGTAGTGTATGCTTCCTATCATGCCCTTTGACCCTTGTTTTTCCATTTACCTTTCCATTCACAAACATTCCTTCATGTAGCACTGTAATTTGTCAAACAAACAAACAACAAAAGAGGAAAAGCATTTGAAAATTATCTTAATATTCTTAATTTATCAAAGTTCTTACACATTAATAAGAAAAAGAAAAAAACACAGTAGAAACTTGGAAAAATATCATGAATGAGCAATTCATAAAAGGAAGAAATGGTAAAATGGCCAATAAACAAATGAAGACATGTTCAACAATATTAGAAACAGAAATTCAAAATTAAAAACTAGTAAGTTACAAATTTTTTTCCTTTTGATTGTTGAGGATTTTATAAAAATGATCATTTCCAGGTTTGGCTAGAGATAAGTGGAACAGGCACTTCACACAGTGCATGGTATGAGTGTACATTTCTAAAGGTAATTTGGTGATAAAAATCAAATACCTTAAAATGTGTAAATGTTTCACATTATATTTTATATCATTTAATTATTTTAAAATTGAAACAAATTTAATGTCCAAGAATAACATAATGATAAATAATTTTCAGACCATCCATATAAAGAAATGTTATGCATTAAAAATGATTTTATAAATCTATACTAGCTAGATAGAAAGACGTCCACAATGCACATTTGTATGTATTATCTTGTATGTATGATCTCAGTTTTGTCCTCCAAAATTTATATATGGTGAGAGATAGAAAACCATAAGAATTCTTAACAAAATATCAATAGTGATCATCTCTGTGCAGAAGAATCATGGTTGATTTTTCTATTTGTCCCTTACTGTACTATCCAAATTTTCTACAATGTACCTGACTTATTTAAGAAGACAGAAAAGCAGAAATGATTTTGAAATGATAGCATGCAATATTGTAAAATGGATAAATACAGAAAGTTAAGTGATAAAATGTCCTGTGATGTTAAAAAGCCTAGGTCAAATTATTCCCATCTCTCATACTATTTGTTATTTTCTTTAACCACCAGGGACCATATTTGTTATTCTCTTTCTCTCAAAGAGACCTCATCTTTTGAAACTTTTCATCTAACAAATAAAAGTAAGTAAAGGTTAATTAATGTGTTTTCTCAATTTTGTTCAAAAAATTATAGTTGCCAAGCATAGCTGAAGAATTAGTTACTAAGTGTGATGATCAATTGTATGTGTCAACTTGACTGGGCCACGGGATGCCCAGATATTTGGTCCAACATTATTCTGTGTGTATCTATGAGGGTGTTTCTGGATGAGATTAATGTTTGAATAGGTAGACTGAGTGAAGCAGATTGCCCTCTCCAGTGTGAGTGGGCCTCATCCAATCTGTTGAAGGCTTATATAGAATACAAGACTGCGTGAGAAAAAGCTCTTTCTCTCTGCTGGTCTTTGAGCTGGGACATTGGTTTTCTCCTGCCCTTGGACTTGGATTGAAATGTACATCATCAGCTCTTCTGCTTCTCAGGCCTTCAGACCCAGACTGGAACTGTACTATAGGCTCTCCCAGGACTGAACTTCTCAGCCTCCATAATCATGTGAGCCAATTCGTTATAATAAATCTCTCTCTCTCCCTCTCTCTCTATATACGCACACACACAATATATGTATATGTACATAGATACAAACACACATACGTGTGTGTATATCCTATTGGTTTTTTATATGTATGTGCATGTGTGTATATATATCTCCTATTGGTTCTTTTATGCTAGAGAAAGATACACCAAGCTGAGTAGTGTTGCGGTGACTGAGCAGCCTTGTTATGGGAAAATACACTCAGGCCCTTCCCAGGGGTAGAGTGAAATCCTCACAGGCAAGGACCAATGTGACCTGTGATGAGCACGTTGACCTGGAGTGATTAAGTTTTTTAAAAACCTTTTAATTTTTATTGACTACCTCCCAATGTTTTGTTCTGCTTTCTAGATAGCTTTCGTAACTTTATTTTCTATGGAAATTTTACATTTTATTTTAGTTTTTTAAAAAATGACTTCTTGTTCTCTGACTTGGGTTGTTGTTTTTAATTTTTACTTTCTATTTCATAGATGTTGTATATCCTCTTGATTCTCTGAGAAAAATTATGATAGTTTGTTTTGTTGGTATTCAGATTTAGAGGTTTTCCTCAAATGTGTGGCGATCCTAGCTAACCATTTTTTAAAAAAAACTTTTATCATTTTTCATTAAGGAATAATGCATATCCAGTAATTTGCACTTATTTTAGGTGTACAATTTGATGAATTTTTACACATGTATAAACTCATATAACTAATACCCAATCAAGACATAGGACAATTTCAGCACCCCAGATAACAACCTCCAGAGGTAACCACTATTCTAACTAATTATGCCATAGATAGTATGGCCTCTGCTTAAACTTCATATCAATTAATCATAAAAGATATATGTTTTTACATCTGGACTTTACTAAAAATATTTCCTGTGAGATTTATTGATATTGTTGCATGTAGTAGTAGTTGATACTTTTTATTTTTAATTTTTTATAACTGTGTATTTATAACTATTCTACTATATGAACATACTATAATTACTTTATCCATTTTCCCATAGATGGATATTTTGATAATGTTTAATTTGAGCCCATTATGAATAAAATTAATATGGACATTCTTTTACACATGTTTTGGTAGACAAATATACTCATTTCTCTTGTGTAAATACCTAGGAATAGAATTCCTGAGTTGTGCAGTAGGCATATATTTAGATTTACTAGATACCAATGAACAGTTTTCCAAAGTAATTGCATCAATTTATACTCACAACAGATAGCAATGTATGAGAGTTCAAATTACTCCCGATTCTCACTAACACTTGATATTGTCAGTCTTTTTAATTTTAGCCATTCTAATGGATTTGTGGTGATATCCCATTGTCATTTTAAATTACAGTTATATCCCTCATGACTAATGATGTTGAGTACCTCATTCAAATGATATTTTCAAATGATATTCAAATGCTATTTTCCTTCCTCTGTCTCCATTGATCTTCTGCACACATTATCTAGCATTCAATTAAAAATAATGAGGCACAGAAAAGCAAGGCAAAAGCAACCTATTATCAAGAGATAAAGCAGTCAACAGAAAGAGACAGCAAGAGGGATACAGTAAAACCTGCTTGGAAGCTCTTTGTGCATGGATGGGACTTGTAGATAGTTAGGCACCGCTGTGTGGGTATCAGGTGGCCAGCTGGCTTTTTTTATGGGAACCTACATGTCAGTTATTGTAAGTATTTTTTCAAGGACATTCAGTTCCTGCCATAGACAATCTTCCAATCTTCTGCCCCACGTGGTGTGATAAAGGGAAGCTAGTAGCCTAAAGCATTTTCCCTAGTCTTTCAACCAATCATTCTGCTTCAGCCTGACTCCTCACTCCTTCCACTGTGAAGTTACCTGCATTTACAGGTTCTTTTCAAGGTTTGAAGGGACAATTTGGCTTGTTTGTCATTGATATTCCCTCCTGCATAGATGTGAGAGATTCTCTGAGTTTATGTACAAGTTCTACTACTTAACATCTTTCTTACTAACCCACTCTGCCTCGGATTCATCACCTACTAAATGGAGATAATGCTACTTACCTCACGGTTTTATTGTGAAATTAACTGAATTAAATTATATGAAGCTTTTATAATAACGCTTAGCACATAATGAATGCTCAGTAATTGTTAGCTATCATTAGCTTTTTCAGTTCAGCTTATTCATTTGCTATCCCATTTGCTTTCATCTTCTAAAAAATGCATAGACATGTCTCTTTAGTATTAATATCTCCTCTTACATTTTCTTTGTTCTTTAAAATTTTTTATTATAACTTTTACAAGATTTATAAAGAAATTAGATGTAAAAACACGTTCAATACACATATTTAACTAAAATTTACCCAACTGACAAATTAAAAAGTTCAAAGTGCTACAAAGACTCTCTTTATAATTTTTCCAGACCATGACTGTGAAATCATTGAGCTAGATGATGTCTCAGATTCATTCCAGCTTGAAAATTTTATGAATTAATGACATAAAAAATCATGCCCATGAAAATGGTGAATTCCATCTTTTTAAAGAAAGCACGAATCATTTGTTTACATTTTTTTCTCCTTTTTCCCGGGTACTCATTTCCTACCTGATTGGATATTGGCTGGTTGATTGACAGGTATGAAAAATACTTTGGGGCAGCTCTTTGGAAAGCACATGTAAAACTATATAAATTCTTTGATCAAGTTTAAATACCCTAAAGCAACCTCCATTAACCTTGAATACCCCAAGCTGTTCCCATAGGCTCCACAACTTACTCAAAGCTCAAACCATATTTAGTATAACAATGAGTCCATTCATATATGTAGTTGTTCCAGTGGATGCAAAAAAATGTTTGAATAAAATATTTTCTATAAATATATTTATGGCATTAATACCATATTATATATCTATATTATTTATACTAAGTAAGCCATAGTAAATACTACATTAAAAGATCATATTATTTCATTTATATAAAAGAAATATATACCCATAAAGCAAAATAACATTTATGTTTAGTGTTTGGTACCTCTTTATCAGTTTCAAAGCAGTAAGTCATTGATGTTTTTGTGATTTTTTTTTATTAATCAACAACCTAAAAGAGGTTTTTATTAATTTTTCTCATAAAAATTTTTCTCAAAAGGCCACATTGTTGCTGTGTGATATTTTCTAATTGTGTATGTATGTGAATACGTGTGTGAGTGTATGTAGGTTTGCTGTGTATGCACGCACGTGTTTAAGTGTGTGTGTTTGTGTGTGTATGAGAGAGTGAGACATTAACCTAGCCATAAAGACCCAGACTCAGCTGGGTTTAATCATTTAAATGTAAATTGTATCCACCTAAAATTAAATTCAAATAGTTTTAAGGTGGATTGGGGAAATACAACACAGAATAATGGAAATAAGGCAAAGAAAAAATAGAGGAGAGATGCACTAGCAGTTAGCTATTACAGACTGTGAAGTGATATCCCAAGAGAAGCCAAGGAGGCTCGATCACTTGAATCATTTAAAATTGGACTGGACTAAGCTCGGAAGAATATACCGTTGGGAGTAATCATGCTTTGACAGAGAAAGACTGAAAGATCTTTTCCAATTCTAATTGCCATGATCCTGTGTAATTCAATTTGAAATGGCCTCGCTATTCTAATTCACAAAGATCCTATTTTTACTAACTCTTTCTTTTTCATAATCCTGCTTCTGATATCACTATACTGCTTTAAAAGGAGAAAGAAACCCTCGAGCTTGGTTCCCAAGCAGTCATTGAATTACATTCCTTATTTCCTTTCCTTCTGCAGACAGACCGTTGTGCAGACTCAGGCAGCGCACTCAGGGCTGGGCGGGCAGACAGTGATTATCATCTCCCCCGCCTTCATCCATTAGAGCTGGGCGTTCGCAGGTAAGGGTGAGGGCTGACAAAGAGGTTTTCAAAACTGGTCAGCATAAATGCTTCCAGGAGGCCAATTCAGAATAATCTATTGAAATATGGATCGGAAATATTGCCAGCCCAGGCTGAATACCTCTATCTACTGCATTTAAGCCAAGGCAACAGAATGCTTTCATGGGGAAAAATAACAAAAGCGTGATTATATGTGGAGAATTGTCTGTTCGCATCATTTGGGGTTAATTTGTGGAATGGTTGCCATTCTGTCTGGGTCTAGCCACTTTATTTGTTTGGAGATGCTTCAGTGGTGAGGTCCCTGGAGACGTGAGTCCAGGAGGCCTTTGGGTTTCCAGGAGCCAATTTGTGACCAGATCAAAGGGGTCTGTATTCCCAAGAGCCTGAATTACACTTCGGAATTTAGTGATATATCTATCTCATTTTACACAGCACTTCCGTGTTTGAAAGGTATTAGGAAGTGAATTTCAGTGAATCGAATTTTATTAACCCACTAACACGCTGTTCTTTCCATTGGTAGCAGCCCCTACACTCCAACTGTAATTTTTCCTTATTTATCTAGTAATTAATGATCAAAATTGAATCTTTTTATAATCTAAGAATGCTTGTGTGATATCAGTGCTTTAAAGGCAGTTTTCTTTCACATGTAATTTTTATTCAACAATTGGGGAAATAGAGAACTGAAAACAACCAAAAAAAAATCATTCTGAAAATTTGAAGTAAAATTTCCAAACACTCCCAAAGCAGTAATAATAATAATGCTTTAAAATTTCAAACAATTATACATACATAATATTTAAATTATTAGAGTGAAAAATGACATTACTAATACTAATTCTTTATCTTGAAATATTTCAAACATACAGAACAGTATATAGAGCAATATAACAAACATTCATCACATACCATTCAGAATTTTAAAATATGAGCAGAGGTTTTTTTTATTGTTTAAAACAATAAATAAAGCTTTACATAGAGTTGAAGAATATTTAAATGCCTCCCTGGTATTATTTCCCTTTCTCCCTCTCCAAAATAAATTCTGTACTGAAGTAGGTACATACCCTGCCCATTTATTGTCTATATTTTTAGTACTATGAATCCCTAAGTAGTAAATAGTATTTTTTGTAAGTTCTTAAAATGTCCATATACATTATGGTTTCCTATCAGTCTTACTTTCTACATCTTGCTTTTTTCATTCAATATTTTGTTTTTAAGGCCTATCCATATCAATACATGTAGATCAAAGTTTAAATCAGTTTAACAGGTATGAGATACACCATCATTACTTACTTATCCATTCCTTTAATGAGATGCATTTAGGTTGCTTCCAATTTTTCACAACTCTACACTGTGCAGCATGTCACCTCATGCATAAATGTTCAACTTTCTTTAAGGTCTATAGCAAGAATCGGAGTTTCTGGATCTAGAATACATACATCTCCAACTTCACTCTATACTACCAGATTGCTCTCCAAATTTATACTCTCACCAACAATGAGGTAGTCAAATTAATTAATCTTTTCCTTTATGATTTATGCTGTCTGGGCTTGGTTTAAGAAATCTTTCCCTTCCCAAATGATAAAAATATATTTGTTGTGTTCTCACATTTATGTCTTTAATTCATTTAGAATTTATTTTGGAGTATGATGTGAGGTAGAGTTCTAATTATATTATTTTCCATATGGATAGCAAAGCTACTTACAATGCCCATGGGTTTCAAGGTCACCTCTGCATGTGCTGAGGTCTGATGTAAGACTAGGAGCTGTACTTCCATTCATTGATGTGGCCACCCTCTCCTAACACCACATTATTTTAATTAATATAGTGGTACACTACTAATTCATGCTATCTAATGGAGCAAATCCTTCCTTCTTATTTGCCTTCTTCAAATTTGTCTTGGTTATCCTTGGACTTTTATGCCCTTATATGAATTTTGTAATCAGTTTTTTAAGAAAATCTTTAATATGATAAAGTGATACTAAAACTGTATAATATCTATTCTACTTATATCAAATCACTAAATCTAATTTATTGGTCATTAGTCAATATTAAAGATATCCTGCCACGTCCTGACACTTAACTTCTTTGAAAAACAAGCTTATCGTGTTCCCTTTCCTTTACAAATAATTACTCTCTCCCAGTTTTAGCAATTTCCATGCCATTCCCATTCTCTTGATTCATGAGCTTTTAATATCCATTCCTGCATCAAGTTTACAGATCCAATCCTTCTTGTTGTCCTGTTGTGAAAGTACTTTGTAAATGTTCTTAATCTTGATCCTCCTCTGTCTTACTATTTCCCATTTCAATCAATTCTACAAAGAACTTGTAGAGCAACTGCTTTACTATTTTATTCACACCACTTTTATGTCCCAAAACATAGATTCATATTGCCACAGGGCTTGAGTGACCCTCCGGGACCACACATCCCATTTCACAGATGAAAGACTTGAGTCCCAGAAAGGATTTGCCTTGCCCACAGGACAAATCTACAGCCAGCCAGGAGAGGAAGTAGGATTCTGAAGGTAAAACCTAGTGTAGAACCCATATCTGACTCTTGAGCTAATTTTCTTTCTACCTTTTGCTCTCCTCCACCAAACCTTCAGATAGCATTTCCTACATGGTATCAACACTGCATTCAATTTTACTTCATATAACTTCCCCAAACGAAATTCCCTTTCTTAGTCTTACCTCAAAATGAGACCTGCTCTATTCTACTGCTGTGGAAATACAAACTTTCACCTTGAAATCTAGCCTCCTTACTTTCCACTGAGCTATGTCTCATCTTCTTGGAAATAGGCACCTTTTTCGGGATATAACTACTGCTGTTACTCCTCCTCCTCCTCCTCTTAACAATAGCAATAGAACTCCAACTTATTTCACGTCCGCCATGAACTTGGTTCTTGAGAGACATGACCTCACCTTGTCTCACTCCACAGATGTGGGATTTGAGGTCCAGAGAAATGAAGTAACCTGCCCAGGGTTACACAGCCTGGAGTAGAACTCGAGTTTCTTAGGACTCTAGAGCTCATGAGTTTATCACTTTGTTCTATGCCTCCTAACTCTAAGTGTTTGCCACTTTTCAAACTCTAGATTACTCTTGCATTTAGTTACACTTACTACTACCTGCTGGGTATATTCTTTGCCTTTGTCATAAATGTAGGCTCTAGCCTTCCAGCTAGACAGTTTATCCTCTGAATCCTGGACTATTTAAAACTTTCTTTAGATTGTCCAGCTCCCCTCAGAGCATCTACTATGAAGCTCTGCTCTGAGCTCTTCTTTGACTGATGAGGGTCTAATTAGCTTAGAGATTCCTCTCTGACAAGCAGCCAAGAAGCTTCTATGTTGAAAAATCTCCCATTGTGGCAGAGATTAAAACTGGGACCTGTAATTTTTATGACAGGGTGAATAGTACGCCACTGAGAAAACAAATTTACTACATTTCAGCATAACAACTTGTTTGCTGCTGCATACAAGAAAAAGCTCTCTGATTCATGGTAAGTTACTGTTTCTCTAGCTTATATGCTGTGAATTAGAAACAAATTCTGCCTATCACATAAGACGCATTATAAATAATTACGAGTGAATTTTACTTTAAAAGCTATTTTGTGAGGGGAAAACATAAAAGCATTTAAAATTGTTGAAATGAAGTAAAGTATAATGCAGTTTGAGGTCTGCTATTCACAGTGCTCTGATTGTATTTTCCAGGAGTTTGGATAAGAGCGCTCAGTGGCCAGGCTTGGACAGGGAAGGAAATCTTGTCCTCCCTACTTCTTCTTTCAGGAAAGGAGACTAAGCAGTGAGTAGTTCAATCTTCAAAAGGCCTATTTAAAAGACACTTAAAAGGCTGGGTGTGGTGGCTCACGTCTGTAATCCTAGCGCTCTGGGAGGCCGAAGCGGGCGGATTGTTTGAGCTCAGGAGTTTGAGACCAGCCTGAGCAAGAGCGAGACCCCGTCTCTACTAAAAATAGAAAGAAATTATATGGACAGCTAAAAATATATATAGAAAAATTAGCTGGGCATGGTGGCGCATGCCTGTAGTCCCAGCTACTCGGGAGGCTGAGGCAGGAGGATCGCGTGAGCCTAGGAGTTTGAGGTTGCTGTGAGCTAGGCTGACGCCACGGCACTCACTCTAGCCTGGGCAACAGTGTGAGACTCTATCTCAAAAATAAATAAATAAATAAATAAATAAGAGACACTTAAAGAATTTTAACATTGTTATGTTTTTTTAATTATAAAATTTATAAGAGAATTTTTAAATTAATAGACTTTTAAAAAATTAACGTGATGGGTATATATGGTCATGAAGTGGTGTTATTGACATTGGAAACTAAGAAGGAAAAAGGGAAGAAAGGCAGTGAGGGATAAAAAGTACATTGTCGGGTACAATGTACACTATTCTGGTGACGAGTACACTATTCTGGTGATGGGTACACTAGAGCCCTGACTCTAGTATTATACAATTCATTATATAACAAAAAACAATTGTACCTCCCCAATCTATTGAAATAAAAAAATAATTAATAGACTTTATTTTTTAGAGCACTTTTAGGTTTACAGAAAAAGTGAGTGGAATGTAGAGTTCTACCCATGAACCCCAGCCTACCTCATAGTTTCCCCTATTTTTATCATCTTGCATTAGTGCAGTACATTTGTTATAATTGGTGAACCAATATTGATACCAAAGTCCACAGTTTACATTAGGGTTCACTCTTCTTGTGTTTTATATCTATGGGTTTTGACAAATGTATGACATGTATCTACCATTACAGTATCATCAAAACAGATTTTAAGCTAGCAAAATCTCATAAAAAGAAGACTAAAAGATGCCATTTTGAAACACTTAACTGTGTTGAAACAAGTGAAATAAACTAAAACTCAACAAAAACTTAGTGAACTTATTCTTTACAGTTCCTTCCAGACAGAAAAGCAATATAGTAAAAATTAAGTAGTCTTTTCTTTGAAAATTGTAGTTATTTTGATAAACAATGCTGTCAAAACAGAAAATGCGAATGCCACAGACTCCAGCTCATTCTCTTTCGTGTACTGTTCTCAAGGTTTGGTGTGAATACTTCACAGTTAAAGTATGTCTTCCCCTGAGGATCACACAGCCATTTAATTTCTGTTCTGGCATTTGACCTATTGTGTTTATGAGGTTCTATTGAGAAATGGAATTGATGATTTCTTCCACAACCACAAAGAAAAAATTGAGAGTTACTGATTTCAAACCACTATTATAACCTTTCAAGTTTTTCTGGAAAAATGTTTTCTTTCCAAAGTGAAAAAAAAAAAAAAAGACTCCCTATTAAATGTCCAACTGTTGTATACCATCCCATCTTTCAATGTGTTGAAAATTCACCTCAGACTTGGCCAGAGGAAGGCTGGAGTGCCTCATCTGTAGTTTGGGATCTACCAAGAGATGTCACCGCCTGGCCTAATGTCTCTTGGTTCTTGCAGTTGAAGCATTGTCAAGGAGAAGAGTCGATTTTCTATCTGGGGCCCACTCCTCCTCCCAACAGCAACTTTCTTGTCAGTGTTCGCTCATAGCTCATGCCTCAAAGACCTCCCTTTTCTACCCCCACAGACCCCTGAGGACTTAGATGCAATCAGTGGTAATGCTTTCTCTAGCATCTCTCCTCTTGTGGAAACTACCATTTTAAGATTTGTTTGGAGAATCAAAACCCAAGTTGGGAAGGAAGACCATTCCTCTGGAGCAATGGCTCAAAACTGGAGGCAAATTTGGTCCCTAGGAGACATTTGGCCATGTCTGGCCATGTGTTTTGGTTGTTACAAACAAGATTTGGAGAAGGTACCAATGGCATCTAGTGGGTAGCAGCCGAGGGTGCTGCCAAACAGCCTGCAGTGCACAGGATGGCCCCCACATCCAAAGATTGACCCAAAACGTCAGTGGTACTAAGGCTGAAAAACCATGCTCTGGAGTTTTAGTCCGTTGGCCATTTTTGCCATCCCTTGTTGAATGCTTTGATTTAAAGCATTACATCTTGATTCTTTTTTCGAGATAATGTCCAGTAATCGTTGAAAATGATGTGTTTTCGTATCACCTTGCTCAAGAATAAAGCTGTAATATTTGCAAAATAGATAACCTTAGTTGTCACTCAAAATGTAAACTGTCAGAAGGGATAAGAGATTAACTGATCTCACCGCCAACTTTTACAGTGTCATTATTCTCCCTTCTAACTACCTCCTGCATATCCTTGCTGACGAAGATGTTTTAAAATGGAAGACAATTAGAGGCTTTTTGTTTATGAAAAATGAAGTGTTCAGGCACAAAAGAATTCACAGTGGACCTTTTATAGGATGTTTAAAACATCCTTTCATTAAAAGATTTTCTTAAGCGGCTGTTTGTCACTTACAGGAATTCCTGTTGTTGCTACTGTTGTTTTCATGCATAAGCACCGGCATCTGTAGATTTTCAGGATGTTCTTTAGAATTTCACACCACTTGACTTCATGTTGGGTTGCCTCAGATGATTTTTCAATCTTAAAATCACATTACATAAAAGCATATCTTGGTATACACTATAAAAACCATTGTAAACTGGCAGAGAACCAGGTCTTATTCACTGGTGAGTTTTGTTTAGCTAGGATGGAATTTAAATCTTTTAAAATTAGTTGTCAATAATTTTAAAAATTAGTAGATGGCTCATCAGAATCTAGTTTTTTTTTTTTTTCTTTTCTTTTCTGAAAACGGGAAGATCTGCTTTTGAAGCCGGCATTCCTCCATGGTGATAGCTACTGCAGGAGAGTAGTTGCGTGCTTCAGACAGGGCAGGCGCCCACCAGCGTGCTCTAGTTCCCACCCAGCCTGTCTGGCACCTGTCCATCTGTTCCTTGCAGTCATCTGAGTTTGCAACCCCTGCTTTGTTGCAATTTGATTTCCGCAACTGCAAATGTTTGGTGGGAAATATAACCCAATCTTTGGTGCATAAACTAATTTAGCAACTCATATGAGGAGGAGCTAAGGCCATTTCGGAGGATGGTAGGAAATGTGCTGAGAGTCGAGACTGAGCTGGGACTGGATGGAAGGGAAGGGGTCCAGGAAAGAGCCTCACTTTAAAGTGAAAACAGGTTCAGAGGCTCCAGTCAGCTTCCTGGTATCATCTCTGTGGAGAAATCCGAACTTTGGTGAAAAGAGGACAGATCAGGCAGTAAAAATGAAGAAAATTCAATTACATTTATGAACGTGTCAGAGGCTCTCTGCCATTGAATTGGCCTATGTACCGTCTTTGCCCCAAGTGTGAGTTCCTAGTCCTGGCCTGTGTTCTTGGAGAGTCACCACAATTAGAAATGGAACCGAGGAAGAGCCCCTCGAGGTACGAGTCCGCCCCAGGAGGCGGTATTTTATAATGTGTGGAAATCGGGATTCGAGACAAAGGTGGAGGAAGATGCACACCCAGATTCGAAGACAAGGGGTATCAGATACAGGCTTTGGGATTAAAAATTTAGGACCCAAGCCAAGGTGAAAGGACAGGCTAAAAAAGATACAGGACAGGTGAGAACAGTAAGATGATAGTTTCTGGCCTGTGCCTTCCTTTGTGAGGAGCCTGAGTTGGCCTAATCTAGAAGACTCTGGGTCAACTTGTTCCTCTGTCTATAGTGGTCTGAGGTCCACACTCTGGTGATTGTGCATCTGACAGCGCCTGACTCCCTCGTTGGCTACAGCAGTGTCCTGTGGCCATTGAACTCGGCAGACCATTTCTCCAGTCTCCCAAGTTCTGGAGAAGAGCCCAGGGTGGTCTGTCCCTACAGAGCTCCAGGACAATGCCCCCTCTTCCTGCCCCCAAACAAGACAAGATAAAGACTTTAAGCTGCCACCTCTACCTGGACTTTGAAAACCTGGAGACCAGGAGAAAAAATTCTCAGGGAATGGGTAGGTGGGGTTGGGAGAGGTGAGGGAATGGACTGTTTGGAGGGTATTTAAGCCTTATCTGATCAAGGGGAAAGAAGAAAGACTGGAAAGACAAATGTTTGAGGAAGGAAAAAAGTAAAAACATATTAAAATTGTTGCTGGAAGCAAGCCCAGGAAAATACTACACTAGGCTTGGCTTTCCTTGTGTGATATGTATAGAGTGGCCATATAATTTACCACCGAACCTGGACTCTTCTAAGAGTAAACGTGGGAGCTATAAAAATTTTTTTCAAGAAAACAGCATGACCTGGGACTGATCACAGCAAACCAGGGCACCAGGTCTCCCTAGTTAGGGTCAAAGTAAGGAAGCATTAGATTCACAGCCCCAGGCTACTAACTCAATTGCAGAGGCCTGGGGGCCTCCGGTGTAATCAGCTATATTATGATGTTAAATGTGAAGGCCAGTACTTGGTTAGGATGATGCAGAGAATGCTTCTCATCTCTAAGCATCGAAATCGCCCAAGGACTTAAATAAAGTTACAGATGTCCGGGAATTCAATTTGAACTATTCTGGATTGGAACTAAACAAGAGTTTTCATTTTTTCAAGCTGCCAGTGACTCAAATGTGCTACCTACCCAGAACTCTACAGCTTCCAGGAGACTATACCTCCTCTGCCCTTTCCCCTTTATTGGCCTGTGCTGGCAAGGTGCTGGGCGCCCCCTGCAACTAGGGAAGTTCCTCCGTGCTCACCGAACCCCCACAATTCTGGGGCAAGAGGAGGTGGGGCTGCAGTGGAGTGAGCTTGTATATTTAAGCTGAGAATATGTATTCCTTGTCAAAGACAAGTGAATATTAAAAACAAACACCCGCCCCCCGCCCCCCCCCCCCATACCAGGTCTGTAACAGAAAGATTTAAGAAGTCATGCTTGGGTTAGTACTTTATCGCTACCTAGAGCCACACAGACACATTTATTAAATTGGTTGCTGCACCTATTTAGTTTTCAGAGATAGACCTTAAAGATTTAATTCAACCCAAATTTATGGAGCATCTGCTAGGGCTAGGGTGCTGGGGACTGCCACAGTTGCTGTTGCATTACAGAGGAGGTCAGGACAGTCTTCACTTTGAACGTTTGAGTCCAGCAGGGGAAAAAAACACACAGAACCCGAGAGAGCTGGGCAGCTTGGAGCTGCTCTCCCTCAGTGTCACATGGGTGCACAGCCGGTAGGAACACCGGTCCCGTAGGATAAATTAATGAGAGCATTTTAAATCCTCATTGCAGCCTCTCAGAAAATCACCAAGGGTTTATATAACCCTCAGCAAGGTTTCTTGGAATCTTCTTGGCTCTATTCACTCTGCCTTCTTCCCTCTTCTCTCTCTCAATCTGTTTCACCTCAACCCTTATCAATAACTCAGTATTTCAATTCATCTCCAATCTCAGTATCTCCCACAGCTCACCAAGGTAGTGTTTGCTGCTTCCTTTCTCTCTTTCCATTCTCCCAAACTCTAACTCCTGTAAACGTTTTCTTCCCTCCTCCTCCCCCTCCTCCTTCTGGGATTGGTTTCCAGGGCCAGGACTTCATTTCCTTTAACATGTAAATCCAGCGGCTCAGCTCCTATTCTAATCACCAGGACAAAGGGCCAGCCTGGAGCTGCCCAAGCAGCTAGGCTGCTTCTTAGAGGCCTAGAGGTGGAAGGGGTGGGGGAGGGGATGTTATAACTACTCAAAAATTGACTTATTTTCTCTCTGACTCATGCATATACACAAGCATAACTACGTGGAGGGCCATGAAATATTATGGCAGGATTCAGGAATGATTTTGAGTGAGAATGATAGTATGACATAGAAATAAATGCTAGCTGAATGCTTCTAAATCAAATTTTATTATGGAACCCCTTTGCAGTATAAAATTTTTGCCAGAACAACTGAAACTGACTTTCAATGTCCCACTGCTGTTAATTTTTCACAATAACAAAATGGAAACTATTGTCTGTTGTTCTAATAAGGGTCAGATGTGGAGAGGTATGTACAAACTCTTTAAAAGAAAATTAAAACTTGTTACCTTTTAGATCCATGTGAACAATGTAACATGCAAAACATAAAAGTTTGCAAAATTTTTTCTTGTTTGTATTACTTATAAATACACTGGGTACTCCTGAATAGAATGGATTGTTTGTTAATCATTGTATTAATAACTCTAGCATCTAGTACAGTGCCTAAAATATGAGAGGTCATCATTAATGAATAAATTATGTAAGCTGGCATTAATTGAGCATTTACTAAGTTCCTGGCATTGTGCTATAACCATAGTATCACAGTCTCTTAGATTTTTGCCATTGATGTTGTTCATAGAAAGGATTATTCAAGTATAAGATCTTTTGAGGCTTACGTCTTCTAGTTCTTAAAACATTCTTTTTCTGTTGTTTTTTTTTTCCTGCCTCCCCTCTCCTTCCCTCAGTTCCCTTCCTTCCTTTCTTCCTTCCTTTCTTGTGCAGTATTCAAATATTTAGATCAGCACTGCCCAATAGAAACATAATGCTAGCCACAAATGCAAGCAACACAATTTTAATTTTTCTAGTAGCCACATTAAAAAAGTAAAAAGAAAGAGATGAAATTCATTTTGATAATGTATTTTATTTAACAATATAGTCAACCCTCCATATCCACAGGTTCAGCATCCTTGGGTTCAACCAACCATGGATCTGAAATATATTTAAAAAATAATTTTTAGCCTTGTAAGACTGAAGCAAAAAAAGAAAAACTAACAAACAACAATAAAAATAACACAAATAAAAATAATACAGTATAACAGCTACTTACATAGCATTTACATTGTGTGAGTTGTTATGAGTAATCCAGAGATGATTTTAAGTGTATGGGGGGATGTGCATAAGTTATATGCAAACACTGCATCATTTTATATAAGGGACTTCTGAACATCTGTGAATTTTGGTATTTGTGGAGGGCCTGGAACCAAGCCCCCAGGGATACTGAGGGTCAACTGTGTACACAAAATATTATCATTTCAACATGTAATCAATAAGAAAAGAATGTTTTTTCTTTGTTTGTTGAGACAGAATCTCACTCTATTGCCCAGGTTAGAGTGCTGTGACATCAGCCTAGCTCACAGCAACCTCAAACTTAAGAGATCCTCCTGCCTCAGCCTACTGAGGAGCTGGGACTGCAGGCTTGTGCCACCATAACCGGCCAATTTTTTCTAATTTTTTTAGTAGAGATGGGGTCTCACTCTCGCTCAGACTGGTCTCGAACTCCTGACCTCAAGTGATCCTCCCACCTCAGCCTCCCAGAGTGCTAGGATTGCAGGCATGAGCCACCCACCATGCCTGGCCTATGAGAAGAATATTAATGAGAGAATATGCAGTCTTATTTTCATACTGAGTTTTGAAACTCTGGTGTGTATTTGACATGTTCAACACATCTCAATTTAAAATTTAGCCACATATCAAATGCCTAGTAGTCACATGGGGTTAATAATGGCTATTGTAACAACACAGTTTTAGGCCATCTAAGTTAGAGATCAAAATTGCTAACCAGTCATTCCAAGACATTTTCTGAATAATCCATCTTTTCCTTACTTACATTCAAAATGACCCATTTATTTATATATTGATATCTTATACGTACGTATGGCATTCAATACACATTGGTAGACTGAGTGAATGATAGAATGACATGATTTATTTTAGAAGAATAAAATATCGAAGACCTTGAGTGAGGGGGAGGACTTAACATTAAAAATATGTACAGTATTGAACATGTGTGGCTTCCCTGACATTAGACCAGTTACTTGACAATTATTATCTCGTGTACTTCTTACACCATATTTTACAAAATTGAGATGATTAGCCTCACTTTTACAAAGAAATTGAGGCTCACTGATATTTGGTAACTTGCTCGAGGTTAGAATGACGGTAAGCTGCCGAGCCAGATTTGAAGGTACATTTGTCTGATTCCAGACTGAACTCTTCACCACACCATACTGCCTTTGTAAGATAAGACCATAAGGCTAAAGAAGTAGCAGAGAGAATATGCATTCCTTCCACCAAGTTAGAAAAAAAGACCATTGCTTACTATAGTTGCTGAAATTTTCTCTCACTTTCATGTTATTCATGGAGAGTTGCAAATATTCTTTTATTGTTTCTATGAATTTTTCAATTTGTTTCCAGAACATTTATTGAAAGGGTATTTAGAAAATTATTTTATATTTCCTTAAAGAGAGAATATATAACCTATATTTTATGGTGCAAAATGAAAACATACATGATTAAATAGTTTCACAAAGATATTAGCAGTAGAACCAAGAAGTTACCATTATTACATTGCTCTTCTGAACCTCTTCTAATCACTAAAAATGTCCTCGTTAGATTGAGGTTACAAACGAGGTTGCTAAATTAGGTAAGTCTCTTCTTTACCTATTCTGTAAGGTAGGCTGCCTGTTGAAAGTCAGAAAATAATGCATTCCTGTGCATATGTAATTGTACGGATAATTGCCTCTATCATTTAAAAATATCATTTGCCAAAATGGTGTGTATGATTAATTATGTACATTTATCACTTGAGTCAGCTCGGCTACATTATAAAATCCTTTCCTTGAGCTCATGCATCTTTCCTCCCTTCTTGTTTCTTCCACTGTGAGTCATTTAGTAATTCAAATTTTTTGTTATTCCTTAAGCCATAATTCACCTACACAGGAATCAGCAACTAAGTTCCCCTCTGGCTGCAGAGGGGTTGCTTTTTGACTTTGGATATCAAGGAACAAAGGCGATGTTTAAAATCTCCCCTGTTTCATGGATGCTCCTAAAACTGAAATCCTGGGAAAAGGACCATGCACTGATGAATATCCAAGCATCTCCAGTACCATTTCCTCAGCTCCAACCTGTATGTTGCTGGGCTTCAAAGTCAAATGAAAGAAGACGAAGGAAAAAAAAAAAAAAACAAAAAACAAAACCTAATGAATTAACAATATAAAAGTATATAGTAATCCTGAAATCCTGACCTGTGGAACTTACCTGGTGTGAATATAATGTGACTGAAAATAGTAGCAACTAGTAGAGGTCAGCCTAAGTCTTTAACCTAAGGTCTCCCAATGCTCTCCTGCTTCTGCCCTGCCCTGGAATCTCAGAAGAACATCTGGAATAATCTGTTAAACCTATGACCCATCCTCAGCTCTGAACCCTCCACTCTTTTCCTGTCTTTCTGAACTTGAAGTAAAAGTCTCAGTTTTGACAAACGCTTATGTCTAAAAGACCCAGCCCCCTGCTACCCTAAGATGTCATTTCCCTCTGCCTGTCCCCACACTGGCTCTCCTCAGCCACTGTGTCCTCTCACTGTTCCCCCCAGAGCACCTGTGCCTGCTGTTCCCTCTCCCTGGACCGTAGTCCTGTCCCCTGTGTTAGCACGACTGCTCCCTCACCTCTCTGAGCAGTTTGCTCAAATGTCATCTTCTCGCCAAGGCCTTCCCTGGCCTCTCCCTCTAACATTGCCACTCTCTCCCCCATCAGACACTGCCTATCCCCATTCTCTGAATGATCTGTTTCCCTTTGCATATATTACTCTTTAATGTGCTATATATGTTTTCCTATTCATCTTGTGTATTAATTTCTCCCTTCACTAGAAATAAGCACCACAGGACAGGGATTTTAATCTGGTTCACTGATGAGTTCTCAGCTCCTGGAACAGTATCTGGCTCATAATAGGTGCTCAATTAGTGTTTGTTGATTGAATGAATGATGGCATCTTTTATTTTTATTTGTTGAATTTGGCGACTCTGCTCTTCAGCATAGAAAAGATAGCTACTGATAGCCCAAAACCTATATCCACATAGCTCAAAATCCCAAAAGAGGACAGGCCATCTCAGTCCCAGCTCCTTTGCAAATCTCAGCAAGGACCCTGAGCGGCCTACTTCAGTCACATACTCTCCCCTGTAGTGGTGACAGGGCTGCGGTGGTGTTGGAGGGTGCTAGGTCATGGCAAGGGATAGCTTCACCAGGATCAGAAAGATGGGAGAAGGAGAAGTTCACTGACATAAGGATCTTAGGCAGGAGGGCAGCATTAGTTCACCATTGGGTGCAATATTTTTGTAATAAATTGCATTTTATATTGCCTGTGTCCCTTGCTAGACTGTAAGATAAGCTCTGTGAGGTCAGGGACCAGCTTGGTATTGCCTACCACTATATCCTCAAAGCATGGCGCATACTGGAATAAATTTATTCCCAATAAATTTATGAAAGAATAAATAATTTTATGTTTAGGAATGGACAGATGAATGAATGAATGAATAGCAAGCAACATAGGAGGCAAATTATTAACAGGTTGTTTGATGGCATCAATACAAGGTGGGGTGTTATGCGACTTAAATATTTACTAGTATTGTGCTGAAACACCTGGTTGGAGCTGTTTATAGTCTGAATTTACCTGTCAACCCGACCAAGCACCCCCTCCTTAGGGTACTCACGAATTAAAACTGTGAATCTGCCTCAGGTAATTTTGTTTTCTTTGTTCCCTTTCTGACTGGCCCCCTTTGAGGTGGCCACATTCCTTCCTTTGAAATGAAGAGACTTTGGGTTAGGTCTGGCTCCAGGTTACAAGTATTTCTTGAAGGTTGGTTTTGTATCTCTCTGCTGGGGTTCATTGTGTGGAGCTTCTTTGCTTAAACCTTCTGAGGGAAATCTTTCTTTTCCAAATCTTTGAGAGGTACTTAACTGTCCCTCCTTCTTATCCCCACTGCCTTTTGTATAACCCTGAGATCTGGTTCCCAAAAGCAACTGCAAGAGAACACACAGTGTAGAGCACTGGCTCTATATTGTATATTCATCCATACAATACATATGCAGAGAGTACATGTGTACGATGCTGAGCTTTGGAGAGATAACTGAGAGCAACTGAACTAGAGGAGAGGCAGATGAAATAACCACACAAATATACAATTTCAATCAGGGCACACGAGGTGTAAAGAAAAGGACCTCATTGCCACGTGATTATTTAGTGGAGTCTTGGTTTATTTGTTGGGATCAGAAGAGTTAGACGAAGGAAGTGACATCTGAGCTGCGATTTGAAGAATGAATACAAGTTCACCAGGTAGGGGCCTAAATGTTTCAGACAGAGGGGATAGCATAAGCAAAGACCGGGAGACAGGAAGATGCACAGCTTCTTTGAGGACATGGCAGAAGGCCAGAGTGGCAGCGGTTACTGAGTGTGTGGAGGATTCTATGAGATGAAGTCAGAGAGGAAGGCAGGGATCAGCTTATAAAGGGCTTGATGGTCATGTGAAGGATTTTAACGTTATTTTGAGAGGTATGGGAAGTCATTTAAATGGCGGAGAGTGACATTAGGATTTCTCTTGGGAATAGATCACTGCAGTTGCGGAATGGAGTAGATATTGGCCAAAGGTAAGAGTAGGTGGCTGGGACCAGTTAGGAGAAAACTTGATATAGAAATGAGAATTTGGGAAACTAATTTTTACATTCCTTGACAGAATACTGAGCCCTCTGCTTTATCAAGTCTGTGAGCTAGAAGTTCTCATTTGGGAACTGGCTGGGGACTCTATCTTGACTTTGGCATGCTGGAGAGCAATAGTGCCCAGAAGAGGGTGGCTAGGTCTGTTAAATAGATTGATGTATTTTTTCGCAGTGCTGTCTTTCAGGTGTCACAGTACAGTCATGAGGAAAAGCCAAGAAGGCTGGGAAGGAAGGCGGGTCTGGTGATGGCAAGCAGTAAGTCCTGGAGCTAAAGCTGGGGAGACAGCCACAAAGAGACTATAATCGGAGCTTTGAGTGTGGATGTGATTGTTAAAGAAGATAATGTTAGTAAAGGAGAAAAAAAGGTCTAAAGAGAAACACTCATATTTAAGGAATGGGCATTATGTATTTATTTATTCATTCCACAAATACTTATGTGCCTGGCACTGGGGTATGAGTTATAGATGAAGTGGCAGAAGAAACTAGTTGGAGTTAAAAGAGAACTCTGCAAATGTGAAGTAACAAATGCCAAAGGATAAGAAAGATTCAAGACAGAAGGGTAGCCAATGGTTCAGCTGCCGCAGAGAAAGGAAGTGCAATGAATGCTGGAAAGACGACTTTGGGTTTGTGGATTAGACTCCGCGCTAGATGGCACACGTTAGAAACCTGGGCTAGTAAACCAACCTAGGGGACTGCACATAGGGACCCTGACAAAACCCTCTCCCATTTTAAAACTTTTAATTATAGAAGATGAGACTTGACATATAAAATTTCACTTTATATCTCACTTCCTTGAAACACATCTATTCCATCTATAGAAAGAGAGCTGTACTTCCCCAGGCCTGCCATGGTTGTCGGCCAAGAGCAGAAATGTTGTAATTTGAAGTTGACAGCAAGATGACCCTTACAGGGTCACTATAGTTTCTGTCTCATGGCGGATCCTCCTGCTGAAATATGGAGGTGCCATGATGTTAAATCAATAGTAGTGAGTGATGCAGAGATTTGAGATGAAGCTAAACATAGCTTCCTTTGATTTTACCATTTCATTTTTCTTGCTGGACACCATTTTAGAAGAAGAATCACCTCTGGATAAATCATCAGCTCAGGTTTGCTACTCTAACCAAATGACATTATCCAAAGTGGATCAGAAAGGCCTAAATGTTAATTGTATTCATTGAGAGATTCATGTAAGGCTTTTGTTGAAGAAAAGACACCCTGTAAAATGTACAAAGTAGGAGAAACAAACATTTCTATTAGAAATACTCAGAAAGTTGTGATTGCCAGTTATAGATTTAACACCAAATAATCCAGTGACGAAAATAGAAGTTGTGAAAGAATCACATTTGAGCTAAATAATATTCAAAATTTTATTTCCAATAATTTAAGAAGATGTCTGTGTTATCTGTTGCTATATAACAAGCTACCCCAAAATGTAGGGGCTTAAAACGAGAACCATTTATTTAGCTCAGGATTCTGTGGGTTGGCCATTTAGGCTGGGCTCAGTTGTACAGTTCTAGTCTCAACTGGGCTTTCTCATGTATCTGTAGGCAGCTGTCAGTCATCTATGTAGCCTTGCTTCTAGGGATTGGCTCGGACAACAGGGGTGACTAGACTACTCATCTCTCATTAACCAGAAGGCGAGCTTAGGCTTGTCCACATGGTAACTGGGCAGGACTCCTAGAGAAAGAGTGGAAGCTTGAAGACCTTGTGAGGCATGACTCAAAATTGGTACGACATTGCTTTTGCCACATTCTGTTAACCAAAGCAAGTCACAAGGTCAGCTCAGATTCAATGTGAAAAAATAAACTCTACTGATGGAGGGTGGGGAGAATAACTGCAGGGAGGCCGTTTGGGCCATTTTGCTATCTACCACAGATGGTGCATCATTTTTATACTATTTTATTTTCGTGTTGGTAGATAAAATGGGCAATATTGTACACTAGCTTTGGAAGGGAAAATATTTTTATTCTTTTCCTCGATGGCAATTTCAAACTAGGACCTCCCTTAAAGCAACCAGTGAGGAGGGGATTGTGTTAACTGAATCATTTTCTACTTCAGTTTTTGTTTCTGTAACTGTAAGGGAAACCCTCATGCTTTCAGTGGCTGTTAGCCTAGGTCTGTGTGACATAACCAATGACAGACAAAGCACAATTTCTTAATGGCAAGAAGCACTATCTAGCTGCTGGCCTGGTAATCTTGTATAAAAATTTCAGAATTGCCATTGGGAAAAGAACATTTACTTGACAAATGGTGCTATTTCCATTTTTGTCTGCCCAATTTTAAACTCTCTCTTATTAAAATGGCAAATTCAGGCCCCAGAATATATTGAATAAGGGAAATACAGAACCAGAAGATACACACTTCACCAACTCACTTTGTAACATGGAGACATCTTACGGATGCAAGGACATTTCATGGAAAAGGAGTTTTTAAATTATTTTGTATGCGTACAAAGAAAATAAAACTTTCGGATGCCTTGGCTCAAACTGAATAGGATCTCACTTAATAGCCCATGTAGTACTTTAAGATGATTTATTATTATGCTAATATTGTAATGTAATATTTATTAAGCATTGGAAGTGTGCAGAATACTAGATAGCCCACATAAAAGATCCTGATGGATTTCAGGAAAAGGGCTAAGAAATGCACTCTCCTAATCCACAGGAAAAGAGGGTAATTCAGAATCTAGCTGAACCAATAAATCCTATTTAATTTAGCATACATCACATGCCAAAAAAAGAGAGATTAATGGAAATGGAGAGTGATAATCTCTGATTAAAAGGTAGTCATTTTAAGAGCACACTTTCCTCCTCACACTTGAGTTTAGAAGGAGTCAATTCAGTAAAATATTTCTCATTTAAAAAAGTTCTGGCCAATAATCCTCTGCATTATTATCTGACGTTCTAAGATCTTAAGTTACAGTGCTTTCTATAGAGACCAGCTTTATAACTATTTTCCCAAACTACAAGATAAAATGCTTTACAAAAAATTATACCTTAACTGTAACTTTACAGCATCACAATAAAATTTACAATGTTGGCATAAGGTATTTGGAAGTCTCAGACTTGAGTTATAAATCTGCCATAGGAGGATAATTTTTCTTAAAAATTAATAGTGTATTTTAAAAGACCATGTCTACTGTAGCCAAGTAAAATGGAAAAAAAGTCAAGACAATTATTTAGATGACGAAGACAAAAAAAAAAAGTAAAAAAATCCAGACTCAAAAAATACCAACACCATAATTCCTTTAAAGAAGTCTTTTATCTAAAAAAAATGCACATAATTTGAGGAAATAATATCTTAGTTTTTCATAATTCTACTCTTTACTTGGCTTAGCTAGTTTAGATCTGGGGGGGGGGGGGGAAGTAAAGCCAAAGCTAAAAAAGGGGCTTAGAAACAGCATTTCCTAATTTATATAATCATGCTTACTGACTAAGGGTTGTATCCTCTATTCGTTTTTAAATAGAATTCTCACAGAAGTTGATGAAAATCTTTGGTGAAAATTGAGTGAAAAGTAAGTGTTCTCTTTCTCTCTCTCTCCTCTCCCCCCTCCCTTCTTTCCCTCTCCGTCTATACACTCATATATATGTAACATGAGTGTGTGTATATATATATATATATATATATGTTATATATGTGTGTGTTTGTTTATCAAAAAAATTTTTAAATGTACTAGCTTTTTGGGGTGGTCTCTAGGCAAGAAAAAGAATACAAAAATGCATGCTTACATGCTTTTTTGAGTGACAGTAGATGGAGCTGGTGGGAGAAAAATATCCTAATTATTAGTTTCAATATGGAAAAAAGTATAAATTCACTTTATTTCTGAAAAGGCTACTTATATTCTTTTTATTTTTAAAAAAGTATGCTGTAGATGTCTATGATTCCCATAGGAATAAAACACAAATGCAAACTTTTATTTTCTTGGTAATACATATTCGTGGTAATATGTACTCTTCTAAGCAAGGTATATAGTGTGTTATTTAATAATGCACAAAGAACATTTTAGGACAGTATACTTTATGCTAATTTATCTATTGGATTTGTAAAATGCAGATACATTTTATTTGCTAATTTTTATTTAAAAATTTGAAGAGGGAAATACAGAGTAGTAGAAAGTACGTACATGTTCAAATAGTAAAAGACAACATGAAAATTGGTTATCAGAATAAAATTACCTACTAATTTCATCTTTATGGTTGAAAACTGGTCAAATAACTCTATGGTATATATTCTGAAACTTAGATAATGAAGAGCGATGTGGAAATTGGTTGAATCAACCAGTCCCTATTTGCTTCTTTTAAAATTACATGTGAATGCATACACATTTGTAATACAGAGAAACATAACATATTTACATATGTGCCTAATTATATGGTTTAGTTGTTTATGACTGCTAAATCTTCTGTATGTTTAAGAAGTTTGCTGTGTTGGTCTTATTTAAAGTATGTTTTGAAATGGGCAAAACAACAACAAATAGACTTAGTTCATAAATTAAAATGTTTTTAAATGCCTCTCTTGGAATATTGCAGCAACTTGTAAAACTGCTTCTGTTTATGTGCAAACTTTAAGAGAAGGGATGGTGTGAGATAAACTTCAGCAAGGCCTAGAAAAGTAAGGGGGGAATATTCATGATGGCAGCTGGAGACCACAGGATTCAAAGTAGACATATAGTACTCAGTATGTTTTTTTCTTCTTTAGGTTGCATGCAGAAGACAAAACTAGATCAGAAATAAAAAAGAAGCATTTCTTAAAGTCTCTGAAGAAAGAAAAGCAAGCAACGAGTTATTTCTAAAGATTCTGAGAAATTTATTATAAAAAATGGCTGGGGAGGGGAGAGTGCTTCATCAGTAACTTCAAACAGTCTGTAGAGGCAGGACAGCCTCGTTACAGTTTGGTGATAGGAACTGGGATTAATGTAACTTCAGAATTTATTTTAAATGTTCTATGAAAATAGCAGCGTTAGCTAAAATTACTAACCATTAAGCTAGTAATCTGTTAGAAAGTTTTGTGTTTAATTTCTATTTATTTAATCCTTGCTCTAGAGTTTATTCCCCTTATTATCTCTTCTAGATATTAGTTCTAATTTAACGACTATATGAAGAGTTGCTTTGTCTGTGGACTGGGAGGTTTGATTCACCAGTTTATTTCATTTATTTGTCTAGACACCTGATCCAATAGAACTCTACCTCTATCTGGTGGCAGATAATTCAAATTAAAAACTATTCCAAAAGGAAGATGAACTCATATTTAAAAGTAAATTTTGCCCCTGCAACCACATCTTGCAGGTGACACTCACAAATAATTTTGTGCTATGTGAAAATTATTTACGAAGACCACTTCCTTTTTAATAGAGAGGATTATGAAATCTAGTTCTCTAAAGTATCAACATTCTGGCCTTAACCGTTAGCTGGGATACCTTTCCAGATAAATAGATGCAGAATTTACTTTTGCCTGAAATATTAAAGTAGGTTATTAATATTAGATATTAATAAATTACCTGGATCAGTGTCTCTCAATCCTCTATATTCAGTCAAAGTCTCTAGGAAGCTTTTAAAAACTGTAGATCCCAAGTGTCCACCCCTAATCCAACTAAAACAGGGAGTAGGGCCCTGGCATTGTTCTTTTTGGAAAAGTTCCCTAGGTGATTCTAATTTGTAGCCAAGGTTAGAACACTGATATAGGTAGTTCAAAGTCAAAAAATTAAATAAACAAATCCCTATTTGTGTATAGATTATTGCTCCAATGGCGCTTGTTTTAAAACCACCAGTGCACTCAGCTGCCCACCTTTAAATCCAAACATTTTTAGAATGTCAGATAAACCCCTTTACAGTTCATTACCAATCTATTTTTTCAGGTCTCAGCTCCCTACAACACTGTTTTGGTCTCGTCAAACTCAAAACATGTGAACATTCCCTGAACTTTTATTCCCCCATGTTTTTAGGTTCTTGCTATTTTTTTTTCCATCCATACTGGAACCTCCTCCTATATTTGGCAAAACACTACTTATTCTTTAAAGGCCAGGTTAAAAGTCATTGAATCAGTGACACTAGGCTAATCATAATAGAATTATTTTATATAATGCTGATTTGTATAAATTTAAATCGTGACTGTTTTCCTGAAGAGACAAAGTCACATTATCTAGCGATAAGTGTACAGTTAATAATACTTCTCTTCAAACTACATTCAAGTACAGCAGGTCCTTGAACAAGGTCATTTTGTTCATCATTTTGTTATAATATTGATGAGAAAAAAAACTGATTTCCAGCCCGGGCCACTGTCTATGTGGACTTTGCATGTTCTTCCCATGTCTACATGGGTTTTCCCTGGGTACTCCAGATTCCTCCCACATCCCAAGCTGCATGCCTGTCTACATAGTCCCAGTCTGAGTGTGTGTGTGTGTGTATGTGTGTGTTTGTGTGTGTGTGTGTGTATACCGTACAGTGGATGGCCTCCTTGCTGTCCAGGGCTGGTTCCCTCCTTGAGCCATGAGCTGCTGGGTAAGCTCCAGCCACCTGAGACCCTGAACTATAATAACTGAGTAAATAATTATCTTTCTTGTTTCTATCAAGCTTTCTTAAATGTATGTAGAGCTCACATTGATTTCAACATCTAATATTAGAAGTGTTTTGATCTTTATGTGGAAGTTTGGCGGTGTTTTGTGACCAGAAATATTCTGTAGGTACTTACCTCTTGTTAAATATAAATATAAATCAATTGGCCTGTGGTAAAATCGATTTCCATATATGTCTTTTCACTTGAAGTCACAGTTTCCAAGAACCTATCAACAATGTTAAGTGAGGACCTACTGTATGTATCTATCGGATTGCTGCCTAGTAACTCCAACATCAATAATTAGGTGTATTACCACATGAGTCATCTGATTCAGGTTTATGAATCATTTCACATAGACATTTGAGTTATGCTCTGAACAGCTGCAAATTCCAGTATCTTATTCCAACCCTGTTAATCATTGTAAGGAAGGTTACAATGTATATACTACTTTTTTTCTGCTTAAAATGGGGCTATTTAGGCTTTAAAAAATTAGAGATATTTAAAATATGAGGACATCTATTTTCTTCTGATACGTTGAATTTTCGAATTTGGTTACAGTATGTTTTTCAAATGGGAAAAGAAGTGTATACCTTTTTTGTCCTTCCCCTGTTTGGCTTCCATACCACAGGAAGCCAGCTTGCTAGCTCCCTGTAACCTGATAGTACCCTGTGTAAATAGACTCTTCAGTAAGGATCAGCATTTTCCCCAAGACAGGAGTCATGAATTCTCTTCTTCCTAAAGATACATATATCTCTTAAAAGAGTCCAGGATATTTCCTGCAAAACTACCTCTGTCATATGAGCACCTACTTAGAGCTTCTATCAGAAAGGCTGAGGAAAGAAATCCATCTTTCCTGCAACTTCTGAAAATAAACACACCCTAAAATAGGCCAGGAACTCAAACATCAGCAAGATTACAGACCAGGGAAAAAAAGTAAATGATATTTTCACTGAAAATTTGAGTTAAAAAATAAAAGCATGTCTTTTGGTTCTCTCAATTAACTTTTCCAATTTCTTACTGTTGGAATTTTGTGAAATAGGCAGATGATAGCGGAGCATTTGTGTTGATATTTTGAATTTAAATCTTTAAAAAATTAGGCAGGTGGTTGATTTGTTAGGGTGGTTTGTCGAGGGGTTCATAATGATACAGATTGCAATTTATACCTAGTTACAGAACAGTTACTTTCCTAGAACAATTTCAAGATCTCTTCAGATAGGAAAAAATTCCTGTAATTGAGAAACTACTCAGCTTATAGGCGAGAGCCCATAACATTCAGGTAACTGCATGCCCGCAGGAACGGTTTCCCCCCCCCTCAAGTCTTTATTGATCGTGACCCTAGATTTTCCATCAAACTCAATCCGGTCTGAGCTGCAGGCAATACCCCTGCTGGGTGCGGACTGCAGGCCCACCACTGGAGGGCGTCTGGACGCTTCCAAACAGCTCTGAAGCACCTGGAAATCCCGAGCCCGAGGACTGGAAAACGCAGGAAAAAGAACGTGATATTTGATTTTATTGGGCTAATACGTAAAAAGGAGAACAGATAGGTTTGGGAGCAAAACTAAGCTGCCTTTTTTCCCCCCCCGTGGGAATCAGCCCTTCTCAGGGAGACAGCAAACTCCCTAGAGAGCTAGAGAGAAAAATACCGCCAAGCCCGCGGAGCCCCACAAGGGTGGGTCTCGGGGCCCCTGCCCCCGCAGCTGCAGGCGTCGGGCTGGCATTCGGGCGCTGCACGACAGGGGATGCGTCCCCAGGCGCCAGGACCGCCTCGCTGCCAGGTGATCGCGCTCCGGTGGGGCTGAGGACCTAGGCGCAGCAACCTGCCCTAGAAACCAGGAACGCGAGGCCTTTTCCAACAATAAAGGAACTCCTTTGCCTCCCACCCCCGCCCTTCGTTTCTTCCCGCACCGGGTTTGTTCCAGGCATTTATTCATTGGGGAGTGGGCAGTGAATCAACCTCGAGGTTGACAGGGCAAAGGTGTAAGGTATTTCTGACCGGCTCACCTGCCGCATTCATTCGCTCCCTGTTGAAGGTTCGCACTGAATTGTAATCACTTCAAATTGTGACTTTTTTTATTTTTAAAAATGTGTTTTTTTCAGAGCATCACTTTAAAGAAAACTCTTGCTTCCTGCTCAAGAACCTTTTACATCCCGTGTAGGAAGGCGGGGGTGAGGGGATAGGTGTTGAGAGGCACAGGAGAGACGCTCCGATTTCCAGATAACCCAGCGCCACGCAGTGCGCGAGGTGAAGAACCGGCCAGAGGTTCACAAGAACACGCCTGCACTGAGGCTCCGTTCCAGCCCGTCTGCTGGGGCTTCATGTCACCTGAGGGGCCGCAGAGACAGATTTCGGCTCTCCAGCTACAGGGTGGGAACTGATTCTTTTAAAACGAAAGACCCTACTCAAATCATGTCAAATCATTCCTCAGCCCAGACGGAAATCGGCATCCAAAGGGTTACACGTGGCTGCCAGGATCGGGCGGAGGAGAGGGCGCCTCGGCACTCCCAGTAATTCAATTAGTCAGGTTTCTGGAAGGTGGGGCGGCGGGGGGGGGGGGGGGGACTTAGGAGGCGTGGGGAAGGGAGGAGATTAGGAAAACGCCTCTTTCTTGTGGAGCAAACCAATCTGGTTGGAGTAAAGAGAGAGGAAAAAAACCTCGAGCTGTAAGCAAACAGCAGGCCGTTCCCTGACTGGCTGCTCCAATCACCCCCCCTTCCCAAGTAAACTGCATGGAGAAAAAAAAAAAAAAGGAGTCCACATGACCCGACAGCAGCGCAGGCTGGGCGCGGGCTGGCGGCGCCTCCCCCTGCTCGGTCCGGAGCTCACACCCGCGCTCTCGCCACCCAGCGCCCCGCGCCCCGCGCCCCGCACCCGGCGCAACACGCCCGGGCGGAGCCCCCTTCCCCCGCCCACGTCCACGTTCACGCGCGCGGCCTCGCGCTCTGGTGAGGCTGCTGCCGCCGGGTCGCCGCTGCTGTCGGCTTTACACGCAAGTCATTAACGAGGGGGCGTGCCCGAGGAGATTTTTCCCATAAAGCATTTTTTCTCTCCTTTTTTTTTTTTTCCCCTCTTTTGCAAAACTGACTTTTACCCCTTTCCACTTCTTGCCAGTCGTTTCAATCCCTCCAGGGCTGCTCGTGCTGCTGCTGCTGCACTCAAGTTTATTTATTTTCCCGCCTGGGTAGGGGTTTTAGGATTCGGTTGGTGGTTTTCACCTCTGTGGCTGCTGTGTCTAAGGAGGGAAAGAGGAGCAGCTGCGGGAGGATCGGGAAGGTTTTCTGATGTAGTCATCGGGGAGGTGCCACTCGCTCGTGCGCTCTCTCTCTTTTTTTTTTCCTCTTTTCTCATTTCAAACTGATTGATGCATCTCTACAAGTTGCTAGGCTTGGGGTCGGACCCGTTGGAGTCGCAGAGACACTTCTGAGAGCTCACCCCGGGCTTCAGGCACCGCGTGCGGGGGCTCAGTCTTGCTCCCGGAAGGCGATCGGAGATTGACATCAGCCCATCCAGGAGTTGGAGGGATCCATTTGAAAGTGATTGTTTCCCCTCCCGCTCTACAGCAGAACAGTTGAGTTGGCGTCGTCCTGCAGGTTTGGGCATCCCAGCTCTGCCTGGCTGGCTGCTTCTTAACCTCTGCTCTTCATTCACTTTGGTGCACCCACACCCAGCCAAGAAAAGCACGCGCGAGAAATCCCCGAGGCTCGGCCAGCACCCAGGCTGCCCTCTTCTGCTGCCGCCGCCGTCCGATTCTGCCGGGGGATCTGCCGGAAGACGCGAAGAGCCAAACTTTTCTTTGAGGTTTTCGAGGCAAGACCGCTCCTTGCCAGCGCAGCTGCCGCTTAACCGGTTCCAGGACGCCGGCGGGGCTGGGTTTGCAGCTCCGGATCCCCACCCTTCTCAGCGCACCGCCTGGTACCGCAGCACCTACGACTCCTTCGAGATTTCCCGGGGTCGCCCGGCTAAGGCACAGAGGAGGCTGGGGAAGGGAGCCCTCAGACTCCCGGGGCCACAAGCGCGCAGCCCCCTATCTCCACGGCACCCTCCTTCTCCAGTTTCCCACCGGCCGCCAAAGTAACTTGGAGCGAAGCGGGGCGCAGTGTGAGGGCCCCGGGCGGCGGCGGAGCCGTGCGCAGCCCGCGGCATCGACGCTGAGCCGGGCCCGGCGGGCCGGTGTATGTCTCCCCGCGGCCGCGGCGCGCAACTCCCGGTGACTGTGCAGCGCGCGCCGCCGCCTGCCCCGACCCGCGCTGCTGCTGCCGCCGCCCGGCCCGGCGCGCACCTCCCTCTCCCGGGGTGACCGGCCTGCCGCCGCCGCCCGAGACACAGCTTGGCACCCCTTCCCCCGCCCTCGCCGCCGCTGCCACCGCACACACGCACGCTTCTCTCCATCTTGTGATTCCTTTTTCCTCCTGAACCCTCCAGTGGGGGTGCGAGTTTGTCTTTATCCCCCCCACTCCACCGCCTTCTTTTCTTCTCGCTCTCCTACCCCTCCCCAGCTTGGTGTGCGTCTCTTTCCTTTCTCGCCCCCCTTCATTTTTATTTATTCATATTTATTTGGCGCCCGCTCTCTTTCTATCTCCTTGCCTCCTCCCTCCGGATCCCCGCTCTCTCCCCGGAGTGGCGCGTCGGGGGCTCCGCCGCTGGCCAGGCGTGATGTTGCACGTGGAGATGTTGACGCTGGTGTTTCTGGTGCTCTGGATGTGTGTGTTCAGCCAGGACCCGGGCTCCAAGGCCGTCGCCGACCGCTACGCTGTCTACTGGAACAGCAGCAACCCCAGGTAAGGCAGCAAGGGTCGGAAAGCCGGGGCTACCCGGGCCTCGGGGCTCTGCGGAAGAACCGGCGGCGGGGATCAGCGCGGACCAGCCGCTGGCGGCGCGCACCCTCGGAGCCTGAGTCGCCGGGGCGCTGATCGCTTGAGGCATCGGCGGGAAGCACTCGCGTCTCGCCCTTCTTTGTTAAGCTGCCGCGGAAAGGCCGGGTACCCCTGGGAGTCCCCGGGCTGTACAGACCGGCTGCCTCTTCGGTGCGCGGGGAGACTCGGAAAAGGGCGGGAGCCGGGGAGTCAGGAGTTCTCCGCTTCCCAGCCCGGGCAGGCTGGACGGCACCCCGATCCCGGCGCAGGGTTGGGCGCAGGGAGCCCTCAGTGTGCGCCACTGGGAGCTCCTGCGTGGAGCTTGAGTCCGCAGGGACTGCGGGGAGAACCCGCCAAACATCCACAAAGTTTTTTTTTTTTTTTTAATTTTTCCTTTTCTTTTCCCGGTGCGCGCAGAGAGAGCGCACGGGCTAGGGGAAGTGAGGGGGGCTGGGAAGCGGAAGCTTTAGATTTTTATTTTCCTTTGACTGCGAGGAAATCATTCGGCCCCCGAGTCAGTCTGGGCTCGGCGCGCTTGGCAGTGGAGAGGATTCTCCCACATCCTCCACACCCCCTCCCTCCGTGGGTTCAAGGTGCCAGAAAGTTTGATCTAATACCGGGTTACGTCATGTGTGCGGAACCAGCTGCTGGAGTTGGCAGAGCCGGGAGGTGGGAGCCCTTAGCCCGCGGCCTGGCGGTGCACAGCCGGAGGAGCGCGCGGTTACCTGGAACCGTTTTGCAGGCGTCCCCGAAGCCCGCCCGGTACGCGGGAGGCTAGAGGTGGGCGCCCCGGGCCGCCCTGGCGCGCATGCTGGACCTCGGCCAGCCTCAGACGTCCTGTGTTCTCCGACCCTGGAAGCGGGGTGGAGAGGTTATCCAGAGTGCCCGGCGGGACCCTCTCGGTCGGGAGCAGTTCCGAACCTCACTTTCTCCCCTGCCTGTGCGCAGAAGTCGGCCCCGCCGGGCCCATATCGCTCTGCTTCTCCGGACACAGAGGCCGGCTTCCAGTTGTGGGCTGGTCTCGGTGCCTGCCTAGAAGGAAAATAGTATCGATTGTATCTAAAATCACAGGTTTTTCCCTGGGCTGGAGTGGAAGTTGGGAGGAAAGGGGAGGGAGGCCGAGCGGTGAGCGTGTGGTTGCTGCGCGCCCAGCGCTCCCGGGGAGAGGGGCTGGTGGGCGCCTCCAGTTCTTCCTGTCTGCGGCGGCCCTCTCTGCCGGCCTGCAGCCTGCCTTTGGTATACAGGCGAGAGAGGGATTCCCCGCTTGAGTACTGTCAGCTCAGATGGAGATGGGCAGATTTCCCCCACGAGCGATCCGCCAGTTGCCGAACCGAGAGGGAGTTTCCCCCCACCCCGCCCTGCTAATCCAGGATAGTCACACCCAGGTAACCCAATGCACCGCCTAGCAGAAGTGGAGAGATCCCTGAAAGTTCGGTTAAAAAAAAAAGTCTCATTGAGGTGGGTGGTGGAATGGGAAGCTATTTCTTCTTTGACATGCCACTTACCACTATTAGGAAAAGAGAAAGAGAAGCCATCCCGCCAGAGAAGATGCCTTTTATTAAAGCTGACAAGACAAATAGAGCAAGCTTTCCAGTTGTGATGGTGTTAAAAGCAAGTCTCATTATGTTGGTTGGTTTTGGGCTTTATTAGACAGCATATACGAAACAAATTTATATTTCTAAACTTTATCGACTTATGAAATAAAGCAACAGTGAAATCATTTAGTTAAATTTGGGACATTTTGCTCTTGGTTGTCTTTTTTTTCCCCCTCACTTCACAGTGTGATCTTTTTTCTCGTGGCATTCATTTATTTGGTTACTTGGGTGTTCCAGTCTCCCTGGGTTAAAACAGAAAGAACCAGCAACACCATTACTCTAACCCCCCTTCTTAACCTGTCAAGCTAGTCTGAGTTAGTTTGAGGACATTTTATCTTAGGTTATCTCTGTTTTATGCTTTTGATACTGTTGTTTGGTTTGAGATTAGCACATTGATTTTTGTCACAGGTCATGTTTTTTAATAGATCTGCCCTGCCTGCAGAGAACTCTCCTGCTCAGGATGCCACAGAGGCTTTGAACCTGCCCAGACAAAGTTAATCTGTAGAATTTTAAAATACCAGGAGTATTTTTAAGTCAGTATTCTAATGTGAGGTTTGCAGAAATACCTTTCTATTTGATCATTATCAGTTTGATAATGTCCAAAAGAAGGAATGATGTACCTCCTCACCCCCAAGAGAGTCAGCCCCAACATTTAATATTCTTAGGGGTTTATGGGCATGTTTATCTTGGTATGTTATCACAGTAAAACTTACTTTAAAAAATATCATTTTAAAAGTAGGTAATAGTAGGCAGTTGTATCTCTGAAGTGTTGAATAAGATGGTACTTTCTTGAAGCATTAAGAAAAGTTAACTTGGATTCAGTTTAAAAGGGACCAAATGCACAATAAGTCATTTAAAAGTAAAAAATGAAGAGTTTGTCACAAATCATAGTGAGAAAATATTTCAGAAAATTTGCATGGGTTTATTAAATTTTATATATTCAATGTTATACATTTCCTTTTCACATATGTTATTTTGTAAAGTAAGCTAGCCATACCTTTTGGCTTTATATAGAACATGTGTGTTAAGAATTTGCTAAACTAGTAATATAATCAGAAGACTTCAATCTTTTAAAAATAGACAACTTCAGTTGCAATTTAAATAGATTTTTAATTTTTCTCTTAGAAGAAAAGTTCATTGGACACATTAAGCTGATATTATTGGATACTGTGTCTAAATGAAGTAAATCCATTTTAGCTTATACTAATAGATTCAATTTGAAATTATGTTTAGGCAAAATTAGAATTAAATATTATCTTGATCACAGGGATTAAGTACAGTATCTTATTGTATAACTTGCGTTGCAAGTAACTTGTGTAGCTGATAGGAGTTTATCTGCTACATTGAGTTTCATTACTGCCTCTTCCTTGATACCATAAGTATCTATAGATCTAGTTTCGTAGGAAAAAATGTTAAACTTATTTGCTGTCCAAATAGTTTTACTGTTAGAATCTGTGTTCCCATGTATTCACTTCTGGGAAGTGGATATACAATTTTCAAATGATGATAACTTTTTACTTGATAGTATTTATTGGGTAATGGACCAAACTGAATTTATCTGTTCAATTAGCACAAATCTGTGCAACTGAGAACTATCAGTCTGAATAGGAATATTGTCTAAGTACATCTGTATTTCTAAAATTTGAAAACTTGTATAAGTTTCACCTAAAAGTGTGAATAATAGAATGATCCTTTTAATGTTATCCTGAATTCTAAACTAAATAACTAAATAATGTTACTAAATAAGTTTGAGTAATGAAACTCAAACTTTCATTACAACTTTGAGTAATCCAAATCAAGAAGAATATAATTATTTGTCCTCAATTTCTTTAAGAAAGTAAAAAGCTTTTAAGTAACTTTAAAAAAGACTTTCAGTAATAAAACTTTATTTACATTCTCCCTTAATAGCTGTACTTATAAAGAGAGACTTGACTTAATATTAAGGACATACCTGTTAATCTGAAGCATGCCATAAACAGTTTGGTGCTTCCAATAGGAGTATTCTTTTAAACATTGTGGGTTTATTGAAAGTTCTTCTTGGATTCTTTTGACTATTTGCCAAGATGATGCTAGGATAATTAAACATGTCTCCTACTGGGTGGCTTTATTGATGCAATAGTTAAATAATACAACAACGAATATAACCAACACACTTTAAGGAATACTGATTCTCCTCACTTGGTGTTTTGCTTCTGTTACGGTTTGAGTATCATCAATTTAAAAGGTTATTCTCCTAAGGGGAAAAATATCTCTGTTATTCTTCAAGGATTTTCTAAACTTCAACCTAATCATATGTTTTCTTTGGATTTTCTCAATTCTTGTAGGGACTTGGAAATTAAACATTTCACATTAGAGTAGCAGGTAATTGACACCATTTAGTTTTGTTAACATGTAATCTTGGAGTTGTGAAAGTAATGTGAATTCTAGGTCAACACTCCCAAATCCTTCTGGCAGTACAGGTCATATACATATGGCTAAGTAGAGAGAAATAATAATATTTTTTCCTAATCATATTCTCTTGAGTATTTTTCTTCTTTCAAAATGCACTTCATTGTTAAAAATCTGAGCCATCATTATTTTGATATATGTATACCAGTATACCGGCACTGTGCCCTTTTCACTGACAAATAAATGAAATCACCCTGTTTAAATCTAAGGATTTGTTGTGAGGAAAAGTGGAAAGTTGATCTTGGTTTTGAGTGAGTTTTATCATCAAACTGGTAAATGATTTCCTTTACTTTTGAAATTTTAAGTGTTTTAAAGAATATTTTTATATGTTAGAAACCTAAATGTTCTCCAACTAGAAGGCATCACTTAGAATCTTAACTTTATTAAGTCTTAGCCTCAACATAATGTATCACTTTATTAGATGTATTGGGAGTAATTTTATTATTTTGATACTTATATCAGAATTTATGTTTGCAGCAGCATAAAAATAAAGCAGTATGACTGCGATTTATATCCCGTGTTTTGTGCTTATCTATTTATAAGAGACCTGAAGTGAACCCCTCTCCCTTTTTTAAATCTAGAAATTTGTTAAAGAGGAGTATGCTGCTTGTTTTTTGGCCAGTTTTCCATAGAATTTTGAAAAGCAAAGTTAGCTACTGAGATAATATATTCTAGCCATTTTATGTATTATTTTATATATTCATAATAAACTATCAGAAATAGTCAACTGTCTGTTTTTTATAGATGACTGGAACATCAATGCTATTTGAGACACATTTGGCTACAAGGTCTAATTTGGCATTTCCAGTATGAGACCAAGGTCAATAAACTTCTTGTGATTAAAAGTATCAGAGAGAGTCTTCAATAGTTTATTACTCCCTGTTAGGTGATTTACTAAAATAGTAACTAAACCATCGGCTCACTGAACTAATATCTTGTCACATGTGTTGTTGGCTGATAATCAGTTGCTTTAGAGGCTTCCACTTTTGCAGGCAAAGGATCAGGTTTGGAAGGAGCACTTAGTAACTTGGGGGCAAATTAACCTTGTGAATTCCTTGCCATTTAATCTTGCAAAATGCCTTCTAAACAGGCACTTCATTGCATTCTGTCCACTGGCCTGATTTCCTGTTGGATAGGGACAGATAAAGATGAGCGCCTCCTTTTCTCCCCTGTTGCTATGAACCAAGCAAGCTCCCAGCTTCATGCTGGGCCAAGAAAATGAATGAATACAATTAGTCCTTCAGGAGTCCTGGCCTTTCCTGGCTTGGGAGAATTATGTGCCAGAAGAATTTACCTTTGAGAGAGAGAAAACATTAAAGTATAAAATGCATGAAACACAAGAATATGTGAAGCACAGAATTTCACATGTGTGTGGTAGCCTTTGGTCTATTGGCTAGTGAGGGTTTTTTTCGATATAAATCAATTAAAAAAAATTTTTAAAGATGCTGCTCAATCCTCTTCATTTTTTTGTTTGTTTTGAATAACTTCTGTAGTAGTGAAGACTTAAAAAGCTATGATATTTTAAGTTATGAACCACTATATGTTGATCGATTATATATTATCAATTTTCTTTTCAGAAGCAGTAAGTAAACAGTTAAAATAGTCCTGATTAGAATATCCATGTTGAAAAGGAAGCTGTTTCCCTAAGTACAGTGAGGAAGGTCCTTGCCTGTTACCCAGGACAACTTAGCTCCGTCTTCTGAACTGAGAAGAAAATTGCCCTTTGATCATTTGTGACAGATAACACCTTCATATTCAGGTATAAAAAACCTCAAAGGGGGAGTATAAGAAATGAGGTATTAATATTTACTTTTAATAATTTGTCTTGTGATGGTGGTCTTAGACAGCCAAACATCAATAAATTACTGTCTCTTTTAAGGGCCTGATTTATATTATTAGATTTATATTTTAGTCTGCTTTTCAACCTATGTCCTGAGCTGTTTTGTAGAAAAGTTTCTTGTGATTAATGTGAACTTCCAGTGTTTTTGAATAGGATATTACTCACTACCAGGAGATCTATTTCTTCTTAAATATGTCTGCATTTCTGCTGTCAAAATTTACTCAGTTATAAACAAGACAGCACAATGACACAGAACCACTTAGTTTAAAATTTAAATTAATCAAGTATTACAACTATTATGCATAATTTCGAGTAAAAAAAAGTTCCTTATATCTTAGTATTCTTGATAGTCTGTACTTATTGTACTCTAAAGTATTTATTGTAAACTGCTAAAATGTGTTCTGTTTTATAATTGAAAATTTGTATGGATGCACACTCTTGAGGCTTTTGAATATAGTTTTCAAACAGTGAGCCATATAGTTCAATAAAAAACATTATTTTAAAATATTGAAAACTGCTACTTAAGTTAGCTGGTTGCTGAGATACAGTAGTGTACAACAGTGATGGTTAGCTCAGCTTTCATTCAGGTAGAATTCTATCATTTTCAATAAGGAAAAATAAACCTTTGTCATCTTTAGAAACATCCTTCATACAATTGACAGTTGACAGGTTGAAGAAAATGTTACTGTCAGGTCTTATTTTCCACTCAAGTGAGGAATAAAAATAGATTTGAATGATTTTTTAAATCTATTTAAAAGTTATTTCAAGATGGAGAAAAATGTTTTTAATTTTTATATGCATATCACAGAATTAATGTGCCATTTGCTGTAGGGAAGGTCAGTAAAGTGCAGTTCAAAAAGAGATTGTTTAACAATTAAGTTCTTACGATTTTTATTTTTAAAAAGTCAAATATAGTTGATTGTGTTGGGATATTACTGGATGGTTTTATGATTGGATTCCTAAGAGATATAAGATATGAATATTGTTCTATTATTACTTATCAAATGACCTGATTTTCATGACTGATGATTATGATTCTGATATGAACTAAAAGTGGGTATTTGGTCACATGAATTGGACAGTCATGTGTATTAGCACACAATGATTAGACCTTTTTAAAAAATCGCTTTGCTATTAATGATTTTAAATAGCTGCACAGTGTAATATATGGATTACCATGTGGAAGTACATGAATACATACTTGGAGATTAGAAAAAATATGATTAAGTTCTTATTTCCCGATTTAGAAAAGCTAGGTTTTTGGCTTTCAGTTAAATCAGCGTGTTTTTTCCCCCTAGAAGCAGCCATCTTGTTTTAAGACCGATTTTATTTCTCTCATGAAAATGGTCTGGAAATGAATATGGACGATAGAAAAGGACTGAACCACTTTATAATCATTTTGACAGGGCTCTACGCTTAAAGCTCTACCTTAAGTTATTTGTGAAGTCACTAAAATGCTATCTTCCTGTATTTAGTTGACAAAAAAGAATGTTTTAACTTGGTAATAATATACTTAAACCCAGGCATATGGTATTTTAATGTTAAAATGTTGGACCGTACCATGTTTCCATACATATTTTTCTCTTGAAGCTTATAATTTATGGTTAATTTCAAACTAATATCTTAATAGCTCCTATTGTCACCCCCCCACCCCCCGCATCCTGATTTCCTCTTTCTGACTGTAAGAGTAGTTCTTTTTTATTTCTTGGTTGGCATTTTTTTTTGTTTCAAATGTCTCAGCGGTACCAGGAATCTTTCTCCAGGAAGAGGTACTGATAAAAATGTAGGTACCTCTAGAAATGAAGCAGTTGGGGTGCTTTAAGAAGCATTATATGAAGTCAGAGTCATTTTGTCTCTGAAATATAGGCTCTCACTATCTCATTACCAAACGCTTCTTGCAGATTCTCATAGAAAATTATTTTAGAAGTAAATTCATATTTGTTACTAAAAATTATGAGAGTGTATCAACTGAGTCTGCTATATTTTCTACCATGTTTTATATTTCTGGATGCATTTGGAAAAACATGTGACCTAGTAAACTTTAACAAAAATTTATACTACACTCCTTGCTCCTACGTCTGTTTGATGATATCAGGGAACACTATTCCCATGTACTGCAATAAAAACCAGAGCTTCCTTAAGATTAATTTCAAACGCAATGTGACTCAGTCTGATTAAGCTGGGCACAGATGAATACTACCTGTGTCACAGTTCGCTTCAGTTCATTAGAGGTAGGATTTTGGGTGGTTGTATATGTAGTGTAAAGGCAATAAATAAAAATGCATGTTTTAAGAACAGATACACATATCATGGTTAAAGACCAGGTATGAGTTGACAGTTTTTGCACCGAAAAGCTTTCCTTTGATATCCATCATCCGTTTTTCTTTGACTGGCTGGTGGAGAAGACTAAAATAACTGAGTGTTCAAAGTGACCTTTTATTTTTACGTGAGCTGACAAATAACCTTTTGTCTTTTTCTTGCTGTTTCTAAGCTGTCAGAGTTTTCATTTTAAGTTTTGTTAGTAACATATATGTGAAAACTATAATTAACAATTAGCTCTTGCCTTTTACTATGAAAATACATATTATAAAGGTAAATGAAAGTTATTTTTGTATTAAAAATGCAGCGTTGTGGTTTGAATAAAATCAAGATATGGCTTAGTTTGGTTGGATAATTATAGTGCAAATTGTTATTTAGATTTTGATGATGGCAGACATGATACTTGATGTTTCCTGTTTTATAGATGTCAGTGGGATATACAACTTTGTTGCATTTACTGAACTTCATGTAGAGGGGACTTCACCTCTGGTTAAGTTTTTAATAGTACTTAATTTTATGGAGACAAATGAGAATGGAGGAGAAAAGGAAAAATAACTCTAAATATGGAAAGTTATCTTTTGTGTTTAACAATTAGGTTAAACAAAGTGGGAGCAAATGAGCCTGGTTCCCCTTCTATTGTTTCAGGGCAAGAAAATACAGACAGATGTCGGAATGTGGAAGCGGTGACCTCTGACTTGCACAGCGTGGCCACTGCCCTGGCACACAAGTGTCCTGAGCCACCATCGTAGCAGGATGCTTTTTTGAAGTGACTGACACTTTGAGATGGAGATCCTGAAACTGATTCTGTAGCTATTTTCAGCCCTCCAGAGTATTAGTTTTTCTAGCTTCAATTTGACGTTCCTCATCTTACCTTTTTTGAAAATGTTTCTTTGTTTGGCTCAGACAGAGCTTTTGAGACTTCTGGATAGATTCTGTATCTGTGTAGTCACCATAAGTCTTTGCCTCCCAATAATTTTATTCATCGGGTTTGGATAACGGACGAGGCCCAGTGGTACAGTTCTGCTACGGCAAAGTGTTTCCCTGCTTTATTTAGCTAATACTTTTTTTAAAAGAAAAAGACAGATGAAAGCAGTGGTGGTGTTAAAGGCCTTTTCTATTCGCTTCTGCTCTGCAATCTCGCCAATAACCCCTGGGTTCAGGCAGACCATTAATGTTTTAGATACTGTGGCATTCAGTGTTTTCTTCATATATTTGTTTACTGTTACTGCCTCAATAAACTTTTACGCCTATTTCGGTAGTTTTCTGGCGGGAGCTCCATTTATTAAAATTTAGTGACCCAGCACTAAGAGGGGTACAGTTCAAACAGTGGTGCTTCTGACAGGGTTTTGTGTCAAACTAGAGAAAATAATAGGGAAATGAAAGCTGCCAAAATGTGTCTCCCAATTACTAATTAATCAGGAGAGAAAGGACCTCAGTGACAGATCTGGTGTCTGCTACGGCAGCAACTCGGGAGGCTTTATTTTAAATACTGTATAAAATAAATTAAAGTAAGCCTTGGAGAATGTAGCACCCAGATATTTTATATCACAAGTGTTAATTCTTTTTAAGTCTGTGAGAAGCAAGGCAAAAGCCAAAATTTGAAACTGAATCTTTGTACTCTCATGGATAGTATCCAAACATAGAGCTATTCTAGAGTATATTTCCCTTATTAATAAGCAATGCCTTTATTATTAATATTTTAGTACAGATGTGATAGTATTCTTGGTTTTAGTATTGGTGTAGCATTGTATACATACTTTATTGTCAACAGAAACTCGAGGAAAAATTAAAAATTTTTCCACCGCAAGCCTGTTATCAGTATTTTGAGGAGTCCTGTAATTGTAGAACAGACCCTTTCCTCATCATACCTATGTTTTTGCCATCCCAGAGGTTCTAATATTTTCTGGCAATATTCCCACTATGGTAGCTGGAACCATAATTAAATGCCTGTTATTAGTGTATTTTTTTCCATAGCATTTACGACATAAAAAGAAAAGGGTCTTGTATGGAACTATAGCTGTCAGGGGAACAATGAAAACTAATTACACACTCTGCTATCACCATGGTCAACTATACTCTTGGGAAGACAACAACATGACAGGGTATGTGTGTGAGTGTGGGGGGGGATATGTATATAGGATATTCCATAGGAATATATACATAGATGGTCAGACATACGTACTTGTTTAACTTTAAACTCTGGGTTCTCCAAAGCGAAAAAAAAAAAAAGAAAGAAAGAAAAAAAAAAGTATAAAGGACTATCTAATTTAGTTAATTAAAATGAAAAAAGTAGTTCTTTGTTGGGGAGGGGCTCCCTACTTTACTATCCCTCCTTTATATTAATAATATGGACTGAGAGAACCAGCAATCTGAACATCTCATTATTTTGAATGTTATTTGGGGATGGTCTTGTTATCAATACATCTATTAGCATATCTGATTATCATAATTATCTCTTTTGTAAACTTTTATTTCCCTACTTAAGTCTAGATTATTGCATTGACATCTGGTTATTTGAGAACTAATCACTAATTCACTTATTATGTAGATCTATCACTATTTTTCTCTTTTGATGGCTTTGGGCATTTCACTGTCGCTGTGCCTGTCCACTTAATAAAACTAAAAATAAAAAAAGGATATTTCTTAAACTTACAGGGGCTTTGGTATAAGATTTGGTAAGAAAAGACTTTAAAGCTATTGAATTACATGAGGTTTTGGAATCAATGTTGGACTTCAATCATCCACGCCATTCCTGTTCTCTGGTACCACATAGAATCAGAACTTGGCCCTGTATAATGTTTTCCATCGCTATTTTCATTCCTTGGGTGCATTCTGTTTGCTATATTTAAAACCAAAGTGAAATTGATGAATTCAGCAATTACATGTTGATTTGAACTTATTTTTCCAAAGTTTTCACATTAAAGAAATACTGTAGCTAGTATCTAAAAGTAATAATAGATTCCTATATTGAATATCTAAAAGTTATAATTGGTAAAGTATTTATTGAGTGATATATGCAAAACACTGGGATGCATACAGAGGATTCAGAGATAAATAGGACAATGGCTGTACCTGTAAGGAACTTAAAAGTTTTGTGCAGATATAAGCATTTTATACATATAATCATAGTACAGAGTAGAAAATACTATAAGAAATCTTCATATGTAGATTTATTTGACAGGTGTTTATTGAGTATCCATTGTGGGCCAGGTATTGTTCTCAGGACTGGAGATACTTCAGTGAACAGGTATATGCAACATCTCTGCCATCATGAAGCATTTGGTTAGTGATTTCTAGATCACTTTCTCACACTCCAAGGTGTGCACAAATCTCTGGGAGATCTTGCCAAAATGCAGATTTTAATTGAGTTGATCTGCAGTAGGGCCCCGACATTCCACATTTCTAATAAACCCTTGGGTGATATTGATGCTGCTGGCCTGTGAACCATGGTTTGAACAGCAAGGTTCTAGATAAAATGCACTGGGGTGAGAGATTCCTTCTAACTCCTCATGAAGGACTCTTGGTTGTATTTGCCTTGAAATTTCTATATAGTTCTACAATTTTACTAATTTACATGTGAAAGTTATTTGCCATTTCAAAAGTCTAGAATGACTAGAGCAGTCTTCATCTCTAACCATTTTCCTCTAAATCTCACATAAGTAAAACAGACTTTTATGTTGAGGTTTATGCTTTGTTAAAAGTCTACCACTAACAAAGGTATTAGGACAGGAGTTTTGTTGTAAGATTTGGTCACTATGGATAAATTCTACTGGAGTAAAAATATTGCTATGGTCCAGAAAGTTTAAGGAGTATCCATCACATCATAAATGTCTGAGGATATTTATTGTATTTGCAAACCCTCCCCAGATGTATTTTATATGGCAATGCCAGAATTACACCTCAGAAACAGATTTTTAACACTTTCCAATTTAAATCCATATGGTTAAATGGACCCAAAATGTTCATTTTACATTTGGCATATAAGATGACTAACAGTTTTTCTGCTTCCAGTGACTGGGTTTCTTGTGGGTGGTTTTCAAGACCAGTACTTCCAGTGGAGTTAGGAAAGACTGGGGAAAAAATGCCTTCTTGCTCTAAACGTCTAATTCTAGTGGCCTTAGTGAGAAATCTTTGTTCCTAAAGAGTATAGGTAATATAAGGTCTGCAAATACGCTTCCATTTTTTTTCACAGCATATATGTATATATTATTTGTTTTTGGAAAGCAAAGGTCTGTATTAACAAGGAAGGAATGGAACTGGTTAAATTCAGAAGATTTTTGCCTGTTTGTTTTTGTTTTTTGTCTTTGCTGCTCTTAATTCTGTGTATATAAGTACAATATCACTAATCTAAGTGAACTTTAAAGTCTTTGAAAGCATCAGTAAGTAGACTTACTTTATTGAAATATACCTCTATGGAATGATTATAAAAAGAAAGATGAAACTGTGTTTTAAATCAGGTGTATTTTTATGAAAACAAACAGGAAGATGAGGAGGACAATAAGCACTCAATTTAAGTATTCTTCTTTTTTAAAACAATTTTTACCAACACTTTTTAATAATTATAAAACAGAAGCAAATATTTTCCTTCTTAAATTCTTGATAAAATGGATTTAATTGGAATATTGGGTAGCATTTCATAAGAACTATGCATATTATTAAAAATAATAAATCAAGATATTACTCTTTGTAGGCTTATGTTTATGCTCTTCATGGTATAAATAAGGTCTTATTATTTTGTTTTTCACCTCCATTTTTTTAAAAAAGGAAAATAAATGGATTAAATGGTTTTTATTTAACTCAAGATTAACAGTGATTTGTTATATTAATAAGTTGTAAGCAAGTTCTTAGGTATATTAATATGTGTACATACACAGATTATTTTGACTGGATAAAGTAAAAGCATTGCATTTATGTACTTTTTTGAGTTTTTATAATAGCAATTCTTTTGGCTGTAACTTCAAATGCATTTGGGTGTTTTATAGCAAGGGTTCAGAAAATAAAATATTAAAAAACCTGAATGACATTAGGTTTTTTATTTTTTTAAACTTTTTTTTGTTATATTCCAGATGTAGTTACATTTCAGCTGTAGTTAAGTTCTAAGAATTGCATTCATAGTAGTGAATCTAAGCCTCAATTTCTTTACTCTAATAAATAAATGAGTATAATAAAAATGATGTCTCCCTCAGATTTGTGAAAATTTAAAGGAAAGTGTATATGTGAGAGGACTTTAAAAACTGATATAAAACTGTTATAAAAAAGATAGAGTCAGTCATACCTCAATAAATTTTGGGAAAAAGAGAGAGTAAGGGGCCTACCTCACTTTGTACAGGTGAATCTCCCTTTATAATTCTTATCTTCTCGTAATTTGCATAGAAAATACATTCTTACAAACAAAAACTTAATTTCAAAGCATCACGGAAGAGTTCCCTTTTTAAAAGATAGACCGAGTTGTATTATTTTGTAACATATTGTCCCTAAGAGATAGGATTAATGCATTTACATTGGCTTTACATTAAAGGAATTCATGTTTTAGGTTTTATCTTGTGATTTCTACAAGAGTAATAACGTAAGAAGAGTGACATTTGAGAAGGAAGTCTGCTAGGACAGTCTTCCCAGAAAGAAATTTTGGGCCTCCTTTGTGAAATTGGTCAGGTTTATTTTTAATGCCTTCTCTTCCTTTCTCAGTTTGTCTCTTCTGTATTGTTTCCTCTTTGGCTTCTGAAACCCTAATATTCTACTTTGGACTTCGTAGGTATAATGAGATATCTCTATCTCAAAGGAGAAATTAATGAATACCGACATCCTCTTGGAGAATGCTTGTATTTCCAATGAGGAGCTTGTTGAAACAAATCAATTCCTGTCTGGGCCTGTTTCTTATGGGCAGCTGGGCTATCCCTGGGATCCTTGGATTTTTCTGAATTCTACTGCCAGAAGAACAGGCTTTAGCCTCCTGACACCTCTCTGCTTAAGAACGCTTGCTATTGACTACTTTTAAACTTAGTACATATTAATTATACACACATTGATGTTGGAAGCATAAATAGATCATACAATATCTAGCTGAGAAAGGAAACAAGCTTTGTCAAGGAACACATTTTTAATGCATTGAAACCTGAGTAACACATTACTATCAAAGGGCTACTTTCCTTTAGAATTGTCTGGTGGTTATTTAAGGCAAGTTTTATTAATACTTCAAGTGTTTATAGTTATTTAGGTGAATAGCAAATGTGCCTGTTACTTATTTTAAAATTGCAGTCATATACTTACATAATTATTTTATAACATCGTTTTACTCCTGAAGGTATAAACCTCACTTATGCAAAAGAAACACAAAAAACAAAAAAACCAAACCCCAAAAATGTAATTCGTAAGGGAAATGATCAACGATCCTCATGTACCATACTCAGAAATTTAGTGATGTCCACGGGTAGAACTTGGCCAGTAGCGATGAAAATACTGGTTTTAGTATTGGCAATACCAAAATTATTTGAAAAAGCACTGCTCACTCTGCCTAACAGATTTCTTTTATAAGTACAGTGTTTTAATATTTAGAATTGCTATGCTCACAGGAACACTAGACTTAACCTGTATTGCTCTTGTATCATTTTGTACAAAAGCTGGTTTCTTTTTTTCTGCTAAATTGGAAGTTAAAATTTGTCAAGGGAATGAGCTTGTTACAAGTTTATTTCAAGTTTAAAACTTTGTGATTTTATGTTACTTCGATTCTGTCTGATGAATGATTAACAGCTACAATCCCTGCCCTGCTTCAGGCATCCTTTCTTGGCAAAAAGGTAGTCAAGAAGTTTAAATTTTGATAACTTATTGACACTTTGTATTATTATGAAATTAATTCCTTATACTCTTGTACATCAGTTTAGAAATATCAACCAGAGACTTCATCTCAGCCAGGCTTACTCAGTATTTTCTTTCCATGAAAGCATGTCGATTGTTCAGATTGAGTGTATAGCAATCCAGGAATTCCTTCAGATGTTGAAATGATTGGATTGAGTTGTATTTTAATTATTTCGCTTTTATCAATGTGGTAAATAATGTAATAAAAGTTAGAGCTGAACATATTCCTGTACATTTGATGAATTTAGACAAATGTAATCCAACAGGCCAATACTACTATACTACCTTTTATCTCAATTTTTGGAGGGAGGGATGGTTTAAATTCTCTTCATTTCCCTTTGGGAAAGGCTGAATTATGTCAGTGTATTTTACATGTTTAGAATATAGAAGATGATGACCTGCCCTTTAATACTAAGAATTTTTAACTTTGGACAGTTGTAAATCCTCTTCCATTTCTCTCTTTTTAAAGTTTTCAGATCAGTCGACCCTGTCCTTAATGGAAATGTTGTAAAATATGAATGGAATGTACAGTTAGATCTTTAAGCAAAAAGAACAAGTCTACTTATTGACTTGAATGGGATAATGAGCATTATAACTGGTGATGGCAGTCAACTATGAATTTATTTCTCACATATCTAGCAGAAATCTTTATTAATTCTATATGGCCTTAATCATTTTATTAAAATTTCCCAACTCTTACTTTGGGTTACTTCTATGACAACTGATATTTAAAAAAAATAAATAAAATAAACCAATGGGACAATATAAAAAATTCTTACTGTTTAGTAGTTTTATTTTTAATAAAGAGAGTATCTCTACGTTTATGTCAACAAAAGGTAATATAAACCCACGGGGAAACTTCTTTGACTCTCATACAGGATTAGAACCACCTATCCATCCCATCTCCCACCCACGGTCCCATAGTAAACTTCTTTTACTGGCGGGAAGAGTATTTTTGACTTTTTTTCTGATCATTTTCCTCAAAGCCATAGATCAACCTTTTCAATCTATTGCCGAGATGCAAGGCACACTTACTAGTATTTATCATAGCACACTCTTAATTCATGGGGTTTGGTAATCACAACTTCATTTTAGGACACACTTGAATTGGTGATATATATCAGATCTGGTTTGGAAGTCGGTCATGGAGTTCGGGTTAACTTCACCTAGGACCCTTGCGTTGCCATTCTGGGCAGAGTAGGCAAACATTGGCAAGCTCTGGGTGGTTGTAGGACCTGCTCACAAGATACACCGGGGTCACATTAAGTGGATTTGCACTGCAGCTGATACGGGAGTTTTAAGACTGCAATAATCAGTGTTGGAAGACGATTGCTTTTTCTTGTTATAAATTGCTAATTAGTATTGAAAGTCTAACCTGTTTTGTTGAACAGCCTCCCTTATTTTCTCTGTGAAAGTGGTTTGGACAGTAATCTATTTACTCTATCTCTACACCCCTCTTCCCCCTTGTTAAAGTAAAATCTAGAAACCTCTGGGGACTCCCCACTGTTGAGTTCTGCTTGGAAGGAGCTTTAAAACAGTGGCTCCAAACTGAAGTAAATATTGACTGGGTCTGGGGCTGAGCCCTGCTCAAAGCCTCCTATTGTTCGTCCAGTCAGCGCTCCAGAGCGGGGCTCAAGTATGCATGTGTTAGGCAGAGAAGAAAGGCTGTGGAGGGAAATTAACAGGGCCCACAGCTGAACTCGTAAATGCGCCATGTAGAGGAAAGGGAAGCCGACTACAAAGCCAGCAGGAGCTTGTGCTGGGTTACAGAGAGTTTAGGAGACTGAAGCGCACAAACGCTGGCCGTCCTGTCTGTTGCAGAGAAATGTAAGGTACATGAAGCCGCTTGTCTTGGTGGGTCCCGCCCATCTCTGATGAAACCTTTATGCCAGGATGCCGTCTTCTCAAGGGGACGTGAATCGTAGCATGTTGCTGAACTCAAAAGAAGGATAAGGGGTAAGCCTGGATTCCAGAATGATACTTCTCCCCCTCCATACCTGTTCTGATGCCTCTGTCAGCCTTCCCTCCTTCAGCTGTCACGTCGGATTACACACTCTCTCGGGTCTCCTAAGTGCTTTGGCTTCCCTGGGGTGTCAGATGGGTGAGGGAGAACCATATGCCATCTGAAAGGAAAGTTCTGAAGTTCTGAAGAGAAGATGTTCTTATTACATAAAAAATTTAAACTTTTTTTTTTTTAGAAAAAGAAAATTAAATCATTTAAATATGGAACAGATTCCCTTGTTTAAAGTGGAGCACTTTGAGTAAAAGCTGCCTGTATTTTTACCATTCAATTTAAGAACCCAAACAAACAGCTGGCTGACTTATGTTTTAGTGAAAACCATCCCCGTACATTTACTAACTGGGAAAGTAAACATCCTTAAAAAGAAATTCTTGTGTGTCTTGACTACAAAGTGATTGTTAATAAATACACGGTAAAACCAATAGCATATTTGGATTGTTACTCATTTCCACTGAGACTGTAAGCATCCTTTTAAATTCGTGGTCTTCCATGATATTTGGTGTGAACATAGCCGTGCTCAGGACCACATGCAGGCAAATACCAGGACAATTAGAAAATGCATCGATTGCCAAGGCAGTCATCAAACTGTTCTGCTTCACTCAGGCCACTAATATATTAGAACAAATAATGTCACAATAAAGCATGGAATGCTACAGGCAGAGAGAGAAAGCACATCTGTTCAGGGGTATCAGGAACTAATTTATCGAACAGGAATAATTTAGTCTAGGACTTGAATGATGGATATGATTTTAATAGTCAGAGATGGGAGAAGTAGTAGAAGAATATTCCAGGGATCCTAAGCGACAGGAGCAGAGGCTTGGTGGCTACAACCTTGCAGATGAATTTGGGGGATATACAAAGAGTAGTTTCCTTAGAGTAAAGGGGGTCTGGTGAAAGTTTCTCAAGCATTAGCCAGAAAGGTGGGTTGGCCATGTTGTAGAGTGTCAATGTAAGGTTTTTGGTTTTTGTCATTTTAAAAAGACTCTATTTTTCTAAGAACAGTTTTAGGTTCTCAGCAAAATTGAGAGGAAGGTACAGAGATAGCCCATATGCCTCTTGCCCCCACACATACATGAAGCTGCATTTTTAATATCAAGGGGGAAGGGTCATTATAATGCATTATTGTTTATAATAGATGGGTTAACAGGGTCCTAATATGTATTATCGTTCTGCACTGTTGTGTATCTTAGCCACTGTTTAATTGCTTTGTAAATATGACTGAACACTGGTAAATGTTGAAGATCTTCAAGTTAAACTTGGTTGATAAGTGTTTTGGCGGTGGGATGACAAAAATCAGGGCAATTTTAATATTTCTAGGTGAAACAGGATGTTCTATTGTATCTGAATTGTTTCTCTGACTTATGAATTAAGCAGTTGTTTTCAAATTTTTTTTTTTAGCCAGAAAACCATCGTTCACAAAAATCATTAACAGAAACTTAATGCGTAAAACAGAAAAACAAACCCAAAACCACCAAACAAACAAGAGGTTATATTTCAGAGAGATCGGGGTCTGGGCTCGGCCCAGCTCTGTTCCCAGGTTTATTAAGGGGGCGGGGAGGAGCCCCCGTGGCTCTTGGAATCCCATTTTCAAAACCACCCGAGTTAGAGCACAGGCCTTGGCATTTACTTGGGAGTGAACAGGAGCTATGCTGTGGAAGAGATTCAGTTTTGCTTTTACAGGCCACTGAAGTGCGTCTGTTCCCCTCTAGGAATCAACTTGAATAGCTCTCATTTATTGAACACTTACTGTATCTGAGCACAGTGTTTTACAGACTTCACCATCATCACTTTTTAAATCTTGACAGGTGCTCCTGTGAGGGAGGTATTATAATGATCCTTGTTTTACAGATGAGAAAACTGAGTTTTTTATACTTTAGCAGAAGTTTACTTGGCCAGTGAGTGGCCCTTCATTACTCAGCTGGGCTGTGTGGAGTGACATAGTTTGTCTATTAGAACTCAGTGAAATGTTGAAGGGTGACCTCGGGGCAGAATTTCCGAGGAGGCACAGTGGAGGAGAATACATGCTAATATGAAAGGAGCATTAAAAATGCACACTTTTATTCCTCCTTGTTGAGTGTTTAATGGACTGAGGTAGCAAGCCACAACTTTGCATCCACAGCAAATAATTAGTACAACCAGAGGCTAAATGTTTTGTGGACTCTTTCTTTGGAGCTAATTGTGAGGCCGTGTGTATGTATATACAGTGGGACCACTGGGGAATTCAAGTGCCGGCTGCATCTCCTATATATGCAGGTAAGCTTGATTCCTGAGGGCTAGCCAAGGTATAGAGCTATTTTTGAGGACTTTCAGAAGAAATTCTGGATAATCCTTGAATAAAAGTTTCAGAATTTGATAGTCATACAGTCGGAAAATTTTCCCCTATATTTATGTAAATTCCTGCATTTTAAGTTAATTTTGGTTTGCATAATGACAATATAGACTTACTTAAAATTTTTAAGTGCAGATTTGGTCTACTCTACAGTAAACATATTTGAGCATGAAACGGTTATTTTTTAAGCTATTGGGAACAGTATATGTGTGCTTGAATTGACTCTGTGTTCTGTTCTTTTGTGTCCCAAATCCCTCACCCTCATCTTTTTTCCTTTCCTGTTGTTTCCTTCTTCATAGGAGTTTTTGTCATATAACTTAGCAGCCAGTAAATTATTCCTGATTAATTTCAAAGTCAGAAGTCTCCTGATAGGAGGTGAGTGGATCAGGTTGCCACCTAATCTCCAGAGAGACAACATGTAGCTGGAAGAAAGAGTTCTGACACTTTATCCATTGTGTACAGCTGTTTTGCCAGACTAACGCAGGTCTTTTAGCTGAATCATGTGCCTGGAAACATTAGACGATTCACTCCTCATGCACAGCCCCTTATGTATCTGCACTGGAAGTTGTTACCTCGCCTTCTAGTTTAGCTTTTTGTATGAATAGTATTGTAGTTTGTGTACACTCTCTGCATCTTTGTACGTATTCTGTTCCCATTACTATACTGTAAGGTTCTTGAGGTCAGAGATTATGGTTTACGTGCAAAAACACTATACACAAGGGCTGGCCCATGATGATTAAGAGTTTGAGGTGGGTTCTGGGTATATACATCTCTGCTCCTCCACTGGCTACTTGCTGTGGTTTTGGACAAGTTACTTCATCTTTCCATGTTTCAGATTCCTTATCTGTAAATGGTAATACTAATATGTTTGAGAGAGTTACTGTGATGATTAAATGATTTATTATTACATGTAAAGCTTAGAAAAATGCCTGGCACATAGTATGTGGCCAATAAATGTTAGTTATTAAATTTGAATTTTCATTGTCTTTCTTTGCACAATTTTTTTTTTTTTTTTTTGAGACAGAGGCTTGCTCTCTCACCCCAGCTAGAGTGCAGTGGCATCATCATAGCTCACCACCACCGCAAACTCCTGGGCTCAAGCAATCCTCCTGTCTCAGCCTCCAGCATAGCTGGGACAGCCTGTGCTACCATGCCCACTTTTTCTATTTTTAGTAGAGAACAGGGGTCTTGCTTTTGCTCAGGCTGGTGTTGAGTTTCTGACCTCAAACCTCAGCCTTCTACAGTGCTAGATTACAGTTGTGAGCCACCATGCCTGGCCTTGTGCAAAAATCTTATAATGATACAGAGATATATCAAAGAGCATAGTCTAACTTTGGAGTTGGGGTGATTTGCTGCCCCTTTTCTCCATCCCTCAGTCATTACTTGGGTGAAATAGGAGGGTGTATAATTTGCGAAATTGTGCTGATTCAATGAGAAAGCAAATGCATGTAAAAATACCTGTTGCATAATATTCCCTCAGTGAAAAATAGGTATTATTCCTTATTATTATTCTGACTCATTAATTTAGAGAATTAATCACTTGAGTATTAACCCGTAAGATATGTTATTTGCCCATAGACTTCCTCTCTTCATTTCATTTTATTGGCTACCTATTGCCAAAGTTTTGATACCATAACTAAATTCATATTTTAATTGTGTGAAAATTTTTTTTTTCTGATTTTGTCAGTTTGAAAGATGAAGTGATATCTAAAAAAAAAAATACCAAGGCTTGGAGTCAGGTGATATGGATGTTACTTTTTCTTTTCTACCAACTGGATGTTTGACCTTAAGGAGATCATCAGTTGCTCTGGCATCTGTTTTCTATCTTTAAAGGTGATTGAATTAGTTGATCTCGTAGGCCAGAGCCTCGGACTCAGAAGATCGGAGATGAGGCAAGGCCTTGGCACCATTTAATTGTTTGATCTTGGGCAAGTCACTTAACCTTGGTCAAGTCGAGTTTCCTCATCTGTGAAATGAGGGATTGTTGTCCTCTGGGAGGTCATTTTCGACTATGTCAATCTACTGACTTTTTAAACTTTTTTGTTTAAAAAATATAATTTACTTCTCTAACCCCCCCAACTCCCCACCCCATTTTGTTTTACTAGTTCAGAGAAGCTAATGCATACATATTTACAACATGGGTAAACTGTTGAAGAGAACACACAGTTTTTCTTTTTTACTTTCAAACATGACTCTAAAGATATTTTTAAGTTGTTTTTTTTTTTCTGTTTTGTTTCCAAACGTGACTTTAAGTATTTATATCTGGAAAACCACACTGAAGTTGCAGTTAATCAGTAAGAAAAGTAATGTATGACATGTATCCAACTTCCCAAAGGATTCTACTACCCTTATCGAAGTTGATGAGTTGAATCCTGAAATTTGACATGGAGCTATCGACTATTGAATTGTATCTGATTAAACTCTCAATTTAGATTGATTCTAAGAATTAAAAATAGTTTTTTAAAAATCTAAATGCTTCAAAAGAAAAAAAAAAGAACCTAAATAAAATATTTTCAAGTCATAGCTGTAAAATGTACAAGTTGATTTACTGAAACCGTTTAGTTTTCATTTGTTTCCCTTTGCCTTTGGAAGGAGGAAGAAGTAGAATAAGGAAGACTTTTAAAAATTGAGTAAATGTGTAAGTATTGGAATTCAGCATATAATTATATGATTTAAATCTTTATCTTATCTATATGTATATGACTCTATTGTCACATTCTTTTATTCCCAGTTTTTGACCGTAGCTCATCTAGTTTTGAACATTTATTTTTATATGTGATTATTAAAATGTATAAATAATGTCATGGTAAACTGTATCATATGAAATTGTCTTTTCAAAAATTGCTTTAATAATCAGTGAGAATCTAAGTGGACAAGACATGTTGAATCTTTAAAGTAAGTTTCAAGATGCCAGTTCTCTTTGCAAGAAAGAATGATTTCGCCAGAAAGTCAATTAAATATTTAAGTAAGTTATTAAATACATTTGCCTCAAGATGATGGTAAATAGAGAGAGAGATATATAAACAGAAATGAATAATTATTATCTAATTGACCTGTCCTGTGCCTTCCTTGCATTGGATAGCCCTGTTTACAGAGCTCATTTATTTGGAGATGCCTGGCCCACTTCAGGGTCTGTTTTCTCCACAGTTTCTACTCAGATTATTCCTAATCAGTTTCATGAATAGATTGGACTGGACTCATCCCATTTTCGGTGGCAGTGTGGGTTTTCAGTGGACTCACAGTCACGGAGCACGAAGGTGTGTCCTCTTAGAGGTTAGGTCCTGTTCTCATCCAAGTAGATTGATTTGTGAGCAGCAGCCATTACCGGCAGCAGAATGTGTTTGCCAGTGTTTCTGCATTTAGTAATTTGTTGGACATGAACTTAATGTTTTTCATTTCCTTGTTATCTAATAAAAGCAATCTGACTAAATTTGAGAATCCAAGTTGAACTTTTGTGGAATCTGTTTCCCCTCGTTGGTTTATAATTCTGTGATTGTAGATTTTTGGTTATCAGGGTGAGCAATAAAGTAGGTCTGTTTTACTAATTATTATTTACAGTTACCAAGATAGTTATTTTCACTGAAAGATATTCTTAAATAAGAGCTCATTATAATAACAATGCTAATTATGGGACTATGATTTTTAACTACATTTCTCTTTTATAAATATTGAGTTACCGTTAATCTATTGTAGACAGTAGTTTAGCAATGTGAGGTGCTGAAAAAAGCGTATATAGTAGCTGTATATTTACACTGAAAGTTTGATTGTCAAGATGGAAAATAAATCACTTTATTGAAATAAATATATATATTCTATTTTATATTATCTACTGTATTTCATTTGCATGTGTTTTTTATTGTTATAAGGGTGACAACATCACAAAGATGCTTTTCTTGAAAAAAATTTTATTATAGGGGCCTTATGCATGGCATAACTATCTCTTCTGTGATATTTTATTTAAAATATGCTTATTAGTTGCCTATAGTATGCTGATAATCGTATTCAAAAGTCCTGGTTCCAGTGGGATTTATATAATGAAATACTATTTCTGGAGGAACTTGGGGAACTGATCCCGTATGTCTATACTTTACACAAAAAATCCTACACAGTGAAGCTTTTTCAGTAAGATTTTCTTGTATTTCTTTGGAATCAAGGAAATTCCATCTTAAGAACCACTTTCAGTGATGGTACCCACTGATAGTAAGTAGTAGTACCCACCCCCACCATGTAAATATTTTTTCAGAAGCAGTTTAATGTTCTCTCAACAGCTGTCTCTTTCAATAAGATATGCACAGTATGAGTGAATGTGTGTGACCCTTCCTGTCTCAGTGTTTGCAGGGAAACCCAGGAACTTAAGTAGATTTGTAAAAGGAAGAACTAGCACTGGCATGTTTAATCAGGGCCCTCCCCCATTACCCGTTCTAGCCCTCAGTAATATTTATCTCACCTCACTGAAGACATTAGCACCAGAGACTTGTACTTACTTGGTGTCAGGTCATGATTTGTTAATCTTTGTGTTTACAGTAGTCAGCATAGTGCTTGGCACACAGTAGGCACTTTGTAGAATTTTTGAAATAGGAGAATGATAATGCTTTTAAGCATATGGTATTTTTAAATTTTTAAAATTTTTTATTGACTATATTTATGGTATATAGCATGATATTTTGATATACATGTAAATGGTGAAATGATTACTACAGTTAAGCAAATTAGCATATCCAGTCTACTTTCAGCATATTTTCAGTGTATGGATAGAATATTATTAACTGTAGTCTTCATGCTGTACATTAGATCTCTAGACTTATTCCTCCTACATGACTGCAACTCTGTACTCTTTGACCTACACCATAGATACTAGATACTAAGCATATAGTATGTTAGATTCTGGTCACCTTTTGATTCATAGAAAAGGAGGGTTTTAGTTAACCCATTTTTTATCTGCTAATTGGAAGCCACAGCTAGCCTATGTTTATTCTTCACAGTAGAAGTGTAAATAGATCCTTATTCATTGTTTTTCTCAGCTGCATTGTTTGGTCTTAGCCTCTTAGGTATTTGAAAAGATGGATTGATGATGGCAAAACAGGTGACGGCTTCAGGCCACAGGGAATGTGTGGTCAAATGAGTTTGGCTTTCTTAATGGTACTGAATCCATATTTATCTGGAGAAAACAGTAGTAGAAAAATAGCTAATTTGGTCAATTTGCTGTTCTTTTTGTTTTAGCAATCTTCAAATCAAGCATTGCATCTTTAAAAATGCCAAACACTTTTAAACATTTGGGAGCTATTCTATAAAGACTTGATGAATTTAAGTATTAATGTATGTAATATCATACGACTAAAGTAAAAATGACTTTCTCCCTAAAGTCTTTCTGAAGTGAGGGTCAGACAAAAATATTTATTTGGTCTGGTGTTCTAGGGTAAATTTAATGATAGAACCAGACTGACTATAAAACTTGATTCAGTATAGTGTGGACAAATTGGTTGAAATGGCACTAAAAAACACTGTTATCCACACAAAGATTGGATGGAAATAAATTTGGCAGAGTTATTAACATATGAATAGTGAATGCCACTTAGGAGAACTTTTAAACAAAATATCATGAATAGTAGTACAAATTTAATTCAGTCAGCTGGGAAAAATACTTTGTATAAAATACAAATGAACAGTTTATTGTTATGCAAGTTTAAAGGTGACTAGGAAAATACTTCCACTCTTGCAAGGCAGATTTACTCATCTTCCTGTCCCCTTGTTTGGAGCTTTTCAATTAATAGATATTTTATAATTTTTTTCTGGATGAACTTAACTCTTGCCTGAACAGTTGAAAACATTTGCAAGTCATAACATAGCATAATTGACTATTTTTTATCTTTAAAAGTAAACAATAGTCATTGAAAATTTGTTGGGGGAATTCACTTAACTCTTGATTGAGCATCTACTAGGGGTCAGATACTAACTAGGAAATTAACGAAGATATTTTTGGATGACAAAATAAAGTTATTCATGAAAAATTCTAACTGGATTTGTGTGATTGTCTTGCTTATAATAAAAAGTACAAGTTTCTGTTTACATAGGAGATTTTTTTGGATAAAATTACCTTTTCTTTTTAATGAAACTTCTATTCCTATAGACCACGTTTTAGTGGATTTTTGGAATGAAGTAAAATGTTCTCATTGTTCTTTTTTCTAAATAATGTTTTTTTTTTCTCCTTTTTATTTTTGAGTTAGCACTAAAGTTTTTCTGAAGGTTACTAGAAGATAACAAGTAGCAATATAATGTTTGTCTGACGAATCTGAGCCAAGGTGACTATTTGGCTCTAATGGAGGATGACAACGACGGATTTAAGAAATCATCCCCTGTATTGTCTCCGGCACAAAAACCTTCCGCCTGCATCTTTCAGCTTGTATCACCACTTCTAAAGGATCCATGGGCAAACTGCTGAATTTTTATTAATCAGCTTAACTTAATGAGATGAAAAGACCTTTTCAAAAGAATGGAGAAGAGAGAGACAGATACTGAGAGCTACTCTAATTCTTTTCCATGAAAAAAAAACAAAAACATTTTCTTACCTGATTTTTTTTTTTTAGGGAAGACGTTCAGTTGTTTCCAGGTAATTCATCTGGCCAGTCTTTCTAATTTTCACATACTGTAGACTTTCTCTAGCCATGTGCTGCCTTTATTATTTTTTTTTAAAAGAAAGTAGACAGCCATAAAGGAGAATTAATGAGAGTTGAGGGGGGAAATACTTTTGGGAAAGGAGGCAGGAAAGCTTAAGCTGATAAAACATGACTCTTTTTTGATGGGGCTCTGTTTGGATAACTTGCCCTTGTCTAAATTCTTCTCTCTTCCCGTCCGTCCCGTCACCCCCTTTTCACTCCCCCTCTCTCATCAAGCCTACTTCATAAACGGTAGCAGCTGGAGATCTTTTAGTGGCATTCAGGGATTACTTCCCGTCGGGGTTTTAATAAGCCATGATGCTTGACACAGAGTGAAGGCGCTTCAGGAGACAATCACTGTTCAGGCTGGGATCTGGGACCCTTTTGGAGGCCCAGATGTTTGGGTCGAGGCTGCACCCCGGGATGCACTGTGGATGGCCAGTCACTGAAGCAGGGAGCCCCTGGGCCTGAAGGGCTGACCAGAAAGCAGTCAATAGAGGGACGGATCTCTGCGTAGTCAGTAGAGGGGGCTTCCTATTATTTCTCAGCCCACTTGACTCATCCTCCCTTAAATGGCTGGATATGAATCTTATGACCAGCCAGAACTGCCGCCACTGAAGTCCTACAGTCCAGTGTTTATCCGAAGCCCCGTGGTAGAGACCCCCTCCCTACAGTGGGGACACTAACATGGCAAGATGCTATCTTCATTTGTTGAATGTACTGAGGTATTATTTAAAGCACTAAGCCTATTGGAAGTCACATGGTGCATGAGCATCAGTGTTAGAAGAGAAATGTGTTGCCTCCTAATTTTTTTGAAGGCCTCCTAATAGTTTTTTAACATTACCTAGTAATAAGGTGTTTTGCTATATGTATACACTGTGGAATGGCTAAACTAAGCTGTTTAACATATGCATTACTTCACATACATTTTTGTGGTAAGTACCCCTAAAATACACTTTCTTAGTCATTTTCAAGTAGGCAGTATATTGTTATTAACTGTAGTCACCGTGAGGTACAATAGGTCTCTTGAACTTACTCATCCTGTCTGAAATTTTGTATCCTTGGACCAACATCTCATTAATCCCCCCCCAACCCCACCACCCCCGGCCAACCTTCTTAAAACAAGTGGGTAAATTGTCTCATTTGGTAGATTTCTGGACACAGGAAATAAGATTAATGATGGCTTTACTAAGTCATTGAATGATGGTGATAGAAGGTTCCTCTCAAAATGCCATCTGTTTGGGCCAGGCCTGTTCTGCCTTGTCTCCACTTAATCCAGTTCGTGGCTTTTAGATCGTGTCCTCTGACAGTTTCAACTGGGGAAACGAGAGTGTGGGCAGTTTCAGGCGGTCATTGGGTTGAGCCTGGGCTCAGTGTGAAGCTGGAATATTAGGAAACAGCTGTTCTTTGTCTGGGTGGACAGTCATTGATTTTTAAATACTTGGGCCTCCTGATGGCATAAAAACCCATTTGTGCCTCTTTAGATTAAGGTTAATTTTTGTGGTAGTGAGTGCAGATGCAGTGAACAGATGCTGTACACTTGCTTTGGCTTTTATACTTACTCTTTATACTTCAAAATGAAATTTAATTAAAAATTAAATGCATCATTAGGTCATAACAAGAAAAGAAAATTCCTTAAATAGAATGTATTGCATCAAATAAAATCATATTCCTAATAAACCTTGGGAGTTGACTATTAATAAAGTTCATAGGTAAAAGTGAACTATCCACTATTGACTAGGTTTTTCTTTCTCTGTAGTTCACAGCCTGCCATGCTCTTGTCCGAATAGTGGTTTCCTGAAACCATAGTAATCTTTTTTTTTTTTTTTATTTCATCTTATTGTTATGGAGGATACAGAATTGCAGGTTACATACGTTGCCCAAGTCAGAGCTCCAGGCGTGTCTGTTCCCCAGGTAGTGTGCGTTGCACCCATCATGTAGTTATATATCCCTCCCTTCCCCACCCCCCCTTCCCGAGTCAGCACCTTCAAGCGTTACCATTCCCCAAACTGTGCGGTGCGCAATGCACTCATTGTGTAGGCATACCCCCATCCCCTCCCCCACCCCCCACTTCAGTCTGATATCCGATTGGTGTCGTTCCCAGATGTGTATTTAGGTGATGATCAGGGAAACCAATTTTCTGGTGAGTACATGTGATGCTTGTTTTTCCATTCTTGGGATACTTCACTTAATATAATGGGTTCCAACTCTCTCCAGGAGAACTATAGAGATGTCGTATCTTCATTATTTCTTATAGCTGAGTAATATTCCATGGTATACATATACCACAACTTACTAATCCAATCAAACCATAGTAATCTTAATCAAACAATTATAAGAATTAGAAATTGATGGTTATTAATTTTTTCTAACACAAAAGGATCATTGTTTTCAATGCATGTGTGAGCTTGAATTTATTTATATGTACATTTTATTTATTTATATATAAATAGGCATGTATACCAGGTTGCTGAAATTCGAACTCAGAAATGTAAGAGAAATGACCTGGTGTGGCATGCTCTGGTATGCCCACCAGCACCCCAGGCCCTCCGCTTCTGGGGAAGAAGAGACACCCAGGTTGTCTGTCTGGGCAGTTTGTGATTGACCTTGCATATGGCAGCATTCTCATTTGTCTTCCAGAGTATCTGCATAGTGGTTACCTCTGTGGTTAGGAAATCATTTGTAGCTTAGAGTTGTAATGCTGCGAGACAGTCCGCTCACCTGCAGATAATGTTTCATTAGCCTCTTCCAAACTGACAGGGCTGGCTGCTTCCATGTATTCCTCTGGTGAAGCTGAATGATCGCTCTGTTTGTTTTCTTCTTGCTCGTTACTGATCACTTTCAGTAAGGATTCTCCCCTCAGGCCTTATTAAAGTAACCAGATAAACAAACTCTGCTTCCAAATCAGAAAGATGAAAGATGGGACTTGATATCACTAAATCACATTGGTTTGATTATTATTATGAACTTGTTTTCACTATAGAAGTAGCATCATATTACAGAAACATTTGCAAGTCACTTTACAACTCATGTTGGGATATTTCCATTTTGAGCTTTTCTCATATGCTTGGCTATTAATTAATTGGTTGAGTCTAGCCTTTTTTCTGTTAACATGGTATAATAAGTATTTTTCTCATATTGCTAGAAGCAGACTGTATAATGCTGAAAACTGTCCTTGTCAATGACTACATATATTATCAAGAAAATTAACCATCACTTACTTAACCTATACTTTTCCATCCTGTTCCTTGGCACTTTAGTTCAATGAGAAACCACCCTCCTCGAAAGTTTCTGTTACCTACTATGTTTGGGAAATACCAGGTTAAAGAAATAGCATTAAGTTTGAGCCTCTCAGTGCCTTTAATGTGTGAATGAACACTGACAGGCCAAGGTGGAGACGTCTAGTTATATAAGGCATATCCCAAACCTCCTGATTATGTTAAAACACTGACTTAATATTCTATACTATTAGACACTTATGTTGTTTCCAGTGTTTCATAACATACGTGACACATAAGACATAAGTAACAATTTTTTTTTTTTTTTTTTTTTTTAGCTTAAAGCTTCCCTCATCTGATATATCTCTAGGTTAGAGTAGTAGGATTGTGGGGTCCAACAGTATTAACATTGCGTAATATTGTCATATTGCTCTTTATAGTTTCATTATACTCTTACTATCAGTGGGGGTTTTTTTGGACTGAGGCTCGCTCTGTCACCCCGGGTAGAGTGCAGTGGCATCATCATAGCTCTCTGTAACCTCAAACTCCTGAATTCAAGCAATCCCCCTGCCTCAGTCTCCCTAGTAGCTGGGACTACAGGCACATACCACCAAGTTCAGCTAATTGTTTCTATTTTTGGTAGAGACGAGATCTCCCTCTTGCTCAGGCTGGGCATTTTGTTTAAGGCTCTCATTTAATAAACAAGAAAGAGGCATTGTTTTAATACACACTTCTCTGATAATAAGTGAAATGAGATGCTTGTTTATTTATTTGTTCACTATTTATAAATATACTAATAATTGGTAAAGATTGCTCTTATTAACCTGTGCCATTGGGGAAAAAAAAGTGCTGCCACTGGCTACCACTCTGCTGAGTTGGAAATTGTGCTAAGTGCTTAGTACATTTGCTTCTACAATTACCACGTGTGTCTTTTTTCCTGTTTTCTTAATTTTTTCATCATTCATTTTTAATTGACAAATAAAAATTTATATGTATTTTATGGTATACAACATGATTTGATATATGTAGACATTGTGGAATGGCTAAATCAAGCTATTTAATGTATACGTTACCTCACATACTTATTTTTTTGTGGTGAGAATGCTTAAAATCTACTCTCAGTAATTTTCGAGTACAGTCGTCTCTCCATACCCATGTAGGATTGGTTCCAGAACTCCAGAGGATACCAGAAATTCTCAGATGCTCAAGTTCCTCATATAAAATGGTGTAATATTTGCATATACCTATGTCCATCCTCCCACGTACTTTAAATCATTCCTAAATTACTTATAATACCCAATACAGTGTAAATTCTATATAAATCGTTGTTATACTGTATTTTAAATTTTGTATTTTTTTATAGTTCTATTGTTTTTTTTTTTTATTGTTTTTTGAATATTTTCAATCCATGGTCCATTGCATTTGTGGATGTAGAGAGATGAGTTCGTGCACGTGGAGGGATGTGGATGTATCGTGGTTTACATTGTATTGTTACTAACTTTTCTCTGTAGTCACTATGATATACAATATATTTCTTGAACTAACTGAAATTTTGTGTTCTTTGGTATCGCTCCACTCCCCGCACACCCCCAGGCTCTGGAAACCACCATTTTACTCTCTGTTCCTGTGAGTTCTACTTTTTTACACTCTACATATAAGTGAGATCATGCAGTATTGTGCATATCTTTGATAAAGATCTCTTGTGTGGGTGGGAAAGCAAGAAACCCTTCAAGGTGGTTTTATGATTAAAAGTAGTTGAAAAGCAAAAGTGACCTAAAAAATGTAAACTATTAGCTTAGTTTTTTTTTTCTCTGTAGGGGAAAATTTTTAAATTTTCTCTTTTAAATTTTAAACCGATTATATAAATACACATACATACGTACTTCTCTTCTGTTTTGAAGATTTTCCACTAAAAATAACTTGTTCTTCATCTATATATTTTTAAGATTCAATAGCTCATACTTGAAAAGCAAAAAATAAAAGTGCCTTGTTGTGAATATTTGGTCTTGAACCTTCCTAATAATATGCTTTCTTTCTCTGAAGCATTATTCATCTCCTGTTAGCATCCTCCCATGAATTGAGAGTTAGGTTTGTGATTTTCTTGACAGATGCTGGAAGCAGGCTGGAGTCACAGGACTTCTCTTGTCATTCTGAATATTATAAATTGAAAAGACTTATTTTAATCCAAAAAAAAAACGTTTTAGGGGGTGAATGAAAGATTGGAAAGGATATGGCCACAAGCTTGTATTTTCTGGACTTTTGATTCCCCTTAAAAGTTCTTATTTTTTGGTTATCACTTATCAAAAAGAAAGTGACTAATGAACTCATTTACTGTTGTTGGCTTTATGGAAGAAATTTAAGCGTCTCACATAAAATTTAGGGGTAGAATCTTTGCTGAGTTCAGCATGTAGGTATTTGTCGTGGTCATTACTGGCCCGAGTAAAAGAAAATAAACAAAAAGCCGGCAAATTTTAGAAAGATTTATAGTAGGATGTTCTTATAAAACCAGAAAGTTTAAAATCTGGTTGATTTAAACCAGAAATGCTTGCTTTGCTCTCAAATATTTATAAAATGCTAAATACTTTTCATGCTCTTTTCTGATGGCTCACAGATTATTACCCTGTATCATCATGCCACTCCCGAGTGGGAACCTATAACCTTCACAGCTGCTTATTAGGGGACTGTGCTTGCCCATGTTTCACTCTTTCCCATTTAGAGAGTCTTCATGGGGTTTAGCTCTGATAGAGGAAGTGTTGTTATTATGCAAGACACATGGCTTATGCGATCCATATTCAAGAACATGATCTGATCTTCTTGAGGAAAAATTGGATAAGATATCCCAAGTTATTTTAGCTGTAATAAATAATGTAATGGGGTATGGGAACTCTTCTGGAAACAAATACCTTAAAGTAAACAGATAAATCAAATAAAGCCTTTATTTTGGATTTTCCGTTTCATTACTAGCTTGAGGGTATCCAGAAGAAACTTACGTGTTATTTGGTCAAAATTTGTCATGGCTTTTGAAGTTTCTCCCTGTTTTAGATTATTAATCTATAAAGGAAGAGATAAAGCATTTTCTTGTGTTGAATTTGAACCTACTTTGTGCTTTGGGCTCCCTGAAATATTAAATTCTGTTTGCCATCTTTGCAGGCAAGCTGGGCAGGAAAACTTTTGCGCCCACATGTGGTGGGGTAGGTGGGGGTTTGAAGTTGAGGATTTATTTTTTCCTCATTTAAGAGGGTATTGTTTATCCAGAATATGTTTTGAGAGAGTCTTAGGAGTCACAAATGTATTTGCAAAACGTATAGGTACACGCATGCTCACACGCATGCACTTATATATAAAATACGTTTTCATGGTAGTTGTATTACTAGCATTAGTTAAGAACTTTAGACAGCTTTTGTCTGAAACTATGATTTCAGCATCAGTTATCGCGTGCAAAGTGTCTAATGTGATAGCCTAAGTGACTCATTTAAACAAACAAAGTTAAAGTCATAAAAAGCATAAGAAAGAAGAGGATGGTATTTTAAGCATTGATGCCTTTAATAATATTTTCAACCAGTGTCCCTTAGGTTTAATTGTCCCGAGAAATTTTATTTCTTCACATCTGGGCATAACTAGCATGACCTTGCTGAGTGTTGGCTTACTCTGGAGACTGTCCATCCTAAGGATGAATGCTTTTACTAACCTGGACTTCACTGTCAGTGCGTCTGCACAGAACTGAATTGATACATCTCCATTTCTTAATGAGGAGTTTGGTCTTAAATGTAGTGAACCCTCTCACTGTGAGGCTGTCTGTTACCTAAGGCTCAAAATCTATCATAATTACCATTTCTCTTAAACACCCATCATTAAGGAGTGCACAAAACGCTTGCCTTAAAAGGATAGTTTCATGGAGATTGCTTCTTGGGTATGTGTCAGCACAAAATGAAATCCCTGGGGTTAAGAAAAAAGAAGCACTTACATACTGAAAAGTAGGGAAAAATCTACAGATTCAAATACTGCTGGCTAAAAGGCAGTTAATGGGTTGCATGTTGGTGTAACCACAGAGACAGCCGACTCTGTGCCCTGCTGAATTGTGGGGGGAAGATTTCTTTCGTTGGTAGTGGGTTGACATTGAAAAGCAGGAACCCATTGAGTGAGATAAGTAGCTTGTTTTGCCTAGACAAGAATATACATCTAACTTTGGGCTAAAAATTAAAAGGAGTTGGCTCAAAGTGAAAAATAAAATAAAAGCAGTCATACATTAAAATAAAAACCCTGCATCATGATTTATTGACTTTGGCCGTATCAATTTGCTAAATCATATGGATGCGATTTAAGAAGAATGTTATTTTAAGAAGCTTTGCTCCCCTTTAATTTGACATGACTAAACCTGAAGCCTTCTGGAAACCACAGTTCAAAATGGTTTTTCCCCCTAGAGTTTTCATCAATTTGCATTTAGAAATGTAATATTAGCTCTCATGTAGACTAAGGATTAATTTCGGAATATTTCTTGATAATGGAAGCCTCATTCCAAAAGTGAAGTTTAATATCATTTGATGTAAATTAAATTCTGTTCTTTTGAATATCATATATTTTAAGATCAGTTTTAGATTTATCAACATCTCTACTGGTATCTAGTTTTATTTTTTCCCTTTTCACTCTTGTGTAGACCATTGGGATTGTTCTACTTTTTTTTTTTTTTTTTTTTGGAGACAGAGTCTCGCTTTGTTGCCCAGGCTAGAGTGAGTGCCGTGGCGTCAGCCTAGCTCACAGCAACCTCAAACTCCTGAGCTCAAGGGATCCTCCTGTCTCAGCCTCCCGAGTAGCTGGGACTACAGGCATGCACCACCATGCCCGGCTAATTTTTTCTATACATATTTTTAGCTGTCTATATAATTTCTTTCTATTTTTAGTAGAGATGGGGTCTCGCTCTTGCTCAGGCTGGTCTCGAACTCCTGAGCTCAAACGATCCGCCCACCTCGGCCTCCCAGAGTGCTAGGATTACAGGCGTGAGCCACCACGCCCGGCCTTGTTCTACTTTTTTTAAGCATTAGAAATGTTGCAGTATAACTTGGAAGTTATCTTCATAATGGAGATCAGTAGATCTGAGAGTTATCTGAATTTTTCCAGTTTTAAATACCGTCTTTTTTCTGGTTTGAGTGTACACTATTAAAGACCCAGTTTAAAATTTAGTTTGTGTGCACAAAGAACAACATCCTCCTGGCGTTCAATACTTGTCAGTGTTAACTGGGTTTTGAACTTCCCAAGGCATTGCTGGGAGGATACTTGTTTTCTTGGCAGTTTTTGAACATATGAAAGTTTGTTTTTTGTTGTGAATTTTCAAATCACAATTTTAAAAATAGGATACAATAAAGAGACTTGAAGAATGTCTGAATTACAGTTGAGAGATGGTGAGACGTCATTTAAGAGGGGATTAGACTGGTTGTCTTTACCATATCTATAATGCCCTGACAGCTCCCAATTATAATTTATAATATCATTAAATGAATATATATACATGCTGTGTGGTAAAAAGCTCCCCATGTTTGAATTTTGTTAAAATGTGAATAACTTTACATGAAGCAGTATGTCTTTTGTGTTAAAATCTTTGTATATGGGATTATTTACTTTTTTCTGGAAGATAGAAGATGCCACCCACTGCTAAAATATTGTTCCTTGCACTTCCTAGGCTGGATCTAAGGCCAAAAATAAAAAGGGAGGGAAGAAAAGGAAGGAAAGAAGGAAGGGAAAAGTTCTTTAGGATCTGTGACCCTTGTGTTTCTTAGCCAATTTTTGCAATTTTTGTTTGTGAGCAGTTTTTTTTACCTTGCCCCTTTCCTCCCTGTGGGCAGTGAGCAGGAAGTTCATGGGTAAATGTGCTCTCTGCTCGCCCCCACGTTGGTCATTCTGGTACATTCGGACCTTCAAGCTGCATCATACTCTCCTGGCCTCCTACCATTGGTAAAAAGAACATGGCACGCAGGTGTTTAAATTATTTATCATCATAATTGGCCTTTATGTTACACTGCCTGGCCGGGCCCCTGTTATTCTAGTGCATAATTGATGATGCTCAGAAGTGGAAAAGTTAGAAAAGCGGAAGTAATGTGACGCAGCAGTGCCGGGAGGCGGCGGGGCCCCACCGGCGGGGGACAGCGCGGGAGAGGGGCGGCTGCGCGCCTCGAAAGGGTCGGGACTTATTTGGCATCTTGTCAGGAGATTTTTCCCTGTCTTACTCTGTCTGTGCAGAACGGGACAGAAAAGGTGGAAAGAGTCAGCACATCAGATTTTTGCAGCCTAATTGCATGTCTGATCCTGCCTCTTGAGTACAACTGGCTGGTGTACACGTAATTCCTCGTGAAAACATGCATGTAGTTTTTGCAGGAACAGTTCACTTCGGGAAAGGACCATGAGTCTTGGCCGGACTGGTATTAAGAGTAACAGATAACTCACAAATAATGAAAGCAGGAAGAAATTTTTAAAAAGCAGAGTGCACTTTAAAACATGAACTCAATTTAGACTATTGAAAAACTTCCCTCTTGTTACACATCTGTGCACCATTTATTGGAAAGCAAGAAGTAAAAATATTTTGCATTGTACACAAAAGTGCACCTTCAATGAGAAGGAGTTTAGTGCAGATTCAAGGCATAGGAAGAAAAGCAAATACTGAATTACACAGTGAATTCTAAAATGTAATCTTGGCCAGGTTATTTTGAAAGGATAAATTTTTAGGGTACATGAGTAGATTAGGGAAATATTTTCAAAGAGCATCCTCAGCAGCCATAATGGACATCTCCTATGATGGATTAAAAAGTTTGATTTGTACATTATTATTTCTGTGCTAGGAGAGTGTTTGCTTGAGATGCATCCTCTAAATTTTCTGTTATAAGCTTGCTAAGAAAAAGGCAAAAGATTGGAGAAAGCAACATGGTCTCTGGGTCAGATTTGGTGAGATTTTGTGTATATTTGAAGGGAAAGAAAGGTTGTGGGACACTTAGTTCATTATGAAAGCTTGTTCTTGAACTGGGTGTAATAAAGATGAAGAGAGAAGAACAAAGACGATGGGTAAAGGATACTGGAGAGGAGAATAAACAAGAAAGTAGAGAATAGTGGGGAAAAAAAAGAGAAAAAAATAAATAGTTGACAAGGTGGGGGATTGGAGGTATAGTGAAGAGAACTGTGAAAGGTCTAATATTTGCTAGTTTTATAATCTACTGTTATCCATGCTTTTCCCCGGTGGAATTTCACCAAAGTTATAATTTTTTTTTTTGTCTAGTAATTATGTCAAGGTTTATTGTGGAAGGGTGCAATGTACAAATAAGTGAAATATGTTAGAAGAGACAAAAAAGGGGACCAGAGAAGGAAGCAGTAGAGAGCAAGCGAGAAAAGAAAAGGAGAAGGGAAGAACAGAGTGAAACAGCAGTGGGGTAGAGGAGGGCAAGCCACTGAAAAGTGAAAAAGAAAAGGAGCAGGGAGAGGAGAAGTAGGAGAGAGAAAAGGGAGAGATGAGAAGGCATTATAGAAGCAGCTGTTTCTAAAATGCAGTGCCTTCCATCACCTGCCTGTTCTTCCTTCTCAGCCAGGTGATGGGATGCTGGTGGGCAGTGTGGCTAGCATATGTCTTGCAAGGATCTCCTGGTGGTGGTGGTGGAAGGGTGTGGGGGCTTTTTTGTGGGTGGCTGGATGACTTGTATCCTTTAGAAATCAGCACCTATCCTGTGATGCACTAGTGAAGAAATTTGGCTTAAAACCTAAGATATTTCAAATAATTACAAAACATACAAATACATGTATTATTAATAGTTTGTGAAAGCAGACCCCCACTAAAGCCTTGGTAAGCTCTTTTGATAACTTTATTTTCCCCTTCTATTTGCTTTCTAGCAGAAAATTAATACTTTGTGTCAATACTTTTTTAATTAAAAGTGGTCAGAATATTTCATACTGTAGAGATAATTTAAGCAGGTGTAAATACATATTTATCTTTTATTTTTCATTATAAAAATATACATGTCTACATCTCCAAGTTGTACTTCATTTATATTAAAAAAAAGTATGTACACAATTAATGTTTGGAGTGCAATTACTTATTTCATCAGTGTTCTATCGGAAGTATTGTTCTTTTATTTTCATATAAAACAATAATTTTTTTTGGTGTCCAGAAGAACTATGTTTGCTATGTGAGTGTCTGTAGGTATTTTACCATGTGCAAAATTTATATATTATATGTGTGTGTTTATATGTATAAATAGATACATACATACATATGTGTGTATAAACAGTCCGTATATATGGAAAGGGTAGAGCATACATGTGTATTTTTTTCATTCGGATGCAACATATGTAATGGTGGTCTCATAAGATTGTAATGGAGCTGAAAAATTCCTATCACTTTATATTTACTTTTTATCATTATTTTGAGTGTACTTCTTCGACTAATAAAAAAAGTTAACTGTGAAACAACCTCAGGCAGGTCCTTCAGGAGATATTCCAGAAGAAGGCATTGTTATCATAGGAGATGACAGCTCTGTGTGCTATTGCCCCCTTTTCAGTGGGAAAAGATGTGGAGTTGGAAGAGAGTGATATCAATGATTCTGACTCTGTGTAGGCCTAGACTAATGTGCGTGTTTGTGTCTAATTTTCAATAGAAAAGCTTAAAAAGTAAAAAAAAAAATAAATAAAATAAAACAGTAAAAAGCTTGTAGAATAAGGTTATAAAGAAAATATTTTGTGCATTTGTACAGTGTGTTTGTGCTTCAAGCTAAGTGGTATTACGAAAGAGTCAAAAAGTCAAAAAAGGTCAGGCGCTGTGGCTCACGCCTGTAATCCTAGCACTCTAGGAGGCCAAGGCGGGAGGACTGGTTGAACTCAGGAGTTTGAGACCAGCCTGAGCAAGAGTGAGACCCCCATCTCTACTAAAAATAGAAAAATTAGCTGGGCATCATGGTGTGTGCCTGTAGTCCCAGCTACTTGAGAGGGAGGCTGAGGCAGGAGGATCCCTTGAGCCCAGGAGTTTGAGGTTGCAGTGAGCTACAATGATGCTACTGTACTCTACCCAGGGTGACAGAGTGAGATTCTGTCTCAAAAAAAAAAAAGTTAAAAAAAATTAAAAAATTTTAAAGTACACAGTTACAGTAAACTAAGGTTAATTTCTTATTGAAGAAAGAAATCTGTTTTATATATGTAGTGTAGTCTAAATGTACAGTGTTTATAAAGTCTACAGTAGTGTACAGCAATGTCCTAGGCGTTCACATTCACTCACCTCTCACTCACTGACTCACTGCTAGTCATGCAAGCTCCATTCATGGTAAGTGCAACATGTAGGTGTTTAGATACACAAATACTGACCATTGTGTTATAATTACTGACAGTATTCAGAACAGTAGCATGCTGTAACAGTTTGTAGCCTAGAAGCAATAGGCTATACCATCTAGGTTTGGATAAGTACACTCTTGATTTTCACATGATGAAATCACCTAACGATGAATTTCTCAGAACATATCCCCATTGTTAAGTGATGCATGACTGTATATTAAATAGACTTTATTTTTTACAGTGTTTTTAGGTTCACAGCAAAATTGAACAGAAGGTACAGACATTTCCCTTACACCCCCTACTGCCACACATGCATAGCCTCTCCCATTCTCAACATTCTCCACTAGAGTGATACATTTATTACAGTTGTGGAACCTACATTGATAGATTAGCACCCAAAGTCCATAGTTCACATTAGGGTTCACTCTTGGTATTGTACATTGTATGAATTTGGGCAAAGATATAAGGATATGTATCCACTATTATAGTATCACACAGAATAATTTCATTGCCTTTAAAATGCTGTGTACATGTATATGGAAGGGACAGAGCTTAATGCATTTTTAAAGTATAGTTTTATATTTTTCTCCTTAGCTTATTGGTTTAGATGCAGAGTATTCAGATTTATTTACTAATCATTTACTAGTATTTAAAATAACTTTAAGTTGAATTTGCTAAATATTGCAATTTTGTTGAGTATAGACTGACACTTAAATGTTTAGTTAAGGTAACAGGTAATACATACATGTAGTAATTTTTAAACAGTACTAAAGCAGTTCAGAGGGTATAGAATGAAAACGTGTCCTTCCTTTCTACCCCCGTTCCTTTCACTAGAGACAAATAAATGAGACTTTAAGAAAATGGCTTAGGATGCCAAGAAAATCCCTGCAGTTTCAGATACCATGCTAGCCCTTTCCCAGTTATTATCTGTATATGCAGAAAATGCAGTAATTATATGAGATAGCTCGTCTGTCCTTCCTTCCTCACAACCTTCTTACATGATTTGTTTTTAGTTTTGTGATAATAATCAGAAGTGATGTTGTTATCTTTCCCAGACCTCAAAAATACTACCTTCCTTTGTCCTAAATAAGGCCTTCTCTTCTCACAGTCCTCAAAAAACCAACGGACAGCTTGAATGGGACTCACATCCATTTCATTTTGGCTTCATATTTCATCCTTGAGTTACATTGTAATTTTGTTTTCAGTTGCCATTACTCATTGTCAATGTAATATTTAGTATTTATCAAAGGTTCTCTGGGTACGATATGCTGTGGCATTTTCAATAATGTATAGATTAGCTGCTTTTCCAGACTGTGTCTAGCTTGTAGTCCAAGTAGGAAACAAACAAAAACCACTTTCAGTATGCTATATACCTGGTGGCAAATTTTCATAATGAATGGCTGGGGGAAAGTGGAGCAAGAGGTACTCAGTTTATGCAAAATATTTATTCTAGGTACCTTGTGTTTTGAGTTTCATTTTATATGCTAATACATTTTTAAGACTGTCTAACATGAACTGTCTAAAGTGCTACAGTATGCATAACTTAATAAGCCTATTACTTTATTTTTAAAATTAAAGTTCTCTAGGTGCTGGTAATATACAGCATTTGATTCATATGAAACTTCTTAAGAATCATCATGACATAACTGGCTTATTTTAGAATTTAGAACATAAGCTCTAGAAGCAATTATTGCCACTTACGAGGGATGTAGTCTTACTCGAGTTCTTTAACTTCTTGGTCTATCATTTTTCCTATCTATAAAATAGGGATGATAATAGTACCTACCTCACAGTGTTATTTTAGGGATGACATTGAGTTAATATACATGAAGTGCTTAGTTCCATGCATGGCACATAGTAAGAAATTAATAAGCATTAATTTTTATTATTTGAATGATAGATTACTGTAGATCTAGCCCAGTTAATCTTGATGCTTTATTTTAATTCATTCTCATTGAGTAATGACATATATTTTGAAACTGAGTATCGTATAGCTCTGATAGTGAAAATAAATGTATTTCATAATTGACAGTGAGCAGTGCTAATGAATAGGACTTATTCTCTTCCAGTAAAAACAAATGGTTACAGCTTGTGTAAACACCATTGTGGTAATTGAAATTGAAATTCATCATAATATAAAATACATGATTCAATAAATGAAACATTACACTTAAATCTATATAAATGTATTTACAGCTGAGAATTGGTGCCTTATGACACAGAAACAATGGCTTAATGCTCTCTAACTGTTATTGTATTCTCATCTTAAATAGCATCCTCTGTTATTTTGGGTGTGTGTTGTAAATGACCAGGCACTATTTAATGAAGCTTTGGCTTGCATTCTGTTGAGGAAGACTGTAGCTCTGATAAAGACATTTGCATGCTAAATGCTCCCTCAGTAACAATTCCTCAGGTGATAAAGTGGCTAATAACATTTATTATTACATCTGTGTGGAGAAAATGAATGTTTCATGCCCATTTTTTGGGAAGAGGAGAGTTGAGAGCTCAAATCAATTCACCCAGGTACTTTAGTAGCCCTCTTTAGTGATAGTTTCATATTAATTTCACCAAAGTTAACCAACAGAAAAAATGAAAAATGGAAATAAATCACTCAAATATTATGACAAGAAGATTGAAAAGGTGGCACGCATCTGTTTTCTAATAGAAGAAAAGCTACAGTTAATGAAGTAATAGGAATCATTATAGCATATTTGATGATGCCATACAAAATCTTTTAATATTGACCACAAAGAGCCATCTCAGCACTGTTTATAAATAAGGACAATCTGAGTGTTAGTTCCACAGCTGCGGACTGGGGAGGCAGGAGGAAGGGTCTGGGAATGGTCTGGGGGTCGGTCTCTTCTTTGTAGCTCTGGGCTCTGCCAACTCTGATTGTTAAGGAAATGCTGATAAGAAATGTTTTTCTCGAAAAGTTAACAATCAAATCCAATTCTAATCTAAGTATACTGAAAGTAATGCTGAAACAGTCTGAGTTTAATAAATGTGTTCTTTGTGGCTGTTAATTACATATGTAATACCAGAGAGATGTTTTATCAGGGCAGAGCACCCAACATGGGCTCTAGGTCCAACGAGGCTTATGTCCATAGCAGAGATTAGCAAATTTGTAGAAAATATACTGTGTACTTTATTGTTTTCTAGGATAATGACTTGTGAATTTTAATTTGGTGGTTCTGCTTTTACTAACGTTATTAACCACCATTTGTACACAGCAACACCTTTTAATTGGACTAGGGCTTCTATTTCATTCCAGGACCTAGGTGCAGCCAAAGCTTAGTTATAATAAGTAACACTGCTAATCATTTCACGGGCTCTTACTTCAGTGAGTGATCATCTTTTGTCAGGATAGACCTGAAAACAGTTTGGTGATGCATGAATTTATCAGTTGTCTTTAGCTAGCAAAGAAATTGGCTTTCATTGTGTCTGTAGACATAGTATTGAGATATTCATTGAGCCTGTACTTAATCTACTGTATTGTAATTTAAGAAAACTAACTTAGCTATGTACAACTAAATTGTTCATTTCATTAAAATTTGAAATTCATGGTAACAAGACAGGGACTTCTGAGTTATAATCAATAGGGCTAATTTAATTTAGGGGTAGCTGAGGAGAAAGACGAAAATCAAGTACTGTAGTTTGAATTATGGAAAGTGTCAGATTTAATTTCACAATTGGTTCTGGTGTGGTTGGGGATTTAGAATAATTTTATACCTTAACATTCAATCTTTATTTTACAGTGAATAAGCTAATTTTAGATGACTGCTCAACCTGTGTCTGCTTGCTATTATGGAATAATTAGCTTTGGAATAATCTGGTATAGCAATAATCTTAACAGCAATTAATAAGGAATTAGAATCATAATTTTAAATGTGAATAAATTGCCTCAAATTATAACATGTTATGTAGTTTATATAAATTGATATTAATGATGGGAAAAGAATCGGGGCACGCTGCTGCTGATTTCTTTCACTTGTCTTGGTTCTGCTCTGTGCATATATGTTGGAAGAAATGGGTTGTGAATTTAATAATCGTGTGAACTGATAGGTGGTTGCTAAATACAGAAACGCATGTGAGACAATCTCAAAAACACCTCACCTGGCAAAGCAGAGCGTATACCAGCAAGCCACTTAAAGTGAAAACAGCCAACTGGAATTTATTCAGTTGAGTCAACCAATGGCCATTCCGGGATAATTTTTTTTTTTAAAGCTTCCTTGAGTAGAATTTTAAAAATTAGTTGCTTCAGCAAAAGTTTAGAAGTTATTTTTGTGAGCATTTTCCTTCTCTCAATTGGTGAATCTCTCAGCCATATTCAGATGTTCACCTATTTGAGTTGTGAGAGGGCCAGCATCGTGCAGCTAGATAAAAGCACAGAAAGCTTATGGGAACATTAAAATTAACCCCATAAAAATCACTGAGATTATTTTTAATTGTTTGGGTGCAACTATATTAAGTCGTTGGCGAGTGAATGTTTATGTATAAAATATAGTCTTTGTGAAAACTGTATTTTTTCCCCTTAAATAATGTTGTTCAGAAAGGAAGTTTTAAAAGTAAACAACTAACACCTCACATATAGCAGACACTAATTTTGTTGGGACTATTATGTATGTCGTTACTTATGCATAAAAATGCGCTAAAGTGAATCTGCGGAGGTTGTTTGTGACTTTGGTAGGTTCATTTTCAAAATGGCTGCTCTGTTGAGGTGAAGTTCATCCCGTAACTTTACTTTTATGCAGGGAAACCATTTCTGCTGAAGGTATTCACCATCAAGTTGTTGAAGTTTATAGAGAGACTTTTTTAGTAACAAAGCAGTAAAAGTGATATGCAGAATTTGGCAGAGCAGTACAGACACCTCTGCTGGATCACATGTTGAAAGAGAGGAGGAAAAACAGTCTTTTAGGCTAAGCTTGAACCAAACAAGTGATCTACTTTATAGCAAAAATTGTGCTATTAGCATAATTACTATGTTATGCTTAATACACTGATAGTTCTTTTGAATTCTATTAAGTCTGCAGTCATATAGTGAAAGAATGAAAATGAAGAAAGTTGCACGATGTTCCTCAATGTCTGGTTGGATTGTTTTAAAGAAATCATATGGAGGGTATTTTTTATGCTTGTGGCAATGCTAAGCTTTTGACCATTGACTTTTGTCATTATAACATAGTCTGTGGGTCATTTTTGCCTTCGCATTAACATTCCCTGTTAATTACAGCATTGATTGGTGTTTTAATTTTACTTCTGAAGGTAGGATGAATGCCTTGACAAAATTAGAGTGACTGTTAGTCATATGGTAAAATCCATTTATATTTGATAAAGATCTGTTACAGGCCTTAACTCTTTACATATTTCTGGAGCAAATGAAATTCCATTTTAAGAATGAAGTAGGTGACTCTCCCACTCTTGTATTGGAAAAAAAATTCTACATTCTTTGTTTTCATTTTACTGACGATCTTTGGAATTTGGGGAGTGAGTTAGAAACGATATAACCCTATTTTGAAATGAATTTTTAAAATCCTCTAAAGCTTTACCACAAAACTTCTTCCTTGTCATTTTTGGGTGACTAAAGAAAGAATTAGCACATCCTTAGGATCATAAAAGATTTTTTTGCCTTTGTGATTTATAGCATTGGCAAAGCAATGAAGTAGTTTTTAAATTTTTTTTTTTGTAACTGACTGTCCCCCTCCCCTTTTACAAAATGTTTTTGAAAGTAATAAGGCAAAATTACAAACAATAAATTATTGTAATGGTGGCTGTTCACCAGCCTGCCCACCCATTCATGCTGCACAGTCCTTCATGGAAAGTTATGTTTAATGTCACTTAATGAGTCCTCAGCACTGGTGTGCTCTTAGACACTTTGATGGGCTGTTAAATTTACAGATGTTCTAAGGGCTGTAAATTATCATTCAACATTACGAAAGAAAGAGTTTTTCTATGGATTTCACATGGTTTAATTTAAACTTCTAAACACAGAAGCTGAAAGTAGGTGAGGATTTGATGCTTCTGCTCACATTCTGGAATTTAATCTGAGCTTGGTATGTTTCTGGATCTAGATCAGAGAAAAGATTTCGTGAAAACAAATGTAAACTCTTATTAAGTAGCTCTACATGATGGTTAAATAAAGTGACTTTCGCTTAGTCCATTGTTGAATGAGCAAATCACAGGACCGATGAAGTAAGGCGAACTACTGGTTATTCAGAAAGATTAATCATAAATATTACCGGTATCCTCCTCCTCCTTCCTGCCCCACCCTCTTACTGCATGTTAGTGTCTTCACTGGCACCTCTAGATGAAATAAAAGGAAGTAAACACCTCTGGAGAGGCAATACTGTGTGGTGGTTAGGAGAACTGCCTGGGATTTAGTTCTGGGCTTGAATGCTAACTGGTGAGACTCCAAGTCCATTACTCAAACTCAATCTACCTCAGTTTTTCAAGAAATAAAAAGAAAATAATAATATTGACATGAGGATGTTGTTACAAGGATTGACTTAGAGAATATAGGAGTGAATATAGGAATAAAGTGACTTGTAAGGAGGTTACCTAGCATAGCAGCATAATGGAGATATCAAATAAGCGGTGGCTATTGTTATTATTTTTATATTAGTTATATTCTATCATGACTTCTGTTACTAAATAATATAATAGGATGATAATGATATGTTAAATCAGTGAGTTTTCAACCCTAGCTTCACATTTTTAGTCATCTGGGGAGCTTTTAATACCCATGCCCAAATATCCATACATTGGCTTCAACCGAGCAATTGTCAGGATATTTGAGGGTAAGGCATGGGTATTTTATTAAAAGCTTCCTAGGTGATTCTGTGCAGCCAAGGGTAGCAAAGTAGTTGAGAATTCCCCTACTCTGCCATTCCTTAATATGTGAGTTTTGTCCTTAGGGCCCACGATGGCTGCTAGGGCTCCAGTCATCACACTTACCCTCTGGGCAGCAGAATAGAAAAAAGAATGAAGAGGAGCATGTCCTCTCCCTCTAATAGGTCCCATATATAGACTTCTGCTTATTTCACATTGGTCAATGCTTAATGACCTAGCTGCCAGATGGAGAATGGGTTGTAAAGTGAAATTTTGTTTTTTTTTAAGGCAGCCAGGCATTCAGGAAAAAATTGAGAGAATAATACAGGGATACATTAGTAGTTCTTAAAACTATCAAATCAAGGGAAAGTCAAGTGTAGGAGGATGACGATATTAACTATTTAAATGCCTACATCTCATCTCTCTTCACCTTTAAAAACAGCTCATCTAAACTCAAACTCACATCTTGTTTTTTTCTTCCATATTAATATCTAAAATCTACCAAAATAGTACCTGTAACATTGTCCTCTCCTTCCTTTTTTTATCCTTCATTATTTTATCCATCATTATTTAATAATGATGATGACAATTATATATTTTTTAGTTTAATGCTCATTTAATCCCCATAGTAAACCTATGAATTAAGTATTATTCCTATTTTACACATAAGAAAACATATTGGAAAGTAACTCCCTCCTGGTCAGGCGGCTCAGAGGGGCAGAGCCAGGAGATGGATTCAGGTTTTGCCAATCCCAAAAAGCATTCTCTAAGGCTTTGTGTTCTGTGGCCTCTCATACATAATCGGTCATAACATTTTGTTGGCTTACCCTTAAGTAGGCCACATTCTTTCAGTGGGATTCTTTTGGCTGCAAAGACTAAAAGATGAGTCTCGGCACTTATTTTTCTTTTGCCCTTGAATCAGGCACCCTGCCCTCCTGTGCTGAATGGCTGCCTCTGGGCAGAGTGGCCTGACACTCCTTCTTGGGGCAAGGACCCTTGTCCGTGCTGATGGCTGGAAGCAGAAGGTGGCTTCCCCACCGTGGACCTTCCTGGTAGCTTCTTCTTGCCTCTTTGTCCTTCCTTACTCTTTCCTCCAAATCCATTTTCTCCTAGATGTTTGTGCTGAAGTTATCTTCTGCCAGGCCTCTCTGCCTTAGGTACCTTGCAAAAATGTCAATCTGATCACATCTTTAAAAAAAAAAAAAAATCCTTTGATTGCTCCACATTTCCTAAAGGATGATTCTTTACCTTCTAGCCCCACCTTTATCATATGGATGTTTACCATTGCCCTCCCACCCACTATTTTCTAGACGTAACAAATTACTTTCCCTTCCCTTAAAGTTCCATGCTTTCTCACCCTCTTTCACACGTGGTGATCCAAATATGGACCTTCTATATCCCTCTGCTCCACCTTATTGGTTCCTGTTCATTCTTCAATTCTCAGGCCACATTATCCTGCTTCTATGGGGATGGAGTTTTGCACACAAAACTCTGGTCCTAATTATTTTATATTGTCATTATTTGCCTTTCTCATTCTCTTTTAGCCTTTAGTAAGTTAATAATAGGGACTTTCCAAGTCTGTTTTCCCCCACTCTATTTTCTTAACCAAGCATGGTAGAGGGCACATAGTTCATGCTCAATAATATTCACTAAAGAATACATATCCTGAAATGATTAACTCTTAGAATATGGCGAATAAGGGTCTTTTGCAGGGCTGTCGTGTACTATATTATGTTGCATTTGCCCAATATAGTGAAAAACAATTTGACTTTGCTCTTTTGAAAAGGAAAGAGATTGTGAAGCATGCTGAAGCATATTAAGTCAGAAAAATATATTTTTTAACTCTCTCTTTTTAATTGATTTGGCATTTCTCTCATTTGGGATACTGTATGTATAGACTTAGGCAATAAAGAAATGATTTTTAACTTTCTTCCAGCGTATAACATTCATAAATATGTAAATGTACAGTTTGAAATAAGTAATTTAGAGTATTTGGTAATTTACGGTACAAATATTGACAGATTGCTGCTGAATTGGTGGTGAAAGTAAATGAAACGTGGCCAGCACAATTAGGAGTTGCCCAAATGGAGATCTTGTTTTTGTCTTCTAGAAGATGAGAGATGCCAAATGTTAACAAAGATTTTGTCAATATTCTTTATTGTTGCAGATTTGTGCAACTTCATTTATAAATGAAAATCAGATGAAGGTTGACAGCGCTGGAGTTGTCAGAGGACTTGAAGTATGTGAAGGAAGCACTCTGCAGCTCCTATCTGAGCAGCTCATTGGGGTTTGCTGTTGTCAGCCTACAGTGCTCCTGCAGAGATCTACAGCCACGTAGTTCCCTCGGGCTGATTTCTTTTGGAGATCTATTTACAAATGGGAAATCGGAGGAGTCTGAGTTTTGTAGCTAGAGGTAGAAACCTGGGTCTTGGCTCTGTGTCATGCCTCTTGGAGAAGAGATTAAGCTGTTTTTTCTGTTATCCACTATTAGTAGAATATGATTCTATGAGTCTGTCTGGGGGTGGGGAGGGTGGTGGCGGTGAAGGTTAGAGGAAAGTCTAGCCTGTGTAGAATTCAGAAAGAAGTATGATTTAGATTAGCCTTCTTGTGTTTTAATATGCTTTGTTTTTTAAAAAAAATTATTTACCAAAGCTAATGGATGACATGCAAGATCAAGTAGAGGTGTATCATGTACTAAATTATGCTAAGTTTTAGTTTCTCAACAGTTTTGCTCTACACTGTTGGTTCATTCACTCATGTGACACACATTTATAAAGGTACCAAATTGGTACAAGGCACATTGGGAATATGAAGAGGAAGGAGGCTGGGCACATGCCTTGAAAAGTGGGTAGGATGGTTTTCATAAGCAGAAATACTAAAAGATACCTTAATCCTTTTCATCTTAATGGACATTTTCCGAGTTGTGCGTTTCATTAATTAGGCAGTCGGGTATTGTGTAACATCTTTGTCAGAGACTCAGGTGGCATGTCATACATTTCCTCTTGTTGCGTGTGGTAGTTTTCTCCAAAATAGCAGACAAAAGTGGTTATTTTCCTCCTCCTTCTGACCGGGACTCTGAAACTTTGGTGTGCTAAAACTGTCAGGAAAACTGTGCCTATCCTGTCATCGCCAAACCTGACATTTCTGAAGATGATGCCAAATGTGTTTTCTGACACATTTCAGTTGATTCAAGCTGAGAGGTGCTTCTTATCTTTTGATTTGTCAGTCTACTGGCCTGAGGAATATAGCTACAGTCCCTGGGAATCATATGACACTCGGAAGCTGAATCACTGTTTTCAAGTGCTGTCAATTAGTGTTTGGAAATGGAAGAAAAAAACCCAGTGCATGAGAATGTCACAAGTTCATATAATGAATTTTGCTTAAAATGAATTTCATGCTCACACATTTTCTTACTAATATAAAGTAACTGAAATATATCAAGATTTCTGTTATTGAATTAGCACTGACAGCCTCAAGTTTTTCTTCTCTGGCCTTACTTCTTCAAGATAAACAGAGGAGAATTGCTGATCAGGCTGAATATGAAATCTTTGGACTGCACATATATTATGCATGTAAGGATATTGTGCCTAGAATGGGCTTGGCACATAGAGCTCAGTAAATCTTTGTTTAATGAGTGAATGAAAGACTGTAGATTGTGTGCTGGTTTTTTTGTTGTTGTTGTTTTGTTTTATTTTGTTTTTTTGCATCTTGAAATGCATGATTTTGAATCTAAGTATTTCATAGATTTACTTACTTTAAGTGGATGCCTTTCTGTAAGGCAAAATATTAACCTGTATTTTGTTTTCACTTCTATTTGAATTTTACCGTGGCCCCAACAGAGCACTTCAGTCCACAATCTGCATGCCTATCTCACAATTCTCCCAGTAGAAAGTAGGAAAGAAGAATGGTACTTATTTATTAGTAGTAGTTTTCAATTCTTCCTCTTTACTTTTGAACAAATGCAAACTCTTTGGGAAAAAGTTGCCTTTCAGTAGGCATTTTCTTTTCCATTTTACTTCCTTTTGCTCTTGTCAGGTGTAAAGTCCTAGGTAACAGGGCCAGGTCAGTTGTTGTGAGCATTGGGTGGTGGTACTGGAGGTGACTTTACCTACTTCTCTGATTGGAAAGTCACCTTCCCCAGAGGAGGCAGAAACCTGTTCTGTCAATTTTGACATCTGGCTAGGTTTCTAGCACAGTGACCAGCATCTGGTTGGTACTGAATGAATGTTTCTAGAATTAATTGTTGAGGGAGCAGGAATACTACTTCAGTTCCATTTTCTCCTATACTTGGAAACTCTATGATTCTGTGTGTGTGTGTGTGTGTGTGTGTGTGTAGCTATAATGTTCACTTTTTTATGAATTGAGATTTAATGGTAAGGTAGGATAAGAATGGTGGTAATTGCTAAATCAGGGTTAATATTCTCTATGTTACAGCAGAAGATCCGCAGTGTGCAAAAGCCTTTAGATTTCTTGGCAATTCCCCTGTAAAAGTCCAGTAAGGGTGGGTTGAAGTTTCCTCCACAGGACTACTTATGTACCCTCTGGCCTTTAGATGTTAAAATCAGGCAAAGAAGTAGAAATTGATCCCCAAATTGGCCCCTGAAAGAAAATGAAAATGTTAGGTCTGGCTGTTCTTAGATGTAGTCAAAGGTACCCGAACTCATTCAAATTAATATTTGGATTTTTAAAAATGTGATATTTATTTCTTGAATAAAAAGGATTGGCTTCTAAAAGTTTTCTCCATGCATTTTCTAAGACTTCAACTTGTAATGAATAGAGCTGATCTTTACATAAAGAAGGCTTTACTGATGCAGCTAACTGCTCAACATGTAACTACTGTTCAAACACTTCTTAGTTGACAAGATACTTTCTATTAGCAACTAAAACATGGCTCTTTTCTTTCTTGCTTTTTTTTTTTTCATGTACAGTATAAGCTCTGTATCTTTTTTAGTTTTTTTTTTTTTATTTTTTTAAGAGAACGTGTGTGGACTTTATTCATATATGTCTCCTACACTGCATCAGCTCCCAGTTACCCACATGTGGTTTATTCAGCCTTGGGATTTATCTGCAGAAATTTTTCAAGTCCCAGGCTGCTCTCTGCTATCCTCATTTGTATGAATTATGTTAGTGTCATCAGTGTATGCTGCGGTTGTGCAGCCTAAACCAAGCATAGCTGGGAAGGCAAATCAACCCATCCCCTCTATGTTATATTCTAAAGCAAAATATTTATCATTTTTGTCAATCTTTTTCCCTTTGGAATCATTCTACCCATTATCAGCACAGTTGACTGTGAATTATATATGCTCTCATTAAAAATAAAGTGCCATATAAAATAAAATCTTAAAATTTACTTTAATTCTCCACATTTTCTTTGGGAAACTAAATCCTTTTGACTTGATCAAAGGTGCTACATGGAAAGGTTTGATTGAACTTAGGTTACTGGTTTCAATATAATACATATTAAATCCAAACATAGTTTTTCTACCTCTCTAACCTCTTACTTAAATAAAATACTAGATCTTGCAATGAAATATTATAATTTGAAGAATAGTTTGCAAATGGAAGGTTATTCTTTGTTTTAGATGTCAAGCCTCTTTGGGCTTTAACCATGCTGTTTCTTATTCTGTGTAAATAATATAAGGTATGTCTAGCATCTGACCCATTCACTCAGTGTAAAGCGTAGCTTTTGCCATACTGGAGGGAAGAAAAGATGGAAGAGGACCCCCCCCACCCCAACCCCATTCCCACTGTGCTGATTATATCTCCAACTGATGGAGGTTTCTGATCATGGCATGAAAGAGTGATTAGTCAGATTTTAAGTGAAGCAAGCTTTTTAGAGTGCAAGAGCAATTTTTTGTTTGTTTGTTTTTTGGTCTGCTCTCTAGAAACCCGAGAGGAAAGGATGCATAATGGGATGCTGTACTTGTGCATTTCGGCAAAGATCTAATCTTTTTGAATTCATTGCTTGTGAGTTATTATTTCTAATCATACGCTTGATTGACTCCAGCTAAATGACTGTCTGACTGCAAAGGCAGGGGTGTTAAATCCAAAACTGTAAGTGCGCATTTTAACTGAAAATAGGGATCATCACGGAATGCCTTCTCAATCAGTAGTGCCTGATACCACTCCCCCCACCCCAACCCGAATGTATTTTTAAATAGAAACCCTGTCGCATCCTCATGTAGGAACAGAGCATCACAGAGCATGATTGAGCTCCAAGAGAGAAGATTGAAACCCTGGAGGGGATATCAAAATGATAAAAACTGAGGCTCCCACGGTGCCACAATGAGTGTAGTTAATATGCTACTTTAGTCTGACAAGCCAGTCAGGTGCCCCTTAAAACGCCAATTTGAGATTACCTTGTCATTTTAAATATTAAAACAAAAGGATGGAAGAAAAAAGAGGTTAGTGGTAATATTTTTTAGAAACAGGACTTGGCCATTTCTCTCCATGCTTTTTGCATGACAATCTAGTAGGCACCTGATTTTCTTTTGGCAGTTCACATAGATATTTTCCAATGTCAAAACATTGTGGCTCCTAAATAATTTGTTTTCATTCAAAATAGAACAAGATAGAGTAAAATCCCATGTGTAAGAAGGAAATGGCAATGAAAGCTGAGCTCTTTTCACATTTGTCTTAATTTTTTGGTATTACTTTTTAAAAATACATGTTAAGGAGTTGTTTGAACATTTAAATATGTTGCTCATTATATTATAATAACATCCTAATAAGATCTGTTTAGTATATTACTTGGATCTTTCCCTTTCTTGCTTTAATATTACACAAATATTCAAAAGTTCCTTCTGGATTTTTGAGAAAGAAAACATTTAACACAACCAGGAGTCTTACAGGAAATTCATGTGAATGTATCGGCATGGCTATCCTGAAAGCTGAGATAACCATTGGTCTTGGAGAAAAGAGCCTTATCTAGAGGCAGCTGCAGGTACTCAAAGATTGTGTGTGTGTGTGTTGCCTTCAAAACAGGCAGAATGATAAATGGACACATGATAAACAATCTGAACACACCTCCACCTAGGAGAAAGTCGTTTAAAGCTAAGTGTTTCCTCATATGACATAGCTTATTTTTTATCAGTATATTCCAATGGTAATTTAAAATAATATTTTACATTAGACAATACTTTGTATGAGATTTGAGATTCTTTAAAACACTACCTGATTTTAGGAAACCGTTTGAAATATAAACACTATCAATATTAATATGTTAAATATTCAGTTGCTCAATGGTTTAAAAGTAAATTTTTAATTTAATCTCAGTACCACAAAGCTTCCTTCTGAAAGACCATCTAGTTCCATCTCACACCCGGGGAAGAGATTGAAGTTGCTGTCAACCAGTTCCAGCAAGAAGCGTAATCTGCGTAATTAGCACAGGGACAATATTGTGGGGAATATGGATTATGTGTGTAAACTCTACAGGGTGTGATAGTTGGGTGTTAATCTTTTTATGAAAGTTCATTGGATGGTGAGTAGGAACAGGTGCTAGGATGACTATGAGTTCTCTGAGGATCAAAAGGTTAGATAAACTGCTTTTAGGATTTATGCAGGGTAGTGATTTTCATGTCAGTTTAATTATCCTTATGTTTTACAAGACTGTCAATCAGGATGCCTAGAAATCGTATGGAATTGGAGGCTCTGAAAACTTTTGAGTCTTTTCTGATTGGGTTTATCTGATAATCATTCTTTTCATGATGACCTTAGTTGAAATGAAGAGCTGTTAGAACTACAAGGCCTGCTTTAGTGTCAGAAGAAGATTTAATCAGGACTCTATCATCCAGTGAGAAAAATGCCTTTCATTCTCTTTTCATTTATTTGAAATTACTTAGTGATTCAGGAATCTCTTATTGGGGTCATTACTTTGATTTTTAACTTAGCAATATAACTCTTGAAATACTTTATGTAAATGATTTCCTTCAAGGTGCACTGTGTTTAAAAAGCTATCAATCAGTTGAAAATTGTTTTTAATTTATTTCACTCTAGAAGCATAATCTGTCAGGAAGAAATGGAGAGAGAACAGAAGTTCATACGGCAAGGGTCATGCTGTGCCACCCAAGCACCAGTTTTTAAACGAGTTTTTAGTGTTTTCATCCCTTTTTTAGGATACTTAAAACATCTTGAAGATTATTTTAATTTGGTGGTAGTAATTGTACTGGCCGCATTATAGTTAATAACTTGCATATCATTTCTTTAACCCCAAAGGCATGAAAATAAAAAGAAACTAATATTAAAAAATACCCTCAGCAATTTTTCTAGGCCCGTTACTTTTATAAAACACTTGAGATTTTATTTTTATTAGTGTAAGACATTTAGAAATGAGTAACTAGCAAATAAACTTAGTGATATAATTCAAGTTTATATTGCTTGTTTAATAAAATGTACAAAATCACAGCGTTTCCCAAGGTTTTCCTTCATCGTTCTTATTTTTTTTTTTTTATTGCAAAAGAAGATTGTTAAAGTTATAGGGTTTCATGTCTTTTAGGAAATTATCTTTAGTTGTTTGTGTAACTTTATCACTGTTTGTAGATGATAAAGCAAATTTTGTGGCTTTTGCCAAGCAATGAGTCTTTTAGAAATTTTATTTGGAAACTATTTGTTTTATTCCCTCTTTTGCTACTGAGTTTGTATATCTAGAAGGTTATTTCCTTTAACTTTTATTCATGTAAGAGGATCCTGGGATCTTATTGCAGATTTTACAGTCTGGTAAACACAAAATGTATTCTCATAGCGGCACTGTTCCGTTCTCAGTAGTTCATTAAGTAGGCTTCCCCTGTATTAATACAGTGACTGACGGGAATATCACAACCTGGGCCTTTATGTTGGAGAGCTGCTCACAGCTTTGTTCCAGTTCTTCACTGTGCATTGCAGTGATATGCTTCTCTTTGCATTTATAGCCTGATTAAACAAAGAGCATGCTCTCCTTGATAACTTTTTAATACTAATTCTGTAACAGTCTCAACAGTGACCAGTTAGGCTTAGTGTCTCATCAAGGTAAATATTTTTGATGAGCTTTTATTTTTTGAATTGTATTTCAAATTGTATTTTAAAAAGAAAATTTTCACTCAGCCAGATTTTGGCTTGCTTGGGCTATTGGTAATTAAGCTTTCTAATAATAAATAGGCTTTTCTGGTTGTAACCTGCCTGGTTTTAAGAGTTCAGAGTCCATGGTAAGATGGCCTTACCTGACCATTCCTCAGTAATTTATGTATTTTCCTGATTATGTATGATTTCATTGTGTTATTATAATACAGCTCGTTATAAATGAAATGGAAGGTATAATTAATTAAGATTATATATTTATCAGGAAAACTTAACTTCCTAAGAAATATCAGAAATGAATAAAAGAAATAAATATAATACTAGGATAATAACCTGAAATAATTTTTGTGTAGATGCTTTATATAACATATACCACAGCAAAAAATAGCTAGAAGTTTCCTACTGAATGATGATATTTGAGAAATGTAGAATTTATGTTAAAATCCTTTGTTAACTTCTGAAGAAAGTAGATACATTTGAAGGATATCAGTTAATTATGGCGAAGTCCTGCTTTCTATCCTATGTTAATATTAATATGTTGTTAAAATTGTTGCACAGCTGGGAAGAGAAGCAGTTACCCATTCAGTTTCCTTACATGAAATCCAGTGGAGAAAATGATTTGAAATAAATACTCCTTGCACATCTATTCATTCCTTCATTCCCACTAATTTGCTTTTTGTTACTAATCAAGTCAAGGACTCAGGTTCAGGCCACCTTAGACTAGCTTACTTAATTCCTTTCCGAGGCCAAAAATGCCTGTCCCAGCTCTGGCCTGCTCCCTCACCAATAATTTATTTTTAGAACCAATGGAAAGATCGGTATGAATACAGTAGCACAAACCTATATCCTCTGTGAAAAAAATATATAAGCTCATACTCTGTGTCCTATCATATTCACATATCTGCAGTTAGAACCTAGGATCAATCCTTAAAGAAAAAAAAATACTAAAGGAAATAACGTTCTGGACATATGTATGTCTCAGTGAAACAGAATAAAGAAAACCTAATACATTTACATACAAAATTTGAAGGATCATCAAAGTCATTTCATCTTCCTTTTACTATATTGAGCACCAAGCTAAGCCAAAAACTGAGCCAATTGTTTTATCTTGTTTTCTGTGGAATTTTTACAATCATAGGTTTTCGTAGGTAATGAGTGATTTTACATAGCAGAAATGTGTACACTGACACAGTATTTGGTTCACCGTGAGTGAAAATATCTACTAATGTTTCATTGTACTTACCGATTGATTATAAAACTATTTTAAACATTCTCTTCTGTGATATGATTTTTGTAGCTTTTCTTAAACTATGGCATTTCCAGCTTGGTTTTTATGTCATTATTTTTGTCGGTGGGCTCTGGCTTCATACGCGTGGTGGAGTGATAAAGCTGTGTTGCTAGGCAGAGTTCTTCCAGGCAGTTCATGCTGGGCTTCATATCTGTCATTGCCCCACTTTCATGTTTCTATGAGGATGGAAATGATTTGAGACAGAATATCATTGGGAATAGGCGCATAGTTAAATGCCCAGGTCGCCTGATTCTCCATTGAGTCATCATGAGTGTCTCTGAACAGCGCCAGCGGTATTCTTGGCACGCGAGGCTCAGCGGGAATAACACTGAAATAGCAAAGATCGAAACCTGCTTTGCTAGAAAATTCTCTGCTTGCTATATGACCTTTTAGGTCATACACCTTTGAATATGTGCCTATGCCTTGGTGCCGCTATGGAAGGCTCAGGGCTGCGGTAAAATGTGCCAGGGAGAAGGCAGGAAATATGTGAATAAAATGAATAGTTGGTTACATGATAGGATTAATTTTTTTTTTTTTAATGCTCATGGAATTTATATCCAAAACTTGGGACTTTGGGACCCTATGCATTGATAAAGAATCAAAAGGTAATTCTAGTTTTTCAAGAGCAAAATTTAAGAAAGTGTTAAATAAATGAGATGCTTTGTGTGACAATTCAATGATGGCATGACAATTCTATAAAAGAAATAGAGTGGCCCCCAATCATCTGCCTTCGTAAAGACAAGGTATCAGGTTGTCTTAATAATTGACCAAAATAACCAGATCGTTGCTTTTTCACACCAAGTGTGCGGCTATCTCCACGTATAAATTGACAAGACCTTGCAGTTGAAGTGCTATGTGTTTATTAGGCTTTTCAAAATGTCTGCCAGGCTGTGGAACCTCGTAAAGAAAGGCGGGTGCTCCGTGAGGCGGTCTGCTCAGCATTCCTCTGTAAATGCTCCCCTCATGATATGCCTGAAAACCTTCAATATTATAATAATGCTAATAAAAATGGAAAACTCTGAATTCTTTATAGATGCATAAAAGAAAGGTAATTTCTCTGTGACCTGAATAACTCTTGGAATTGCTGCTCTGGCCCCTTTGAAAGGAGGCAGCTCTACTATACTGCTTTGTGTTCCTTTGAACATCTCGCTATCTAACTATTTTAAGGATGGAAATAATAGGAGAGAATTTAACTCGGGGTAATGCTTTGAAGGACAGGTGGGATTCCCCCCCCCCCACCTCCGCCCTGCAGTCTTCCCCCTTCCCTTTCTGGTGCACGTTGCTATCTAGCCTAGCTTCTTAAATGAGAGGTGATCTTGTTGATGAATAAAATTAAATGATAATACAGTTTTTCACTTATTCAGACTCCTCCACCTTTTGGTTTTGTCCCTTTGAGAGTCGTAAATTGGATTTGTTATCGCGACCTTTCAAGAGGCCTGGTGCAGTCATCTCACGTTAGCCGGCGGCGGGCAGGGGCACGGAGGCTGGAGGAGCGCTAGGGTGCAAGGCGGAAGGACTGTTTTTGTGGAGGCCTGTGGCCTTGGGAAGCAGGGCAAGTGCGACGCAGGTAAAGCTGGGGAGAAATGATGTTAACAGTGACCCGTTCTCCCTGCCTGACACTATCGACGAGGTGGGGGGCCCGGGGCGAGGCCCCCAGATGGGTTCTGCGGTGATGTTGCGTCTCCCTCTTTGCATGGATCTGCACGGGGGGCGCTTGCTGTGTTTTAAACCCTCTTCTGCTTAGGAATTATAATTTTTCTCATGTTGACGTGGCTCTACTACTCTTGCCACTAATGTTAATAACCAGAGGAGAAAGATCAAAGCAGGCCAAGTCACGGGAAGACAGGAGGCGGCCAGCTGGGGCTGGCATGGCAGACAGTTAGTCTTAATTACCAGCTTTATAGGTAATTTTAGTAATGACAGATTTCGGTTGTTGCTTCAATGAATGGAAATTATTGACAGTAAATTTTCATTGTTTTGGTTTCTTTGTGTGATATTGGGTGCTGGGGTGGAAACTGTACCCAGTCATACATGGTAACAATCAAGTGCATTTTATTAGAAAGTTAGAAAGGACAACCCTTGTAATTACCCTGTGTAATTTTAGTTGGTGTTCTTCCAATTTGCTTCTTATTTAATTTAACAGCCACTTGATTATTTGAGATTTTTTTCTTTTATAAATTATCGTAGCTGCTTATAGATGTGTATGGAATATATAAAATCCATGTTTTGCTGGAAGACATATTACACTCAGAATTCAGTGTGTGAAGAAAGAGACCGAGAAGATTTGTAGTGTCCCATTTGTTGACTGTCTTACAATTGGAAAGCACTATTTAGGGTTAAATGAAAAAGCCTAGAGCCCTCCCAATTCTAGTAAACTGTTCTGTTGGCTGGGTGTTTGGATATTCACAAAAACTGATCTCTTCGTTCAGCTTCTGGAATAAGCCGAGCCTCGGGGCCAGCCTACTCAGGCCGTGGTTAGCGCCATTGTGGATAGAGAGAAGGCTGTGGCCACGTGGGGCTCTGCTGCCGCGTTGTGGAAGGTGAGCCCGGCCGTGAAGTCGGGGATGTGTCTTGGGCAACAGGGAGGGGAAGCACAGCCACGAGGTGCTTCCATCTCCTGTTTTAAGAAGCCCCTATCTTGGGAACTTGGGACCCTGCTGCTCGTGGTCTCCTGGCATCACGACACGCAGGGGACAAAGAGAATATTTTGCAAAGAGCGTATTCAGCGGAGATACGCAGGCAGCAAGATCTGTCTGCATGGGACATAACATTTGAGAGTACGTCTGCGTGAGCGAGAGGGGAAGCCTAGGGTTTGAGCGATGAATTTCTACGATGAATGAGGCTTAACATTTTAAGTTGTGTCTGAGGCTGTGGGCCACAGCATGGGAATCTGTCTTCATTTTGTTGCATCCACGGCTAGATCAAGTCTCCTAATACAGTTGCTCCAGAGGAGGTACAATGTGAATCGCAGAATGGCGGCGCCGTTTGGGGACTGAACTGAGAAGCAGGCATTCTGAGTAGCAAACAAGACACCTAGAGGCCAGCATCTGTCATTTAGTTTTTGAAGTCCCTGCTTCAGGGAAAGCTGCACATTTCTATAGTATAAGTACAACACACGCATCAGAATTAATTGCAGCAGCAGTGATGTAACGTTGCCAGCCCGCTTCAGAGAAGAACTGGGTCTGTGTTCGTTTTGACGTTGCCGAACGTTGTTTTCCTCATATGGTGCTGAATTTTAAAAACTCCATGAAATTTGCGAGCAGATGGAGAGTAGATCGCTTGGACTACCAGGCTCTGACAGCTTATCTGCATTTTATTGTGAAGGTGGTGACTTTGGGAGTATGAGGGAAGAGTGTTAGGGAAAGGAGGAAATGTTGAGAGATGTAATAGGTTTGTCTGGTCCAGGTCTTTTTATAGATGTGGGCCATGCCCAGTAAGCAAGGTGAGGTCCTTTGTGACACTGCAGATTTATTCCTTCTTTACTTTCCTGTCTCCTGTAGTCAGACGCTCCCTCCGTCCCCTTCCCCTCCGCTCTGCGTCAAGTTTGAGATGACCTCTGTTGAGAGGTGAAGAGAAGAAAAAGAAGACAAACTTTGAATTTTTAGCTGAAAAGATGCAAGTTCAGCTACCAGAGATCGTGGTCTCTGTCATGATGAGTATTGATTTAAAAGGTAGCAACAGATTATTTTTTATAACATAGGTTAGTAAAACCTGAAATCTTTGGGGAAAAAATCATTAGTTTTAAAGGTTTGTACATGAAATGGCAAGAAAGTAAAATAGATAGTGTTGTCTTAAAACAGTTTTTTTAAGGTATTGATTAACTAGGCTCAAACTCTACTGCAAATGTTTGGAGAGAAGAAATGAGTGCAGTGACTGCTCCAGAAGGCAGGAATTAGGCCACTCAAACTGTTTTATTTAAGCGTGTGTTGAGTGTGCTTCCCACTGAAGGCGGAAGGATCACAAACCGCTCACCTTTCCTATCCCAATGTGTCCAATTCTGTTATTAGTCTGTTTCAGGAATGTTTTCATTTGTATTTATAGACAATCACTTTTAGGATATGAAACTTTATATTGCCTTTCACTGCAGTGGGAAATTATTGACATTTTAAACACAATTTAAAAAGTCAAGGCTAATGGCAGGAGGGCTACATTTATGGTTTTGTTTCTATTGGGTGTATATTACTAATACAATTATATTAGACCCTTGTACCTTTGAGAAAGGTTGGATAGAGAAACAGAAAATATCAGTCCCTTTAAGGTAGGAGAACACACATTTGTGAAAGAAGGGGTAAGAAGCATTTAAATAAGAAACTGACAATGGAGAGAACAAATTTAGGGCTATTCCCAGCATCAGCAAACTCCTGAAGAAACCCTTTCCTATTCACTGATCTGTAAAGTCTATATTCAAATGATATCAGAGTGTCTTGTACACGAGAGGGGAAAAGATGGGGACTAATATTTATAGAGTGCTCACTACTGCTGTGCTATTATTTTGTAGCCTTATGAGGCAGGAATCATCGTCTGGATTTTATGGAAGAGCAAGTTGAAGTTTTGGAGATAATTATGTAACTTGCCAAGGTCACACAGCTGATATGTGGTTCAGATAAAAGTCGTGCTGCCCACAATACTAGCAGTGGGTGGGTGGGCTGTACCTCTGTGTGTGTGTCTATGAGTGACACATACATGGAGCTCTAGCATCAAAGCAATTAAAAACAAAACAGGAACCAAGTGCAGTGGCTTATGCCTATAATCCTAGCACTCTGGGAGGCCGAAGTGGGAGAATCCCTTGAGCCCAGGAGTTTGAGACCAGCCTGAGCAAGAGGGTAACCCCGTCTCTACTAAAAAGTAGAAAAATTAGCCAGGCATCATGGCACGCACCTGTAGTCCCAGCTGCTCGAGAGGCTGAGGCAAGAGGATCGCTGGACTCCGGAGTTTGAGGTTGCTGTGAGCTACGATGATGCCACTGCACTCTACCCAGGGCAACAGAGAGAGACTCTGTCTCAACAAAACAAAACAAAACAGGTAGATGGATAGATAGATGGAGAAGGAGGGAGGAAAGAATTAAGTTTCCCTACATAAATCAAGTGGATTCATTTACTCGTTTACCCAGTAGGAAGAGAAAAGCTGTTTTAAAGAGTTAAGGCCAACACTATTCTAGTCTGTTCTTTCCTCTGCATTAAATCTTTATGTGGAACAAATCATATGAGCTGGAGAAAATAAATTTTCATATTCGTTATGGTACAGGTGATAATACCAGAGTTTGGGAAAGGTCTTTTTAAAAAAGTTAAGTAAAAAAGTGGCTTCATTGCATTAGGTATTTGCAACAGATATTCGTCTAGGCACATGAAATTGTTAGATTTGCTATTTTTGAGTAGCTGGAGGATTGGGCTGAGGGCTTGGTTGTCCTGCTGCCTTGATTGGGAGCATGTGGGGCCTGCTGAGTACTATTCACAAGTGTAGTCTCCTGGTCTTGTCTCTGTTTTTGATCACCTTCTCACCGTGAAGTGACCTGAGTAATATTATATAGGAAACAGGAGTTTTATTAAAATAGGAGTGATACTCCATCCCCTAGAAAACCATTTTATGCAGTGCCAAGAGAAATAGAAATACTTTCCTTCCCCCTGCTTCCTCTCAGTGCCTGGTATGGGCTTTACAAGGAGGGAAGAAAGCCCGTTATTGAGGACAATATTGGAGGGAAGAGAGGTCAGAGCAGGCAGGGGAAAGGGAGGTTCTTGTAAGAACAATACATTCTCTGTGTTATTTAAAATAGTATGTGATTTTAATTCTCAGTTAAAGCTGAAAGTCAAAGCCTCTTGAAATATGTATGGATCAACAGGACCACTTTTGCACCCAAGCAAGGAGAAAGGTTCTGGCACCGAGCCATATTGAAATCTTGGGCTGAGAGTTTGAAGGTGGAATTGAGGAGGGGGTTGGAGAGGGGGGCAAAGGTCACCACGGCAACAGGATGTGCCATTTGCAGACTAGTAGGTCAGCCTTAAATCTCCAGTTAGCTCAGGTTTATTGCTCCTTTAGGGTTTCTCTCAGTTATCATGACTGGTATCTGCTAACAGTGCAATTTTCTGCCGTATTAGTGTATTTAGATAAAAGAGGATTTCAGAAAAATGATCAAATAAAGGTCTACCTCATTCTCCTGGCAGGTAACTTTTGTCTCTAATGTGCTGAGTTATGGTCTGCAGCCTCATGTACAGTCAAGAGAGCTATCCTCTCCACTGGGTCATACATGTGCTTTCCTTCCTAATACCCATAAGAGGCTTTAGGGGGAAGGAGAAGAATATAAACACAGAAACCACATCCTAACAGCTGCATTTAGTTAGCTCTGTTTTTCCCCCTAGCTTTTGAATCTTACAGCGGCACCTAATTTGTCCCACATGGCCTTCCTCCCAGTGGAGCTGCTGTCCCTTTCTTTGCTGCCCTATTTGATCAACAGCAAGCAGTTATGAAGAATCGACTAGTTTAACTGGTGTAGGTCACTGTCATCGGGCTGCTGGTCTGCAGGTGCCTGGGAATAGGAAGGAAATAACCTTTTATAGATTGAAAGAGACTAGAACAATGTCTGAATTGCCTTAGGTACCAGTGGACCTATCAAACTATCCCACAATTAAGCACTCAATGAAATTATTAAGAGTCCCTCAAATAAGTGAGATGATAAACTACTGAGTGGGCTACTGTGATTTGAACAGGGGAGTGGTTTTGACCAAGTGGGGTGTATGAGAATCACGTAAGGTGCTTAAGCATTTCATGCACATCCCCAACTCCTTGCACTTACGTTCTGCCTCTATTTTAATAAGCCTGGCAGCGATGAATATAGATGGTGCAGATCTGTATTCCAGCACGTCTCCACGGGAAGTGGGTTGCAACTTGCATTATTATATTCACTTTTTAAAAAAAAATTCTAATGATTTTTTTCTTATATGTGTTACTCATGTCTCTATTCCATCTTCCATGCTATTTTTTTAATACAGCGAGGCCAAAGACAGATGTTTATAGGGCAGACGGTACTGAATTAAGTTATTTCCTTCACTGAGACTAGTGTTCTATTTCTCCCTTCCAGCTCCTGTTTATTTCTTATTGCTACGGAGAAGACACGAAATCCCCACAGCCAATGTCCTCCTCTTGTGACTTTTAAAAAATGAAATTGGTCTGGTTTAAAAAAAAAAACCACAAGATTAATACTAGTAACAAGAAACAGCCATGCTCTTGTAGATTTTTAGCTCTCAATTTATCATTCAAGATTTATCGATTATCTGAATTTATTGCATATATGTGGAATAATATTGGCTCATGTCCCCTAAGATTTGAGAAATGTATATACTTCACCTTGAAAAAGGAGTACCTGAATTAGTCCTTACAAATTTACCTTGTCCTGATGATTCTGCTAAAGAACTGATAACTTTCTGTAAAGTAAGGAATAAACCGAGTACAGCTTGCGTTGAAAGGTCATTGTCTCTTGCAAAGTAGATTAACTCAGTTTGTTCTATGAGCAGGAACCATGCTGCTGCGGTGTAAAATTATACACATAAAGCAAATTTCTGCTATCTTTTTGGCTTGCTTGTGTAAAAGAAATTTCATGCCTACCAGTTTTCATTTGCTAACATAAGTCACAACTCCTCACGGTTAGAGTGTCAGGACAGACAAGAGTGGTGTCTGTAGTGTGCTTCCACTTCTGATGTTCTTTGCTCTCAATAAATGCAGTTTACCAAGCAGGGGAAACGTGTATGAAAACACTGATGACAAATTTGGTGATTTAATGTTTTTGATGATGTTAGGGCCATTCGTTAGTAGGCGAGCCACGGTAGTAATTGAAATGAACTTGCATTTTATGGAAGTGAATGACTAAAATGGACCCTTCCCTTTGGTTTGTGTGTACCGTTCAGAATGAGAACGCCGTTCTCCTGAGATATGGCCTATTAATCTCTGTTAAGTATAAATCCTCGTGTATCAGAGACAGTGATTCATCCTGTCACTTAGAAAAGCCTCTAAATTTTATATGAAAGCAAACGATAAAAATTGCTATGATGTTTTCTTGAAAAACGATATAGTTAATTCTGTGTATTCTCTTCTTTCTAAACTAAGAATGGAATGGGGAGGAAATTCCATGAAAAGTAATAGTGACTCTTTGAAACACCTTAAACTACAACCTTCCCTGCAGTAGCTAATGTATCTGGAGTGTCCAGGAAGGAGTTCTGCTTAAACCTGCTTAATCCTTTAAACAATGAAATGGTTATAGTTGCTCTCGTTGCAAATGTTCTAAAATGTCACAGTCATTACAAGACGTGGTCTGACAAAGTATGGTGAGTTTTGTCAATGAACTAGGACCCTCATTAAGAACACCAGTTATTGAACTCGTTGGTAATACTGGAATGTACTCGGGAGCCTTGGAGGTCTATAGGTTTAGCCTGACTTTTTTATGATTTTTCCCAGATGGCTGCTTCTCCTGCCTCCTGCCAATACCTAGGGCTTTTTTATCCCAAAGTCCATGGCCTCTCAGTCATTGGTGCTCTTCTAACTAGTATTTTTTTTTTTTTTTTTCTTTTTGCTCCTTCGTGATCATTTCTGTTCTCCTCTGCCACTTTTAAACCACTGAGAGCCTGCTTCGACTTCCAGAATCCCAAATTGGCTTTTCTTTCCTTTTTCCGTTTATAAACTAGGACCAGTTTGAGCATTTCTACTTGAAACCAGATAAGTATTACCTTGTAATTAAGTCACATTCTTAGTCCTGTCCCCAGCCTGCGAGGTGTTTGGTGGACAGGAGGGCACAGCTGTCCTGTTGTGTCTGCTGCTGTCCTGTAAAACAACGTACATGGGCTTTTTAACTGCTGTTTTCATTTAGCTTGAATGTTCCTTTGTTTTGTTCCTGATGTTCTGGGTTTCCTAAGTGTTGACCAAAAAATTAGGACCAATTTCACTTTCCCTTCTACAGGCAGTTAATAGGCTCTGATTTCTGTCTTTGCCCCACAGTCTCTGTGACTGTTTTCTTTCAGGGAAGGGTTATTTGTTGGGACGATACATCCACATATATTAACAGGCCTCTTTAGAGGTAATGAAGTCCCATGCCCTGCCTACTACCCCTCATCAATATTCAGAATTACAAAGATTTTATACAAAGCTGAGTTTTAGATAGTTAAATGAGGTGTCTGTCCATTTTCCAAATTTAATTCCTGTATTAAATGGGGACTGTGAAAAGAGTTCCTCATATGGAGCATGTTTTTTCTTTGAATCCCATTAATAATGTGCACATTTCCTGTGATCATAAATTCCCATTTCTTCTTTGCCTCCTCTGTGAACTGACATCTCTTTCCCAAGATCAACCAGAGTGTTAAATTCAGGATAATGCTCATTGTTGGTATTCAGTAAATTAAGGAAAGTTTAAATATATGCAGTAAGGCTAGAAAGGGAAAAAATCATTGGTTCTTGGAAAGCTGTGAATCACTGTATCCAAAAACATAGGTGTTTGAGAAAACATCTCATGTGTTTAATGAATATTCTGGCACGCATAGTTTATCATCTCAATGAATTATCATGCAGTCAATTCACAGGACTCCAGGTTACCTCCACAAATTATCTAGTTTTTTTTTCTCTGTTGCTATAGAGATAGTAACCAAAAGTAAAAGGAGAAAACATGAATTAAAGAGATCAGAGCACAATATCTAGCAACTAGTAAGTGCTCAGTTAATACACTTACCCTTACAAAGTGTTTTTAATGTCAGTTGCAAGGAATTCTTTCTATTTTTAAAAGTCTTATGGACTCCTATTTTTTTTTCCCAAAGGTGGTCATTACCTTATCTGCCTAATCAGCTGAGTTTTTCATGTTATTTTGCCATCTTCTTGAGATTAAATTATATATATTTTCTAACCGTGTTTGATTTTGCATACTTGATGCATTTGGGTTGTTTTTTCAGAGTAGCGCTTACTTCTGCAATCCTGACAAGACGGTGCAGCCCAAAACAATGGTGAGCAGAAACTGGTAGTGAATTACTGTGTGCTTCCCTAATGCTATGCTTTGTGGTTTCTATTATGTTCCTTTGAGAGTTCCCCACTTTCAGGCCTGCCAGCAGACATAAGAGCTGAGATAGAGGTGGGACTGCATCATGAATTCTTTGCTTGCCAGTGGGGCCAAAGCATTGTGGATAGTCAAGGATTCCCTTTCTTGGAATATACTACAAAGGGTCCTTGTTTCTAGTGATAATATATTATGAATATATTTCCTATGAAACAATGTATACCTTTTTAGAAGTGACTTTTAGATCCAGCCCTTATCTTCTCTAGGAGTAATGAGTTCTCTAAGGATTGCCACATACTTTATAGGGACTGCTAGCTTTAATTTCTCATATTCACAAGGTTTAAAGGTAATAAGAACTTGATCATTGCTTTTCTCAGCTTTCATTTTTCTAGATAAAGGGATTCTAATCTTTATAGGTCTCCTAGGTTTCTCCTTATCTGGATCAATGTAGTTTCTCTCCTCTAGACTGTCTTCAACTTTTCAGGGTATGGGGTCTAGATTTAAGATGGAATACCAGGTATAAACATATTTCAGATTTGTATATCAAAAGGGAAACATTTTTAGTAATTTAGCTGATTACCTTCAGATTATTGTTGGCCTTTGGACCACCTAAGTGTTTTAGGTTGTGAATCTTCAGTGAATAGTCATGAATGGCCAGCAGTTCCTTTTCTTGGGTTGTGACTGACACCTTGTAGCCCATTGATCATCCTTTAAGCGTAATTTATATTCATTTCCCTTAAATGCATGCCATTTACAGTTGCCCGCATTTCAGCTTCTGTGCCACTTTTCTGTCTATTCATATAGCCCTGTGAAATCTTGCTGCAATTCATCTCTTGTCAACTTGGCATTCATTTCCCTTTTGTCACCTTCAAACCTTGGCTCAAATTCGCTTCCTCTGGGAAGTAGCCTGTGATTAACCCCAAATCACACTGATCACTCATATTCGATATCCAAGTGACATCAGAGGAACTTCAGCATCCAAGTTCTTCTGTCATTCTGGGTTTTGTTGTAATTATCATTTCTTGAATCTGTCTACTTGATATTCCTTTTTACTGAGTTTGGAAGGCATTCAGGAGATTAAGGAGAGTCCTGAAGGGAAGCTGCCACTTTGGACAATAGCAAATACTTTCAGGTTTTTCCAAGTGCTTTCCTTGAGGCGGCTGCCGTTAAGTGGTTGCAAGGTACATCCTAAGAGATGCATTTCTAAAAATGAGAGCAACTCGCTGGAGTCTTTATAACAACATCACTACCATAAGATTTTCCTGGAAACATAGTTTGACAATTATTCTTTGTTCCTCATCAAACTTCTGAAGTTTTGTCACATGCTTTATAGGTGGCTACTTATTGATGTCTTTCTGGACTGCAGTGATGTTTATGATTATTACACATCAAAAATTTTTTATCAGTTTCTAATTGTCTGAAGATCTATTTATTTTACTTTTTAATAGTTAATACCTTCAGAAGGTTCAAAAATCAACATGATAGAAAAAGTTACATGTTGAGAAGCCTTGCTTTTTATCTCTGTCTCCATCACCTTATTCCATACTGGCTCATATAGGGAACCACTTTTATTAGATTTTTGAGTATTCCATTTTTGTGCAAGCATATACAATATGTTTTATAATCGCCACCTTCTTACTCAAAGCATATCATATGCAGGGCATATTATATACTCTGTTCTGTACCTTGCTTTTTAAGTTGGAGATTTTTCCAGATCATTATTCTTTATAACGTCACACTTTTTAATTTGTGGATGTGCTGTAATTAATTTAGGTGTTCCCTAGTGATGGACCCTTGGATTGTTTGCAATATTTTGCTATATAAACAATGCCATAATGAATAACCTTGTACATACATCATTTCAAATATATACCTACTGATCCTTATCCTCTGGTTCCCTTGCCCATTTCCTTATAGACCTCTTAAGCCACAGGAAAACCGAGTGTGCATGTTTTTATCTTCCTTAATATACCCACAAAGACTTCCTAACTAGGAACCCATGCTTTGAACTATAGGATTCCCCCAGTCTAGACTTGTGTTTCATTTGAGTCTCAACCCTGGCCTCTTTGAGCATCTTTAACTGTGTGATTTGAGCTAAAAGAGAATGAATATAATTCAGAAGAAATACTCCACAGTCAGATGTAAAGAGTTAAACTTTGTGTGATTTTCCATACAGTGAAATATTAAAATTTCAGTTAGGTTATTGGTTACTTTAGAGAAAAAGCATGAAAAATGTTATATTGAGATTTGAGAAGTAGAGAATTTAAATGTAACTGGATGAGCAATAAATTAATGTCAGAGTTCATAATTCTGATTCTGGATTCTGACCTTTGTAAGACTATCGATATGTTGATCTGTATGCATCTGTGGGTTCAGAAGTCGCTTTGGGGTACGTGTATAATACATAGCCTCCCAAAGGAAAGATTGTAAACTTTTCAAGTATACAATTCTATTTTATTCTTCAGTCTTTCTTTTCTTTTGTATTGCTCATCACATCTGGTTTTGCATCGAGTCTGTGGTCTAATATGAACCTTGATTTTTCTATATTTAAACACAAGTAGTCTTTTCTTAGAATTTAATTTCTTCTTCTCTTAGACAAATGCAGTTTTTGCTTATCCCCTGTCCTTTTGGAGTATTTACTATCCCACTCAATTTGGCGTCAGAGCCAGTTATTATGGATGTCAAAAATAATGCAGGACTCAGGGCAGGACTCCAGTAAGGAAAATTATTTAACTCCTCTGATTCTTCATCTACACAATATGAATAGTAACACCATGTCTCCTCTTCTTTGTTATTGAGAGAGGAGTAGTGATGAGGGGTGTGATATGTAGTGTCCGACGTGTGGTAGGTGCTCAATAAATAGTCAACATTATCTCCTACATATATTACTTTGTGATTTTCTATTATCTTTAAGTACTCTTAGGGTTATTATACATGGTTGCATAAATTATTCAAATGATATTTAGTGATTATCCCATTCAAAATAGGAAAATGACCATAGAAGTTCTTAGAGATCCGTGTTAGTGTGCTTATATATAATCATTTGGTCTCTCTGGTTTGTGTAATACTTCTCCATTTTTCTGGCAGTTCATTAGGAATTCTGTCGGGGGATGCACTTCTATCAGCACATTATCAGCAGCTGAAGAATTTTCAGTTTTCTGCTCACTCAGTGCTTGTAAAAATTGAATATATATCGTTTCCCCTTTATCATGTTGAAAATCTCTGGTTCATGGTCTGTTGAAATTCATCTTGTTATATTCAAAATGCATCTCCTGGAAGTAGCAACAATGCACAAGGCTTGAGTACACTTAATTCTCAGTGTTTTTGTTTCAATTCCTTTTCTACACTTTTTACTTGGAGATATTCTGTTTTAATCTTCTCTTCCCTTTTCCTCTAGCCAAGTTTTTTGTTTGTGAAAAGTAATATTTTTCCAAGCTATATTCTGTGTGATACAATATGGCCATGTTTCAAGATGTTCTTCAGCTCTTGCATCCAGCTACTAATTCAGCGCTCTGAAAAAAACTAGATGATGTTTGTGGTGATGGGTCAGTGCCAATGGAAGGAAATAATTTTGCGGAAGATGAAACCATTTCCAAGTAATGTTGGCTGAGTGGAAGCTTACATTGGAATTTGTTAGGTTGTCTGATAGAAACCAAATTTGACCAAGATGAGGCTGTATATGTTATCTGTCTTAGCCTACTCATGTATACCTTATGGTATGTACATATATAGGACATAACTTCACTTTGATAGTTAATTTTAGGCTTTACAATGATTAAAACAGTTTTCATTCCCCTTACTGATCTTTTTTGGTAGATCTTTTAAACATATTTTTAATCAAATTTGAAATAATGAGCTTTTTTAAAAATAATTTTTATGTGCTTGGCTGTTTAACTGTCTTAAATCATATAATCACTGCCAGTCCTGAAAGAAGTGAGTGTTGTTATCCCCACGTTATAGGTGAGGAAATAAGATCAGAGAAGTTAAGTAACTTGCTCAAAGCCACACAGTTATTAGATATGAGAGCAAGATATGTTGGGTATTGGACTCATGGGGTCCTGATCCACACAATGCAATTTTTGGTTGATTTTCTGTTTTGTCTAGTGAGGTACCAGTGAGATTTCACTTTAGGAAAGTTGCTTTTTGTTGATTTTCTTAGAATGTAAAGTCTCAGTAGTGACAAAAATAGAATCCTCAGTATTTTCTTTCCTCTTTTCTACTTTGGACAGTGGGGAGAATGGACGAATGTTATCAAAACCGGCTAACTCTGTGTATTTCCTATTGCTGGGAGATAGAGAAATTTCAATTTTACAAGTTAAATAACTTTCATACCTTTGGCGGCCAAAAATAAATTTGAGCTCTTTTTTAAATTATTAAAATGATAATTGATAAATTACTTAAAAAAGAAGAAAAGACATTTGTTGTTACTTTCTATTAAGAAAACTAGCACACCTATGTTAATTACAGCATTATTTACAATAGTCAAGAGTTGGAAACAACCTAAGTGGCCATCCGTGGATGAATGGGTAAAGAAAATGTAGCACTTTATAAATACAAAGGAATATTACTCAACCTTAAAAAAGAAGGAAATCCTGTCCTATGCTACAACTTGGACGAACCTTGGAAGACATTATGCTAAGTGAAATAAACCAGACACAGAAAGAAAAATACTGAAGATTCCACTTGTATGACATATCTAAAGTAGTCAAGCTGTGTGCAGGCACACAGCTAGCAGTAGCAAAACGGGGACAAAATCTTGGTCTGTCTGATTTTGAATCTTGTGCTTTTAACCCTTTGTTGTAGTGCAGACCCTCAGGGGAATGGGTGTTACTCCCGGCATCCTAGGGAGACTACCCAGATGTGAACCTTTCTCTAAATATGTTTCACGATTTCAGAGAAATGACAAAGTTGAGTTCATAGTAAATTAATTTTATCTTTCCCTTTCCCAGGTTCCCCCAAATTAGTTATTGCTTCTTTGTCTGTAAAGAGTATTAAATAATGAATTTAAAAGAGTGCATGGTGATATATAACAACTAAGCTTCATGTTAATGATGTATTTAAGCTTTATATGATAGGGTGAAGTGATTTTAATTATTTGGGTTTGGTGCAGGCTTTATATCAAACATATCCATTTCATAAGGAGCCCCTAGTCGTATAATAAGTCCTGCCTTTATTAAATTGTACAGAGAAATTTCTTGGTAAAGTATGACTGACTTCTCTTCCTCTTAGGAAGGCAGATTAATAATATTTCACTATTAATTAGGTTCCATCTGCTCATCCTGCCTTCCATTCTAAAGGTTATACTTATTACCATATTCACAAACCAACCCAACTGTGTAATCGAAGTTTAAAAAAAAATTTAAACCTAAGGTTCAATCTTGGTTTTTACAGTGTACTTCTCAGGCTACTACAGGGAGGACCAGTGACTCCACTTCTTTCTCTCTTACTTTCTTTGATTCCATTTTGTTTCTTCTTGTAATCCAGCCATATGCCACAAATTACACAAAATTAAACTATCTGATATGAGATACAGTAATAAAAGAAGTGGTACACCCACTTAGCCGGCTGTTTTGGCCAGAAGGCTACTTTGGTATCCAGGTCGTGAAACTGAACAATGGAACAATGGAAAGGCCCAAATGTCATCGGTCTTTGGGCATAGTGATCTGTACCTCCTTCCTTTGTGTTCTCCTGAATTCAAGCGGAGGCCTTCAGTGTATATGGCGTATGCCAGGGGCCCCCGTGTGCCCAGGCCTGTGGGGCCTCAGGGGAAATGCTGTGATGGGGAAGGATGAGAAAATGGTTGGAAGGAAGCAGGCCCTGACTTCGTAGCTAAAAATATGAACAAATGAAGTTCCAGACCACAAATTGAGTAAAATTTGATGATAGGGGATTACTGGAACATTTTATTAACTTGGGTTTTGCTTTAAAAAATTAACTTTTGAAAAAAGTTGAATCTCTGAGCTTATGTGTAAGGGTTTGGCTTGTGGATGGTGGTGATTACAGCAGCTGGCACGGTTATTCAAGCCCCTCACTGCCACACCCTGCAGGGACCTGGCTCATTTTTTCCTCTCTCCTCCTCTCCTCCTGCCCCTCCCGCCCCCTCCCTTTGAAGCCTGCCTTCCTGTCTTCCTTTTCTTCTCCTGAGGCCTCTGTGCCTCTCAGCACCTCCACCCGATAGCCCTTCTTTGTACCTCTCATTATGAGCCTGGGGTAGCTTCGGTGGCGCATCCAATTACATTATGTAAAAGGTGATTACAAATGAGTGTCCGTATACATAATCTTTAACGATCCATCTTAATTTCAGAATTGTTCTTTGATAGAAAGTCTCACAATTTTCAACACTATCATGGATGTTAGCATTTTCAATATAGACGGAGCAGGTTGTATCCACGAAGCAAGTGTACCGGAGCTTACAGATTTGAAACAAGATGCCCCTTTTCTAGTCTAGTTTAATTATTTGATGAGCCAGTATAATGAAAAGGAATGAGAGGACAAGCATGTATCTTGCTTTGTCTTACCTCTTTTACTAATCAAGTAACCATTTTATAAGAAACAAGTATTCTCCAGTAGGCAGAATGTAATTCTAGTTTAGTAGCTCAAAAAAAAAAAAGAGATTATAAATAACAAGGATTTTTAGGTGGAGAAAGGCTGATGGTGGGGTCAGGAGAGGAATTAGATCTGAGGTGTCCAGGGAGATCTAGGGTGAGTTTGTAATTATTTGGTAGTGGTGGTAGTGTCCTTTTATAGCAACATCCTGTCTTTTACTCTGCCTTTTTTCTTTTGAGTTAACATGTCCTTTCTGATTCTGTTTCCTTTTTCACTTTAATCCTTCTAGGCTAGACCCATGGTTCAATGCCGGCTGCACATTTAGAATCACCTTGGGTGAGGGTGATGTTAAGACCCTACCCCAAGAGAGCCTGATTTAATTTGAGTCAGGTGAGGCCAGAGTATTGGTAGTTTTAAAAGCTCCCCAGGTGATTTGAATGTACAGCCAGAGTTGAGCACCTCTGCTCTAGAGGTTTGAAAATCTCTAACAAAACTGGGCATGCCTTAGAAACCATAAGTAGGTTGGACTTTAAGTCAAAAGCAGTACAGCTTCCCATTGTAGTCTTGGCATTATCGACCACATTAGAGTCATCAGTTTGGCTGGAAATCTCCTCTCCTTCCAGAAAGAACAGATTTGTTCTCCTGGTGCACAGCCACAGAATGCCTGGATGCTGAAGTCCGGTCCTGTGCTGGGAAGGCTCTGCCTCCTGGAAGCAGTCTGGCTTTGTTTTGACAGTCCCAGATGGATGATTGACAGCGAGGAGTGCTCGTAATGGCTGAGTATCTGTATCTGATGAGTATCTTCTCCCAATCATGGGCTCACTCAGCTGCTCTCAGAACCGTTTCAGAACAGGTGCTGATGTACGCCCATGGACAGCAAAGAATTACACAAAAACCGCTAACTAGGAGCATGAAGAGAGCTCACATGCTACAGTCCCTTCTGAAGGTTAGTTTCTCACCTCCCTTTTAATATATTTTGCACTGCTGCTTTTGTGAAACATTAAATTTGACAGATTTTGCTTCATCACTGCTTCCTCGTGGCTACTCAGAAAAACTGGTCAAAAGAGGTTTGGTTTTTTTTTGTTTGTTTGTTTTTGCTATGGCTTGTGAGCTGAGTTGCTTCGCAGAAAGAAAGTGGCGGTGGTCTCTCTGGTTTGTCATTTTGGTGGAGACATGAGGAAGTGTGATGGTTTACTCACAATCACAGATTTCACTTTACCTCCCTGTCTGTGTACAGCTCCCTTGCAGGTCCCGCTCACGGATGCTGATTTGTCCATACGGAACAGGCCTTGTCCCTTTGGTAGCTCTTCGGTAGCGTGTTCCTGACTGGTGCTGGTGTTTCCCTACCCTGCATGCGACAAATTTAAAGCTATCTAAAATAAGTCATGTTGTTGGTCTGCCTCTTTCCTCTACATCAAGACCAGTAGAAATAATTTTTTAAACCTGGTTTGAGAGAGGTCAGTTTTTCAGATTAAGAAAATGAGAGTATTTATAGAGTATTTAAAGCATGTCCATATTCACAATCATCATGTGATATTTGGCATAGCTTTACTGGAGAATAAGGGCTGTATTTGCACCCATGAATAGACTCCCTGGCCAAATTGTGTGCCAGATGAGTACTGTAATTTAGTGGAGAGAGACCATTGGTGTAACTGAAGTTTATTCTATAGACTATTTTTCTAATGTGGGAAATTCATTTAAAAATATGCTTTAATACATCTATAAAAGGGACAGTACAAAAAGTAACTGCTTTGAGAGGTAGACTGGAATATAGTTTGGGCTTGTCCATTCTCGTGATGTTTAATGTTTGATTCTTCAGTGACTCATTCATTCAGTAGATCTTTATTAAGCATCTACCATGTGTGAAACTATGTAAGTGGTGTCAGAAATGCCAAAAAAGGCCAAGCAGGTAACACAGAGAAGTGAAGAAGAGAAGAAAATAGGGTCTACAGAGAGAGTAGGGAGAGGAGAGGGCTGTGGTCAGCTGGAGAGGGCAGCTAGCTCCCACCTCAAGGGTTGTGTGCTGTTCTGCTCTATGACTTGGCATGAATATTAATAGGAACGGTGTTGCCAGATGTTACCATATTTTTGTGAGAAGCTAGTAATCTGAATTTTTAGGTCATCTCCACATTGACTTTTAAGTGTTGGCTTAAGTTTAAAAAAAATTCCGTGCCCTCCTAGTAAGACCTGTGTGTTGGCTGAGGACCTCTGTGACCTTTGACCTTTGTAGCTCTGTTCCCTGCTCCCCCTCCTTCTCCACCCCAAACACCTGGAAACTATTCGATCAGGGCAGCTTACTTTCACATATATTCTCAGCACTGAGAATTCCATGTTAAGTAATTAAAAATTATTGGAACAACAGATGGTAGTAAAATATGTACAACGATAGCTTCACTTCACACACACACACTCCCCTCTTGACCCACCCACACAACTGTTAAAATTTTTGCATCAAGAACCAAACTGGTTACAAGCATCTATGATTATTGGTGTGGAAAATGTCCATAAATATGGGCACATAAACTGTCCAAATGACTAAAGGAGTTCTGGTCACATTATTTCTCAAAACAGTTTCTGAAAGCAGTTGTGGTTGCAGTGAGCTTGGTCCAGCTCTGGAAAATGAGAGATTCTTCCCTTACGTGTGCACACCATTTACCTTTAAGATAAAATCATGCCGTGACTAGAGATCTCAGATCACTGACATTTGACACAGAACTATAAATTCTCCTCTCTCTAGATGGAACTCATCTGGAAGCATTTCAAGAATGTCATTATTCCTAAGATTGCTCTTTGGAAAGTAGAGTTTAGAATCTAGGAAGGAACTGCTATCATTACAAGAGAGGAGATGAGTTATGCTTGCTTCTTTTAGCATTTTCATAAAGGTCTTGAAAGCCTTCTTCAGCCATTCACTTTTATCCTCTTATCTGCTCTGGTATTATAGAAGGCATATGACCATTGCTACTCTTACACAGGTGAGGAAACCAAGGTATAGAAGTATGCCTTGTCTATCCAAATCACTGTCTCCTGTTAGAGCCATGGAGAATGAGTGGCTGTATTCTCTTGTCCTACATAAATACTGTGTGGGTCATGCACTTACGTAAGACAAGGGAATATAGCTATGCATTGTCAGGAGGTGGGAACACTGAGGGAATTCTTTTTCTGGAAGGCCTTCTAGGGGATATTTTGGAATTAGGAACTATAAGCAAAAGGAGAAAAATCCAAGTCATTTAAGTTCCCTTACCAAGGGGTAAATCTCTGCTTTACAGGGTGCTTTAAGGGCTTAACAGTCATGCTGATCCATAGAGCAGAACAGCAGACAACCCTTGAGGTGGGAGCTGTACTCTCCAGCTGACCACAGCCCTCTCCTCTCCCTATTCTTGCTACAGGTGATAACTTCTACTCTTCTTATCTGTGTTACCTGCTCGGCCTTCATTGGCATTTGTGAGACCCCTTACATAGATGAATAAATGCTTTTGCTGAAACCCTCTCCTCTTTTGGGATCAATATCAGTAACCAAGGTAGAGAGTAAATAAGGAGTGTTAAAGGATGATCTCTTCTGGACTTTTTTCCCCTTTTTTAGGATGATGATAAAATAACAAAGAAACAGGCAAATGTCCCCTCTCTCCAAGTCCCATTGTGGGAACTACAGAGAAGCAAATAGGTGGATGCTTCACTTACAAACTTACTACCATTGTACCTCTTTGTAGAAGAAACTCCATGCACTTCAACTTCATTTGCACAGTTTTTAAGTACTTACTATGGCAGAGTACTTATTCTCTTTACATTTGTGTGTGCGCACGCGTGTGCATGTTTATGTTTATAGTCAGTTTTTAGTTTTTTGGAAACTACTTAATTCACTTGTATATTAGCAGCTCTCTTGATTGTATATTTTTCCCCGTGTGTGTTTTAGGTCTTTTAGTCACTTTGCTTTTTATGATCTGAATAGAAAGGGATCTGGAAGTTAAACTCAAATGACTGACTCTGTTTCTTTAAGCAGTTTTGAGTTTAGTCTATGAGCAAGTTACATATATTGCTTATGTTTAGCGTTTGTAGGTATCTTAATTCAGTCATTCTGCTTTCCCTTGTCAAGCATAATTCAGTTGGTTTTACATAACTAAATCTACGTCCATCTGCGTACTTGATCTTTGAGTTTACTCTCTTTGCCCCAGATTTGCAACCTGTGGAAATGGCAAGTTTTTAGGCTGGGTTTCACTCTCACACTGCCACAGACCTCGTAGGAGCTCAGCTTAAACTGTCGATAATGGCAGTGCCAGGATATGTTGGAAATCTTTTTTAGAGCAAGTTGAGGACCCTTGGTACCTTTTATAGAAGCCAGAGTGGTGTGCACGCTTTTCGCTTTGCACTGCAGCCAGAGCACCTGTTCAGTGAGAGGAATCAGCTAAATTACTAGACGTAATTGATGTTTGTGCAAAACATAGAACATTTGTTTTTCTCTCCTTGTAGTTAATGCTCAGCTTGATAATTTAAATGAATCTCTTTCCTCTCTCTTCCCATCCCTCTCTACATTCTATTAGACACATTTTTTTTTCTGTTTAGCCTTTGTCTTTGGGCACTAGCAATTGCTAAATGTTTCTTACAGAGGATAATATATTTAGGAAACAATTTCCATTCAAGATTGTTATGCTGCCTGGCCCCTTTCTACAACCCAGGCGATGAAATGCAGATATGATACAGTTATCTTTCCCAAGTTGAGGCATTTTAAAGTGTATGCACGTAATATATAGTTTTTAATAATCTCTCTGCTATGGAGCATAAACTGGTCTATGAACAGGACGACCTGATGAAACTCACTTCCCTGTAAACATGGCTCGAGCGGAATCAGCCAATTTCAAGGCAGATTAGTGTCACTGCAGAGAGACCAGGATAAATAGGCGATGAACATCACTTGAAGAAAAGAAAAATCATGAGAAGATCTTCTTTCAGGACATGAGGATACAATTGGAGTGACTAGAATGGGCCTTCTAGTTATGTACTCTAAGTATAGAACAATACACCAAAGGGCATGGTGGCTGCCTCTGTTGTTTGTCTTTTACCAAAAATAAAATCTGGTCATTTTAAAGACTAATTCAGACCATATAAGCAGCAAGTAGAATTCGAACACTGTTTCCAGACAATGGTTTGGTTTGTCTGACTAATTTCTTGCCAATGCATATTTTGAAATGAATTATTGTATGAGTCAAGGGAGAGAATCATTGTGAGTTTTTAGCTTCATCCTTGCACATTTTAAATTATGTAGCCCTGCCAATTTGTCTGTCTTTGGTTCCTTTCTCTTGTGCATGTTGGTTTGCAGCCTGGTGCTTGGCACCTTGCTTTAGTGCACTGTGGGTCCACTTGTCTTCTGAGCTTCTGCTGCTGCCTGGGTTGATTTCCTAATGATGAGGGAGTAATGACCCAAAAGGAGAGGAACGGTCATCATATCTTAAAATCATAGGTGGCAAAGACAAGGGAAAATTAATGACATTATCTTAGAGCAGGATCACTGGTGTATATACAATTTCAAGTGTAAATGCTTGATTTTCATAACTTTAAAAACCATATGTATTTTCTACCATTTTTCATCCCCCTTTTTTCCCAGCATACAAGTAGGTCAAGAAGTCTTTTGAGAGTCCTGAAATAACTTTCAGGTTTCTTTGGAGGCCAAGAGGCTCTACTTTTACTACTTCCCTAATTTTCCATCAAAAGGAGGAGGAGATAAGGACAGGAAGGGATGGGGGAGGGGAAGTAAAGATTTGGTTAAGCATGTTATCAAGCATCTTTATGTTTCACAAATGTTAATCATTTAAGCGGGTTTTGGATGCTATTATGATCTTACATAGACAATTAACCCATGTCGCCTTATTTTCCCCTGCTTTCTACATTTTGCTGAGATATAGGTGAAAATAAATACAGTCTCTGAGAGATTTGGTGCATCCAATTAGTTTACATTGACTCAGGTTTGGAAAAGTGCCATGAGAAATAATTTAATTGATCTTTCTGTGTCCGTGGGTCATGATTACCCTCTAGTCATATCTGAAAGGCAGTTGTTATCTCTTACCATTATTTTTCCAGAAATAGAGACTCTGCAATATTCTTTGGTAAGGCACTGGTATGCTTAAAAGCTAAAAAGTTCTGAAGACAAAATTATCTCTAATTTTTAAGCTAAATTCTTTCCTTAAAATAACCCATTTTTGAAGCAGTGTTCATCGTTTCCTTCTGAACAGATACACTTCACTTCATAGAGAAGCTGTGTTCCTTTAAGATTGGTGCATTTCTATAAAACAAGGCCATTGGAGCTATTTTCCCATAAAATTGCAAACCACACTTAAACCACTCGTCGCATTTTAAATGTGTGCATTAATGGATAATAATTATTTTGGGTAGAGGAGTAATAAAAACAGTCATCAAGTGAAAACACTCTAGGGATGCCTGGAATACAGTAGCACAAGGTACATTCTCTTGGGGCCAGATGCATGGAAGAGCAGTATGTCCTACATTTTTACCCTCTATTCATGGTTCTGTGTCCTCCTTCAATCTCTTGCTTTTAGCTGTTCTTTCTAAAGGTGGATTTATGAGGTTGGCTATTTCAGTTGTTTACTCAATAGCCCTAATGAGGGCTGAAGATTTGTTTGTTTACCATCTTTCTTTTTGTCCAGTTTTTTTTTTTATAGGAAAAAGCAGCTTACTTTTCCTGTTTTCTAAATATGAGATGCCTTTAAAAACCATTACTGCAAGGAGTTATTTCCATAATTGCAGATCTTTAGTGAGTTTTACTTAGGCAGGCTCTGTTCGTAATTGAGCATGATTGAATAAAACAAAAATACCTGAATTTGAGCAATCCTATGAGTTAACCAAAGAATTCAGAAACAAAGGAAAACATGGTAAACACAATATTTTTCAGGCCAGTGGCATGAGAAGTCACATTAAAAAAATTGCACTCACTCTAGCATTAGTTTGATGGGGATTTTGATGTCAGTCTGATTTTTCTCTTTGAATGATCTGCTTTGCATAGTAGTCTTCATTTCAGCAGTTTTACTCACTGTGCTATCCAAAGCATGAAACATACCAGTGAACTAAACTGTCCCCAAAATGTAATTTTATTTTATACCATATGATATCTTCCACTGATTTATCACCATCCAGATGTTCTTATGTAACTTAACTTCTAACCACAGTTCTGAAACATTTAGGGGTAATTTCTGCTATGGCACTGTCTCAACTTCTTTCATGGAAAGAGCATTATCTTTTCCTTATTTGGAATTGACTTGATTTTAAGAGATTCACTAATTCAATAAAAATCTCTTCTCCTTCCTCCCCTTTTTTGTAGTGACTTTCACCTGTCAGATTCTGGGTGTAGTATCTGGCCTGATTGATTCATCCTAGGTGTACTATGAAAGTATTCCCTTATTTGTACTTTTTAGGTTAGAAATCAATGCAATTCACAGGTTTATTATTTTTATATGGCCTAATATTATTTAGAATTTATCAGTACTGTGACATAGCTATCATTCTCTCTTTTGGAAGAATTTCTCTCTCCGGATTCCCGAACTGCTTTCCTACTTGCCTTGAAGTGGCTGATGCTGCTAATAGAAATGGCAAAAAATTGAGAGTATGAGGAAAAAATTCTTTTTGCCCTTGGTTTGGTGCAATAGGAATAAGCCAGCTGTTGGAGTGTCCGTGAAAGGGTCCTTGGCTTTCGTATTTTACCGAAGTTAACTTACAATTTCCATTCAGTAGCTCTTATTATAAATGAGAAGCAGAAAATTGTACCCACTGCTATTTTCCATGGATATTGCATAAAACTGCATTCTTCAAATCCTGTTTTGCTTTTATCCCCATCCTTTGGGGGATGGAAGGGATTCATTCCCAGGGTAGATTTTTACAGCATTGGTAGCCCATGGGGACTGCTCACATGTAATCATGATACTCACTGCTACAGTAGTATCAGCGATTGATTTTTCCTTCTGACCAGGGACTATTCTCCATCGAATGTTCCTTTCTTTCCCACATTAGAACAACCAGGAGACTCGTAACTATTATGACCGCTCTGACTACCTTCTCCACCCATCACCACCACTTCTGCTCTTGTCTCAGAATTACTGAGCGCCCACATGGGTTAGACTCCTTCCATTCTTGATGTGGAGCCTTAGGGTATTCTAGTGGTTCATTCATTCCACACTCACTCACTGAGTACATACTATATACTAGGAAATTCACACAAATCTAACCAGCCAGAGCACTATGAAAATTGATACCAGGTTGCTCATCAGCAATAAGTATTAGTGAATGGTGTCACTTGGGAAGGAAAACAAATGAGAAACATTAATTGTGCACATTAAATTTCTTAATGGTTGAGTTTTACACAAGAGAAGAGAGACTGGCAATATTCAGAAGGTGATGAAAGGCCCAAGTAATATTTGAGATAGAAATGTCTAGTTGTTGCATTTAAGAGTTACTAATGCTTAAGTAATAAATTTAGGGAATATATAAATCTCATAGAAAATGCTGCAGTCAGATACCTAGACTGTGCCTTGGTTGTGCTCCTTTTTCTCAAAGGACTGGATTTTGGACTGCTAATTTTGCTATGAGGACATCAAAATGGGCTTCATCTTCAGTGAGCCTGACTTCTTGGTGTTCAGAGGCCACTGGTTTAGGCAAATATTGTCACTCCTGGATGCCAGTCACCATGAAGGTTTGAGGTTGCTTCAGAGAATAACTCAAGAAAATGAATGTTCTTGGCTTATTGCCCAATTCACTGGTCTCTTAAGGACAAAGTTCTGTCTTGTAGATTTCCTAAGAGGGTTCTGATTGGTTCTGTGGGGAAATCTTGTTATTCCCAGAGCAGCCTGGACCTCCTTAGTATTCCCCTGGAGCTAATTGGAACCTTTGGGAGTTTTTGCATGTGGTTTCTCCCTAGAGAGGGGTAAACCCCGATGGACTTTGAGGCTGCATAGATCCACAGTGGACTCTTCTGGAACCATTAACTAGAAGTAGGGCCCTCGTCTTTGCTCTGAGATGTAGATTAAGTGTGCAAGTCAGTGGTCACCAACTAACCTCCCTGGATTTGACCTGCATCTGTCATGTCTGGTTTACTGTGAGTGTCTGCCAGGGTTGGTGGCCAAGAGAATGAAAATACTCAATTTCTCTGTGCCTCATTGAATAATCAAATAAAAGACATATTCCATCTAATTGGATAAGAGCTTTCTTCTCCCAAATAAAGTATTTGTTAGAAGTAAGGAGTTTTCATGTCTGTCTTCTGAGGTACAAACTTATTTTCCAAAGCAGTACTGATGTCCCATATACAGACCCCTTTTTCTCCCTTCTCTCCACTCCGCCTTTGCTCCCTAGCCGTCCTGTGAGCTGTGCAGGTGCTCCTGAGGGATGGGCCCCATGCTGGCCTTCAGGAGTAGGTGCTCCTCAGGATGGGCCCAGCCCTCTCTGTTTTTACCAAGCAAGAAGCATTTCCATCGGAGCTGTCATTCACTGGCAAGATGTCTGAAGAAGCAAGTTCACCTTAAAGAGTATGGAAATTATATCTGTCATTCCTGTTGCCTTGCCAATGCCTAGTACATAGTAGTACACAAATTAATATTTTTATATCCAAACTATCAGTGTTCCATTAAACCTCATATTTTCATATTTTCCTTTTTTAGTTACTTTAATTTGAGCCAGAATATTTTGCTGAATAAATTATTCCCACTTCATTTGAGTTGTTTTAAATTTAGCCAAATTCATTTGGACATTCTGTTAGCATGCTGTATTTTTTAGGGAGAGAGTGTCACTCTTAGGACATAGACTACTAAATGATTTTAAACGACCTTTCCTCTCACTTTTTCTCAGAAAATAGTTATGAGATCTTTCGATCATTGTGTACCCAAATTTTATAGGATTAAAATTCTTTATCCTAGTTCTTTATTCCTAGTTCATATATAAATGTTATACATTTATAGGAGGGAATTAAAGTTTTTGATTGAGGAAATTTGGGACTCCTGTTGTTAGAACCTTTCAAGCAATAAAGGAATCTTACTAACTAGATTATAGTTATTTACAGCTGTTTCCCTGAAAAGTTAATCTTCTATCCATCCACTGTTTGAGATGGAATGTGGAATTATTGACATTAATCTGGTGAGAGAGTAGAAGAGGAGAGGGACGGAAAGAGGGAAAAAGAGAATGAGCTCATTTATTTTTACTTTTTTTTTAATAGAAGATCTTTGTACATTCCTTAGAAATTGTTTAGTTTTATTCTAAATCATTTACTTTTTTGGGCTGGATGAAAATAAAAATAACATTTAAAAATTAGCTCGGAGAAATATCATCTGGACAATAATAGAGGAATCACTTTTATGTTCCAAAATATTCTACTCTGGGGCCTAGAGCAGTATTCAGTGGAAAATCGTTTCTGATTGTCTAGGCAGAGTGCTACCGAAATATTTTTTGCTTAGCTTCCCGATCTGACAAAAGATGGGTAACTTATAGGTCTTTAAAATCTTCAGAAGGCCTATATTCTGTTCTCCAAACATTTCTTGAATCACTTATTATTTGTAGTATTCTGTTTTATATTTGCTAGAGTGAACAAAACATAATCTCAGTCCTAAATGCACTTAATTTCCTATGTAGATATGTTAAAGGGTTCATGAATACAAGTAGTTAAAAAATACCTGTTCACTCTACCAATATTTATTGAGGACCTGCTATATGGTACTTGGAGGGTGCTTTGTCATATCAAAAACATTTAACACTACACTAACAAAAAGTGAAAATGGACTTGTACTATAGTATCATTCTATTAGAGATATTGTCAATTTTTCTTTGTAAAAGTCTTTGGTCTTATCTTTCTTTACACTCATCATTCACTTGTGTATGATTAATTTCCCGTATGCTTAGAATGAGACTTTTTAGTCACCGGGATTTGTTGTCCAGGTACACACAGAAAGCAGTTCTTTTACTTTCTTTGCATAGAGATAGGATTTGAGAGCTTTCTGTCTCTGTTTCTGATATTCTCTTTTACTTGTTTGCGTTGACCTTAATTGATGTTGGTGATCTGAGGAGAACTCACAACATGTAGCTAAAATCTTCTGAATATTGAGCAGAGATGTTTTTGCTGCTAAAATGATATGGGAGTTCTGGTTCTCATGAGGCCCCAGGACAGTGAGTTTGTCTCTTAAGATATAAAAAGATCTGTTTTCCTTGCGCTGGGGACCTAGACTCGACTCCCTGTTCCCATTTACACACCAAGGCAGGCAGCTGTACAAGTGGAACTTGAGTCTAAATCACAGGGTGTTATAACATATGAAACTTGAATGTGGCAACTGTTATTGTCTGCAGTAGTGAACTGTCTGGGGAAATTCAATCCCAGCCTTGGGGCTGGCAGCGAAGGCTCCAGCAACACTTGGTCACCAGTGTAGATGGCTTTGGAACTGATTTTAAGCACTTTTCATTGGAACTGAAGTATAATTCTAGCCTGCAGCTTAATCAGATATTCGAGGTGCTCTAGACTGGTGGAATTTTTTACTGTTTTTGGCTGTTAACAGCCCTCAAGGCACAGTGTGTCTCTGTTGCTCTTTGTTATTTCTTCATAGGTCTCAGGGGTAAAGGACCATGATAATGAATAATCTCTCATGATCATATCACAGGGGGAATGAAACTTTAGCAAGTGGGGGAAAGAGGTAGACTAAATTATTTCTGAAGTTTCTTTCAGTACTGTGTCTATGAAACAGTTTAACCTATATTAGTTTGTTCCAAGGTGAAAAATGTGATGTTTCTGGAAGTTATTAATGCAGTTTTGGCAGATGAGCATGCTGGGGAGGAGGGAACTAGATCTGAATTAAACAGCCTAGCTGGCAATGTTGTTCACAGCCTGAATTGCTCAACTTTAATGAGGTCTTGCTACATCTTAAAAATATATTTTGTACACACATCTTAAAAATTTCTTGTTCTAAGTCATTTTCCAGTTTCATCCAAAGCACAATTTTATAGTAAAAATTATTCTCAGCGTATGGGCTCAATGCTGAGATCAGGAAATTCCCTAAGCTCATTTTTTTGTAACATGGTGATTTTAAGATCAGTGACTTCTACAATTTGGAGAGCAACAAATTGACCAAAACAGCCAAACTTTTGTGTGGACACAGCTAATGGAATGTACAATACAATGCGTGTGCATGCTTGTTTTTTTGTAGTTGGTTGTTTTCTTTCGTTTCCTTTCCTGTGAAAGGAGGTGGATATTGTCTCCCTTTTTGCTTTGCCATTGCTCAGCCTAATTTATCGTCATTTCAGATGATCATGAAGAGAAGATCTCTGGCAGGGGAAATAAATAGCTGGAGAAAATGAATTGATTAAAATATAGACCCTGTTCTCATGCAAATGCCCTTAATTTTAAATTTGGATATAGAGTTCTTTATATTACCAGGACTGTCTCTAAATGGAACATTCTTCACAGTGTTCATGAGGTCTTGTCAGATATTTAACTTTTAATATTAAGTATCTTCAATTGCAATGGCAGTTGGTCACTGAAAAGAACTCTTTAAATTGTAATTTGTGTGCAGCTATATAGATTTGTCAAGTACCTTTAGAAGTGTGATTATATAGTCCACTAATAGACCTTTCCAAGGAGCTGAATTATTGTTAAAATCCTCACCAAAAGCATATAAAATCAGCCTTGAAAGTCCAGGAAATGCTATGGACGACTGTAAACTGTTAAGAGATTTATGAATAAAGAGTGTTATTATAAATATTCTGAGTTGTAGTTGATTAAACATTCTACTTCTTTCTTATATAGTTAAAATATTGCCAGTAATTGCAGAGAGGTTGATTGACTAAAAAGTAAAATCTCTGAAGGGCACAAAGATCAGAAGTGCAGCTCATGCTGTTAAGGTGGGCATGTGGAAAGTTCTGCTGGAAGAGAATCTGGGGTGCAGCCTCTTTGGTGGATGAAAGAAGTTTAAATGATTAATTTACCCGGGTTTTCTTTTTTTTTTTTGAACTGAAATTAACAAGCCACATTGCTGATTTCTGTTATTAAGAGAGAGAGGAAAAGAAAAAGACTACGGCACTATTAACTGTGGCTTTTTAATTTTTTTATACTCTACATTGAATGATTTTATTCAAGGATGGTCTCTTTTTATTTTAAAGACTAGGTCACACCACTGTAGGTTTCTTGGAGCCTCTTGTCTGTTGTGCAGGTCTAAAGAGAAACACTGCGGCCTAAAGAAAAGGCTTGAGCAGCAGACCTGAGCTGGAATGTTGCTTCAGCCACTAGCTGTTCAGTCTTGGACAATAGTAATGATTATAGTAATAGCCACTATTTTTTCTTATTCTGTGCTAGCTCTTTGTATATATTTTACTTAATTCTCTTAGCTCTGGAAAGTTGTACCTTGCTCAATGTCATTTAGTTGGTTAATAGAGAAACCAGAATTCTAATCCAACTGTGTTTGTGTCCAAAATCCATGCTTTTTCTTCTGCACTATATTAATGATTACTTAAGCTTTTTGTGCTAGGACACAATGTCCAATATATGAAATGGAGACAATGTTAGTACCTAACTTCCAGAGTTGCTAGGAACAATCGAGAAGGTATGTAGAGCTAGTGGCACCCAGTAGGCACACAGGAAGTGGCCGATCTGATCAGGACCACAGTATGATTTGTGGGGACCTCATGCACTTTTGTCTTCATGGGCCCTTTCCTCCATTAAAGAAAAATTTAAATTCTATCTTATGACCGTGTTGATGTAAAGACAGATACTCTTTTAAAAGATTATTTTAAAAGAAATTAACACATTGTGGGGGCCCTAGGCCCTGGACCTACTGTGTTCAATGTATAAGCCAGCCCATTTCGTACAGAACAAAATTCTGTCACCGTTGGTATTAGCTGGACAGAGGTTCTTAACAGCGGGTGCCTACAAGGATGGCTCTCACCTGATTAGTCTGACTTATGCCATTTATCATTTATTTTTTCTGGTATTCTTTGACATATATTAAACTTTTAGACCACTCATTTAAACTGAAAGTTGTTTATAGAAAGGTCTAGAATAATTTCTCACTTTTATTTTCCCTCTACTGATTAAAACTGGCAGCTGGTTTTGGTCCCATGTGGCCCCTTCTTGGGCCTCTCTGGGTTGGAGGCTGGTTTCCAGGGCAGCCTGTCTTTGCCCTGTACCCCTTAAATCCACAACCAAAAACTGATTATAATCAACATTTCTCAACTTTCAGAATGAAACTTGTGATTACCTCAGACTTCATGGATTCTGGCCTGGTATACGTGCATAACCAGTTTGATTGACTCATAACCAGTTTAATTACTTGGTGTTTTGCCTGATGTAGATTGCAGACTTCTCTAGGAGAGGCATTCTTTTGCACCTTCTCAACACCTAAGCATTTAATAAATTCTTGTTGATTGAATGAAGGAATAACTGGCTGGCAAAGAACCAGTCAGTTACGTCAAAGGTGCCAATTTGATTGTGTTTAGATTCAATCCATTACAAACTCAGCTATTTGGAGAGAGAGTAGGGGCTTCACCAAAAAGTTTAGAATTTGAGAAAAACCTTTTATAATCTTATCAGGATCCAGGCTATGTTCTTTGATCAGTTAAGGAAAAAAATACCAACTGTCAGGCATAACCCAAGATTCTGAGAAGTCTTCCACAGCGACGTCTGAACCCCAGCACTCCAAAAAAGGATTTATCCCTCCCGTGGATGGCAGACAATATGCTTGCTGATGCAGCCGGTGATATAATTAAACTTTTGACCACATGCATGACTTTAAGCAAAAAAGTGGCTAAAGCTCTGTGTCTAACGTGATTGAAGGGTGGAAGCCAATGCTGAGGCTTCCCCAACTAATCTCTCCTTTCACAGTTCTCCAGAAGCAGGCCTTCTGGGGGTCCAGAGTTTACAATAAGACCCTTTTATACTTAAAATGTCAGCAAAACACTAAGACTAGCTCTTCCCAAAACACGAAGGGGTAAGCCTGTCCATTCTTTCCTCTTGACATTTGGTCTAATTCTGTCTCAGATAAGTGGGTCCTGGATGTAATCCATCTGGAGTGGGGTAGCCTTAAACCCCCCACCCCTCATCCCAGCCTGCCTTTAGGATCTAACCCTTACTGCTAAAGCTTCACTGGGTTTTCTGGATCTGAAAGGGCACATAGCTCTTCTTTCTTTTCTTTTCTTTTTTTTTTTTGGCCTGCAGTAATATCTGATATTTAGATTTTGTAGAAACTATGAAATGTTCACAGACACAACAGCCCAACCGAGAAACTGACTTCATCTGGGAATGGCAGATTTCCCGTTTTCCCAGGCTACTTTCTCAAGCAAGGTTTGGGTTTTATGTTCACAATCGACTTGTTTCAGAGTGACCAGGTGGCCTGGGTACCTCTCAAAACCCCCTCAGGGCCGGAGGAAATTTGAATTGGCATTTATGTTAGTCATTTTGCAGGTGAGAGGTATTCTGATTTACATTTCACAATCTAATCTGCTGCCAGCCGAGGGTGAAAAACTGGTGCAGTTGGCCACTAGATCTTTTGCTGAGAGTGAAATACAGATACTTAGTATCCAGGCAAAATTCTCTGACTGAAGCTAAGATAGGAGGGCAGGTTGAAACAGATTTCTGTGTTTTGGATTGGAGATAACCTTGGAATGTTAACCTTCGTGGGGTGGGGGGAATTTATGTGTGCAACAATTTTAACTGTCAGAATGTGGATTAGAGAAAGGATTTCATCACACCTTAGTATTGTACAACTTCAGCAGTTGTTCTCCTGAGATTCTAAAGGAAGGAGGCTTAGAATTTTTGGAGTTAAATAACAGTAAGGCAAGCTTCTCTGGATGGGTTCCCCCATCCTCACAAACTAAAGAACTTGGGTATTAGCAGCTGTATAAGAACCTCTCTACACAACCATTGTGTTTTCCTCTCACGTGAGACTGCTCCGACGTGCTGGGTAAACTGTGTTAATTGATAAAGTCATATAGACAGTCTTTATTTTCGTGGGTAAATTTATGATCAGGAAAATAATCTGAATTAGTCTCGTCTAAGACAATTGAAAGAAATGTCAGCGTAGTTCCTGATGATGGATTTTTTAATGTAATTCTTTTGTATTTGGCATGATTCAAAATTGATTTTATGAATAGGGCTGCAGATTAACCTTTCTGTAACAGGCTGGAAAAATGATCACTTGAAAACATGGTGCCCCCTAATAGCATTCTTTGTAGCAATCAGAGATAATCTGCTTGTGCTCAGTCATGTTATTAGCTCATTTCCTTAAGCCGTTTCCTAAACTTGTTATCTGATTGCCACGATGGTCCCAGTTATTGGATTGGGGGATAGTTCCTTTACTGGATGTAACTTTTCTCACTTAAAAAAAGAATATGATAATGATAATGGAAATGGACATTTCTGCGAGAACACTGTAGTGAGAGCCGAAAACTAGAAAACAGCCATTCACAACAACTCATTCTGTACCATGCCACTGCATTTGGAGAACTAGGCGGACGTTTAGCATAGACAGATTCTGGGCTGTTACCATTAATGGCATCCTTGGGTGAGCATTTAACATGACCATTTAAGTTACTGTTTGCCTGGCATTTCCTCCTTTAGGAAATGAGGCAGTTTGCAGAAAAGAAATTAAATAAATCCTGTCTTTCCTTTTTATTGCCTTTGAGATTTCCATGAAAACTTTTATTTCTGGGGACCTCTAAGTATATTTGCTATTGGCAAATGCTCATGTTCTCTTAACTGAATGATTTTTGGAAGCTAGTAAAAATAGGTCATGCTAAATAGGTAAAATCCTAGATGCTGTGTCTGTTTTCTTTTTATCCTCTTCCTTCCTAATATCTTGATTTTTTGCTAAAACTTTTGGCCCAGTTTTGGCCCAGTTTTCCTAGTGGGATGTAAACTCCTTGAGAGTAGGGACCATGTGCTGTATTACTTGTTTTCATTGTGCCTGGTAGGTCTCCAACAGATTATTTTATAGTTGTCAGGGTCTCAGAGATCATGACTAACCTGCCTGAAAAAAAAATCCAGGTAAAATCTTTTCACATTTTTACCAATTTGTGAAAATATTAATAGAAACATTAAAAACTGCATAAAAAGTATCTTTAACATCTTCTGTGAGCTAATTGGTTAAAAAAAAACAGTTTCCATGTGTTCAAAGGATTCCTAGAAAAAGGTTTTTCCCTTCAAAGAATATAATGTCCTCCTTTGGGATAGATAATATGTATCCTGATGACCACAACACAAGCCAGACATTCTGGGAAGGTATCTACTTAGCCTTCTGGATTTAAAGAGCAGCTGAATGTTCTTATAAGTTTTACTAGGGTTAATCTGCTTATAAAATACGGTATTTTTCCCGATTATTTAAAAATCACTTCCTATCTGTTGAGGGAAGAATTTCTTAACGACTAAGGGCTGTTTTTCACCTCTTGGATCTCTTTGATTAACGCTTGTTATATTTATACCCTCAGAAGAGGACCAAAGAAAAGTTCCGTTTTTATTCTTTGTTACGTTTGAAGAATTAATGTGAAAGAACGAACGTCGTGTGTTGTCAGGAAACGATTTTTTCTGTGAGCATTAGCAAAGCAGAGCAAGTGCCCTCTGCTGTGGCTTTTTACCACATTAGACAGGGGTGTCCTTCAACGTCTGCGGTGATGATGGGCATAAATCAAATTGAGAACAGTGGTATGTAGTGAATTTAGTGCAACTGCATTTTTTAATATGTAAGTAGGCTTAGGTTTTTATCTCCCTTATCTTAAGCCCCGTCAAGATCAAACTCAAGCAAGCATTCACATCCACAATTGAATCTCACCAGCCTTTTTCTTTAAGTTAACATTAGTTCAAACTCTCCCCACTGCTTCTGTCAATAGATCTTTTAAAGGCAGGCATTAGAGTTAAGTTTGCCTTAGCCTTTTTCCCCCCTTCCATAGCTTCAAGCCCAAGGGCTTCTTTTAATAGGCATTAGTTAAGGCCCAGAATTGAGTAGACATTTGTGAAGGAGACTTGAAGTTTGGAACAGAATTGGCCTTTATAGTTTTTCCATGGGGGGAAAAATCTTCTTATGAGAATAAAGGCTGCCTACTAATCTGCTACCATCTGGAGAATGGAGAAGCCAGAGGTTGTTGGCACCAGGTCACATCCCTTATGTAAACTGTCAAATTCTTTTCATATTAATGGCATATTGAGTTTAATCTAAAGGGGTTTGGTATCAGTCAGAGTTTATTTATTGATTTTTTTTTTTTTTTTGCAAGGGAGGGCTCTTAGTATTGTTACAATATGAGAGAAAGACACTGTGTATCCAAAAAAATCAGTTCTTTGATTCAGAAAAGTCTTTTCCTTATACTCTCACATGTTGCTTATCATTTAGTGATGTCTGAAGCCATGAGTAAAAATCCTCAGAGTTCTTCCAAACAACTCTTTTCCATCTGACTTTATTGAAAAAAGTTTGAATACGTCTTAAATTCAATAAGAAAGCCAGTTGATAGTTAACCATACTTATCCCTGTACTTGAAATAAAGTAGTAGTGAGCCTAAGATTCTGTTTTTCTTACAGATTATTTTACACATATGTGCATGTGAGTATAAATATAGATGTGCATTTTGGTGCTTTAGGGTATAATAGAACAGTTAAAATCACCCCAAGTCTTATGAGGCTCCCGCTATCCGAGTGGTAAAGAATAAAAATCCCTTACTTTTTGATTATGAAACCTTTAGCCTCTTGTGGACACAGGGCCAAACAGATTGCGGATGTCTTGACAGCTCTATTCAAAGCAGAAGCTTATTCCCTAAACTGGTGCAGATTGATTTTGTTCACTTTAAAACTGTTCTGCTCTCCCCATCTTATAAATAAAAATAGACCCACACACTCATTCTCAGACCTTTTGATAGGTAAAGGTTGAACTCTCTAAACCGCAGCATGGAAACCCAAATAATCATGTTATTCCCAGGGATAGATGTCTATAGCACAAGCTAAAAGAAGTGGTGAATAAAAGCCACTGTTGTATTATATACTATACACGTAGCATATTTTGGCAAAAACAGGCTTAACGTTCAGTAAATGTTTCTTGAACAAACAAATAAAAGAATGACTACAAACCCTCATTTTACCTGGACAGTCTTTTGCTCGCATAAGGAACATGAACCAAAACCTAAAAATTTCAGCAAACAGGATTAAATAAAGAAGCACTGCGATTCCCAGCTTTTGGAAATTTTTTAAAAATTCTGAAATGAGAGCATTTGTCCTTGGGGCCCATATTCCACTGGCACCTCTTCTTACCCCCCTGGTTTCATATGTAAACCAGAAAATGAAAACCAGACCCAATGACCCAAAGGAGATGAAGCATGTTTGTTTTGCCCATTATATTTCTCTGCTCATGCCTAGATGCCTTGCCTTCTCTGTCCCTTGTGTTTGAAGTTGAGAGCTGGGAACAGACATGAGATTGAGGTCCCAGGCAGAAGCCAAGTTCAGCCTGAATTGGTGAACTCACTGAGACTAAGGGCAGATAACGTGAGCTAAAGATACTCACATACGACATTTGTGCCAGCAGGGGCGAGAGACCCACAGCACCTTTACAAACAGGTTTCTTTTTGGTTGTCTTACCGGATGGCGCCTAGCTGAACATCTTGGCAGTTTTCCTTAAGTAAGCGTCTCCAATTGATGATGATGGGAATGAGCTTACACACAAGCCTGTGTTATATAGGATTTTCTGCCAAAGACACTGAATGCTCAGATTCTGAGGGGAATTGTCATAGGGGACAGTGGGCTGATATTACAAAACATAAGCATGCTTTTGCAGGAGCCCGACAACAAAAGAAATGAAAACGAATTAGGTGAAAGGAAGGGGAATGAAAACTTGGGAAGGATCATGAAAATGTCTGTGTGTAGACATATAAACAAAGAAACAATGGGAACACAAAACTGATTTTAGTCTTATATTTTTGTTGGCAGTAAATTCTGCCCTTTTGTTTGAATGCATTTTAATCCCATGCTGCAGCGTCATGTGCTAAGGATTTAAATAATTACGATTAAAAATGTCATAATAAACTTTAACTTTTAAAGTTTGTAGCCCAGATTTTCTCCAGTGGGCAAGCACTGTATATGCGAGTGACTTAAGAATCTTCTTGTAGCAGGTCCCCTTTGGTGGCCCCCTCTTCCCCAACTTTCTAAACTCACTTTGCAAAGCACCAATCAGGTTCGTATTCATTCTTTTCAGCCTGCTTGGAATTTATCTGACTGCAGAGAACCGTGACTGGACAAAGACTGTGGTTTGGGTCGGTGACTGCTATGACGGCACCCTTTGCTCCCACTGTGTGCTTTACAAGGGACCCTCGCCAGAGCTCCTTGCCCCTTCCGCCTGGTCTTATCCAAAGCGATCTGAGGGCTGTTTGGAGCAGAACCAAGAGGCGGAGTTCAGCGCCGCGGCCAGCAGGGGGCGCCCTTGCCAGATAAGAACAGGTTTCTCGGTGCCAGAGCAACTCGCGTCACGTTCTCTGCCAGCCTGTCCTTTTTAGTCAATTTGGCTCAAGATTCAACCCCAGAAGCATTTTATTTTGCCCTCTCAGGTCCCAGCCCACACCTGTATGTCAGTCTGTCCACATTGCTGTTTTCAGTTTCTTTTTGTTGTTAACAGTGGGCTGTGCTTTGCCATAACTGCCGTCTGGTCACCTTTTACTTAGAAATCGGAGAGTGTTTTTTTCCCCCTTTTCCCTGTATCACAGGTCAAGTTGAAGGGCAGAGTCACCTGCAGGGAACTGGACCAAGTGTGTTCATTGAGCATTTTGCTGTTTTACATGACCTAGCCATAAAGGAATGTCTCTACGGGAAAGGAAAAACCTGTTTCATAACGCAGTGCAGAGCTTTGTTTTCTCTCGTCAGGGTGACAGCCCTTTGGTTCCTGCCAGTGGGTATGCGACGGGAAGGTGGGGAAACTGGATCATGGAAATTCCACGGGCTGGCGATTGCTCATTCTTTAGCCTTCTAGCCGGAGGATAGTGTCTGGTTCCCAGGGTGGCTCAGTGCAGTATTTAATTCAGAGAGCCCAAACCTATGTGATTTGCATTTTATTCTATGGGGGGAAAAAAAAAAAAAGGGACGACCCTTGGAAATTTTTAAGCAGCTTCATTATAGTCTGGCAGAAGGAGGATGGTTTGAGGAAGGGTTTTGTTTCTTGAGATGTGGACTCCGTGGACCTGTTGACTGGACTTTGCTGGGTAATGCTTCCCCCAGACAGCGCGCCATCTGCGCAGAAGTTCACGGCGCACACCCGGGACCTGTTACCACAGTGCGGTGCTTTATGGCTGAGAGCCTTTGCTCGAATGCCTGAGGCTCTAGGTTCCTGTGCCCTCTGCCCCATGTTGGATTACACAGCGCCTCGGCGCTGGAGCAATTCCTACTCTGGCTGGGGCAGACATGGGAGCAGAAACCCCACAGCAGGTGCTGATGCTTCCGATGTCCTTTTCTGCAGGCCCCTAAGCCCTCTTCCCCTCCGGCTCACAGTCCCCAACCCCTGGCGCCCTGGGCTCCCGGTTCTTGGATTAGTTCTCAGGCAGCTGCAAATACTGATGTGCTGCCTCCTGTTGAGAGGGAGAAAACACGCGCACTGTGCAACAGGTACCCCCCCAGGGAGGAACGTGAAACCACCGAGCTCAAATCTTAGATGGCTTTCAGAAGTCTGTGTGGATTGAGTTTATTTTGGTTTGTTTTTAGCAGAAGCCAGTTATTTAATGGCAGCAGCTTTCTTTGTTTTCAAGCCCCTTGGAAGTAACTCTGTGGCTTTTCAGCTGCACAAGGATGTAGAATCAAAACTCTCTGGTATCTCTTGGTTCTTATTTTGCTCACATAAATGGGCCTGTTTAAGCCAGTCACGTGCAAAAGAAGGTTCCAAAATTAAATTTTTTTTTTTTAGAAACTGACATTTCTGTCCTCTTTTGCTACTATTAACAGAATCATTTAATGCCTACCCCCACCCCCAACCCTTTTTCGTTTTAAAAGTCATCTTTAGTAGCTGTCTTTCCTAGAGCTTCATTGTTCGTGAATTATATTGTGAATCCATTTGGACACCGACCAGGAACTTGCTATAATTGCTCACATGCAAGTAAAAGCTTTCTCTGTGTATTAATTAGTTGATACAAGGGATTAAGATGATTACATGAAAGGCATTACTGCTTCCCTCTGAATAGTTAGACCAAGGTGGGTGCCAAGGCATCATTTGATCCCATTTGCTCAGCATATTCCCCTTGATAAAGGCACAAAATTCGAACAGTGAGGTTTCCCGAGGCAGCAGAACATGGGGATCATTTGGATTCACTGTTTCTGTTGATGTGAAATGTGGGATATTAATCAAGGCTAATTACACGCACTGGGTTTGGAACAAACTGAAGGCCAGTTCAGGGCATGGTTCTCTATGTAATTACGGCCTTTAAGGTACCAGGGTAATTACTAGAAATTAGAGGCCCTTCCTTTATGGGTCTTGCCTCTCAAAATGTGGAAACAGTTTCTTTCACCATTGGGAAGTAGTTCTCTGCTCAGAATTTGGTGTTAAACAGATACACCTTGGTTATGCTATGTCAAGTTTCTGGAGTTAGGGCAATAATCCAGATAAGTCCAGCCTACTTTTTCCCCCTGGCAGGGGTCTTCTATTATTTGAATTCAAAATAAAAATTGGTATATGCTTGGTTAGGGAGTGGAATTTAATAGTTCACTTTCCTTCTCTAGGAGACCATTTCCTCTAGCATTATATTCTTTTTAAAAGGTAATCTGTAATCCTTTCAATTAATTCATTTAATGTCACACTTTTTACTCGAAAACCAGTAGTGTTTAGTTGTTTCACAGAAGTGTTTTAGAGTACAACTGTCACTTTTTTAAAGATACTGCATTTTTTGAGGAAGCCCCTTCCTAGAGGCCTGGGAAAACCACCATTGTGGGGAGGTGAGGGTCCGCTTCCAGTACAGAAAGCCCCAAAGGCCAGATCCTTACTCCCTGGGGTCTTTAGTATCTAGGGTGCAGGCATGTGTCCTAAGGTTATCAATCTAATGTTCCTGCCCAGGAGTTGGAGCCTAGAGCAACCAGAGCTCTAGAGCAAAGAACACAGAGAATCACTGACACGTTAGAGTTCCCTCATTGCAGTGGGCCTCGGCGTCTGCTGATGAGGGGCAGAGTGGCAGTGGGGTCTCGAGGCCAGCAGCTCAGCAGGGGGTGTCTAAGCATGGCCAGGGCTGCTAGCTCCTGTGGCAGCATTCTTAGGTTCAGGACCATTTTCTTCTAATCTTCCAGTAGATTTTGTAAGATGCTTGATTTTTCTTATAGGAAACACCACTTCTAAAGTTCACCAGAGTTGGCTTCCGTGGTTAGCAGTAGGAGCTCTGACTAGTCTGAGCATCATGATACTTGTCTCTGCCCACCTCGGGGTTAACATGCTAAGTGTAGATTTAATTATATATGTACAGATAACTGCACTGCTATAAAACGCACGTGCAATTGTGTGTATATAGGCCTGTGTTTATTATAAGCTCAGAGAAAGGACTTGGTCACTAGGCTAAAAAGAATCAGAGTGGGAGGAACTAGTGATTTTTTAAGTCATACTTTCGGCTTTCCTGACATTGTCCTTTCAAAGGACTTTCAGAACCAGTTCCCATCGTAAATATACCACTGTTGAATCTGGAAACCGAGATAGAGTTGTAAAAATATGGAGGGCTTATAATAACTCTACACAACTGAAGTTTTATTATTTTATGTGTAAAGTCTACTCTGTATTATCAAATTTTCAAAAACTATTTTTCAGGTAGCTGATTTCATCACAAGGGTCAAACCACTAAAAATTCTGAAGTTTTGTTTATGTTGGCACTTTTGACTCTTTAATGTCTCACAATTATTTATATGTTCTCCATCCAGGAGGTGTTCATCTAACTGCACATTCCTGACTCGGGTTTGAGAATGGCCAGTGGAAGGAGGAGAAATTGCATCTCTCAGTTGAGGCACTTAAGGACTGTAGCTGGCCAGTGCTGTGTGGTGTCCTTCTTTCCTTATGGTGTCACCTTTTAATTCTGTCACTATGTGTTACTACGATGCTGCTGTGGGCATTATCCTGTTCCTTCCCCTTTGTTACTTGCCTCAGTAGGGCCACTCTGTAGGACTCTGCAGGCTTTTCCCTGGTCCAGCTGTCTCTAATTTCTCCTTTCTGGCTTTCCATGGGTTGTTCCCTCCCCTCGATCTTTCTTTCCTCTTTGTCTCTTCTTTCCCTTCTCTTCCCCTCCCCTATAGAAGGGTGGACCTACATATTGTTATCTATGGAGTGTATATGTATATGTGTATATATGCTGAGGGGTGTGTGTGTGTTTGTGTGAAATTGGAATGTAAATATTAGAAACAGACTCTTCACTCTAAGCCACATGGTGCCTTGCCTTACACTTCCAAGTGCCCCATGCCACACCCTTTAATTGCCTGGTGTATCCTAGAAATGACACATAGACCTCCACCTCAGTTTTCCCTTCCTGTGGGAAACCTGAAAGTTCCTTTCTTTTTTTCCTTTTTTTTTTTTTTTTTTTGAGATACAGTCTCACTCTGTCACCCCAGGTAGAGTCATCATAGCTCACTGCAGCCTCAAATTCCTGGGCTCAGGCGATCCTCCTGCCTCAGCTTCCCTAGTAGCTAGTAGCAGGGACTACAGGCACGTTCCACCATGCTTGGCTAATTTTTTCTATTTTTGGTCTCACTCTTGCTCAGGCTGGTCTCAATCTCCTGACTTCAAGCTATCCTCCCGCATCAGCCTCCCAGAGTGCTAGGATTACAGGTGTGAGCCACCTCGCCCGGCTTAAAGTCCCCTTTCTGTGGACCTTCAGGTTAATAGTTCTGCTGTTCTTGGGAAAGCAGAGAAAATGCTGGTAGCACCCTGTTTGGGAGCGTCTACCCTTTGTCTTCCTTTTCTTGGGAGTTTTGGGTGTCTTGGTTTCAGGCATTGCAGCCTGGGGCAGAGGTGAGGTGGGAAACTGTTTCTCAAACTCCATTTACCTGGCAGGGTGTCTTCTCACCTTTCCAGAGTAGTGACATGACTTGCTCGGATCCTGGGGCCTGAGGATATGCACACATACATGTGCACACACGCATTCCGCCTCTAGCAGGAGGGTAAGCCCAAGGTCACCAAAATAAATCAGCAAAACTGGAAACCAGGGCTGTTGATTCTTTGCCTTATTCCTTGCAGGCTCCCTCATATATTCTAGAAGGAAATCATATACATTTTCCCTCTCTCTCCTCTGCATTTTAAAGATTTATTTCATCTTTGGCTTTACAGAAAGGAAGTGGAATTTGGTCTGTAGGGACTTTTTTTCTGTACAGAATTCTAGTGACATCATGGGATGACCAGAGTCCTGCTTTTTATTAAAGGACGCAGGGAAGGTTGTGCTATACTTACATAGGACAACTCTTTCTCATCTTGCTTGCTTGAAATAATAATAATTCATATCTAGTTTTAAGTTCTTTGAGACATTTTGTAAAAGTTCAAGTGCCATTGAATAGAAATTTTGTGGATTTTTAAAAAGTAAATATTTACTTAGCAAATTCAAATGGGAACTTCAAAAGGGAAACTGTAGTAAGAAGGTTATTGTAGATACTGAATTTTTTGCTATCGTTATTCTTTAATGATCAGTCAAGATTAATTAAGGGAATCACAAAGGATTGCACTTAGGAACGTATTTGGAAATACTTATTGTGGAGTAAGAGTAAGGGACAATATTCTGGTCCTTAGTACTTTCCCACTTTTGCAAACATAACTGGAAGAGACCCAAAGCGTAAAGCCCTAACGATATTGCAGACAGCGTTTATCATCCTCTGCTCCCCCCATGGTTGATAAAAGTTGACTGATGGGATTTGAAAGGAAGCCAGGCGTCTTTTTTGTATGTGTGTGATGTCTGTAAAACTGCAGTGATTTCAGGCGCTCCCCCTTGTGAAGATCTGTGTACGCGTGACAAGGAATGCAGCATTTAGGTATTTGTTTATGTGTTTTAAAATATCGTTAACAAAAGCATGGAAATGATAGCCGTGTTTTGTTGCTTTAAGCTACACTGTTGTATCGTGTTTTATTTCTAAGTTCCTTTTAATAAGCTGGAAACCATCTCCATGGACGCAGCCTTTTTCCTTTACGTTTGAACTTTCCTGGCAAAAATGGCTTGTAGATAGAGTCCAGGCTAGTTCATTCCCTTTGTATGTAGAGAATTAGACACATGAATGCCACAAATTAATCAAATGTAGGTCCAGAATAGAAGACTCTCTCCCACTAACATGACTGTGAAAGCTGCTTTGAATGGGAGGGAAAGGACCCATCAAATATGCATGAAAAATAGTGAGTTTATGAAGGCGCAGGGATTGTTGGGCTTGGCCAGACCTGCGTGCCATCACTTAGAGGGGGCAAAAGCAGAGGGTGGGAGTGGGAGGACCACCACCCCGGGAGGCGGGTTTTTTCTTTTTGAATGATCTTCTTCCATGGAGAGAAACCTCTGGGAATATCAATGAGTCCCTTGCTAAGGCAGGGTTGGAGGTCAAAGTGCAGGGCCAGCTGCCAGCCTTCTTGAGGGACAATAGCAAAGCCCTTCTGTACATATGACAAAAGGATATTCCAAAACAGTGTTTTTTAAGACACCGAAACAGCAGTTGAATTAAAATTATGCAGCATCGTGTAAAATTAACTTTTTCTCTTCCCTCTTATTTCTTAGAGTTGAAAGTTAAATGATTTGGCTCTTATTTTTCTGTTTTCACCCACTTATTTTTTGATTTCTAGAACTTTAATCATTTAGCCACGTAAGTTTAAATGCCTCCTTTAGCACTTAAATACTGATGTGATAAAGGAAAATGTTCTTTTTAAGGTTTTTGTGTTTAATACACCCAGCCTTATTTGTCTGTTATAAATTGCAAAAAATACATATTTCTAGATGGACATAAAATATATACATTAGATAAACAGTAAGTAGTGTTGTGCAAATGTTGAAAGCATAATGTAGCAACATAGTAATATGGTTGAAGTAAATTTATACACATGGTATTATTTCCCAGAGAAACATTAAAAATCAAAAGTTGAACTCCTATGAAAATATTAACCAGAATTACAAAAGTATTTATTCTGAGATACTTCAAATCTGGATTTGATATAACATAATTTATGTAAACATAAACAGAGATGAAATATGAGAAACCCCAATATTAATGTAAAACAAAATGAAAACTTGGCATTTAGGTCACATAGCATAGCTATGCGTACTATTTTCCTGACTCTATCTTGATAAAATTGAGAGTTACCCATAAAAATACTACTCTGTGGTCTTTCAGGCCATATTTTTTGTTCCTGGTATGGTTTAAATTTCATATTGTGTTTATTTTTCTTCATTCTCTTCATCCTCACCCTGAAACCACAGAAGGCTTTCAATGGAAGGGAGAGTATTGTATCACACTTCCTGGTCCGTGCCAATTAGTTCCACTGTGGACTTTCTTTGTGGCTTTCTCTTGGAATGGTATCATATTATTGGTCTTCACATTTGCCAGAATAGTTCCAGTTTTCCATCTTCTAGCACCAAATCCCTGAAAAGCTCACATATGACTTACCTAATGGCCAAGCACACATGCTGAGGGGTGTATGGTTTCTTGGTAAGATGACTAAGAGTGGAAAGTTGGGCTTTCATGTTCAATCCTTAGAGTCAGAATTTATGGGACTCCTCCAGCTAAAGACTTCTTAGATGGGATAGTGATAGTAAATTAATGTTGGACATTTATTACCATGTATCCTTAGCACATTAATAATTTTCAATCTGAGAAAGAACCCTAGAGAAAACTAGAAGACGACAAGGATCAGGTGAGAGGCCCCGTAGGGACCAGCCCAGGTCATTACTGATGAGGCCATTAGGAGATGCAGATGGAACTATTGTCTAATGAAGAGTATCAGATAAAAAAAAAATTTAAAGCCAAACAAAATAATAATATCCCAACTGTGGTTTTAGCCATCTTTTCTTTAATATTTTGACATTTGGCAGACCCTCATTGGGTACCTACAGGATGGGTTAGGTGCATTTGAGAAAACAATGCTGCTTAAATCTTAATGACAGAAACAGGGCAAGTACACTCTCATCCATTAATAGCAAGACAAATACAACTAATATTGTAAAACGTATATCAAATGCTGTTGGGACTTAAAGAAAGGGGAAGCTGTGTGTGATGGGAAGGTCAGGAAGGATATCTTAGCGGAGATGGGTGTGAAATGTTAGGATTTTGAAAATGCAGAACAGAGGGAAGGTTAGGAGCCAACAGGGACAGCCAAGAGGTTCTGCCTGTAACAGTGATTTGTCAGGCCCCTTTGCCGGGAGCGTCTCTCAGAAAATGATTTACTCTGGACACTTGGGTAAATAGGCCCAGCTGCTTAAGGCTGCAGAGCAGCAGGCCCTGCAACGTTTCCCTCTCCAACCCACCACGGGCCTCCCAGCCCCTGCCCTGGAGGTAAATCTCTCTCCACAGGTGTGATCTTCTGGAGCACGTTAGTTGGGACGCTCTGGCTGGAAAGCACCTGGTGGAGATAAACAGTGGTCCCAGTGAGGAGGTTCCCAAATGAGAAACTCAAAAACTGTACCAGGAAGGTAGAGGGAGGGGGGCCCTGATGACTTTTGAGCAGGACTGTGACCAATTGAGAATTGCACTTAAGAAAAATTGATCTTGCAGTAGGGAGAGCCTGGGGATCAGAAGCCTGGTTAGGAGGCGGCTGCAAGAGCCCAAGAGAGAGGGCTGAGTTTGGATACAAGTAGACTCTGGGAAAGGAAGAGGAAATGGGTGTCCCAAGGCTTGGAAGAGAAAGCATCTGACCACAGGAGGGGATGCCAAAGGAGCAGGTGATGACACCCAGGTTTTAAGGATAGGGGCGGGGAAATGTGGGGTGCCTGGAAACAAGTCAGACTTCAGACAGGGAGCTGAGGATGAGTTGTTGGTGTGGAATTATTCAAAAATAGAAAACGAGTGATCTCTTTAAAGGTTTGATTATTAAAGAGAACTGTGAATTAAGCCCTGCTCTTTCCAAAGGAGTTGGAATCATTTTCTTTCATAGAGTTGGGCGTGGCTTTAAGAAAACCTGATGTGTTCTCATGACATCATCATAAGGCAGGTGGGGTGGGGAAGGGGCATTTTTGTACCCCACTGACTTTTATATTGGTTTGTGAATCCACTGAAAATGAGGCCTTTCCCCACACATTTGACAGCACAGTCAGCCTAGCAATTTAATGCTGGTTCTTCCCATATAAATATTACATTGTGAGTATAATTTCCCATTATTACCACAAGAAATTATCTGGATGCTAAGAATAATTCGGCTTTATAAGGTCATATACTGATATATTCTTTCTAAACCCAAACATAAGAAATATAAAGGGAGGCTCTTTCAATTTTATTTCTTACATTAGACTAAAAATTTATTGATGGAGGAGTCAGTCTTTTTGCACAATGGGTACTCAAAAAAGGTTGTTACTATGGTGAGTTTACTATAGATTTGTATTTTTTTTTTCTTTTAAATATTGATGCTCATCTACTTCCTATAGGATCCTTCATTACTTTAAGGCTAATTCCAGTTTTTTATGAGCCATGGGACCAGCCTAGAACACAGCAATTGTATGATATTCAAACTTCGATTTCAAGTCAAAATCTGTTATAGAGATACCGTGTGTGTGAGCACACAAATAAACGAATAACAGCTTCCAAATCCATTTCACAAAAGGTAACCTAGAGTGTTGATTTGGAAAAAATATAACCTAAAAAATGATGACATCTGCATGTGTGTGAGAGACAGAGAGAGAGAGCGATACAGACAGACAGAAAGACAGTAGGGGGAAGAGCTAGATAGAATGATAAATGAAAATCTGAAGAGGCAGGCTTCATTTCACTGGTATTAATTTGGTAAATTATCCATAATTTATTAGAGCTTGTAAACATTGTGGCAAAATTTTTTGCCCTGTCAGTAATGAATTGCTACATCATTAATTTTGTCAAGGGATCAAGAAACAACACTGCTGAGCTCAAAGAAAATTCCTAGATGAATAGAGTTGGGTCTGAAGGGTTGGTGTAGTTAATGTAATTCAGCGGTGAATCCATGGAACCCTTTCCTGCCATGGGAGACCTTTCCTCATGAACAGCCTGACCACAGCTGCCAAGGGTGGCAGGGTCCACTGATCTAAATGGAGAGGACACTGTGTGGTTGACATTGCCTTGGGTTCCTCATGTTTACCTGTGGCACTGCCCTGACTGGTATATATTTATATATTTCTCTACTTCCAAGTATATTTGAAGTGGTAGATGTAAAAGATATATTTTTTAAAAGTTAATTGAGATAAAGGATTATAAGAGAGGTCAGAAATACTTTATTGATTGATTGATTGAAACAGGGTGTCACTTTGTCGTCCATGCTAGAGTGCAGTGCTGCCATCATAGCTCACTGCACCCTCAAACTCCTGGGCACAGGTGATCCTCCTGCCTCAACCTCCCAAAGTACTAGGATTACAGGTGTGAACCACCATGCCTGGCCCAGAAATACTTTGGATGAGAATATTTGGGGGAGAATTTAGTGGAGGAATCCAGAGTATCTGTTTAAACATTAAATTTGGCTTTTAGTTTCCTGGTGACAATGGGGAAAGAGAAACCTGGTTATTCATATAGTTGTCACTTTCTGATGAAAGAGTGTTTTTTCCTGGCATCTAATGACTAGGGTCTCTTAACATAAGTGGTACCAAGTAGGACAGCAGAGTTTACTTTGAGTTTTATAAATTGTATTTTATGGCTGTTTCTTAATGAAGACTAAATTCACGGCTTCACATCATAATTCGGAGAAGGCATTTCAGCAGGAAGGTAGGTTGCAGTTGCCTTGTGTGCTGAGTTTGTCCAAGTGTGCTCAATTTGGGCGTCTGGCCTGAAAGGCGGTAAAGTTTAGGGAACCTACAAGAGTGAACAGGGACTATGTCCCTTATACTGCATCTGTCTACTATCTGATACTTCCCCTGTTCTTAATAGGTGTAGTCAATTCACAGATAAATCCTTATGGGTGTTCAAAGCAGTTATTCTCTGTTGGTTGACAAAGAACATAGTCCTTAGACCCTGCTGTAAACGTAGCATTACATTACAGAACCTCAGACCCAACAGGGACTCTTACAGCTAGGTCCACACAGTGGTTCCTGGCTCAGCCTCACCTTTGAGATTCTGACCTCAGGGAGCCTCACTTCAGGTGTCGTCTAAGCAAGCAGCTGTTAGGATGGAGGAGGTCTGTCCCTGCAGTATTGTAAGGAGGGTAGTTGGGGATGGAAGCAGGGAGAGGAGCCCAATTCTAATCCAACCCCTTTTTTGACAGATGAGAGAGATCTGATATGCAGAGTTGGTAAGCCACTTGTCCACGTCACCCGGCTAGGTAGTAGCATATGGGAATCAGGAACACATAAAAATAAATAGCTTGGGTTGCATTTGTGGCCAGCCAAGAATAGGTAAGCCCACTTCAAAATGGCAGGTGGGAGACAATTCAAGTAATTGAGTGGAAAGGACTAGTGGGTAATATTAAAGGTGAATATTTGATTCACCAAAACACAACAGGGTATCTTCACTTAGATTTTTACAGAAAGAGCCAAATTCACCTGTTCTGTGTGGTTGACACTACAAAATACCTAAACAAAAGAGGAAATTCCAATAGTCAACTATTAATAGGTAGTTACCTTGTTTAAGGATTCAGGTAACTGTCCTCTCTTACTATTTGAAAAGCCTTAATTGGCCCATTGTTTTTAATACCATAGCCAATATTTTAGGTAAAAATTGAAAATCTTCATATATTGACTGATAAGCATTATGTAAAATTTGAAGTTGAAAGTAATTTGTCCTTTAGCTTTTCAATGTAAAAGCAATCTCTTAAAAATACACTTTCAGCATAAGAAGCTTGAATCTTCAGTGTTGGAGCATTTGAGAAAATAGAGTAAATCTAGTTTTATATAACTACTCTAATACTCTTAGAATAATACCACAGTGTTTTACAGTAACAAGTTTGAGATAAGATCCAATATGAATATATTATCCTCACAGCCAGCCTGTTCCTTTAGTCAATTTCAGCACACATATTAAGGAAAGCAATATATATGCCCAATCTTTGTTTCAAAGTAGATTCATGTTCTTAGATTTTGGGGGGAAAGGCATTCAGCAAGAAGTATTTTTAAAGCAAATAAACTCCCCAAAGAATAATTGCTCTTCTAGGGGCATCAATGTATATTTTAATATTAATCTTTGCAGTAGGGTACATTTCTGTTTTCTTTCAGTAATTTTACTTCTACCACCAGGATGGCTACAGGAAGACTCCTTCCAGAGATGTGACAAATGACTTTTAAACAGCTCTATTTGAGACCATATTTTCCTTCAGAGAGGATATAAATATCCTTTGGATTGTACATGTTACTTAAAACTTTATATATGTAGTGAAGTGAACTTAAACAGATGTAATTGGATCTTTGATAAAATGTAAAGTTAGCATTCCATTATGAATTATATTGTGGGAGAGAAAAACTATGAGGAGACTCTCAGGGAATCTTCTATACAAACATCATGAATGTCAAGAAGAATTCATTCGTTCCTTCATCCCATCAGTAAATACTTAGTGCTCATTATGGGCCTCCTGCTATACTATGTCCCAAGAGAGTTGCAAATAAATAAGATGTCCTCAAGAAACATATATATCTTTTTCTTATTTGGTGAGGCAGACAGATGTGAGAGGGTTAAATGGTGGTTTAAGAAGAAGAGTCACAATAAGTGATCAGAAGATAAAATCCCAGACAACGATTTTGGAGGAAACGGGGCGTAGCGGGGCTGCGGAGGTGCTGAGTGTTGGGAGAGACGGTGCGGGTGGGGGTGGTGGGGAAGGGAGTGCCGAGATGGGGATCAGGGCATCTGGCCCCGGCCCAGGCCACTCACCATCCCAGTGATTTACAGAACCTCTTTCTGTGTCAGCTCCCCCAAACGTAAGATTATCTCGAACATCCCTTCTTGCCATTCTGTCATGTAAGCACCCATCTGGCTGTAGAATTCTCTTCGTTTCTGCTTGCAATTTTTGGCTTAAACATAAAAGTGCCAGAACATATATAAGAAAAGAGAAACACAACGAAAAACTCACATAAACCAACTTTCTTTTGTTCTCTTTCCTTAGATTCAGCCTGGATTCTTCTGCTCCATAAATATTTCCCATTTAGAAAGTAATTACATCAAGGGGAAACTATACATTTAAACATATATGGCTTTTATTGTTACATGATAACTGAGTCTAAATTGGATGATTCTCATTAATGAAAGGACAAGAAAATAAGTAAGTCAAGACATAATTAGGTCACGGCATTTGGCCATTGTGACTTACCCTTCCCTTTGCCCTTATCAGCTAAAGCTTTGGCCTTAATATGGACAAAGAGCAATTTAATCTCTTTCCATTCCTATCCTTTTTCTTAGAGCTGCTTCAAATCTAAACCTCTAATAAAGAACGGGATAATAAAATAGCAGGGAAAGTATAATGGGAATTATATTGACTCTCATAGAAGTTTTGGAAGAGAAATATATTCTCTTCCCTCAGCTCTGTAATAATATAATCATAGTGTGATTTCTACTTTGCTAGACTAGGTTCTATTTTGGAAATCTTTAATGAATATAATCAGGTGGTAAGCATTTAAAAATTACTATTTTCTGAAAGCCAGGAAATTATTGTTCAGTGTAAAATGCAAAAGAAAAAGGAAAAAAGCCAGCTATATTTTTTTTAAATAGCGTGATCCACGTGGCATGGTGTGGTAGAGTCGGGAGTGGGGGTCGAGAGCTGAGTTTTAGTCCATCTTTGAATCTTTCTGTGTCAGCTTAGGTAGGTCACTTAATGTCTTTGGTGCTCAGATTTTTAAAACTGCAAAATAATAATAATAGCAAGCATTTCTATTTATCACGTGCCATGCGCTAATCTAAACCCTTTGTATTTAATTACTTAATCCTCCCACCTATACCATGGGGTAGATACTGTCATATGATTGCAATTTCGCTCTTGCTTTACCTTGCTTAACATTTCAAAGAAACTATTTGAACCCAGTCCCCTTTGATTGTAAATCTATGTATGAACCACTATGCTTGACTGCCTTATTATTTACATCACTATGATAAGAGGCCAAATATTTCAATTATTCAAAGGGGGGCACATTTCTAAACACAATAGTAACCACACTTTGTATATATAAGCTATTTTGTCTTTAAAGGAACTCAAAGAAAAAGATCACTTATTATTTTAATTATTGAACAGAATCTCTCTCATATTCCTTGTAGAAAGAGGCTGTTTTTTAATCCCCATTGTACAGATGAGAACTACAGCACACACAGAGAAGTGCTGGCAGAATGTAGGAGAATGCCACACTAACCAGGACTGAATTCACTTCTGCAGATGTCATTTGACAAATGTCATTGTTTAGACATGAGGAAACAAAAATAGCTTTTACCACATTGCCCCAGGCACTGCAGCCTCTGAATTCCTGTCAGCCCTCAGCACCGGCCACTGGGCAGCATAATTCTTGAGGCAGCGTGTGGTTGAGATTCGTGCTAGGATGCCTGCCCCCTGACCTCCATCCTTCCCCTTCTCATCCCTTCTCATTTAACAAATATTTACTAAATACCTACCTCATACCAGCCTCTGTGGTAGGGACCAAGGCAAAATGCGACCAATAACAGGCATGACCACTTCCTTAGATAGCGTACAGTTCAGTGAGGAGGTGGATATTAAGGAAAGAATCACACAAAGGGACATAAAATTATAGATATGCTGAAAGTAATAAAGGAGATGTAGGTGGTTACAGGAGAGGGATTTGGAACAGAAGCCTTGGGGTTTGAGCTCAAGCAGTCATTTAATTTCTTCCTAAGTGTTCCAACTTTGGTATGACTAATCTCCCACATAGTACGTAATTTAGGGCAGATGAGATGTGCTGGAGGGATCTGAATGAGATCAAAATTTTGATCAAAAATGTCTTCCTGTGGCTTTTCATTAGTGGGATGTGAAATGGAGTGATGAATTGGTTTTATGAAGGCATTGGTTCAGGTAGCTTCCTCTTGCTGCAGACCACTGAATTTGAGAGATTTATTTAAGAAAACTATTATGGGTAGGGGAGCAGAGTTCCAGGTTGAAGGATAGACAATGTGAATTTTGCTTTGAACTCTGTCACCAAATAACTTGTGTGGAGTTTTTTGCTGTTGTAAAATCCCTGATAGGACTCTTGTGAAGATTAAGTAAGCATGTGCACATATAATATCTCACATGATGCCTGGCACATAGTAAGTGCTGATTAAATGTAGCTCTCCTGGTTACTAGTTGGTGTGGGAGAGACCACTGTAGATTAGACACTGTGCGTGGCAGGTCTGGACAGCCTTGTCCACAAAGGCAGTTTGGGATACACGTGGGCCACAGAGCGGCAGTGGGATTGATTTTTCTGACCAAACAAGCAGTAAGTGGTATAGGGGTTCAGCAGGAGAATATTCTGTAGTGGTACAAGATGTAGAGAAGGAAAAACATGGGTGTGTCCAGCAGCAATCATCTAAATTTCCAGGAATGGCTGACATTTACAGGGAGAGTATTGGCTGGTGAGTTGGACAGTGATGCTTAGAAGGGACCGGGATGTTTCACCCTGCACCCCAAGGGAAGCTTTCCTTCCTATCTGAGCCTCCTGGACGCAAGATGAGAAAGAAGTAGAGAGAATGCAATGGAACTTTGCATTAAGTTGGGATCTTATAAAGAAGTTCCTTCCCATTATTTTTAGCTTGAGATTTAATGAATAGTTGTAGTAAAATCAGATTAGTTGTATACACTCCTATTATAAAGGAATGTGTATATCTTACATCTAACTTTAAGCTATTATCCATTCTTTGCATTCCTTTCTTCTGTCACAGGTTAATTAAACCCATGTTGTGGTCAGAGCTTGCTCTGTGTGGCAGAGTGTTTAACGTTCAGTTTAAGAAGACTAGATGAGAAGTAAAGTGATAGAAACCTCTTTAAATTGATGACTTTAGGACTCCATTGTTGTAGAATAAAATAATGATGAAATTAAATATGTAAAAAAAAAATAAAATCTCCATTCCCTTTCCATACACAAAATGGCTTATAACAAAAGCACTAAAAAAAATGTTGAACATGGGTAGCCGCACAAACAGGATTACAAAGCTGCACGTTGGCCGACCAAACAGATTAATGGGTGATGTATATCTGGCTATCTCAAGGTTCTGAAGGTGTACCAGAGCAAGATAATGAAATTGCCTGTCAGGTAATCTGATTTGAGCATTCCAGTCATCTGTGAACTGGTGTGTGGGCTAATAAGCCAGGAGTTTGCCAAGACTTATTATTTTTTAAGCTGCTCTACTGTCTACATCTGTCTCTGCAGGATGTGTTAGACAGAGTGTCCTGTGTAGAGCAAGAGGTGGGGAACCCGTGAGAGTGCCCAGGTCACAGAGAATTGCGAGGCACAGCTCTGGACCACGTTGAATGTTTCTCAGTTGTTCAGAACTCAGCTAGAGAAAAGCACAGCTGCCAGGCACACAGCGTGGTAACCTCTGTACCTCTCGGCTGGCAGACGTGGCTGTTGCAGAATCTAATAGTAAATGTCCCTTCAAAGGTGTGTAGAGTGTGGGCATTTGGAGTTTGGCTCTGGCACTTAGTAGCACTTTGACCTTGGCCAAGATATATAGCCCTTTTGAGACTCAATTTTTCTAGCTGCAAAGTATAGATGACAGTGCCTAACTGATAGAGTTGTTGTTGGTATTAAAGTTGACCTCACAGTATTTGGCACACAATAATTGGTAGGTATAATCAAAGGATTAAATAAATTGAGGACTCTGTGTACATCACTGATATTTCTCTTTGCCTATCAAATAATTTCTTCCCACCCCCTTTTTTGGGAAATGATTATTAACATAATCATTCTCTTTCACTTAATGTTTCTATGAGGATAGAGAAACTTCACAATTACTTATTATTAGTATGTTTTTGTTTTATTAGAATCATACATGTGTTATGCAAATATTAATTGTTGCCATGTCAGTGACATAGAAAAATCACTGGCAGTAATAGTTCTTTTATTTTGGGTATCAGATTCAACTGGAACCTCAGAATGAGAGGATTCTAAAAAAGGTGCTCCAAGCTTTATTTTTCTTCCTAACACAAATGAGATGCATGCATTTAATATACATCTATTTATATTCTAAAGTAATTAATTTCTCCCTTTTGTAATTTGTTAGCTTTAAAGTAATTTATAGGACAGAAAATGAAATGCCTTAGTAAATGAACTGTTATTATCAGTATGATTTTTAAAACCGTGCTAACAAATTCTAGGGTGATCAGCTAGCTAGCTTTCTGGACATCAATGAGGTAGCTTGCCTTTTCTTTGAAGAAACTCTTTATTCTGCATATAGAATTTAGCATAAAATTATTCTACTTTTGAAGGAATTATTTCTGAACTCTAAGTATTGCCTTTTTATAAAAGTATCATAAAGTATATTTTCACATCTCAGGTTAAATAGTAATCAAAAAACAACTGCAAAGATAGAAAATACAATGATGCATGGAAGAACTTACTAGGTGTGGAGTTACCCTTTTTTCCTTAAAGAAGAAAAGCCTTGTAATGCTTTTTTTCACTGCCTCTATGAAGAATTTCTCAAAATGATTATGATGTATATATAACGTAGACAAAAAAATTTCAATATTCAATTTGCTTCATTTAGTAGAAGGAAAATTGTAAATGGAGTCAACTTCTCATCTCTGTTAATCTGTTTAGTGAATTCTGTGGAATTCCTGTTGGGTGTGGAAGAAGATACATTTATGTCAATAGCAATGGCCACAAAATATAGTGTCCTGCCAAATAATTGCTCTACCACTAGGAGAAGGCAGGTTCTGCTAGTCCAGCAAGAGCTTCTGTTCAAGGTCAAGGTCTCTGAATGTTAAAACAACTATACCTTGGGGAGATGTGAAATGGAGATGGTTTCTCCCCTTCAGGGATATAAAATCTAATGGATGGGCTTACCTTCCCTGGGGTTACCATGGCCTTGACCTTATGGAATAGATTCTTCTCGCTAGGCTTTGAAAGCAGCGGTCAGTGGACTGGTGGTAGAGTAAGGATGAGATCTTTCTTTCCTCGTTCCCATCTTTCCCCTCCCTCTGTCGTATTCTTCTCTAACGTTCCCACGGCTCAGCCATGGCAGGCCACTGGTGATTGCAGAGCAGGCATTTAGAGCTCTTCCCATTGTTAGTGGAGGCTGCTGCCTGCCCACAGTTTAATAAGGTCCCCAGGGAAACCCAAGTAAGTACGTTAAGTTCTGGGGCGTTTCGTTGAACTGGATCAGTGGCAGTTCTTTTCCTCTCCCCATCGCTCTTTCTTTCTTGGTGTATTTATATTGCTTTGTGGTTAGGATTTCTCCTCTGAAGGGAAATTTATATCTAAAGCTAATTCCTCAGAGGAGAGCTATAATACTAAAATAGCAACTTGCGTTTATTTATCTTTTTACAGTTTACAAAGTGCTCTCGTTCGCATTGTCTCATTTATCCCCCAAACTAACCCTCACAGGTAAATTATTATTGTCTCCATATTACAACTTAGAGAAATTCTTGCTCAAGGCGTCAGAGCCAGGAAATGGACCCGGGGATCCTTTCCCACTGCCTGGGACAGTCTTTTCCACTTTGCCATGCCATAGAAGGCTGTCTGCGATCTCTGGTGCAGGTGACAACGTTAAAACATTCTTTTCTGGATTTAAAAAAGTCCTTATCTCCTTGGCTTTGTAAAATAGAGAGCTTGATGAATACACAGAGCTCCATGATAAGATGAAGCCCATTCATGTAAACAGTTTTCAGACTAAGTTATCAGTTACGTTTGAGTATAGTTACATTTTCTATAGTACCCTGCTCTAAGTAGGCACCAGATATTATTTATTAATGGAACAGTAAGAATGGTTAACGCAGATGTTGGTAGTTATAGCTGAATCTGTCACTTCCCAACTTTCTTCTCTTTCATAAATTACCTAACCTTTCTGTGCCTCAGTTTCCTCACCCATTAAATGGGCATGATAATAATAATAGTATAGTACCTCCCTTGTGAGTGGCTTGAGGTTCAAATGAGTTAATATATTCTGAGAACAATGTTAGGCTTATAATCAGCCCTCAGTTAATACTGGCAATTATTGTTATCATTCTCTGTATCATTATTGATACTGTAATTATTTTTCCTCACTTTTGCTACTCTCATTTACCATAAAGCTAGTATTTGGGAGGCTCTTAGGCATTTTCCCGCTTTTCCCAACAGAAGTTTCCAGGGACAGTGAGAACACTGCTCATGTTGTGTAGTGTTGTGAGCTACAGTGAACAGGAAGGGTTGTACAACTCTGCTAACGCCAGAGGTTTTTTTTTTTTTTTTTTAAAGTCTTTTTTTATTATGTATGTATTTGGCAATATTAAAAAAAGGTTTGGATCTCAATTTAAAAAAAAAAGAAGAGAGAGAGTGTCATAAAAGTACACTTTTAGCTGAAAGTCTTGGTCATTGGGGGAGAGTAGTGAGGATTTTTTCAGCTTTGTAAAATGTAATAACCTTTTTTAAAAAGCATACCGATTTTGCTTGTAGTTCCTTCTTAAACTTAAAAGAGTTATCATGTCCTAGGAGATTTTTCAGGACATGCTTTATATTAAAATTTTGTAGGGAAATTTTGAAGTAAATGTTCAGAGACATCAGTGCTGGTGGGACAGGAGAGAGATGGAATGAATTGATGCAGCAGAGAGGAGTGAAATGGGTGTCACAACTTACACTTTGATCATCCTGTTTCCTCAGCGTCCTGTTTGGTAGAGAACAATACGGAGAGGGGCAGGGAGTTGCTAAAGTAGATCCAAAAGAATCCCTGTGTGGATCCTTCACTCCAGACTGCGGGCACGTGGGTCTCTCCCGGTCTCGGCTGCTGGGTATTTAAGGGAGATACTCATTGTGCTTCAGTTTTCTTGCTGACCAAAGGCGAATAATAGAACATGCCATAGCTATAGGAGATTATTGTGAGAATTGAATGAGTTATGTGAAAAACTACTTTGAAAAACATAAAGCATCTGAGAGGCACAAGAGTATAATGGTTTCAAGCAGGAGCTGGCAAAGCACACGTTACAGATCGTCTATAGCAGAGCCCGTGTGGCCCACAGAGCCTGAAATATTTACTCTCTGGCCTTCCAAAAAAAAAGAAAAAAGGGAGCAAACCCCGGATTTAGAGCATGGACTCTGATGCCAGTGGCCTGGGTTTGAACCCTGGTCCTGCACCTATTGCTGAGGGATCTTGGGCTGGCTAATTAATGCGTCTGTATCTCAGTGTCCTTATCTGTGACAAAAGATAATGATAGGACCAACGCCATAGGGTGGCCAAAGCTATGACATGAGTTAGTAAACATAATTATGCTGTAAAAAGCCCTTAGAGCATCATCTGGCATTTATTAGGTGCTATATAAAGTTTACATGATAGTATTAAAAACACTTCGCTAATGTAGGGCACTATTGGATTAAATGACAATTTTTATAGGATTCTGATTCTATAACATGTGCTGTGTATATACTAAAGCTTTTTAAAGTTATTAAATTGATAGCTATGGAAATTAACTATATCTTTTTCATTGTACTTAGCAGAAATACTACCTAGAATGCTACTATAATCTACCTAGAATATCAGAATACTGTTATGGCCTGGAAGGACACTGAGGACCTATGGAAGTCACATTGCAGTTAATGGCATTTGAGGTGGCTTCAGCTAGATTAGCCTCCCTTATGTTGTCCAAATTGAAATGAAATTATAAAGTTTGGTATTCTACATGAGTAGAAATGTTGAATAAAATGCATAAATCTTATTTTAGTATAGAAAGTAGGAACAAGAATTGTATGTGCCTTATAATTAAGGTACGTACATACATTTTAGCCCTCATACCAGTACTGCAAGGTATATGTTTTTCTTCCCATTTGAGAAATGGGGAAGTTGAAGCTGAGGAAGACTAGACAGTCTGCCTAAAATGGAGGAAATAAGCACATAATCCATCTCCTCTACAGTACTATGAAAGAGGAATAAATTCAGTTCTCCTGTGTTCATGTCCCAACACTGTCTCTCATACTTATCAACATGAGGAAACTCTTACAGCTTATATCAGTGGCAATATGTTATTAGTATCATTTAATTCAATCCTATTAAAATAAACATTCTACATTGTTTAGTTGTTATAACATTTCTGTGTTAAATTGACATGTGACATCCTAGAATATTACTGACAAGAGTTGTTGCTTATGTTTAAGGACCAGCACTTTTGTGTAACCATCAGAAATCGGAGTGCATCTAAAAGCATCTCTGCATTTAGTGGAACTGTGTGAGAGCACTTGGCCCATGATGAGAGCTATTTGAGTGTTCTCTGCTAATGTCTTTTCTGCTCTAAAAAGACCCCATAATGAGCCGTCCCCTATTTGAATATAGATGGTCATCCTAAATATGTGTATGGCAATCCAAAGTCCAAAAGCTGACAGTTAGACATATACCTTATAAGAAATGACTTCTGTTTCTAGAGTGTCCTAAATACTAACCAGTCCCTTTTGACATTTGAAAGGCACTGTTTCTGTCTAGGTCAGGCAGCCCTGTGGGTGGTGGGAATCTAGACAGCACGGGGCCCAGGTAGGGGGCTGCTTGGTCCTTGTGACCAGAGAAGACAGGGCTCAGGGCTTGGCCTTAGCCCGAGGCAAGGCCCAGGCCACTGCCAGGACTCACACAAGGACACCCCTGCAGAGAGGCATCCTACCTCTCTGGCCCTTAGCCTTCCCTCTTCCCACTGTGGGAAACCCGGGAGTCATCGTGTTTCAGATGGTGTCTGAAAAGATTGAATTTGGTGCCTGTGAGATACGAAAAGACGTGGGTGCTCAATGTGGAACAGCACAGAATGTGATCGTCTGGGCCCATCTGTTCACAAAAACCTCAGTTTACTCCTAGGGACTGGATACTTGTCACTTACTTTCCATCTGCTCCAGGGGACTGCAGAGCTGCTACTTCTTATTGCTGTGAGTATGGTAAATTATGAACTTGCATCTCCTTACCTGTGAAATGAGGAGGACTCTTGCCTTACCTGTCTTCAAAACTGGGGTGGGGTCAAAGGAAATAATGTCTGTTTGGTGTTAGTAAAAGGATTATGGCACATAATTCTTCCCTGATTAATTACTAGCCAGATTGCGATTGGTGAGGCACCTATATGTTTGAAAGCTTCAGTATTTTTGACCACTGTTAATTGTTAATCAAAAAGAAAAATAAAACATTCCGGAAACTATCATATGAGTAAATCAATTACAATTTAGGCTTTTTTTGTTTTGTTTTGTTTTTTACTCTAAAATGTGTCAGGACCACTATTTTAGGCAATAAGGTTCTTGGCAAACTTTGAATGAATTTTTACTTCTCTTGAGCTTGATTGCATAGAAAAGATCCAGCATGCAAAAATGTATATGTGTGAATGTATATGTTTTCCAGCTCAGTGTGTGAGTTATGTCGTTTTACTTAATTCAGACACTGAAAGGCTTGAGGATTTTAATCTCAGCTGGAGAAACCCTCTCAAAGACGTTTGCTTGTCTAGACTTCTGCCAGATTCCACTTTGCACTGTTGAACTTGGTGGAGTACTAGTCCTACCATCATAATCCATGAAAGACAACATACTTTTGAAAGACTGCCTCCTACAGATGAAGAAACTGACAGGTGCTTTTGCATTTTGCACATGTGGTTCTAAAACAAAGGACTGATTCAATAGATACTCAGCATCAATCTGTGCCTCTGCTAGACGCTTCTCCTACTAACAGCTCACATCAGTTGGACATTTCAGCACTGGGTTATTTATGTGACAGTGTCTTATAGCCCATTGTATAATAGGAATTCAAACAAGTATTTCCTAACTTTCAAGCTTTACCTGTTAATCTTTTCAGAAACTTTCCCTACAAAAATGATCTTAAGGTGTATCTGCAACATTCCTTTATTTTTGGTTGTTGCTCTAATAAACATAATAGTTATCTTATGTTTAATATAATTATCTTATATTTAATTGCAGGAAAAATATTTTGATAATTAACGGTAGCATTGATATCCAATTTTCCCGTACTGTTTGGGTGTGGGAAGAGAAGAGATTGTTTTAAAAGTCCTTTTTTCATACATAATGAGTGCGATTCGCACTGTCTAGGGGATGGACACGTTTGAAGCTCTGACTCAGGGCGGGGGGCGGGGGGGCAAGGGAAATATACATAACCTAAACTTTTGTACCCCCACAATATGCTGAAATAAGAATTTAAAAAATGTAAAAATAAATAAATAAATTTTTAAAAATGTCCTTTTTTCATAACATTTATGTTGGTTCTGAACTTCAAAAAAATTTTTTTTTACTTGGCTAGTCTTTTTTCACTCCACCTCAACTAAAATAATGAATCACATTCTGAGGTTTAATTTAATCTAATTTCAGCTATGCTAGCTGTGTTTCCTTGAATAGGTTAGTTTGCCTCTTTGGACTTCATTTTTCCTCATTGGGAAATGAAGGTTTAGACCGCATGACTTTTGTGGTTTGTTCCAGATTCCATTCTAAAGGAAGTTTACTCTTCACAATTACCTTTAACTTAGACAACAATTACACAATTTTATATAGACCTTCTTAGGAACTTGGAGTCTACACCATAAAGAATAAACCACCTCCTGTGAAACTGAATGCTGTTTTAGGGTATGGTTTTTGTTTGTTCAAAAAATAGTGATTCCATTTAAGCCAAACACACTTATTTTAATAGCAGATTCTTAGTTAAGCTATTTTACCAAAGTTATATTACCATGAAATTTCTGGGGAAAAAACACCATTACATAATCTTATGTAGTCACCCCTTGTAATCATTCATAATTAGTATATAACAGCAAAAGGAAAAATGCTCTTTGTGTTCTTTTATGGTTAAAAATCACAGAGGACTTCACATAAATGTATAACCTACTTAATGTCTTTTTCAATGCTCTGCAACCAACTCAACCAAAAATTTCCTGCCAAGGGTAAACACTAATTCTGTATTTATCTGCACAGCATGCATTGGTTTCATGAGATAGGCTTCTGTTTCTTTGAACAACATCAGTGTCTTACCCTAACAATTCAAACTGTAAATCACAAACCCCGGACCAAGAGCGCTTTGTTGCTAGAAGGCTTGGGAGATACTGTGCGACACCATCACACCTGCATTGTGGTCCCAGAGGTTTCTGTTGTAGGGAGGAACGAGTATCATTAAAGAAAAACAGCAAACCCATCTTGATCCTCTTCTAGAAAGTCAGATCTCTTGAGAAGATGGAGTATGAATTTCCAGTTCTGGCATCTGTGGGGAAATGCCTTACTTAAAAGACCTTCCTCTAGGAGCCTGAAGGAAGTTGTATCTTCTCTACTTTTTCTACTGCATTCCAATTTTCAGACAAGCCAGTGGTACAGTATATCCATGATCTGTGTACAGTAGGAGAATGAAGCTATAGTAAGTAATACAAAAAGCCACTTCTTTTGCGGCTTGATTAAAACAATCCACTTGCAGTTGCTGGGTTGTCAGCCTGAGCTCGTCTGTGACTTCTTTTCTGCTCTTCACTTCCATCCATCATTGCAGGGAGCACAGAAGAAGGAATATATATAGTGCCCTGTGCTTGCTTAGGCCTTAGCAAATATCAATTCATCACCAACTTGGCTCTAAAAGGGACCATTCATTGGCATGTTAGAACATTACAATTTACCCAGTGTTCCCTGGTGTGGAAGGAGTCACATGACCGGATCTCAAAACAAAAAAGAATTCGCAATATGTTCTTGGAGTTATTAATAAAAATAACTGCTGCTTGACAGGAAAGGCATGTGACAGATTTAAGATGCATGGCCACAGTATTTTGTTTTTAAAAAAATTCTTTCCTATGTCAGGGATGGGAGTGTGTGTGTGTGTGTGTGTGTGTGTGTGTGTTTTCTGTGTGTGTGTTGTACCAGAAAAACCTCCAACCCTGACAAGCCATTGATGAGGTGTTTCAGTCTTCACTAGCTTCCTATTTCATTGCTCTGCCATTGAGCCCTTGTAATACTACGATGAATAAATGTAATCAAAGCAATTGGCTGCCTGAGATCTTTTTTAATGCACTGCTTCGGACGCAGTACATATGCCATGCAAATAAATACAAAATTAGCGTTCCTGTTGGAAGCGTTTGGTGAGAATGAGTGATTTGTCTTGCTTATGAAAGGTGCATACATTTGCGCTCATAGCTGTTTATCAGCCAGCCTCTTTCTGCTTATGGATTCTGAGATGGAATTCATCATTTGTCAGCGCCTGAGCAGATGTGCTGGAGATGACCAGATTGATCCGTGAGGATGAGCAGAGCAGCCGCACCAGAGCTAGGAGGGCGGCCCCTACAAATTGTATTATCTTTTGAGACTGCTGTCTACTGGCTCCTTTCTATACTGCGGGGAGAGAAGGAAGGCTGGCTTTTCTTACTTTTCACTTCTGTGTTTGAGAAAGTGGCCACTTGTGGTATACGCTAATGGAAATGGAAAACAGCCCCAGTCTCTCTGGGTAGTGAAATCTACTGAAAACCCATTTTTCCAAAGGTTCACTCTCTCTCTTCTGATTGCAAGTATCTTATTTGATGTTGGGTTTCAATTAAAAGCAAAACACTAATGTCAGGATTGCAGAAATGGCATTTACTCTCTTTTCAAACTGCTTCGGACAAAATTTTCTCTTATTTCGTAGAAACCATTTCCACCAGGACAACATTAGGAGGCAGGAGACAGTGTTTTACTGGGAAGAAAACGAATGGCTTTTCTAAAGTTTGACTTGCTTTCAGACTGTGCAAAAGGCCTGTTGAAGCCGATTTGATTACAGAGCCATCAGAGTCCCTACTTGCCAACAAAACTCCTTTGCACTTGTGTACTGTTGAAAATGGCCATCTGATGCCAGCAGATTGAAGAGCTAAACACAAGCTGCTGAGGAGCTCCATGTGGCTTTCCAACCGCAGGTTCTCGACCCTGGCTTAAGTAATTAACCATCTAGGAGCCACATAACCCTCTAAGGGCGTCTGGAAAAAGATTGCATCCTCATCCTTAATTAATGAATGGATGCAAGTATAGAAGCAGAGGTAGCTGACCCCGTGAAGCAGGGTTAGGGCTGACTTGCTGAAACCCAGGTGGAGCTGCAGTGTTTTCATTGTGCTCCTACGGCCTCTGTTTCGCTTCCGCAGTCCCTCCGTGAATATTTTCCTTCAGGTGATTTCTTTTTAATCAGATTGGTAGAAAAACAATTTCATACTCAATATACCCAACATATAAGATCATCAGAAATACTTCATGTGTTTTTGAAAAGGTGGCCCATAGCCCTGGAAACATCTGGCTTACAGCCGATATTACTGAGCCAACACTAAGGCCTTTGGCCAAGCCCTGAGACCGTGACAGGCAGGTAATGTTTGTGAAAGATGTGGCTTTCACACATATCTTTAAGGCAAAGGTTCAATGTATGACTTTTATTTCCTCAGTGAGCTGAGAGGCAGGACTTTAGAAGGTAGAGCAGAACACATGTTCCTGCTCGTCGTTCACTTTTTAGATGTTGTCAGTTATGTTTGTCATCAGTGGTGTTTTCACAGGTCACATGGCATCGTGGATGGAGAGACATGGACAGTGATAACTAAAATGATGGTGTAAACATTTTATGAGATACAGAATGACCAGAGATGATGGTAGTCTTTTGGGGTTTGTTCATTGCATATTTGAGAAAGTTCTTCAATTTTTTTTATCATGTATTTATATAGCAATTAAAATGTGCCAGGCATTGTGCTAAATATTTGGATTATGATTTGAATAAGACATTCTCTGCTTTCAAGGCATCCAGGGAGAGTGGCAAGTAAATAAATATTACAGTATGAGGTGGCGAGTGCTGCAAGAGCGATGAAGAGGGAGTGGTTAATTCTGTAGAACTGGCTCCTGACCTGCTCTTATCCCTTCAAATTGTTTGAATTGGCTCTGAAAATAATTTTTAGAGCTTACAAGGATTCGTTATTTGCTTGTTTCAAGTGCTCTGCTTCTGTGTAATTTGAAGTTCAGAGTTTTATTTTCATTTACAGTACACAGCCTCTCTCCAAGGACAACCTTGCCCCTGGTCTGCAAGGAGCCCTTGTGTTTGGTACCCCCAGAGGTCACTTACAAAAAAAATGCAGGTTTGTTCTGCCTGGTTCTCAGGTGTTCAAGGACACCATGGATGCTAGGTGATGCTCTGTGCACTGCCCTCTAAGAGATTTTCAAAGCCCTCTGTGGAACTGAGCCCCAGCATTTACTTCTGTGTTTTATTCAGCAAATGTCACATCTCCACCGAGCCGTCGTAGTCGTCAGAACTGTCTGATTGAACACCAGTAAGTGCTCTCTAGGAGGGAGATCCTTATTGCCCATTTTCTCTGTTTCCTAAATGATCTTAATTGCTTGGGTAAGGAGGCATCCATTCTAAATCTCCCTCCCACCAGGGGCGATTCACTAGTAACTAGGTTTAGATTACCCCAAATGTCAGGACCCCCACAGATATAATGGGCTTCCCTCCAGGGCCCACCTGACAAACTGCTTCTCTTTCAAATACCTGTACTGCCCAGAACACACTACACCCTGATTTCCTGCCCCCGTGCGGGGTTAGAAAGCCAGAGCTTTCTAAAGTTACAGAGCTGCCTCTCTGTAACTTTAGATTTTTTTTTAATCCTCAGAATCTTTGATTTTGGTTTGAATCTTCAGAATCGATGGAATATATGAGATGCTTCTAGGTTAGGTATTTTAAATCCTATTTTGCAACATATTCCATTTTAAAATATATATGTGATAGTCTCACCAAGGCTAATATTTAGGATATAAAAGTTACAGTTGTAGTTTCCATTTTAGCTTAATGGCTTCTGAAAAGTAGGAAAACATTTCTTTCAGATGATACTTTGTCATTGTCGCCACTTTGTTACCCTCTCTGCAATCCATGTTCTTCCTTTCTTTTAGTTTGCTGTATTCCCAAACCATAACCCCAGAAAATTGTGCACACTCTCTATATAAAGTTTATTTAATCAGAGCACTTTTATGACAATGGTAAGTAAATGGAAAACAGCTAAATTAAGAACACTGGAAATAAACCATTTGAATTACTTGCCCTTGCCAAAGATGTTCTTTGTGTAAATTTTTGGGTAGGGAAGATAACTTCCCCCTCACTTCCCCCTCATTTCCATCAAGGCATGAGAAAGAAGTAGGGGTAGAATAGCGTTGTCATATTTGAAAAAGGAAATGATTGACAGTGTCACTTAAATTGAAATGTCTTCTTAAAATAAATATAAAAGGGCCTTTGAAAAAGTTGCTTCGAAAATCTTTTTTTTTTTTTTTTTTTAACCTGGAGTCCCCAGCTTGTTTCCCCTTCTACTTTGTTCTCAGACTGATAGGTGGATTTAGCTCCCATCGGAGTGGAGGCTCCGGGAATGTGCACAGATGCGTCAGATGTTGTGCAACTCTCCGGCCAGCCCTTCCCGGGAAGGGCTTGGAGCAGACCCATGGGCGCTTCCCAGCTGGCCTCTTCCACTGCCTGTGAGCACAGGCTCCTGGTGCTGCCAGGCTGTGTGGCAATAGTGTGAAGTACCTAGTGGGCCTAGCGGGCGCCCATCACTTTTGTTTTAACCTGTGACCATCTATCTTCCTGCCGAGCATTTAAGCCTAGCAATTCGGGATAGAAAGAACACGTCACACACGTGCTGCCTGCTGAGGTTGGGAGGCAAAGCGTGTTTACTTCCTCTTAGGCGATTAAAAACACTTCCAACAAATGAACTGATATTTATTGCAAACGAGATTAGAAGCACCTTCATAACCCAGACATTGTGAAAGCTGATAGACATCTCTAAATATTAGCCAGAGTTTCTGGATATTTGGTGTTCTAAAATGCCAAGAGGCATGCGTCAGGCCGGCTGATAGCCTGGTAAGTAGCTTTTTCCTCTTCCCAACGCACACGTGAGTCACATTTGCCAGCAGAGAAGGCATGACCCTCTGTACCTCCACACCTACCTCCTGCCCCGCCCTCGTACCACGCAACACAGATATCAGAAAGGAGACCGGGTGGTGTACGAGTAGCCTGCATGCAAGCTGCAGACGGAATCTACTTGTGGAACTTGGAAATCAGAGTTCATCATTTTCATTTTCAAAGGGCAGATCCTAAATAACCGTATCCTCTCATCACCATCTTTTACTAATTTGACACCAGCTGTATTTGTGCTTCCATAGGAAATTCTCACTGTCCTCATAGGACCAGAGAAAATGGAGCCCTTATTGGAGTTGACTTTCTGTTCTCTTTGTCCATTTTCTTTCAGTACAATTTGGGAGGCAGGGGACTCTGATTTCTTATTCTTTAAGACTTTAACTTTTTTGTAAACAACCTTATGGTTCCAGAAACTTTTAAATTAGACAAGATTTAAGGAGTCATGCTACGTCACATGTGTTTTTTTTCCTTTAAGTGTGGCCCCATTGTGTCATGTGAACTCTTTGAACTTGTGGAAAATAGAAGGGTTGGATACAATCAGATTTTAACAAAATGTCCTAATATTTTTGGAAAGTTAATTGTTCTTCAAGAGTATTCAGTGTTAAATATTTTTCTAAACCATTTGCTTGACAACTTGTGGCTTTGAAGGATGTTCACTTTTATTCTATAAAAACACAGATATAGAAAGTAAAACTATTGTCTATTTGCCAAACATTTATAAAACAAAAATAATTTAGATGTTTGAAGATAGTAGAACAGAGAGAATAATTAAAATGGCGGCTGGCCTATTTCTACAGATCAGCCGTGAACAATTCCACATATATAACTCAGTCAAGTTCCCAAAGGATAGTTCTTATTTCTTCCCTATCCTCTTACCAAGTACAACATCTATAAGTTTAGCATTCGGCTACTTCACAAAAAAATGTTTTTCCTCATTGCAGTATATTGGGCTCAAAGTTGAGGTGTGCCTGGCTCAATCTGGGATTTTTATGTGTGTATCCACGAAAGTTTCCTGCCAGACAAAACCACCCGGCCCTCTCCATGCCATCTATAACCAATACAAGTTCACCTCAATGTTATATTAGAGAAAACTGATCATGTCAGCACTGAACTATTTTGTTTTATTTATTCCTGACTAATTCATGGAATAACTTTGTGCTAATTTCTTTGTTGCTATTTTAAGAGTTACAGACTTTGATTACATTTTTCTGATTATACATTTATCATTATTAACATTTGTAAAATTCTAACGAGTTAAAAGTAAAATAACCCATAGATAATTGCTATTAGCATTTTGATGAATTAACTTTTAGAATTTTTTTGTGTACATATGAAAGTTTCAATTTATTGTTTATTTCTATCTAGCTGTAATCATACTATGAATATAATTCTGTAATTTAATTTTTCTGACTTAATATTATAACTATTTTTACATGTCATTGAAATCTTTATAAAGTTAATTTTTTTCTTGATTAAAACTTTTAAACAGAAATCTTTATTTATATTCTGATGGTTTCCTTAGGATAGATTTCCAGAATTAGACTTTCTCAGGCAAGGTGTATGGGCATTTTGAAGATTTTTTAATGTTTAGGAATATTGAATAATTGCTTTTGATAAGCTCTTACAAATTTTTACTCTTGAAGCATCTGAGAGTATTGAGTGATCTTTTCATTAGCTTTAATAATTAGTAGCAAAAGCGATTGACTTTCCATGTCTGGAATTACCTCATTGATTGTGGGGAGGGGCGTTTTCATGTGTATTACAGTTGCGTTATTTCTTCAATCTTCTCATATTCTTTACAATGCTGTTTTTGTAAAAGTTTGTGGATAATCAGCTCTTTTCAGTGATATAATTTTCATTTCAATGAGACTTTTTTCCTTTTTTAAATATGTGAAAGAATAAATAGGATTCTTTTTTTATATTGTATTCTTTTACAGCCTTAGCAAACTTACATAAACAGGTTTTGTCACACATTCTCGATCTGGTTTTAGATTATACATTAGAATAACTATTTTGTGCTTCCTCTGTCTTGACTATGTATTTTAGTTATGGGTGTAATTATGTGTGTTCATAAAGCTTGAGAGGGGCATGCCCTTTGTGTTTTTCTTGTCTGCCTTTGACTCTTGCCCCCTCCCCTCCCTACCCCCAGCAGTAGAGCCTCATATCCCTTGAGTCCATCTGTCAGATCATCTGTCTGAGGAGTTAGCATTCCCTCACCCTCTCAGAATCATCCAGAACAAATAGTTCATGGCTAAAGAAAAGCCAATGAGCATTTCTGTGCGAAAGGCAGACTTATCACCTTAAGGATTCCTACATGTAGTTTGAGACAAGAAGCCATTGGCTAAGGTGTGATTTCAAAGCCACTTCCAAGAGCCTTTTCTGACCTCCGGCTCTGGCACTAATGCTTCTTTCAGCGATTCCCATTCCCCTGTAACCATAGCGTTTTTCTCCAGTGGTATACTGATTGTTTGAGTCCTTTTAAGCTCTTTCCAAGCCCCTTAAATCTCACTTCCCTTCCATGCGTGGTCTCCATGCCTGTCCTGGTCATGGATTATGTACCCACAACCATGCCACAGCTAGTGTTTTCCATTGCTCTCTCCTCCCCTGTACCAAAGAAGCAGGACAGCCCTTTGTGGATAGAGAGCTGGGAGTAGCCCTTTACATTCCACTCCCTTCGCAAATGGTGCAGCTCTTCTTAGCACCATAAATTACATTAGCACATGTGGCCTTAAACAGTCCAGGCATGTGAGACATGATTATCTTTCTGAGAAAATGATCAGGACCGCATTCAAAGAACCTAGTGTCTCCCAGGCAGCTCCCAAGGACATGTTGGTGTGGAGTGTGAACTTTCAGGGGCATGAATGGGATTTTAAAGTCTGCCTTTTCATTAGTGTGCTAGTGCACATTCTGTGTATTATGCCTCGCAAGCTGTGAATGTTGTGACAGTGGCTTTTGTTCCCAGGCATGCAGTTGTTAATTGTATAAGCCGGAAATACAGAAACCGTATCAAAGCAAGGCAGCCTTAACAAAAGAGAAAAGCTGAATGCCTCAAAGGAACCACTACAAAGAAAGGTGCACATTCTCTCCCAGCCCCACGCCCAAGACGCAGATGCTTCATATGATGTCATTGCAGCTGAATTCAGACTTTATTGATGGAATACAAAATTATGAACATAGCATGGAGTAACCACTTCATCTCTTCTTGAACTTCCTATTCCTGCTCAACATTCCTGGTGCAATTTGTGTCTCCAGTGCTTTACACAGTTCCTACCACAGAGTAGACACTACACAGACTGTCAGATAAGTTTGCTGAATATGTTCTACTCATCCCATCCTTGTCGGTGTGCCTGTGCTGTTAACCGGCCAGGACTACCATCCCAGCATCCAGCTCATCTAAATCCCACACCTCTTCTGTGCATTCATTGCACTGACTGCTCAGACCATTCTTATGTTCTTCCATAATGGAATGTTTAATTTGGGCATCTAAAATTTTGTGTGATTGGAAACTCTTAGAGAGTATAGATAGTGCTTTGTATTTGTCCGAGTGACAAGCATGATACTTTCACATGATAGAGACTCAGTAAATACTTACGATTAATTCATTATTTTTTTTTTCTTTAAGAACATGAATTTGCATGGATAAGTATGAAAAACGAATCCAGGTGCTCCCCTCTATTGAGTAAACTCGGCTATAGTGGTGAACTTTTCTTGGCCTCAAATATGTATTAAATGAAAATTGGAGATGCAGCCTTTGTGGAATTATTCTTAGCTTGACCTTTCCAAACTGACAATAACAAGACACATTATCATTCGAGCTTCTACCTCCCCTCTTCCTGCTTATCTATTAATAGTTTTACCCATCTTTTAAGACTCAGCTGAAGGTCCACCCTATAAAAAAGCCTTACGCACCTTTCTAATGTCAGTCTGCCCCTTCTCTGCAGCCCTGGAGGACAGCTGACTCTCCTTCATCATTTAGTATTTGTAAATACTGCAGTGTATTATATGCTAATCATTTGTGTGTATCTGGCTTCCTTCCATAACTAGCTTGCAGCCTCCTCTGAAGTCTCAGGACCATAGTTTAATCCTTTTGCACACTGCACAGTAATTAGCATGATATTTGTCCCTGGATGTAGGGGAAAGCACTCAGAAATTTGGTTTGCATAGCTCTGTTACCTAATAACTGTGCAAGCTGAACAAATCACTACTTTTCTGACCCTTAGTTTTGGGTCAGAAATGTTCATGATCTCACATAGGATTATCATGAAGATTAAATAAGATTATGGATGGACAAGTCTTTAAAAACTATAAACCTGTATACTAATGAAAGAAATTGTTGTTGCCACTTGTTGATTAACTTATTTAAAAAATCTATTTCTTAGCGTAAAGTTCCTTAAGGGTGATCTATGTTCTATCTCCAAACTGAAAATTGTGCCTCACATACAGTCAGTGCTGAAAAATGTTTTTTGATTGACGTATTGGTAGGCGGGTTGGAAGTCTTTTAAGCTTTTATTTGATATATTTTTAATAAATATGTTGTGATTTATGAATTAGGACATGTTATGTCTGTCTTAATTTGAGGGGTGGCATGTTGACTATCCATTAGAAATAAGATTATAAACACAGTCCTAGGTGTGCTAGGCATGGAATTTAAAAAACAAAAATATTGTATGATTTTAATAGCAATATACGTGCCACAAGTTGTATAAAGATACAGTTAAGTGGCTTGTGGTAGGAAATGAAGGATTTGAAAGAAGTTATTCTACCCTAGTTACATGTTAGAATCACCTGGATTGCTTAAAAAGAAAAATTTCATATGCTTGGGATCTGCTCCAATTAAATTAGGATTTCTTCTTTGTGTAGAAGGTCAGCCTGTTGTTGCTACAGGTAAATGGTATGAAACAAGCAGATGACTTCAAGCTTTCCACATGCTACCATTTAATGTCTTAATATTAAACTTATCTTTTTCTCTGGCAGTGAGAATGTTGACAAGGAATAGAACAAGGAGAATTGAGCAACTGTATGGCACCATCTGAGTCTTTTTAGAAGTTTGGTCAATACCTCCTTTGTGTCAGTCAGGTACACTGTTCTGAGTATGCAGACTCACTCAAGAAATGGTTCCTGCCTTTGATGAGTTTTTGGCCAATGGAGAGAGGAATGTAGAGATGCCATGGAATCAGAGGGGGAGATAGAGGGTGCATTGTGCCTCAAAAGGGTAAAGGAAGAATAAAATAGAAACTTCTCCAATAAACAAAAGTACGCTAGACATTGGATGAGAAATTCTGGCTATTTACAAAACAAACCATATTAGTATTTCCTCTAAACCTTGCTCACAGTAAATGTTCCATTAATATTAATTGGGAGTAATGATGGTGACGATATTTATGTCTAAAACTAATTTCTGAGTCTTTCACACATTGAGGACCTTAAGAGACAACTGTCATTGAGTAGGAAAATGGACCAGACAACGCATTCTTTGCCTAGGACTTTTCCAAATCTGAAAATTTCTTATAGCTAATAACAGTTATTTCTGCTGCTATGAGAGAACTCTATCTTCCATCCTAAATTTAAGAATGCCTGGTTTATGTTCTCTATAAAATATTATTTTACATAATGAAGATTCATAGATTTTTTGTCTTCAAACTTTATCATAATTTTATTCATCTCTTGGTTTTATTTTCCAGTCTTTGAAAATTTTTATTTTATTCTTGACTCTATTTTTTCTGTATTTTTCTTTAGAGTCATCATAGTCTTAGTAAGGGTACAATCAGGTCCATATATTGTAGGAAGATTACTTTGAAGTTCCTCAGTATTATTTATCATCTGCTACTACTGGTAAATTACTTTCTTTTTAAACTGCACACTGTGGTGTTTGTTTGATGGGGGTCATTAGGCCTCCAGACTCTTTTCTCCTGAATCTACAAATAGTCATTGTTCACCTAGTGTATGTGACATTTATTTTTCCTAAGTCTGCAGTCTTCTGTCTGCCTACCCACCTACCCACCACTGTTGAATGCCACACTGCCATTACCCTCCTTTCTTGAACAATACAGGTTATTATCCTCTATTTATACCCCAGGTGTGAGAGAGAGCTAAATGAAATAGGTACTAATACTTCTGTCCTCTTTTCTTCAAAAAGGCATACATATAGGAGGATATATCATAATTTTTCACAAAAAGTATGGAAAGTCACTTTTAAAAAGAAAATGGAATATTTTGCTTAGTGACAAACTTCCATTATGCTTTTATTTATTTATTTTTCATGAAAGAAATTCATGCTTTATAGAATCAGGCTCCTTTGAAGCTATACCATTTCCCTTCCTATCAATTTTGTTTTTCTTTCAAACATCATTTAGTTGATAAATTTTCTAGCGTCCTATTTAGCTGTCAGATTTTGATAAGCTTTCTGGGGAGCTCATAGACACTGTTCATTTCACCCCAATTCAGTGCTGTTTTCCTTATCTGTGGTCCACCAGAAGTAACTTGGGGTTAAGGTTTGGCACTTCTGTCTGGTGTTTTGGCTTTGGCGCTGCAAAACATATCACCAAACAGACATAATATGTGTACAAACAGCTAGAGACACTAGTAAAATCTTGTCAGCTAAAAAGCAGAAAAGCCTCTGAGATGTGAAAAGGAGAAAATTGTGCTGAGTGTATTTATGATAGCATGTTTGGGTCTATTATTGCAACCACAACTAGTATTATGTATTAAAAAATGACCTAGATTTGCATTCTTTATCATTGTTTGCTCTCCAGCACAAGGCATAAGAGTAATTAATAGCTCATGCAGTTTGCATGTGTTGCGCTCTCTTGGTTCATGTGTTTACAAGGAAACACTCACCCACGGACACAAAAGGAAAGAGGCCTCAAGTAATGTTCCTTACGTAAGGGAGATAGCATCAGACCTCTTATATTAAATAGTTTGTACATCCTCAAACTCTGTTTATGGTGAAAGTCAAGATCTTGAAGTGTTTGCTGCTCCCAGGTTTAATTGGTTTTATCTGCTTTTATCATAACAACCTTATCTCTGCAGACAGTTGCATGGATAATATTTGGAGATCAGAATTCAAGCCCAGACACACAGTGTCATCCAGCAATTAAATGTTATTTGATAGTTCTGTGTGTGGCTCAGGTGCCGGGGAGCTCCTGCCTCTGGTTGACAGTCTTTATAGCATCGTAAAATAGTTCTCAGGGGAAATCCGGATATGGAAAGCTTTCCGAATAGAAATGGCTAGAAAAGCCAAGGTAAAGAGTGGTTCAGGCTCTTGTGGCAGTTCCAGTCATTGACTGTTGCCTAATGACTATGCAGTTCAGGTCTGAGAGATGTTTAATTATTTCTGTTATTGCATTTTGGTGAAAGGATAAAGAAGCCGTCTGGCTCCGTGACACGGATGCTGATGTGTATTTTGGGGGAGTCCATTAAATGGATCAACATTGCTTTCTGCATGCCCAATTTAATCACTATATGAGAACTACATAAAACATACCTTTATAGGAGAATTCTTGATGGATGTTTGGATCTAATTAGATGCAGAGCAAGACTTTCCCCAAATGATTAACTGGCAAGATTAGGTAGACCTTCCTTTGTTTTGTTGGGATTTGGGCTTTCTTCCTGTAATATTCCTTTTTATCTTTTAAAATGAGTTTCTGAAAGCAGAAATGGAGGCAACGCAAGCACTTGACACAGCTAAGGTTTGAAGAGTATTATAGTTATTCTTCTGGGCTTTTTCAGGAGTGGATTTGACTTGCTATGGCCTATATGGGGGAGATAGAGAGGAGCCCAATTCAGACTTCTCTTTAGGTGAAGCACTGAAGTGTTCTGCTCATTATATGTTTTAATTGCTCAGTTGTGCCTGGAATGTAGATTAACTCCCTAACACCTGAGAAAAAGATTCCCCCTTCCGATCGAGAGCAGTGAAGATGAGAGACAATAGGATGACAAATGAGATCACTAAGTGGAGCCCTGATCAATAGAGAGTGCTGTCCATTTGGGTAATGGACATCCCTGTCATCTCAGCTGTTAAAGAATTCAGCAGAGATGAGTCCCCAAAGGTCTGCAAAGTATAAGGCATCCAATACAGGAAACATTACCACCTCCCTTCCCCAACCCCAATAAATAAAAAGGTACATCTCAGGAGCTCAGTCTTTAGCTGCAGTGAGCCGTCGTGCATGGAATTTATTGTACTCTATTTTCAAAAATCTGTGCACAAAGCAGAAAGACAACCTGGAGACGGGGATAGGGGGCGGGGTGGTCTTTGTTTCCTCAGACCTTAATGGTGGTGTGAACACCTCAGGTAATCTCGTGTCTGGCGGGGAGAAAAGTCTTCAGACTTAAAATTATGAGATTGTTTAAATTGCTCTTTGAAAATGTTCTCCCCTCTACTTGGAGATTTAAAACCAGCGTTATTTGGCAACCAGGAAGCTTGACGAATCGCTTTTGTCAGACAGCCATATGGCGGATGGGGTAGAGGTCACCGTGGTGCCCAGCGTCTCTCGCTCCGATTAGAGACATTCGGTCCACACGTCCAGCTCTGGCAGAGGACCGTTCATGGTCTTTCTTTTCTAAACACCTTCAATATGGCCAATCTCTGCTTCTTAGAAACTCCAGGCCTCCTCTCTCCCACGCTGGGTCGTGGAGGCCGGATGGAGGCTATTTCTTCATCTGTCTCGCCGCTTCTCGTTCAGCCCCGCGCGTCCCCAGAGGGGCTGCGGCAGCCACCGACGCCCCGCCCGCCGGAACGTGCGTGTGAGGATTTCCGGACAGTTGTGAAGAGGTGGGCAGTTTCCCCGGGCAGTCAGGTGTGGGTCGTTAATTTTCAGGACCGTTGTTTAACTATTAATGAGGTCACGGCCCCGGGGCCAGCCTGACTTTACCCATCAGACGTCTCCCGGCTCCCGCAGGCCGCTCACCTTCAGTCAGAGCTCGCCGCGCAGAATCGGCCCGCGCAGCGTCCACACGCCATTGCCTCATCTCTTAACCTCCGCTGCTTCTAGATAAGAAATAATTCCTCCTGCCCATCTCCCCCGCCATCCGTCTTCACCGGGGCTCATAAAACAAAGCCGTTCCCATTTTCCATTAACCTCTATGTCCTGAAACTTAGAGCCATATATACTTTCTCTTCTTCCTCAGCAAGGGGCATCTCTCTGCCATCCTTTTTCAGGAGGTCTTAAATTATGCAGAAAGGCAGGCATCACCTCTGGTGACCCAGCCACCTACCGTCCCTTTTATTTCTCTCCTATTTACCATTGCAGTTGATAATTTGTAGAACTCGGTAAAGTAATTCACAACTGTCAGCATCTTTATTATATTGCAGCCAGCAGCAGAAATCGTAACCTGGAGGGATATCTACTAAATCAAGATTTCTGTAGCATAAGCAGGGTAAATGAATTCCTGCACATGACGTTATTATTTTTATAATGTCTTTATTAAAAAGGAAAGGAGAGGATGCCTATTTAGAAGAAGTACAACGCGTCCAAAGGCTGATAAATTCGTAAGGCTGGAAAGAAACGCATTAGAGATCCTACGCCTGAGTTCCTACCCGTTTGGAACCGCTGCCATGTCCTCAGAGGTCAGCAGCTGTGGCCTCTGCTTGGCCCTGAGCTCACTGGCAGTCAAGGGCTAATTTCTGTGTCTTCGTTCTCCTCCTGTTCTCCAGAGCGGCACAGAGAAAGATCTCTTCTGCATGACAGCCCTTCAGGTATTGGAGGATAGGTATCATGTTTCCCAAATCAGTCTCCCTTCCAGCCTAAAAATCTCCAGTTTTTTCAGGCCTTCGTCATCTGTCATGCTTTCTGCAGCTGTACCGTCCTGTCTGCCCACCCTCATTTGTCAGGGGTTTAGAAGGTGGGGCGTCCTAAGCACTGCAATAAGTATGTGGTCCAGCCGTACAAAATAAAATATAAGGCATTGGTTATGTCCTTTAATCTGGACTCTAGGTTTTGATTAAAGTGCCTAAGATTACCTAGGGTTTGGGGGACACCCCATCTCACTGGTTCATGGTGAGTTTACAGTATCCATAATCCCTCAGATTAATTCACATGAACTTTAGTTAAGTTAGAGACCCATCTCCCTCTTGGTTCTTTTGTAGTTGACTTTTTTGTACCTAAGTATAGGGCTTTAAAAAAATATCTTTATTAAACAGCATTTTTTTTTTTTTTTTGAGACAGAGTCTCACTCTGTCACCCAGGCTAGAGTGCCATGGCTTCAGCCTAACTCACAGCAATCTCAAACTCCTGGGTTCAAGCGATCCTTCTGCCTCAGCCTCCTGAGTAGCTGGGACAACAAGCACGAGCCACCACACCTGGCTAATTTTTTCTATTTTTAGTTGCCCAGCTAATTTTTTTCTATGTTTAGTAGAGACAGGGTCTTGTTCTTGCTCAGGCTGGTCTCAAACTCCTGAGCTCAGGCGATCCTCCCGCCTTAGCCTCCCAGAGTGCTAGGATTCCAGGCGTGAGCCACCATGCCCAGCCTTAAAGAGCATTTTGTTGAATTCTAAATCTATCATCTTTTACAGCTTTGATTTTTAAAATTCTCTTTATAAGGTAGTACATCTATACTGGTAAAGTGTACAAATATGACAAAAGGAAATAAAGACATACCTTGGTGCTTCTTTAGAGGAGAGGCAATGCACAGGTAGAAACCCGTCAGTACCAGCTGCCTTTTATTAGTGCCTACTGTATGCCAGTCCAGTATGAAACAGTATCGCCTGCTATTTCTCATCCTTACACAAAACCTACGAGGTGGGTTTGTTGTTTCCCCTTTTATAGGTGTGGAAACCAGACTGGGAGCCTTTAAGTGACTTCCCTGAGGCCATGACACTAGTAAGTGGCATCACCAGGATTTGAGCCCAGATCTCCTACTCTGTCCCTCTTTTCACTCTGCCTTGATGCCTGCGTTAAATTTTATACATTCATTTGGCTTTTAAAATAAATTTCCAAATTCTCTGATATTTTACATAAGCTATTTGAAATCACAGCAAATCAATGGATTAGAGACCAAGAGCAAAATGTTTCTGCAGTGGAGATGACTTATTCCATACACTATTCATGGTAGCCATTTGGGCTTTTTACAAAGTTTTAGTTCTCTTACCTTCTGGCTAAATTGTTGAGTTGCACTTCCCCACCCACTTGAAATTTGGTGTGACTAGGTGATTTCAGCTGTGGTCAACCAAATGTGAGTGGAAGTGGCACATGCCACTTCTAGGCAGGAGCTTTAAGAAGCAGGGTGTGCTTCACCATGCTATTTTTCCCCCTCTGGCAGGACCATGAGCAACTTTCGAGATAGAAGTTGTCTGTCAGCCTAGTCCCTGAGTGATTACAATGAACAGAACCCCTAGCTGACTTACAGTGGGCGTGTAATGTGAGCAGGAAATCAATCTTGATTGTTCTAGGCCACTGAAATTTGGGAATTGGTTGTGATTGCATCATAATCTAACCTATCCTGACTATTCCAACTAGTTTACCAAAGCTAGGACATGGGTGAGATGCCTGTAATGCATCCCAACCCTTGTTTAAGGGTTTTGGTCTTATTTAAGACCAAAAGATAGAAAATTTGCACTTACCTAAAAATTTTCTTGAGATTGAAGTACATAAGGCAATGCCATGTACAGGCAATATCAAAAACCTCTATTTCCTCGTTATCTATATTATTAACACACAGTGGAGTCTGCATTTATATATAGGACACTGTCTTAGCCCATGCTTCCTAGAAAGCAGACTATAAATTAACAGCTTATATGCTAACAGCACTTCACTAGGGAGGGAGAATGGTTGACCATACAATTCCAGGGAAGCAAGAGTGAGGAAAAAAAATGAATTGAGGCAGGAAAGATGAGGGAGCAATACAAAGTGGTGTATTACTAAGTTGGCCATAGCTCAGCACAAAACAAAAGTAGTGACTTGGTCTGGAATGCACCAGAGAGGATGTATTTCAGAACCACTCTGCCTTGGTACAAAGAGAAGAAAGACAGGCAATTCCTCTACTGCTCCTTGTCTTTTTCTGTTTGTCACTGGTCAAAATCCCATGCATTTCCAGTTTGTGCTGCCTTTCCACTCCCAGGCAGCTTCTGGGGAAGCCAGAGCCTCTAAGGGTACAGTCTGGACAGTGTACAGGCATAGTGGTTCTCCTTGGGCTATGGTGGCAGCTAGAGTTTACCTGGCCTGGTACATACATTGATTCTAGTACAGACATTAACAAACCTTGGGTCTGGGGCCCTTCACCACTCAGGACTTCTGTCACCTGTGAACTAGGACTTAGATGATTTGAAAGATCCTATCCCTTCTAACATCCCAATGTTTGACTATTTTTTCAAATAGTGCCAACCGTTTGTCTACCAATATTGAAATAATTAGCTGATCTATGTTATTGTTAAGAAAAGTAAAATAACTAAAGTAACTTGAACCTGAACAATCCTAAAAGTAAAACAACCTATGAAATTTGTACCCTAAATAGTGTTTCTTAAACCTATTTTTATAATGACCCAAAATAAGATATTAGTTTTATAAATGGCTGAGCAAACACATATAAACAAACACACACATAATTGAAACAAAAATTTCATGAATGAATACTTCCCTTATAATACATAAGTAACTGATGTGTTTATTCAGTTATATTCTATTTAAAAAAAGCTGCTACCCACTATTGGATCATAATTCACAGTTTGAAAAACCTAGAACATATTATCTATCTACTTATTTATCTGTCATTTATTGCTTATGATAACATAAGTCCTCTAACTTAAACCTGTTTATATGCCATAATTAAAATATTAAATTTTATTTGTAATACATTTTCCCATAATGACATTACTGAGAGAAATATTAAACATTTAATTTTCAAATGGTTTTTGTTGTTGTGTTGGGAAGAACATTCTAGGTGTGACATTGACAAGAGGCAAAGAGCAAATTAATGAACTCAATACCGTCAAGAATAGAGGTAGACGAAAGTTAACTAGAGAGTTTCTGGGTTTTGATACTATCACTGTAGACTCATAGTACACACATAAGACTGTCATAGTCTGAGTGATCAAACAAGTTTCATCCTTCTATTTTTATTAAATTCTGAATCTTTTTTTAACCTTATACAGTTATAAGTGCATTTAGGCATTGCTCTGACTAATTTAAATTGATATTGATTGTAATGGCAATAAAAAACAAAAAAAAATCAAAACTATTTCCTAATCATGAATAAGCTGTGTTTCTGTAGCTTAGTAAAAGCCATTGTTGTTCGTCTTGTAATAACTAATGACCCATCAAGTAAGGACCAGATATTTCGATATCAAGCTCTGGGGAAGAAGAAAGATGTTCTCCCTGGTCACCCCAGTCAGTGGTCACAGCAGCCCCGTGAGGTGAGCAAGGTGAGCAGCACAGTTCCCATTTTACAGGTGGAGGTGGAGAGTAACTCCACTGGCCTTTCTGTCCATTACCAGCTCCACGTCAATGTAGAGATGCGGTTCTGTGCTAGAGTGACTTGGACTATTTCCTGCAGTCCCTCTACCTGCCAGGCTTTGTTTCCTGAAAATCATTTTATTCCCTGGTTTCTGAAGTAACATCTGTAGAGAATGTTCTGAACAACTTTCATTTCTAGAGGAGAAAGTTGTGACATTTTTTGTGTGCCAAAGGAGAGGAGAAGGCCCAGGGGTCAAACCTGGCTGCCTTACCTCGTCATTGTCAGTCATTATCTGACCTCCCTCTTATCTTTTCACATGTTTCCATCCTAGGTTTCACATCTGGTATATGAAGTTATTATGAAACTTCCCTCCCTGCCACATATGGGTGTTGGGCATCTGAAATATATATAATAAGGTACATGAGACTACTCTGAAAAGGTAAATTACAAACACACATACAATCTAGATGAATCTTAAATAGTTGTTTTAAAAAAAAAATAAAGGTTAATTCGAATGACCAACTTGCACATCTACTTATATGATTATATTATGCCATTTCGAGTTCAAATTTCATACCCGAAACAAAACAAGAATGTGAGATGTTTTGTTTTTCTGGCTCTTACACAAAATGTTAAGACCATATTTATGACCAGAAACTTAGGAGGGAAAAAAGCACAAATAACTTAATTTTTCCCAAGGCAAAGGTATTTTTTTCCTGATTTACCAAGGAGAAAATTGTGAAAATCTGGCATTTTTGTGGTTAATATAGTTGGTAATTATGTGTTGAAAATGTAACTATATGTGGTACCCATAGTCATTATATTAAAAGAACAGCATAGGTAAAGGCCCTATTCTTTTCACCTTATACCATTTTGTCATAACTTGTAGACTTTTCTAATGGTTTTACAGTATTTTCCTGGCACTATAAGCCATTGTGTATTACTATAATTGAAGAAACTAGAATTTCCCATTGTACTTACAGTTTATCCTCATACTCCCATTTTTACTACATGACCTTATTATTTAGGAATTTGCTCTCCTTCTGATCTCCTTGGGATAACTTGCTGCTCCACTGATTTAGTTGTTAGAATAAAATAATGTAGTTTCACATTCAGAAGTAAATCCTGTTCTATTCTTTTCTATAGACTTTTCACTTGGGAAACTATTTAATCAGAGAATCTATTTATAATCCAAGACTGCATATAAAAGCACATATAAAGATGATTTCTAGAAAGGCAGAATTCATATAGCTTTTTGCCTTGTGGAATATGGCAGAGAAGCAGAGGGTGGCCATGCTCAGATCCAGCCACGTCTGGCCTGTTTGCTTTCTCCTGTCAGAGTGAGCAGAAACTACATGTAAGGCCCAGCCCTAGTTTCAGGAAGAATGTTTTCATGTAAACCTTATTCTGGAATGAACCGATGCAGAGAAAACGCAACTCTGGCTGGCTGTAGACCTGCAGAGCTAGAACTGGGATCAGGCTTCTCTTCCCTTTGGAGTCTTTGGAGTCTTCTCGATGAAATCTACTGTAAATGCAAGAAGCAGTGTCCTCATTCTAAAATCTAGAATCTAGATTCTAGAATCATCCTCATATAATACGAGGCCTGTGGTGAGCCAATAGAAAACTTTCTGGATCCCTTTAACTTCCTGGATAAACTAAATAACAGCTAAATTTCTTGAATTCCTGGCCTCAAGTGATCCTTCTGCTTCAGCCTCCTAAAGTGCTAGGATTACAGGCATGAGCCACCATGCTCGGACAAATTTCTGTTGTTTTCTGTAATTCTGTATTGATGGTTATAAGCAAAATAGCATCGTATCTTTTTTGATTGACCTTTGGGAGCAATTTCTGGTCTATTTGCATGTCCATTGGAAATATCTTCTATAAGTCGGTATAAATTTGATTGCTAACAAAATAATGGCTCTGAAAGAAAATTTAGAAATAAGTTTTAAGAAAATAAGAGCACCTCTTATTGCTTCAAATTTAAGAACAGTTGACCCTTGAACAACACAGGTTTGAACTGCATGGGTCCACTTACATGCAGATTGTTTTCAATAAAAGTTACACCAAATGTTCCTGCCTCTCCTGCCTCCCCTTCCACCTGCTCCAGCTCTTTCACTACCCCCGAGACAGCAAGACCAACCCCTCATCTTCCTCCTCCTCCTTAGCCTATCCACCGTGAAGACGACAAGGATGGAGACCTTTAGGATGATCCACTTCCACTTAATGAATAGTAAATAGATATTTTCTTTTCCCTACCATTTTCTTAATAACATTCTTTTCTCTAGCTTACTTTATTATAAGAATTAGTATATATTTAATAATACATATAACATACATAATATGTGTTAATTGACTGTTTATGTTATCAGTAAGGCTTCCAATCAAAAGTAGGCTATTAGCAGTTAGTTTTTAGAAAGTCAAAAGTTATATGTGGATTTTCAATGGCATGGGAGGTGGGAATATCCCTCCAACCTCCACCTTGTTCAAGGGTCAACTATCAGGTCCTCATTGCTTTAATAAAGTTGAAATTGAAATATTTACATTAACATATGGATTAGGGAAAAAAGAGATAAGAAAGCAACATATACTGAGTATTTGCCATATACACTGTAAATACACTGTGTGCCCACTGTCCACATATCCTCTTTGTGCCAAGAACCATGCTTTCTTCACTGCAGCAGCTCATTAATCTCAGAATCTTATTAATATAATTCTTGCAGATTGTAGTATAATTGTCTTTGTTTTTACATAAGAAGCAGAGGCACAGAGAAGTTAAATTTTCTGTTTAAGGTCTCCCAGGCAATGCTGGATGTGAAAATAAAGCCCCTTTAGGGCGTCTCAGACTCTGAAGTGTATGTTCTTTTCCCTTACACTGTGCTATTACTCAAAAGATTAATAAATGTAGTTCAGAAGTGTAATTTGTGTCCCACACAAACATACTTGCCTAATCTGTGTTAACAGTATGAATTTAATTAAAACTGTGAGCTCACATGCTACTAATTTTTGTAAATTAAATTATTTACTACAATTCAAATTTCTAGGGTAACTTTCTTATGAGTATGAAGAACTATTCAAATAGTAAAGATGCAAAGTGGCATTACTTTAGGCAAAGATGGGGGGATACAGTAAAACGGAGGTCTCCTCTGCACTTTTGAGTTTTCTACTGATTCACTGCAGGCCTGAGAGGATACCGAGGAAAGTTACCTCTCCTTGGATTTAATTATGAGGTCTGACTATATCTAATATGTAAAATCCCAGTCTGGCTTTTAGTGAAGCAAATAATTTCAAAGTTTTCCTCTATACTAAATATAGCTAGCTTCATTAGATTTGTATTCAGTTAAGTTTTTTATTCTGCTTGTCAGTAGTAAGAAATGCGTTTGCATTAATGAAATAAATAGTAGATAATATATAAATAGTATAGAATGCGCATTGTTTTTCACCTACCTGAAGCTGTTGCATTTTTAACGTGTTTAGACACTTTCCTATTTTAGGGCACTTTTTGGTTGGCTATGATTCACTCGTCCTGTGCTCTGGGCCATTTTCTGTGACCAGGTAGACAACAGTGTTTGCCATTAATTACTCTCCCCACCTATTGAGTAAATTGTTCCTACTGGAACAGCTGGTGCCAAGAATGGCTTTCTGTTATCTACAGTGAATTTTTTGCTCACAAATCTGGTCTGCCAGGAATATCGGTGAGTAACTTCAAGTTAAAGAGTCACTCATGGTAATTTCAAGTTAGAGTGTGCATGGCTGAGTGATTTCATCTACCGTAAAGATTGGCGTGGGTGGAAAGAGGTTAAACAGTATTATTTTGGTTGATTAACTACATGAATTACAAAACAGAAGAACCCAAAAGGTTGACTTTCAAGATCCAAACCACTGGCATTAAAAAAGAACCTTTTAATTGCTATCGTGCACCTCCTTAAAGATAGTCAGAACCCAACCTGTTACTTTGAATTGCTGTGCAATTTAATTATTTTCTATTAGAAGAGTGAAAGGAATTGGAAGGTAAGGAGGGAGATATATCTACTGTTGCTAATTGCAAATGTTAATCCACAGTCTGCTTCTGCTACCTGTTGTCATCCCTCCCCACCAACCAAATGTAAAAGCACCCACGCATCGTTGCTCATCTGCATAAGGGAAAGAAAGTAAGTCTCATTTGTTATTACAAAGGGATTCATTTCCATAAGGAAAATGAAGGGATGACAGATAAGTGTCCTTAAACGTTTTGAACATTACAGCAAGCTTGTAACATTTGGGTAACTGAATATAATCTCTGTATTCTCTGCTAATTTAGAGCTTCTTGGACAGACTGAAGTTGAGCCTGGAACCATAATCCTTTCTTTGTGCCACTGTGTTGCTTCTTAGCAGGCAGAAGACACACACTCGTAGCTTTTTCGTTCATTCTCCACCTGCTAACCCCCTGGGATTTTGGGTCTGATGTAGCCTTTTGGGTATTTGCACAAAGGGTTGTGTACATTTGCAAGTGGTCTGTCTGCTGCAAAGCAGTGGGGCGCAAAGCCTTAAACACATCTTAAATTGTTTTGGGTTTAAACAAACGGAAGACAAACAAGTTGAATATCTCAAGACTATTTCTAAAGAAACAGGAAGCACACATTTCTAGCTTTCATAACTGGTTAATAGCATGGCTATTTCCCAACTCTGGATAATACTAAGATAGCTGCCCTTCCAGAAATGCCTGGTATATGTAAAATCTTGCAAAAGCAAAGGTAAGGAGAAACCAAAAGAAAAAAAAAAGACAGTCTTGTCCCAGCTGTGTAAAGATTGACCATTGTTGATTTTTTTTTAAAAAACAGTAGCAGTGGAGCTTAGTAACATGAACTTGGTTAATTAAGCCAGTTTGTCTCTTTTCTTTATGTCTTGTGAATCTGTTTTTTTTTTTTTTTTTTTTTTTTTTGAGACAGAGTCTCACTTTCTTGCCCGGGCTAGAGTGAGTGCCGTGGCGTCAGTCTAGCTCACAGCAACCTCAAACTCCTGGGCTCAAGCGATCCTACTGCCTCAGCCTCCCAAGTAGCTGGGACTACAGGCACGCGCCACCATGCCCGGCTAATTTTTTCTATATATATTTTAGTTGTCCATATAATTTCTTTCTATTTTTAGTAGAGACGGGGTCTCGCTCTTGCTCAGGCTGGTCTCGAACTCCTGACCTTGAGCGATCCACCCGCCTCGGCCTCCCAGAGTGCTAGGATTACAGGCGTGAGCCACCGCGCCCGGCCTATGTCTTGTGAATCTGTATCAGTGGAAATTAAGTAGCCTTTAAATTTGATGAGCCCTGTTCAGGTGTTGGGAATAGCCTTCTATTTGTTAACAAGGCACAGTCCCTGCCCTCGTGGGGCTTCATTCTGAGTGGAGGATACAGACAGCCTTCAAGCAAATGAGTAAATGAAAGAATTGGCGATTGTAGTGAGTGTGAATAAAAAATACAGTTTATAAAGAAAAAGAGATGTGATAGAGCATAGGGGGTGGAGAAAGATACCAAAGGGGCTTGGGTGGTCAGTGAAGATGATTCCTAGGTATTAATATTTGAACTGAGATCAGAAAAATGAGAAAGAACTAGGAGACATAGATTTTAGTGGCTCTGTGGGGCATAGAGTCCTGGGGTCTTCATATCCCCTTGTATCACAGAATTTGGTCATAGAATATAAAGCATGTGCAGATGTGCCTTGGAATACATGTGACATTATTTTCCCCAAAGAATATGCATGCTATTGGGATTAGTAAAATAAAATTTGTATAAAATATTACTATAATAGAAAACTTTTTGTTATCTTGCAAGAGAAGTACAACTACTTTCATGGAGCAGTTTTCATTCTTGAAATGATTAGGAACCACTGCTGTATAATGTTGTTAGATGCATTTCTGCTGCATGAAGATGATTTCGCAACTCTTCCAACAGAATAAGAAAGCATAAATTAATATGCAGATTGGCCCTGACTTACAATGGTTCCACTTACGATTTATTGACTTTATGATGGTGCAAAAGCGATAAGCATTCAGTCGAAACCATACTTCAAATTTTGGATTTTGATCTTTTCCTGGGCTGGCGACGTGTATTATGATACTCTCTCCCGACGCTGGGCAGTGCAGTGAGGCACAAATCCTAGCCACAGGATCGCGAGTGTACACATCTGGCCCTCTGCAGCGTACTGTGTTGCCAGATGATTTTGCCCAACTGTAGGATAAATGTCAGTGTTCTGAGCATGTTTAAGGTAGGCTAAGCTAAGCTGTGATGTCCTATAGGTGTATGAAGTGCCTTTTTGACTTAGGATATTTTCAACTTGTAGTGAGTTGGTATGTAACCATTTCGTAAATTAAGCATCTATATAGGTCTAGTGATAAAATGGCACATGATTATTTTCAACTTAGATTTCAAATCATATTACATTTATCTGATAATATTTATGGACTAAATTTAAGAAGGTGGAAGCTTGGAAAATAGATTAAAATGGTGTTTTATTCAATATGATACATTTAAATATTGCCCGTGACATATGTCCAGGGTATGAATGACTACTAACTTCCCTGAGCTATCACTGTAAAGATAATTTATTAAAAGAAACAGCAAAAACATCTTGATTTGCAGTCATTACTATCAGTTCACTCTGCTTTGGGCAGACCTGAGAGGTACTCGGCAGACAGAAACATGCTCTCACGCATTCCTGAAAACTTGCTAATTATAGTTTGAAGGGCAGCTCTTCTTGTACTATAGCCTGTTCGGAAGAAAATTTTAAGATGGCAGACTTACTCAGTTCAATCTAACAAACATTTAATAAGTTTTTAAAACTCAATAGGAGTTCCCAGGTGCCTGCTCGGTGAAGGAGGGAACAGTTGATTTGGACTAACCCAAAGACAGGTACTAGTCGTTGCTCAGTATTTTGTGCCTGTCCTCTTAAGAACAGCAGAGCAAACTAAAAGTAGCCAGATAGCTGAGATCACAAAATGTACCATGTGCACAAGCTTTTAAAAATGTGTTCAAATTTTAAGTATTTTCATTTCATACCTGAGACATTGTATTTCGATTTTTTTTTTTTTTTTTTAGTAACTGGTTCCTTGAATTCTTTATTAAGAGGACTTTATTGTTTTGAGAGTGAAGGCTCCACCCTTTTCTCCCTCTTATTGATTCACCGCGTTTATAAAGCTTTTAGTGACAAACCAGATGTGGTATGCAAACAGGCTCCACCAGCAAGTATAGCGAAAGAAAGCCTCGGGTACAGTACATGAGACCGGTTTTGTTATACCAGAGTGACATGGTGATTTATGAAGTGTCAAACCCTCTTGCCTTTGAAGAATTCCAGCCTTCACATCTGTCTTCCGTGTTTATTTCAGTTGCCCTGGTGACACACTGTCCCCGTAAGCCCTGAAATGGTTCTGTGGACCTTGTGGCAAATGAATGAAGGGCCGTTTCCCCCTTTTTAAGAAGGGAGACAAAGCTATGAATGGGAAATCAGGACAGAATGGGAAAGTGAGTCACCGTGCTTTGTCATTGTTGCTCCCACTTCGTCCCACCTGGCAGGGCCTGAGCAGTGCTCACAGTTCAAAGGGGAAAGGAACGAAGCCTTTCCTGGGAAGATTGTGATTTGGTTTGAGGATTGCAGAATGAAAATGCATTAGCAGCCCTCCCTTTTCTTAACATCTCTCTATTTGTAAAGTGAAAATATTCAAATAAATTCACGTAAGCAAAGTTGCGTATCTTCTTCAGGCTGATTCACGGTGTTTGGGTACATGTCGAATTTTACACTTTTCTGCAGTTTGTGCTTTCTGAGGGATCACTTCCCTCAGTGCCCCCGGGGAGACAATACTCGTTTTCTCCGTGTTTTATTTGGAAGAGAAAACACTGTTTTAAAGACCTCTGTATATTTTTCCCTTAGAACTTTGACACCTTACGTGTCTGTTTATTGTTTCAATATCATATAGAAATTCTGAACAGGGCTTTCTACAGGATGGAAGGAATTAAGTGAGAAAAGGTTTTCCAAAAGGATTAAGCAAGGGAAACCCGGTGTGACCTTGTCAAGACAAGATGAGTTTTACTCCTTTGCCTCAAGAAGTGGTCTTGTATTATTGAGTAAAAGAGTTACGAAAAAGTAAACATCCCATTTTTAAAAAATCTACCTTTCAGCATATATATTCCTATAGTTTTAATTAATGTTCTGAGAAGCATAATCAGCAATTGGACTATGATTCTGCTTGCCAGGTTCTGACTTTGAAAATGAGAGTTTTTTGATAGTTAGAACTTTTCACAGGCAGCAAGTGATACGTGGTCTCATTAATAAATGGAAATCGAGCACAATGACAAGATAACACAGGTTCTTGTGGCAACTATCTTTGTGTACCTGGATGAGGGACATCTGTGGCTGAAATCATATTCATTAAACTAATGTAATAACATATTATAGAAATAAATTTATTCTCTGTAACCACATCTCCCAAAAATTATTATATCAAAGTAAACAGGCTGGGTATTCTTGTTAAATTTGGGTCACAGGGATCTTCAAGGGTAAGAACCGTGGGCATAATTAACATGGTTCCTCTCAGTGACTAGAAAATACTTTTCATTGAGTTTCTAGGAATTCAAGAATTCAATTCCAGGAGATAAATTTAAGGTGGCTTTGTGATTCAAAGCTGTGGGGGTTTTTTGCCTTTCAGACATGCCTAATGAAAATAACATTGCCATACATTATAGAAACCAGTGTTGCTTTTCCAAAATTACTTGGGCTTCAGCAGTTCGTAAGGATGCTTTTGGGAGCTGAGGTTACTGAGTTGTACCTAATGCAGATGGCTACTGGGATGCCTTGTCTAGGGCAAAGGAAGATCCTTGCCCTGGGAATTCTGAGTTTTCTTTTTTTGGCATGGTGTTCCTCAGCTTCCCAATGGGTACTAATTGACTGGGAATGTCATTTGCAATCCTTGAACATCCTTCCGCCCACCAGTCCCCCAGGCCTTGCCTGTTACATTTTCTCCACAGTGGCTGCCCTTGTATTAAGCATGGTCAGGACTCCAGAGCTCTCCTCTTGAGAGATGTGAGTGTATTATCAACCCTCCTACCAACACCAAAATCCTGTCAATCACAGTGACCTCAGGGGCCTCCAGCAAGCCTGGTAAACAAGGGACTGATGTCTGCAATGGCTTTTTATTCCTTTTCTTTGAGTAGGGCTTTCTAATTACTCAGTTGTGTATGCAAACACTGAAGGAGCATTAGGCGCATCAAGTGGGGCTCTGCTTTTATTAGGAAACCCTTTTATTTTCTAAATAGAATATGTCAAACATAGTCTTTCCTTTTTAGACAGTTAACCTTTCATCTCTCCTGTAGCAGAAATTCCAGTCTCTGGGGTTTGCTAATTTTGTATTTGAAATATTCTAAAGCAGAAGGAAAATGCTGTTTACAGTGTCTTCATTAAAAAGCTTTTAATCGCATTTTGTTGCTGTATATATCGTTTGGATCCCTGCTGGGTACGCGTCATTGCATGAGAAAAGTACAGTATTTTTAAAAGATACACCAGTCAACCCAACCCAATTCTGCTTTGACCCCGACAATTGAGCAGACAAAGCACTTTTATAGTGTCCTTACTTAGTAGATTATAATGAAAATATGAGTTCAATAGATCCTTAAGAATGTGTTTCTAAATGACCTGCAACTTTCTTATTTTTGAAAAAATCTTTTTATGTAGTCTACTTAATTTTTTTGCACACATTATCTCGTACATCAAATAATATAATAGTACCACTTATAATGTGACTTGTCATAGAACATAATTCAGACGTAATGCAGTTTGATTCGTTTAACAGTTAATGCTTCTCATTGCTTTTCATATCTTGGCATATACAGAAAACTATAATCTTTACTGGGCACACTGGAAGAGGCTAAAAGGGATAATAATGATAGCAAGCACTTTTAAACATTTTTCAAACATTGAATTTAATATTCACTACAACCTATGAGGTCAGTAATATTGGTATTATTAATATTTTAATACTATTAGTATTTCTGTCCACAGATGAGGAAACTGAAACATAGGAAGTGCCTTCAAAGTCACTTGCCCTGAAGTCACAGGGCCAGTGATGCTTTTGCCACTGTGCTTTGACTGACACACCTGTAACCCTCTCCTGAGTCACCATGAATGTACCGGAGCAGGGAAAAGGACAGAAACCACAATGTGCATGATGAACACTGTGAGGTGGCATCATTTTCTTCTCGTCTCTCCTCCCTGCCCTTATAACCTCTTATAGATACTGGACTTTTTTTTTTCATTCACTTTTTTTTAAAAACAGCTTTTTTGAGATGTAATTTGCATACCATAAAATTTATGAGTTTTAAATGTACAATTCAGTGAATTTTAGTATATCTACAGAGCTGTCCAATCATTACCACAATATAATGTATAACATTTCCATCCTAAAAAGCAGCTTTGTGCCCATTTGAACATATCGTATTAATGGAATCATACAATATGTGTCTTATTTCTTTCACTAAACATAAAATTTTTGAGGTTCGAGATAGTGGACTTTTATGTAAAATGTTCCATTATTTTAAGAAATCATGCAATGGTTTTCCAAACCTGCCTTCGGAGGAGCAAAGGAGTCCTGGCTTTACTAACTAAATGCTGTGGTTTGCAGCTGTCTCACCAGATTTAAGGCAGCCCTCTGGGAACCCTGAAGAATTTACCATTGAGGCCAAACAACATCATCACCATCATCACGAGCTTCGCAGATAATGAATTAAGTGCTTAGATGTGGGCTTCATACTATTTAAAACATCCTTTCATTTTACAGCTGGATCTGTAGTGTGTCAAAGAGGCAGTTAGGGAGAAACAGGAGTTGTCACTTCTGTGAGTAAAATAAATCGAAGTGGTTATTTCTTACCATATAGTTAAAACAGTTGTTTGGTTAACAGATTAGCAGACCAGCAGGTTGTTTCGGGCATTATGTGGACATAGGCTGAATCATTCCCTTTAATAGAGGTTTTACTTTTTGACTTTTGAGGTGTAAGCTCTCTTAATTCTGTATGTCCTAGCTGCGTAAAAAAAAAACAAAACTCAGTCTAGGACTCTAGGTCATTTGAATTATAAGGATAAGTAACACAACATAAAGGGTAATTCAACAAATGGAGGATATAACAAGTTGTATGGTAAAATCAACTTTGTTCTTTTTAAAACTCCTTTACAATGATTTTCAGTTGCCTGGGCTTGGATTCTGTAAGATACAATATATCTTATAGATAGAGAAATACCTCTGGGGTGTGAGTATGAGAGGGAAGAGTTTATAAGATTAGGAAGTACCCAGAGTTCTATATTATAATACACTGATTTGATTTGTGGAGCCCAGGCTTTGAGTAGATAAAACAGAGCACTCTGAAAGCCATGTCTTGCAGTCCTGTGGAAAGCTGAATCATATTTTAGTTTGCATATAATTTGGGAAGATACCTGCTCAATAAATAATAAATTTCCATTCAAAAATAACTTCTTGAACACTGTTATGAGCCAGGCGGGCACCGTCCTAAGTGCTGGGGATACAGCAGTCAGCTAGTTTAAGTGCTGCCAAGCCTGGAAGGAGGAAAGAAGGGAGGGACATGGGAAGAGCTCTCTGAATTCAGTGGTCAAGAAAGTTTTCTGTGATGAGGGAGTAAGGAGGAGAAACCCGGGCAGTCTGGGAGTAAGCCCCAGCAAGTAACCCACGCCCACGTCTGGGGAAGACGGTTTCAGGCAGAGGGAACAGCAAATTTCAATGTGTTGAGGCAGGAGCATGAGTGACAATAGAGTGATGGAGTGAAACGGCTGTAAGGAAAAGAGATTAGGAGATTAAGTCAGAGAAGCCAGGCAAGAGGTGACTGGGTGGCAGGTCAGGCAGGACCTCACTGAGTCATCAGAGAGACTTAGGTTTTCACTGTGAATGAGGCAGGAAGCCATTGGAGGGTGTGAGCATTCGTTTCTCTCCCTTGTGAAGAATAACGGGCTTTTTTTTTTTTTTTTTTTTTTTTTGCTTGACCATAAAAAAGGTTAGCACATTTCCAGTTTTAGGGTTACCATCGGCCTTTGTGTTAATGGTTCTCTGCTCATGAAAAAATAAATCTGCTCTTGTACGTCACCTTCCTTGGTTCTCCCACACACTCATCAGGTTGTAGAGAAGCTTGAATTAAAAACAAGTATTTCACAAATGACTCACGTTCCAGGTGGGGTGATGTGTTCTCTGCCTACCACAGAGAAGGGGGAAATCACTTCACACGAAACAGTAACCTTTTCTTTCTCTCCACTCTCTTCTAGGAGCAGAAAAGCACGCAAATGCTTGCTTTCTGATTGTGTATTTGGAATGTTCCTTAAGATGGATCTCTGAATTCCCAAGTGAATAATCTGTATTTAGTCTCAACTTCTGACAAAAAAGAAAACCTGCGCCCGGCGGGGCAGGCAGGAGGGGGTTTGTCTCTCTGCTGTTTTCTTTAGGTCTGGGCGATCAGAGATGCTTCATGACTTGGTGCCGGGAGAGAAGGGAAGATTGATGGGGGTTTTATGAGGTGGCAAAATACATAGCGAAACCTGGGGATGGCGATGTCATTTAGCATGATGGAAACGGCAAAAAACAGGGATGGTGCTTTATTTTGTTGTTTTTGTTATGGCAATGTGAGATTTGTTATTTCTCCCCCCATGGTCCTGGCTGTTTTTGTATTTAGCACAGATGTTCAGGAAACGCATTCCAGCGCCAGCACCTGTGTGAGGCTGACCCAGGCCTACCTGGCAACTTCTTCCTCTCTTTCTGTGTCATGCAGATCAGCTTACATGTGACACTTATTTCCTCTCCCCTCCGCTTATCCATCCATAGCTATCCACTGAGCATTTCTGTCCCTCCCTCTGAGTTCTTGGAATTAAAGAAAATACAACATGGAGCCCAGCATCTCAGTGGCAAGTCTGTTTTTAATGGACAGGTACCACCAACCTCCTTCTGTTTAGAAGCATCTTATGTACCCGCCAGTGCGGTTTGTGGGCTTGCGAGAGAGGCTGCTGCCCCACAGCACCCGCCGTGTAGAATAAATAAATGAACAGCTGATTTCAGTGGGGTGTCGGTGTCTTATTTTTAGAACACCATGTTTTCATCAAGGGCCATTCAGGTAGTTCTCATTTTAAAATTCTAACATCTGCCCAGCATACGGCTTCTGACATCTGGCTTCTACTTGCTATACAAGGGAGACACTTTGACTAATCTCCCTATCTTTGCAATGGGACAGTACCTGTTTCTGGCATGCTCTGAAGGGGGGCAAGTAGCAAATGGTGTGGAAGCATATTGGAAACAAAACCTGCAGAATCAACGTGCTCATGACATTTTATTATTAATTGAGCTCCCAAGTGAATGTTTCCTTATCTGGATAGGCATTTTATTTGATAGAGTTTCTCTCTCTCTCTCTTCCTCTTACTCCCCCCCCCCCAACCCCCCTTCCCTCCTCTTGGCTCAAGAATATGCCGTGTTGACTCCTTGGAAGAAGCCTCCTCTCTTTTTCTCAGTGCAAAACCTCTGACTTCAACAGGACTTAAGCACAGCAGCCGGAGCTGGAGCATGTCCTCCTCCTGGAAGCTCGAGAGGCTGGTGCTGGCAAGCATGGTGGCGAGGCTGGGTGGGTGAGGGTCCCCAGGCCCGTCCCTGACCAGTCCTCCTGGCAACTGGGTACCTGAATGCTCATTAAGAAGGAGCAGAACTTCATTGTAAGAGCAGAACAGTCCAGAGCATCAAAAGAGACCTCATCAAAATTAGCTCACTTGGAGACTTCTTCACCAAGGAGCATAGTCTTAAATTTACAGTTGATTTTCTCCACAGCAATTTTATGGCTTCAAAGAGCTCCACAATTATTTTTGTTACATTTTCTTGGTAAGCAACCCATGTTGAAGTAGTTCAGAATGAACTACCTGAGGTGTAAAAGAGGTTAAGTGATTACTCAGAAAGAGTGGTTGGCAAGGTTACCTTTGAATTCAGAACAGTATTCTTGGTGATTACTTAGCATGACAGAGCTGTCCTCCTGGAGTTAAGGTCTCCCGTGCACTTCTGTAAAATCACCACGGTGTTTGTATTGCTCCGGCAAAACTTCATCTCATTGCGCTATTTTAATGGCCATAATCACTGAAAATCTGCAGTGTCCTCAGCTCCCTAACCTGAGTGAGACGTTTCAGCTTTGTTCCATCTGGGACTCCCTGGAATGATGGCCTACAAGAACTGGAAACCTCTTAAAAGGTAGAAAACAGGCAAGAATATTTACTTCAGGTTATATGAAGAGGAAACCAGTTTTGGGTGGTTTTTTTTTTTGGTTGTTTTTTTTGCTCCTCAGCTTGCAAATCAGCTGCTCATACCTAAGTGATTGGAGCCATTTACACCCTACTGAGGATCCTACATGGGTTCTTTAACCACTGGAGAAGGGCTGATTGACAGCCTGTCTTCAGCTACAACAGAGATGGAGTGAGCGCTTATGCATCCTCAGTGGGGTGGGACTTCCCTGATGAATGCTGCTTTCTGTCTTTTCAGCCCAGTGCCGTTTGCATCTGCCCACCGTTTGAAATCTCCTTTAACTTTCTACTTCTTAGGAAAGGAAATAAAGCAAGTGTTGTAGCAGAGATAGATAGCATCGTGGCATTTCCTTCATTTTCTCAAAATCACTTTTTGGGTGTTTTGTAAGCAAGATCTTAAGGAGAGTAGGTCTTCTCAAATGAGAATTTTATGAAGTCTTACTATGATATAAGATAATGAAATTTGGGGGGAATGCATTGTGAGTGGGTGGAGCTATAATTGTTTTTTTGACCTTTGAATAAAACACATCTGTACATAACATGTTCAGGGTGCCACATTATTAGTCAGTTTAGTTTTTTTAAAGAAAAGTAATATGTGTGTGCATTGATAGCTGATGATGATGGTTTTTTGATTGCTTCTTTATAATGGACAGTTTTGATGTTAAACAGGCAGTGTTGGTATGGATGAGTTTAGAGCTATGCTATTAGATTATTTAGGGCACTTAATTTACAGATTAAAATTTAAATAAGGGAATTTCATACTTCTTTAAAATTTTGGGTTGGGATGCAGAACTTTTATAAATAGATATGCATAGAAAGTTACCACAGCAAAATACAATGTCTTTCAAAAGCCTGTATGTTTCACAGGATGCCATTTACTTTTTAAAATAGGTGTACAAATGTCCTTGATTTCATCATCTTTTCAAACTTTGTGAAAGGATTATATCTGGACATGCAACTATGTTGGAATAATTATGTAATCGTTGTGATAACCATCCAGCCCATGTGACTGGATTAACCATGTGGTTTAAATTTTTTGTATCTGAGAGTATTGCAAATCAAGAAAAGATTTCTGAAATCAAGCAGGTGAGGGGAGGGAGAATTCGTAAATTCACACCCAGCTGGTACAATGCACACTATCTGGGGGATGGGCACACTTACAACTTTCACTCAAATGGTACAAAAGCAATTTATGTAACAAAACATCTGTGCCCCCAGAATATCCTGATATAAAAAAAAGAATAAATAAATAAAATTTAAAAAGGAATCTTTCAAAAAAAAAGAAAGAAAAGAAAAGATTTCTGGTCCTTGCAAAGTCCTGAATGAGTAGCTCATTGCCATCCTAGTCTCAGTATATAACTTTGGAGAAACCGATCACAACTTTTTTGAGACCATGTTAAAACTTGCATTCCGGAGGTTTATAAGAAAAGATTGGGTAATTCTTCTGGTCTTCAGCACCTCATGACTCATTTTCTAACCTAAGTCTTTGTATTAATAGTTTATTTCTTCATTTATTCAAGAAAACTTACTAAGTACTATTTGTACTATTGAAAACTTTTTGGTAGCTACCATTTAAAGCATTCACATTGTAGCATACAGTGAAATGGTGATCATGTAGCATATTGTTAATCACTAATGGCCTCACCATTACCATGAATTGTTCAGTCATTAAACATTTATATTTTGAGTGCCTGTTATGTACCATGTGATAAGCAGATATTTAATTGATCATCTACTATATGTCAAGAACTCTTCTGGTACTAGGGATATAGCAATGCATATAACAGGCAAAAATTTCTGCCCCTCATGAAGACCATATTCTACTGTTTCTCATCTACATTTTTAAATCATTAACAACCATTCATATGTGTATCAGTATGTTTTTAAGGGATGTAGAAAGAATTGACACCCATTTTTTTTCTTTTGTGTTGATTCTGTCAGATGAAAAGACCCAATACTTGTTTCAAAGAGTCTGACAGGAGTATCTGAAGACATCTACCCTTATGTTTTAAAGGTATATAAGAAAATTTTCTGCAAAATTGAATTAAAGACTAAACTATCATACAAGTCAATACTGTTATGTAAGTGACACATTCTGATTAGCTCAGGAGCAAAGTCAGACTATAAATAAATCTATAGTAATAGCACTTTGTCCAAATACAATTTTAAAAAACCCTGAAGTTTGCTCCTAGGTAATTAAAACTAGATTACCTGAAATATCCATTTAATTGAGGGAATATGCATATCAGCACTGTATGTAATAAAAGAAATACTGTAAAAAAAAAAACGAATGAATGATTGAATGAAATGTTTCAAGTAGTGGATAAGCCTAATTCCTCAGTGACACTGGACGTGAGAAAACAAATTATTAAAATTAAATATGGAAACACCTTTAAATGGAGTTAACTTCTAGAACAGTTTTTCTCATTATAAAAACAGGATTTATTCATTGTACATATTTGTGTTACTAGCTGTTTAGCGTACTCTTCTCTGTTTAAAAATAGTGTTGGTTCTAGCTTGATTTATTGACCCTTCGTTTTGAGAAGAATCTAGTTAATTAAGGTCCTGGTTATATCTCCATGGCCAAAGATGATTAGAAAATAGCAGAATTGACCTTGATAGTCCAACTCTTGCCAGTTTGATACCATAAAACCATTCTGAAAGGTTGTCTACAATTCATGTATTTGAGGTTGGTGTAATATAGATGAGGATCACGTTTATATTTAAAAGATGTAAAGAAATTGAAGAAACGATGCATCAGAAGACATGCATGGAAATAGCTTTTTACACCAAAGAATTCTGTAATGGTGTGTGTGTGTGTGTGTGTGTGTGTGAAGTACGTAATTATCCAGAGAGCTGCTCCTATGATACGGTGACCTCGTGCATGAGGACTTACAGTGTTCACGTGATAACTGTGGTCACTGAAGGTGGATGCTATTCTAACATAAGTACTGGCATGCTTTCAGTTCTATTCTAAGAAGCCTTCCATCTGCACTTCACTTGGCTCACAGTTCCACAGAGAACAAACAGAATGACAAACTGCAAGTTTAGTTAAGTGGGAGGAGACCTGATTTGCTCAGGGCATCATATTGTATGTAAAGTCTGTAAGATGATGGGAAAGATTTCTTTTTCATGGGCACCTCCCCACATTTTTTCCTGCGAGATAACATAATGTCCTGAAGACTAGTCTTTTTTTACTTCAGATTCTTATCTCTATAATGGCTAGATTCCATCTTCTCTCCTTTCCTGGCCTTCCTAGGCATGCCCTAGCCCACAGCTGGTTAATTTCATTCCTCATTCACCAGAGCAGCATCGTCCAGTAGAAATATAATGTGAGCCATGCATATAATTTTAAATTTTCTAGTAGCTACGTTTTTAAGCTACATTTTAAAAGTAAAAATAAAAATTCTGATGAAATTAATCTTATATTTAATTCATCGTATCCAAAATGCTATTATTTCACCATGTTATCAATGTAAAAATATTAATGAGATGTTTTATGTTCTTTTTTTATGCGAAGTTTTCAAAATCCAGTATGTATTATACACTTATAGCATCTTAGAGACTGTGAGCATCTAGAAAGTAGAGCTTGGCATCTTTCACTGTATATATCCAAACCCTCCTCCACCCCTGTATTGCCTGGCTAAGTTCTTAATTAATATAGACTGATGAATGAATGAATGAGTGATCCATTTTATTGGCTCTATTGTTTTAATCTTTTAAAGTTCATATGGATATTATTAAAGAGTTATAATTTGTTTTGTGCCAAAACATACTAGAAATTCTTTTTCTAGTGTAGTCACCTTTATAGCTGTAAAAGATAGCAGAGGCATCGCAGTAGACTAGAGTTAGGAAACTAGATTTATAATCCATATTATGCTGGCAACTTTGTGTGAGTTGGAGCTGGTCTTTTGCTTAACTTCTGCTTAACTTTTCTGGTCCTCTCAATCTTCTCATCTCTAAAATGCTGTGGAATTAGATTACTTCTAATGTCGTTTCTCATTTTCTGATTGTATAATTTGTTTTTGAACAAAAGTTATTTTTCTCTTTTGACAGATCATATTATATAAGACTAATAGCTCTCTTTCTGACCTTCGCCAACAAACCTGTGATCATTTTGAGTTTCTTTTCTATTCCATATTCTGTATTTCATTTTCAAAAATTGCGATTCTTATTCCTGAAGATGATGGCATTATTTCTATACCCTTAGCCCATAGGATAATATGGCAGCAATAAATGTTAAATGAATTTTTACTTATATTAAAAGCTATTGCTTGCAGTTTGCTTGTTGGAGAAATAAGGATTTTTCAACAGGTAGTGAATCTCTCAACTGTCTTTTCTTACTAAGGGAGAATTCTGAGTAGATTTCACCCTCAAAAACTAGACATTGTCTATTTTTCCTTATTCACCTTTGTCTTTCCTGCAGCCAAAAATGTTTTTCCTGTCTTTCTCTTGTGGTGATGTTATCGCCACGCTTGAAACTCTCCAGTGGCCAAAGAATACTTTTGAGGTTCCTTAGCTTGCCATGAAAGGGCCTGTCCCCACCTCCTCGCCCCCGCCAGACATGCCTCAGCCATTGCTCCTGCTCATCTGCCCCCAGACTGCTGCTCTTCTCCAACCACCTACATCATTCTCACCCTTTAAGGCCGGTCAGAGTCCGGTTCGAGCCCCATCTTCACTCCAGTCTGTAATTTAGCAGCCTTTGCTGAGATAACATTTACTTTTATTTGTCAGTATCAAACACAAACATTTAGACCAATAGATTTTGAACCACTTCAACTAAGTTATAATAGTCTAAGGTTAATCTTTTATTAACTAACCCTATTGGATGCTTACTATGAGCTGGATGCTAGGCCAGGCTCCGAACATAAAAAGACAAACCTGTTGGAGAATAATTATTATGTATCTTGGATAAGTACAAAAATTGGAGCATGTACAAGGTACCCTGATGAACCACAGGAGCGAGTAGACAACAGGAAACAGTTTTGGGAAGGGTTCATGGAGCTGGTGAGTCCTAAGCTGGGAGTCATTTCAGCCAGCGGGGGCTGCATGAAGAAGGCATTAGTGCCAAAGAGCTGAGAGTGTTTCCTGTGCCTCCGGATGGTTCCACTTTAGAGCAATACAGTCTAGTGACTGAACGTGTAGACTGGGTCAGCCTGCCTGGGTTCAAGCCTTGGGTCTGCCACGTAACAGCACTGTAAACTTGGGCAAGTTACTTACGTTACACTTCAATTTTCTCAAATGGAAAATGAGGATGATTGATTATAATAGTAATTATTATTATTTACCTCCAAGAGAGAATGGGTGTGTGTGTGTATATGGGTTTTAAATTAAGTAAAGAATTTAAAACAATAAGTGCTTGATAAATGTTAGTTATTGTTATATCTCTTACTATTGGGTCTCATAGTGTCATGTCCGTAGAAGGTGTTCAATTGGTATTTACTGAATATTGAACATTTCTACCAACCGGTTATATATTCACACCCTTTGCTATTATAGCATATATTAGTATTTACTAGTGATATCTCTCAGTGACATGCTACTTTTTTGAGGGTATGGGAGCGGTATGTGTGTGAGCGGTATGTGTGTGTCAGTGATACGTGCTGGATTCAGGTTGGCTCACTAGGGGAAATTTTCCAGTTCTAAGATCAGTGACCTCAATCTCCTTGTCGGCTGTGATTTCCAGCTGGCCAGATTTCCCATACAGCATGCCCTCGGCAGTGTTTGCAGATTTGTTGCATGGAGAATCAGTACACAGTGCACCTTGTAGTTTCATATCTTTTGTGTAGGACTCAGTTCTTCTCTAATGAAATGTTTATGAAATTAGTAACATGGGGATGCCATGAAGCCCTCCTAAGTCCTTTTAAATCATTTGATATTATTTAAAATTGCCTTTCATAGAATGAACAATATTTTTTCTTGCAGTTATGCAATGCCTACTGCTTCACAGATTATAAACTATGAACATTTACTTAACATATAGCAGGTCCCTCATCTTAAAATTCATAGCATTTTTGCCTTGAATGGAGATTATTGCCAAGTCCTTGTTAGGCACTTTCTCTTTACAGAGCTTGTCCTTTGTTATTAATGTCACAGTAGTTTTTCAGAACAAATTGCATTAAAGATACAGAAAAACAAAGGCCACTTTTTAATACATACAGTGGCTTATTGAAGCAATAATTGAATAATAAATACGATAGTATTATAGTGCCAAAATTTTACGATTAGTTATATGATAGGTTTTTCTGTTATAGCTATATTTTTGAAGGATTTTAAAATAAGTGAGGGTTGTTCCTAAAGATTAAAATTCAGAGTCTAGTAGAATAGTAATGAAAGTCATTATACTTGTACTTCCACAAGTATGTGCCAGACCTCTTAGGCTTGGTGTCTAAATAGGCTTCATCAACGCTTTTTCATGTGCTCTTACCAAATATCTTGGGGATAGGAGGGAAGCTGTTCTACTGATTTTACAGATGGGTAAACTGAATCACAGAGCAGTTAAAAGATTTGCCCAGGGTAATGTAATAATTAGGTATCTGTATCTGTTCTCTTTTCATTAGATTATTCTGCTGCTCCAAATGTTTATTCCTATAAGCATGTGTATTATTGTACTTCCATAATTCATTTTCTATTTCTATATAAGATAAGACAGGATAGCAGATAAAGTTCCCTGTAAAGAGGTTGCATATTTTAGTAAGGTGAGTCTCATATCTAGTTCTTTTTTCTAATGCCACTAAAAATGTGTCCTTCTTGAATATAGGGACACATTTTGTTTTATTCATTTAACAGCATCCATTTAACAAAAACGCTAGTTTCATTTCAAGTTAGCCACTTTCTAAAATAGTTATATTAAAAGCTATTTTAACCCTTGTCAGCCTGTAATTCAAACCTTAAGAATGAAGCTCTTTTTTAGTTAATTTAAAAAATACCCCCCGCCCTAAATATTTACTTTCATCCTGCCATAGAAAGACCTTTCTTTTGGCATTCCTTTTCTGTACAGCAGAGAGTTGCTTGCAACAAAAATATTTGAAGAAAATAGAAAGCTCTTCAGACACTTCTCACAAAACTGATGTTTGAAAATGTTAGTCTGACTGATGTATAAAAATGAAATTTTTCATAATGGGATTTTAAATCATGAAGAATGAGGAAAATTACCTCATTATTAGTTTAAAGGTAGCTAATTTAATGCATGCTGTCATACATTTCAAAAGCTCTATATTGCAAATACTGAATGATATAAAATACTCACAGAATGCACATCCTTTTTTTTCCAAGGAAGATTATAAAACAATAAAATATTATTAGAAATTGAAGTTTTTAGTTTTTTAAATGTTTTTTTAAATAGATAAACAATTTTCTCTAGTGATAAATAATATTAATGATTATGAAGATAATTTTAAAGTGACTGCTGATAGTTTGGGTTACAAATGGCCTTATCCTTTAAGACCTTATCTCTTTAGAACTTAAGTGCTTTTAAGTTTTTTTTGCCTCATTTACAGTTTCCTTATACAGTGATTTGCATGGGTGGCATAGTTCTTACTATGTACGTAGTGAAACAAAGCCATAGGTTAAGTGATTTACTCTTAATTTTATGCTGACTTTTTTCCAGGCAATTTCTAAGGCTTTATGTTGTTCTTATTATAAGCAATACATAGTTCAAAACAGTGAGTAATTCTGGGGACAAACATAAGGATACCAGTGATTAGAAGATCAGATTATTCATGATCCTAAATGACTCTTGCCTTTTGAATGACAGATTTTTAGTAGACTTAAAAACTATTCCTGATGAAAGTAGGATGGATAAAACTGCTGACATTTGACAGTGAACATAAACTGAAGGCATTGTAACTGGGCAGCACATGTTCAAAATATCGGGTTATATTTTGGTCACCATGCATCAAAGGCAGATGACTTCATTAGCTGGTGACCATTTTACCAATTCTGGAAGTTCTGATAGTGAGGGGAAACGATCCTGCGTGGTAGACAAGATTACTGGCAATAGATGACCTGGTAGTAAATAGTGAAGTTCACAGCAGAGGCTTCTCCCCCTGCCGGCCCCTTCCCAAGGTGCCAACGTGCTGTGATATATTTTGAGCTCTTCCATTTTAGCTTCCATTATCCGCCACCCAAGTTCTCAATTCAATTTCAGACTCGGGCAAAAGCCTGTAATTCTATTTGTTTTGGGTAAATTTAGCAAGCTGCTCCTGATTACACCTTAGCCAGAGACCATCTGTTGACTGGCGTGCCTCTCCGAGGAGTGGTTTCTGTAGGCGATGAATGGGAAGGGGGTTGGAGCGCTGCTGCGATTAGTAAGCAGATGCACCGTATCAGGGGTAGTCCTTCCCGCCTTTCAATCTGCCAGCTCTCTGTATTGATGGAGTGTCGCATGCCTGCGAGTCATTCCATCCTGCGGCAACGAGAAGTGCTCTCCTAGGGCCCATTTATCAAGTGCTTCTACTGGCATTTGATGGAAAGGAATTTGGAAGTCATAGTTTGATACAGTTAGAGCACGGCCGCGTTCTCCTTTGCACGTCCCGAGTACGCGTACGTATGTGTGTATATATATCAACCCCGTGTACATGCTTTTCAGCAGCGATAGTCATGTGCTGTCAAAAGCCTCGCAGACAAAACAACAGGATACAGCTGTGCGACTTCGTAATGTAATGCGTAAACCTCCACAGTGTCAGGATCACAATTCTTTCAAGAGCTGCTTCCTCTCCTAAAATGCTTGCTGGTTCATTTGCATCAGATGGGGAAGATGTGCTAGATAAATTCAGAATGTTGGGGAACAGTTTGATGCTGACTGCGGCATGATGAGGGTTCTTTCTAAATGATGATGATATTGTTAGCTCATGGCTAAGAAGAGACTGGTCCAAACACAACAGAGACAGCAGTTTCCTGTTGCAGTGAGGCGTGAGGGGAAATGGATAAAATGAACATAAATTAGCTCCATCTCGTTTTCTAAGAGAATTGGAGAGGAGAGGAAAGGGATGGGAAGGAGGCAGTGGATTGCCAGGGTGCGATCCACTGGAATTAGATCAGTGAAGTGAGAGGACTGGTTTCTGCCCTATGTTGGGTGAAAAGGAATACTCCTCAGCAGACAGCGCAGGTTGTTGTAATTAACTGGCTTCCACAGGAAATGCCCAGTGTGCATCTTAGAAACCCATCAGAAAAGGCCTTCCTCATAGGGATCAGAATTGTATCACAGCTGCAGTACTTTTCTTTAAGGCAAGAAATAGTTTAAATTTGATAAAATCTCACAGGATTCTAGATCCACTACTTTTTTTTTTTTAATCTAGTCACCTATTATTTTGACTTGATGGCTTTTCTTTATTTTTAATTTTTTTTTTATTTCAGCATATTACGGGGGTACAAATGTTTAGGTTACATATATTGCTTTTGCCCCACCCCAGTCAGAGCTTCCAGCTTCAAGTGTCCATACCAAAGACGGTGCGCACCGCACCCATTAGGTGTGTATATACCCATCCCCCTCTCCCCGCTCCCATCTGCCCGACACCCGATGGATGTTATTACTGTATGTACACTTAAGTGTTGATCAGTTCAAACCAATTTGATGGTTAGTACACGTGGTGCTTGTTTTCCCATTCTTGGGATACTTCACTTAGTAGAATGGGTTCCAGCTCTATCCAGGATAATACAAGAGGTGCTAGACCACCATTGTTTTTTGTGGCTGAATAGAACTCCATGGTATACATATACCATATTTTATTAATCCACTCATGTATTGATGGGCATTTGGGTTGTTTCCACATCTTTGCAATTGTGCTGCTATAAACATTCTAGTGCAGATGTCTTTTTTATAGAATGTCTTTTGTTCTTTTGGGTAGATGCCCAATAATGGGGTTGCTGGATCAAATGGTAGTTCTACTTGTAGCTCTTTGAGGTATCTCCATATTGCTTTCCACAGATGTTGTACTAGTTTGCAGTCCCACCAGCAGTGTATGAGTGTTCCTATCTTTGTTTGTTTAATGGTGTGAATTAGAGTATTTTGCTCCATCCCTTTCTCTCACATACAAAGTCAGCATTCTTTAATTCAGATTACAAAAATCATTTCAGGTTCAATAAAAAGAGGGTTAAGATACCACAATAGAAATGTAGTCTATAATATGTATCTTAAATTTTAGTTAACAATGACTTTATTAAAATAATATTATTACAGTTTTAAGTTTTTCAAACGAATAGTGAGTGGCTTTGCAAAATATAACACTGACTTTTTTTAAAGAATTAAAATCACTAATCTCACATGAGCAAATAGTTTCTGGGAATTTTGTTGCTAATCAGGACAATTTGATTTATTGTTACCAAACTGATGAATGAGAGGCTGATTTAATAAGCTATAATATCTGCACTTACATGTCAAGTCTGATATAACAGGATGTAATATATTTAAAACTGCAGATCATCATCAAACCACATAATGATTATTATACAAATAGAATAACAGGCTTAATGTGCAGATAAAGGCTATATTTTATTGATTATATGGTTGATGTTGTGCAGGCAGGAAGAAAATCCCGAACGAGAAATGTAATATTTTAAAATAAGGCTTAACCTATGCAAATAAATTGTTTTAACAAGGGTCTGTGGACTTTAGGAATGACACTTAATGGATACACTGTAGAAGGCTTGTAGAAGTTGTCCTCATGTTAGTGTATATTGTGCACACAAAATCTCCTTATCTAGCCTGGTGCTTGCTCTAAAACAGGAAGCATAAAAGCAAGACCGCACCAGGTATGAATAAATAGTAAGAGTTAGGAGCTGGAGCTGACTCCACTGTGAATTCTCCTACCAGTTCACAGGTTTCTTCCTGCAGGCTTAGGATGAACAATCCTGGCTGAAACATTCACAGGAAACACTTTTTTTAAGGTATATTTTTCAGGCTCTTGTTATTTGAAGAAACAGAGTGAAGGTGTTTTAAGGGCAAGGTGAATATCCCTAAAAGACCTTTGTTATAATAAAGCCCTTCTGCCATATTGAACATATGCTCAGTAGCCTGCAGTGTCTCCTGCTCCAGTCAGGGCAGAGCAGGCTAATTTTTAAGGCACGTGTGCTTTGATAACACAAATAGGAAAATAAATAAGACTAACAAGCGTGCATTCAGGATAGATTTACAAGAAGGTAAGAGGTGAGACAGCCACACCCTATGACGACAGTACTGGTTGGAAACAAGTCCAGGCTAACTGAGAGCCTTGTCTCCTCTCATCTAGAGAAAATTGAATTCAGGTCAGTAAATAGGGCAGCACTGTGAGAGAGACAAGTATATGACAGGGTCTCTGTTCTGTACAGGGGGACTACGTTTACCTTAGCAGATTATTAGAGAACAAGCAAGACTTTGCAATCGAGCTATGGTAAGAAGAAATGCAAAGCTACAAAAGCATTCTTTGAGGGATATATTATAAATTGTAGGAAAACTATAGAAGATTGGCCTTCGTGCCCTGCAGATCACAGTAACTATTGATGCATTTGTGTTAGTTTTGCCTTATTGCAGATGATAAACAAAATTCTAGAAAACAACTACTAGTGGTCAACTTATAGATGGAGATTATATTGGAGTGGTCTCTCAGCATGGAGGATCTGTTTTGAGAGAAACTACACAAGAATGGCATTTGGGAGAATTAAAAAGAGAGGGGAACAGAAAAGCTGTAACTGAAACATTAGCTAGAATATTGTCAATGCCAATTCACACCTGCCTTGCACCGTGGATTCCTCCTGCAGGCCGCAGGATGAATGATCTAGGCTGAAACACACACAGTACACTGCAGAACTGAGACCATGACCCATGGGCTTCCTCCTGCTGGCCCCTCTCAGATATTCCAGTTGGTGTTGCTGGCTCTACAGTCTCCATGGGCCCATTTACCTTGGTAATTTGCACCTGATGCATTTATATGGGTAATTTTTTTCTCCTTGGAACCCTGGGATCTCATTTATTCACTAGTGCAATAAAGTGGTAGAGTGAAAATCCCTCCCTAAAGCAAGGAGGGAAAGAATTGTTTAGGGAAAATAGCGGCTCTGCTAACTGCAGCTCTAATTAAAACACCAAAAGAAGACTTGTTCTTATTTAGACAGTGGCTAATATCTCTGTGTACATATAGGCCAACACTAGTCCATCTGTGGGCATCACTGCTAACTTTGCTTTTTTTGCTGTTGTTGTTGTTGTTTTTAAATCCAGCCTCAATGTGTTTTCATTTCAAAACAAAATAACAGTCCTGGGATTGAAACACAAAAATTCTTTGGCCACAGCTTGCAAAAACCATGCTTGGTGGTGTGTGCCTGTAGGGAAAATTACTTTGAATAACAAAAGCACAAACAAGAACTGATAGAATAATAAGCAATTAAGATGGATTAACAACAGTTGCTGAATTCCAGCTGTTGGCTGCAGATGCAAATTCAAACTAGTTGCAACCTGTTGTTATTCAGAGACCAAAAGGGAGAAAGGTGCATTCCTATCAGTGCCCATATCTGGGCAACTTCATTGTCAACCATTGTGGGGGGATTTATGTACTTAGGGTATTTTTACTTTCTCCTGATTTCTTTTAATATTATTCATCTTTTTTGCCTTCTGTTATTTTGATACCTTCCTACATGTATTTTTTGTGTCCTTTTTGATTTAGAATGACTAACCAAAATCTGTGTGCTTGCTGTTTGGTTATGGCATGTTGAAAACAGAGAAGAGAGCAAAGCAGGTATCTGTCTCTGTTTCCAGTAGGAAAGAGGATCTCACAGAAAGAGAAATCCAGGATTCCTTTGGCTGCCATATAGAAGTATCTGGATTGTTTCCCCACCTAGCAGCTAGGCCACACTGGGAGTCTCCTTCAAAAGGACATCCTCATGTAATACAGGCCCAACCACCAACTTGGGAAACTGTATGAACAGGTAATTTGCACAGTAATCACCATAGTCTACCCCTTGGAGCCTTTATCACAATGGGATCAGTGGCATCAAACCTACCTCCTTGGAAGGCCTTGTTATTGGTATTCAGGGATAGGCCCTATCACAGTAATGGCCAGAGGTCTGAGGTGCAGGGCTCACTGTACAGTCACACAGGGCCTGAGCTCAGAGGGGCCCCGTACTTGGCTTAAGGCTCTGCTGTCACTGTCCCAAAAGTCTTATTTTTATCTTTGAACTAAGCGGAGAAAACATAGGAGCAGAGGTGAGATGTGTAAAATGTTTATTTGCCCAATGCAGCACCATTTGCATATCCTGTTCACAACGCCCCATAAATACAGAATTCTGGTAGACTACAATGTATGGTGGTTCAGGGGGCCTCCAAGGGAGTACAAAGTAAACATGTTATGGAATCTGTTTCTGTAGAATATTGGTAGAATATGCATGGATCAAGAAGTAAAATTTATAAGTTGAGTTAGTTTCAGTTGAGTTAGTTTTGTGCAGTGTTTCCACTGCCCTGGTAAGAATGAAATAATATACATGTCTGAGCTATGAAATGAAGGTTGTGTCATTTTGCAATTCCACATGTAAGTTAAATGGTCTTATATTTGCATTTAAACTGTCATTGTACCATATAAAGATAAATGGTATTAATAAAATTCATGCGGATAATTAAATGTTTTAGTTTTTCTTTGTTTACAATGACATTAAATAGCAAATTAAAAAACATGGTGAAAAATTGAGAGAGAGAGACCATGGAAGAAAGAAAAAACCTTTACATTTTAGTGTCCTTAATGGCACTTTTTTCCCCTTGCTTTTTGAACAGGCAGTCCTGAATTTCTTCTTGTACTGTGCCCCGCATGTTATATAATGGGCCCTGCTGAGGTGGTCCATAGCCTCAGATTTAACTGGGACAAATTGATGGTTGCTAAGATCTCCCAGTGCTCCCCAGGTAGCCGATGAGACAGAGACACCAAACAAATATACATCTTGTGCCTTCTTTAGAGCCTTGGCTGGTGCAAACCAGACAGGTTCCCATTTAATCAGATCCTACCACGTTTCAGAGTTTCTACCTGTGCCAGGGAGCTTTTGCAGCCTTTATGTCTAGGCAGCCTGTCTTTTCATGACTGTTATTTCTCTAATCATATATGAGGATCCTTTTACCTTCTAGACATGGTTAGCAAAAGGAAGAATTTTGTACCAGTGCAGTAATATAAAACGCCCTCTCTGCCCTGCCTGGGCCTTTGCCTCTGACCTTCTGATTTTTCTGTTTTCAGAATATGAACCTATTCCTGCAAACGAGTTAAGAGATGTGGGCCTGTTGATTTATTTGCCCTCATGAACATCAGCAGTTTATGATAAAACCACTGCTCAGACTAATGTCTTGTTCGTGATAACATGTAAGCCCATATGCCACTCTTACCCAAGGCAACTTACTAACCAGCTTCTAGGTCCAAACTGTGTTAACAAACGGAAGCAAACCGGGGAGCTGGTTCTGAAAGCATAGGGCCGTACTTTGGGCCAGTGAGAGTGCTGGTCTGGAGGAGGGCAGGCAGTCAGCCGTGCCAAAGGAGTCCAGGAGACATTGTTGCCCAGAGTTCAGCACAAAGCCAAGACTAAATGGGAAATGACTTGCTCCTAGGAACCAACCCCATGAAGCATCTACTTGGTACTTTGTGAAAACCACTTTATCTCAGCAGAAGAGATGAGGGCAAATAAATCTACAGGCCCACATTGCCTAACTCATTTGCAGGAATAGGTTCACATTCTGCTGAAAACAGAAAAATCACAAGAGGGGTAGAGGCAGAGGCCCGGACAGGGAGGGCATTTTATGTTACTGTACCAGCCCAGTGTGAGGAGGAGAAGCCAAAAGCCCTACCCTATCTGGGTTTTGTCGTAGGTTTGCTGACCAAGGTTTCTTTTTCAACATGTTCCTCCCTAGGAATGGGTCATTCACTTAAGGAAGTTGCAATTTTTCTTTAAATACTTTTTTGCTTAGCAAGCCTCGAACAGACAGCATCAACTGTTGTCTGGAGGAGGAGTTGGCAACATTTTTCCAGGAAAGGCACATTTGTTTATTCTGCTCCAAATCTGTTTTTGTGAGAACAGGAGGGAAGGGGGTGGTGGGGCCTACCTGATGTGTAGGTAGGGTAGTGGTAAAGGACTTCACGTTCTCTCCTGTGGGCCAAACGATCATCCTCTAGGGAAATTCAGGCAGCCAGAAATGGAATAACTCACTAAAACATTGCATCTCAGAGACTTGGGAGGGATGAACCAGACCCTCTGATCTTGTCTATAGCAAACAGCTGCTGGGTAGAGTCCTTTTGGTTTGGTTTGTTTTAATTGACTTTGGGGGAATTGGGTTGAAGTTAAGGAGAGAGAAAAGAGATGTGGACAAGCAGTCATGAGGTCCACTTCTTGATTTCATCTCAGGCCCACACTGGAGGAAGCCAGGGCTTCCTGCTCGCCTTTGACTATGGAAACCACCTGTTCTATGCCAGAATGTGCTGGAATCCATTCTGGCTAAACTGGACCCAGCCATCCAGTCAACACCAGGCTTAGAACTGTTTTTTACCAAAGGCCATGGGTATCAGAAGATCCTGACTTCCAGGGATGATTGGAAATGCGGTCTTTTTTAATGTTGCTTCATTTATTTTTTATTCTTTTTTTGGAGGAGAGGAGGGACCAAGGAGTTTCAAACTGCTTGAGAACGTGCATTATTTGTTATACCTCCTCTTGTTCCCCTCAAGTATCTGACACAAGAATTTGCATATTCTGGGGGATCAATAGATGATTACTTAAAAATGAATAATATTAACAGATTAACAATTCATGTATACTTGCTGAGTCAGGGACATCATGAAAAGTGTTGAATTAAAAAATTAAAGAGGTTGTTTTATATTTCATTTCTGGTCATTTTAGAAGAATTAAAGTCATTGCAAAATAGTGTTTAGAATGTATACTCTGAAGCCAGACTGCCTTCGTTTCAGTCCCAGTGCTAACACTGACAAGCGGTATACCCTGAGTGTCTGCCTCAGTTTCCTCATCTGCGAAATGTAGATAATTATCATATCAACCTTACAGGGTTGTTGTGAATATTAAATGATTCAGTGCATGTAGTATGCTGAGGACTGTGCCAATGTTCAATAAATATATACACTACTGATAATATTCTAAAGGCAGAGTATACCAGTTGTGGTCCAGGGAGTTAGAAAAAGAGCCTACAGCTCATTTTAAAGTGTGTGCAGGTAGTTACTGGAGTGAATGTGTTTGCACATGAAGGTTCCTTAAAAGTACAAGTTAATATTCTGCTGCCATTTAGCAGTTTGCAAAGCCAAATAAGTATAGTGTAAATGGAGGACTTTGGTTTTCCGGTCTTGTTATTTACTTGGTTTTTCTTCTTGGAAAAGGAATTTAGTCCTTGGAGCCATGATATACCGAGGCAACTTTCTCTCATTTTCTCTGAAAGTAGGCTACTAGGAATGCGACGACGGTGGGGCCTAGCTGAACAGAAACAAGGTGTGGGAAACACTCTCCCATGACCTCACACATTTGGCAATCCCGGTCCTTTAATTTTTCTTATCAGTCACTCACTTCAGATAACAACTCTGGAGATAAAATAGGCCTCGGGGTTGGCTGAAGGGAGGGAGAACAAAGGTTTTATTGGTCTTTTATCTCCTATTTACTAAAAAGTGTTTGGTTGTAACAGATAAAGACAAAACTATTGTGTCTGTTCCAGAAAATGAACAAATAAAAGTAATTATTGCAGAGAGGCTTTAAGTGGAACAAATACGGTATATTTACTTTTCCCTAGGTGTGGTAGCTTCAAATCTGGAATAATGATAATAATTATTATTATTCTAAGCATTTTTTGGTTCTCCTGTTGAAGAATCTCACAAGAATAGACCTTAAGGCTAATTTCCTTTCAGAGTGAAATTGAAGGGCCTGAGGTATCCTCAACCTAGTTTTGCTCCAGAAGGATCATAAACTGATGACTTCTTCCCTAATGGAAGCCTAGCACGTGAAAGTGCCTGATGTGGTAAGACACATTCCCGAAGCTTCTGGAATTATATTGAAGAGAATGAGATGATCACAAATGATAAGTGAAATAATGTATATTTATTTGAAATGCTGAATATTTGTCAAGAAGACCTTAAAGGGAAGAATAACATGCTTTTCTTTAAAAACACTATGTTTGTAAATGTCTGACTTTTATAATGTCAAAATAGGTCGAGATCTTTCTAGCTGAATCATAATCATAATATAAGGATTACATATAACAGTGTCCAGGTGCAGTGTTTTAGATATAAAGACTTTGAAGCATTTTTATAAAATCTGTCATGAAAACTAGTTTGTTTTTTAAGGATTGGATTTTTTTTTTAAGTTTTTATAACTTTATAAGACATAAGATTTCCTTTAAAGAGTTTAGGAAAGTTTTGGGGGTTTTTTTGCTTTTATTGATTCTTTTAAAATTAAACTTTTTATTTTTTGAGTGTGTAATACATGCACATTGTACAAAATTCAAAAGGTGTAAATGGGTATGCAATGAAAACTATGTCTTCTCCCTACTCCTATTTTCTGCCTATTCAGTTCCCCTCTCAAGAGGAAACCTCTGCTCACAGGTTTTGTGAGTACACACATGAAGCCATAAAAACCACAGACTTCCCTTATTCCCGTCCCCAAGAAAAAAAGAAAGACCACAGTAGAAGCCCTTTGTATTCCCATTGAGAAAATGCTAGAATTAAGAGTTCTGCTGCCTTGAGCACACACCATGTCATAATTTTTAATATGCCCAGAGGTGCAGATTTGCCCTCTAACCATTACTCTGGAGGCCGTTTGGCTAGGACACATGGAAAAACCAGCCTGTGTCTTGTCCCCAGTGATGACAAAGCCAAGAGTCCCTGCACATTTTATAAGTGAATTCTGATAACACATGTGCTTTCTAGTTCATAAATCACTTCATGCCAAGATGTGGCTTAAATGAGAATAAATGTAAAATGTGTTTTACAGCCTTCAGCAAATATGAAGCCCATTTTGCTGTCTGGAAGCTGGGTTTCAAGATTACTGACTAAAAGGGTTAATGAAATCTCATCCTGTTTTCAAATGTATAATGAGTCGCATCTCTGCAAGGTGCCATGATACTGCTGTAATGTTTAAAACTGTCCTGTTGGAGCCTGTGTAAATAGGATTAATAATGAAGTTCTTTTCTCCACTGAATGGTGGTCCAGCAAGTAGAGAAGAATCTGAGTACCGCTGTAATGCGTGGGCATGACTGTGCACTTGCAGACTTCGTTACCTATATGAGCGTCCTTTCCTAGGTAGTGACAGACACAGGGTAATGGTTACTGATGCTCCCTCTCCGCTTCCCCCAGGGAACGCCCATGTCTGGACTTTAGGGTGCAGGTGGTGTCCTGCCTTGCCCTGGAAGGAGAGGGGAGGGTTACACCCCCTTGCTGGCAGGCTCACATCTAAGAGCTGCAATATGAGGATACAAGAAATGCTTGGCTTCCTTTGAAATGATTGATTTGATGATTCTTTTTAGGAAAGTGTAATGCAATTCATAGAGCTAGAATAATCATTTAACTAAAACTGTGGGTAGAGTGGGTTAAAAACAATTGCTGGGCAAACTTACAGTTTCAGCCTCTTGGGAGGCTAAGGTGAGAGGATCCCTTGAGACCAGGAATTTTAGTCTAGCATGGGCAACATAGCAAGATCACATCTCTAAATATATAGATAGATACATAGATAGATAGATATAGATATAGTTATCTCAAATCCTAGGATTCATTGCTAGCCAGTCCCCTGAGGCTCAGCAGAGCTGCCCAGGGATGGAGTCTCATCTGTGCATGTCCCACTTGAACCGCAGCTAAGGGACCCTGAAAAGCAGGCTACCCTGGGTCTTATACCCTGAGGCATGAGACCTGCTGGGATAAAGCCTTGAAGGGCATCTTGTTCTGGGGGGAACTGGAATGGAACAGAGTCTGACTGTTCCAGCCAGCTGCCCCCTTATCTCAGGATGTCATGTTCCCAGGACATTCTACAATTATTCTTGAGAGCTGCAAGCAAGAAAGGCCAGGAGAACTGAGTCAGTCCAAGGCCACCCAGAGGACTGTCTTGCACATGGTCTTTGCTATGAACATGTGCTTTTTTCTTTTTTTGTCACAAATAAATGATATAAGAAACTGATACTGTTCAGTTGCAGGAACGAAACATGATGTTAGACTTTGTGGGTGGGTAGGTGGGGGTCAAATCAACCACAAAGCTTAGAAGCTTTAGGGTCCAGTGAAATGAGTTCTAGGTACCTTCTAAGTTCACATTAGAATAAGACTTTTTCAGGTATTATTTTAAGATTAACCCATGGAAAATTTAAATCTGTGAAGTTTTGTTTAAATTTTGTCTGGTCCAAATGTGGGTTTGCTGTAGATTAAATGACATATTGAATATGTTAGTATTAAAGGTAATGGTTAAGTTATGGGTAACATATCATGTATACCTTGAATTCTATTTAAATTATATTTTACTTTGGGAGATTTAAGACTGAATCCCTCAGGTTCAGGCTTTGGACAATCTCTTAAAGAGATTTTCTGGTTTTCCCTCTTAATGTTTCTTTTATGGGTACAATTTCACTGGCTCATTTGTGTGTGTGTACGTGTGAGTATGTGTATGCATATCTTCTCAAGAAGGGGCTCATACTAAAACCAGGTGTAGCTTCTGAATAAAGTTCTGTTTGGGGGATTTGTAAAATAATTAGATGCCTGTAGGATTCCATGGTGATAGCTGTAGCTTTAAAAAAAAAAAGTGCTTCAACAAGATGAGGCCCCTGCAAACCCTTTCTGATAGTGAATAACCAGAGATACCTGGGAAACCAAAAACAGTAGAAGAAACAAGCACATCATTTGTTTACCTCACTCACCATCTTTGATTTTGGGGATTTAAGTGAATAAGGTCAATGTGAAACAGAGAATAATCTAAACAGACTATTGAATATTGGAAACAACATTGCCTTGTACAATGTAAGTAATTTATAAATATAAAATTAATGAATGAATCGATCAAAAAATTTAACCAAATCTCAAGGTAGGGGATAAAATTTGCATACAGCAATTAGTATCTCCAGCTCTGTGTAACTATAGCATAATCTCTTTTGTTATTTCCCTCACAGAACTCATCTACTCCATGGGAAAAACAAATCTTCCTCCCAACATTTGTGTTTTAAATATACCACCATTTTTCCAGGACCCTAGGCTGAAAACATTAATTTATATTAGTAACCCTGAAAGCTGCTGATTGGGCTGTTCAGCTATCTCAGATTTCTATGTCCTCATTTCCATAGGCACTGCCCCCTTTAAATGCATTTTGCATGTAATGTTGGATATAATACAATAGTCTGCTAGCTGATCTATCCAGCCTCACAGCATAGGGAGTAATCTTTATAAAATTAAATTCAGCAAATATTTGTTGGCACCTGTTATACAAACACTGTGCTCGTTGCTATAGGGGATACAAATATGATTAAGACACAGCCCCTGTTTTCAAGGAGCTTTACAGTCAAAGGGGGAATAAGATTGGCACAAACATAACTGACATTCAAGGCACAAGGTGTACTACAAGGCTGAACAAAATTTTCATCATTTCCCTGCTTAAGACGTTATAACAGCTCCCTATCACCTTTTGGATCAAATGAAAAATTCCCATTCTTTATAATTTGACACCATCCTAGCTGTTAAAATTTATGGTTTACTGCTATCCAGCACACCTCTACTCTGCTCCTATCCTCTGCCTAATACTCCCATGAACACATCCATCCACACAATCCTTCCTTTATTCATTATTTCTGCAAATACCAGCTGCTTGTCAGAGACTGTGCTAGGTACTCTGGGGAGAGCAAAAGTGAATCAATCCCTGCCTTGAGCAACTCACCATGTAGTGGGAGGAGAGAGACAAGAAAACAAAGTTTTTAAGGAACAATGTGTTGTAACAGAATGCACAAAGTGCTGCGGGAAAGAGGAGCTGAAGGCCAGCACAGAGGAAGTGAATCTTGCCAGAAGTTGATTAGGCATTCACCAGGGAGAAGAGGGAGGAGAGCCCATTACAGACAAAGGCAATGTGTAGCAATTCACGGGGCAGAGCAGTATGTGGCTTGATCAAGGAGCTGGCGGCAGGAATCTGGGCTAGGAGCTAGTGGGCAAAAATAACACCAGCAAATGGAGCCAGAGTTTGTCCTTTATCTTTTGTTTCTGGGGAATCCACCTGAAGTTTCAAATAGAGATGTGAACAGATGTAGGTCTTAGAATGCTCTAGCAGCAATGTGGTGGATTTGAGTGAGAGATACTGGAGGCAGACAGGTCAGAGCTTTAGAATAGTCCCAGCCAAAGGGGGACGGAGACTAATGTGAATACATTGAGACCCTAAAATAATTTTCAGAGTTAATTCCTCTAGGTCCTCTCTGCTTTGGTATCCATATATTAGTCAGGAAAGGATAGGTTGTGCTGCAGTAACAAACAGCCCCAGGATCTCAGGGGCTTGACAGAGTTTATTACTGCAGAGTTATTGCGGTAACTATTCTCCATGCGTGACTCGGTGGTAGAGGCTGCTGCAGTCTTGTGGTTTTGTTATCTCAACACAAGCTTCCATGTTAGAGAACACAGAAGAAGAGTCTTGCTTTGGCCCACAAGTGACTCACATTCTAACTCTGCCTAACTATAAGGTAGTAGAGAGAGTTAATACTCTCATGTGCACAGGAGAAGAGAGTAGATTGGGTGAACTCTAGAAATCCTTATCACTTCATAATCTGATGTCTTTTTTTCTTTTCTTTTGTATCCTTGGGATTTTCGTGTATTACCTGAACCACCCTCTACTATTTAGTTATGCATTTCCTTCGAATTATCATCTAGTTCTTCCTTGTGAGTGTGTCTTGTTTCTGTAGCTACCTGAACCTTGTAAGTTCTCAAGGATGGGGTGGTGTCTTCTAAATCTTTTAGCTTTTATAGTCCTTCACGGGTCCTAATTTTGAAGGAAAAGCCAGGGCTAAATGAGTGCCTGTCCATACACATCAGGCTGAATTTGGCAGGTTTGTCTTTTTTCTGTTATGGCCTATGTGCTCTTTTGCGCACACACAGGAATCATCTGATTTGTTTTTCCTTTTGTTTGCTAGTTCATGTCCATCAGATGATTAGAATTTGATTTGAACTAAAATGAATCAATAGGGGTTGGACTCTGTTTCACTGTGAAGCCTTTAATGTCATTTTGCCGGCAAGACCCTCATTTCTCATCCTGGGCTAGGGAAAATTACACATTTACCCTGAACCTGACATTGCCTTGGCACGTTTTAAAGGTGAATCTGAAAGTTTAAAGGCATCTAAATATGCCATCCTCGCTTCAGTATCCAGTTGGCGAGGTTCAATAGAAAACAAATCAATTGCCATCCCCTGTTGAAAATAAACAGACAAAGATCTAGCTTAAAAAAGGAATATTGCAAAATGAATTCATACACAGTAGAAGGTGAGGTCGAGACCTGTGGAGGACTTTATCTGAAACAGTGTTTGCTTACCCAGACTGAACATTTCATCCTTTCTTGGTCAATCTCTTTGACTTTTTCTTCCCTACTAAGCCTGACTTTTAAAATAAGTGAAAGTCAGTGAAGCAAACCCTGGTTCCGATTAGCTCCCCATAGTATAAAGACAGAATAAGTGAGTATCTGTAGCTTTTGAACGTAATCCATAGGAAGTAGGTATGGCAATAATTATCTCTGGCCCGACACAAAAAGCTAGCAGATCAATTCACTCTTTCTCAAGGACCAATTCTACCATAAACATATTCTGACCAGAAAAAAAAAAAAAAAAAAAAAGAGATATTCATTCAGTAGTAACAGGCTAGCTGCTTGTCTGCCATCCAGCAAACTTGAAACACTTACACGGGCACACCTCAGGGGGTTGCTTGCTGGCTGCTTCTTCTGCCTGAGGATTCGCTGCTGTGAAATGTGTGTATAGTCTTGCTTTCTTTTTTACATCAAATTTGCATTTTAACATTTCTCATTCTTCATAGCCAAGGAGGAACTTTCTTTTTTCTAGTCATTTCTACCTCGGGACCGCTGCAAGTTGAAGCTGGGCTAAAATTGGGCCGTGTAGTGCAGACAGAGTCGAGATGCAGAAAAGGGATTTGAATACAAGTTCAAGGAAAAAGAAAAGGATTAAGTATTCAGACTCTCCTGAGATTTTTATTTCCTGCCTTTTTCCATTTTCTAAAAAAAAAAAAAAAAATCTGCCTTGTTCTGTTTCTTCTGAAATTTTTAAAATTTTTCTTCTATTTCTCCCATCTTCCATTTTTTTTTTTTTTTGAGACAGAGTCTCACTCTGTTGCCCAGGCTAGAGTGAGTGCCGTGGCGTCAGCCTAGCTCACAGCAACCTCAAACTCCTGAGCTCAAGGGATCCTCCTGTCTCAGCCTCCCGAGTAGCTGGGACTACAGGCATGCACCACCATGCCCGGCTAATTTTTTCTATATATATTTTTAGCTGTCCATATAATTTCTTTCTATTTTTAGTAGAGATGGGGTCTCGCTCTTGCTCAGGCTGGTCTCGAACTCCTGAGCTCAAACGATCCGCCCACCTCGGCCTCCCAGAGTGCTAGGATTACAGGCGTGAGCCACCACGCCCGGCCCCATCTTCCATTTTTATACTTGGTTTTCCTTGGTACCTTTGTTTTTTTATTTTATTTTTTTTGAAACAGAGTCTCACTCTGTTGCCCAGGCTAGAGTGCAGTGGTGTCATCATACTCATTGCAACTTCAAACTCCTGGGCTCAAGCGATCTTCTTCCTCAGCCTCCTGAGTAGCTGGGACTACAGGCCCCCATGCCACCATGCCTGGCTAATTTTTCTATTTTTTGTAAAGATGGGGTCTAGCCATGTTGCTTAGGCAGGTCTCTAACTCCTGGCCTCAAGCAGTCCTCCTGCCACAGCCTCCCAAAGTGCTAGGATTACAAGTGTGAGCCATTCCACCTGCTACCTTTATTTTTAAGATATATTTCCTTCTCTCTACATATTTCAGTTGGGTCATTACTGCACCTGTTTGCAAACATCCCTCATCACTCAGAAATGTAATGCAAATTCAAAATCATAACTATCACAACAATTAACAACTCCTCATCTTCCTTATGCCTTACCTAGATGCCCTGGGCATTAGATATACTATCTCATTTAATTCTCCATCACCAAATTTAATTAATCTGCCTAAGGTCATACAGCTGGAAAGTCTTACTCTTAGGCCGGTGCTCTTAGAGTAAGATGTTGGGGTAGTTATGTACTTTGTGTCATCGGCTCATGTATCTTAAACTCAGAAGAATTCTCAAGAGACCATCTCGTGTCACTCTGGCTTCGATTAATTCCTCCAATTGCAATGTGACACCATGCACAACGTCTGTTGCAGTGGATCCATTTACATCTTCCATGTTAGTTCTGAATCAGATCTCCAGCGTGATTTGGAAGCTGTGAAGTGAGAAAGAAATTTCTCCTGTGCTATTACTGCTGGAAGTTGGCCGCTTCTTAAACTGACTCCATTAGTAGTAGGAGCAGCAGTTTGGAGAACCAGGCTTCCTCTCTCACTGTGGGCACCTATTCCATAATTCTCAGAAGACTGGAAACCATTAACCTTGGGAGAGAGTAGAGAGGGCTCCTGAGCTCAGCTTGATACGGATGCTGAAGGTGTTCAGCGGTTGCAGAGTCGCAGCTGTGTTACCTGGTTTGCACTAATTAGGAGTTACCATGAATCTGTTTGACAATTAAGGACAGCGTGAACTTTGAGGCAGATGGGTGCCATGGGACAGTAAACACTTCTCAAGCAAGCAAAATGAAAGTTTGCACCAAGTACTGTGTTTTGCCAAGACTGTAAAGTTTCTTTAATAATGTGGATTCAAATGTATAAATAAAGTCTGAGGTACATTTGTCGCCACCTGAAAAGGGTGTCTCTCAGGGAATAACTCTGCTTCAAGTCCTTGATAGTGCATGTAGTTTTGTGTGTGCTATATCGCCCACCAGATGAATAATAATTATTTCAACACTAGCTTTAACCAGTTCCTGGGTTTCAGTTGCCTATTTTTTTTTTTTTTACTCTACTAAAAATGTATTATAGCATCAAGCGGCTTAGCAATTAAATAAATGTCTAGAATAGGAAAACACATTAAGGTTCCATTTCTCTTAAAAGTCATGCTGATGAGCCGTACTTTAAGGTAAAACTCTCTAGATTAAGTTCTTCTTAAGTTTTCTGTTCTTCCTTGCTTTTTTCCCCCAACTAATTTGTACACGTAAGTATCTATTTCCATTCACTTGGGTTTAGGTCATGAGTGCTCTTAAATCACGTTCTTTTGGTGGGCTGTAAAAATACCTGAGGGGAGATTTAAAAGGCTCTGTTCTTTGAGAACCTGATGCTAAGTTTCAGGCAACAGTGCCTTGTCATCACCCAGAATCCGAGAAAGAGACGGCAGCTGGGGTGTGACTTATAGCTGGGATTCAGGAAGATGTGCAGAGTTCAGGAAAAGCCTGCATGCCGTGTGGTGTAGCTGAAAACTGTAAATATAATTAAGCCAGGTGGATTCCATGACAACAAAGAGGATTAGGGCCTGGGTGGATCTGGGAGACCATTGAGACCTATGTGAATAGATGTCAATTTATTTATATCCCTTCTCCCCAGGGAGAAAAAACAACAACAACATAGTTTGATGTCTAAATGAAGTAATCTCTAGAAAGAAAAGGGAGATTATATTTGTTAAACTGTATAAAAAAATCAGAAGATAATATGGCTTTGTTCGTAGTATTACATAAAGAAGATTAAAGACGAGGAACAAGCTGCTTAAACACTGTAAACTAATTAGTTCTACGAATTGTTTTCCCGAGGTTCATGAGATATGAAACATTGGCACCAGTGCGTGAAATACACTCTGCCTCAGTGCTCTTTTCAATTTATTTTTCTGTTACTGTCATGTTTGTGTGTGTGTGTGTGTGTGTGTGTGTATACATATATATATAGAAAGAGAGAGAGAGAGAGAGAGAGAAGCCAAAAAGAAAGAGGTTACAGAGGGAGACCAAATCAGAGGCATGATTGAGGCTGACATCTTGTCATCTTAAGACTGGGGCGGGAAGGTCCTCCTCTAATACCCTCTATAAATACCAGCTTCATCTTCTGCCATCACAGGCTACATTGTGCAAATGATGTCATGACAAGGCCCAGAGGAATTCCCACTGCTGCTCAGAGCATCCGGGCAGCTCCCAGCCTAGCCAGACCCAATCCAGCAGACGCATCCTTAATTTGTTTCCGAGGATCTGGGTCTTTCCTGAGCGTGGACTCGGAGCCCCCAGAGCAAGGGAGGGGCTGTGAGCCTGATGTCATCGACTTCTCATTCCCTAGTTCAAACAAGAGATTTACTGTTTTCTTGTCCTAAAATCGAATATTTTCTAAGTGGAGGACCAGCCAATACATTTTTATTCCCAAAATAACAGACAAGTATATCTGCTTAATTTAAACTAAAATTATAAGCATTTTTTTCTGTAGCACATTTTATCTTTTTCAGAAATTTGCCTTAACTTGGAAGTATATTATTTTGAAAGGCAGCCGGTTTTCTAAAGCTTAGAACTGTGTTGTAATGAGACTATATTGTAATCGTGACTATCATTTCTTTTCTGTTTTCTTTTCCTGTATATATTGTGCAAGAACAGGGGACATCCTCACTCCCTGCCATAAACATTCGCAGATTTCCTACTCAGAGTGAATCACTACTTTCTATGTATTCTCAGAGAACTACATATCGAAATACCATCCTCGTTGCATTTTACCATCAAGCTTCTTAAAGGGACACTTGGCTGTTATCCTTCCTCACTGGGTCCCGGCCGCACCCTGTCTCAGCAGTAGCGGAAGACACTCACGTTGTCAAATCCATTGATCTCAGCCAGATTATCTCCTGCACCCACTCCAGCATTCAGTGCCACAGCCTGTCTTCCCCTTCTTGAAGCTTTTCCTGAAGACAGGAGAACCATGGAGTTTTCCCATTTGCAGCTGGACATTTCTCAGTCTGTTATTTCTGGCTTTCTCCTCTCAGTGGGAGACTCTAACTCGCTGTTGCCTGCTGCGTACATCTTATGTTTGTTTTGGTCACTGTTGTATCCCCAGATCCTAGAACAGTGCCTGCCATACAGCAGGAGCTCAGTAAATAGATGCTGGATGAATTACACACATGGATGTCTCCTGCCAGCCTCTCAAACTCCAGAAGTCAGTCACCACGCCTGTTGATCTTGTCTGCCAAACCTACTTCTCATTTGTTCTGTCCTTTAAAGCTGTTTCTCCTTCTTCCTTTTGTTCAGATTTCTGTTGTTTCCAAGTTCTCCTTCCTGCTTACTTCTACTAAGCAGGCACTCATCCTCGGAGACCTGCCTCCCCACCATCACTGGTTCCTTCATCTTGACATCACTCCCATGACCCGGCCCTTGTATTGATACTAGCCCTTGTTTTGTCTTGCCTGGACTAACTTACTCCATGTGTCTTGTGACCATTTTCCCGACCTCCGTTTATCCCCAGCTCTGCTATTGGAGAGCTATGTGAAGCTCTCCTTTAATGCTTAGTTGCGTTTTATGCACTTATCAGAGGAAGCCAGGTATTTGCATAATTAGTTTTCTGAACACCTCCCCTCTCCCACTGGAATGCTTCCAAGGACAGAGCCTGTGTCTTTAGCCTGGGGGTCCACATAGTGTCTAGGCCAATACTTTACATATAGCCCGGGGCGTTACATTTTTGGGAAATTGGCCTCTGGGCTTTATTACACTCTACCGTGTGTTATAATTGATGGTATTCCTTGTCCTAGTCACTAAACGACTTCTTGAAAGCAGACAGCATCTTTGATACATCTTTGTACTCCCTGATAGGGCAAGAAGTAGTAGGTTGACAGAATATACAGTTAAGTTTAATTTTAAATGAAAGTAATGTGTGTTGAGTGGATAAAAATGGTAGACACTTCTAGTAATACATGGATTTATGGAAAAAATTCTTCAATTTGAGCATTAGTGTATATTTCATTAAGCAATCATATTAAATTAAGTAATATTATATTAAAGCAATATATTGGCTTTTCCAGTCCAATTTTAATTAGAGATTTGTGAATATGGAGCATATCTGTGGGGTACTTGACATAGAAATATGTATTATTCTGTATTTTCTAATGACATTTTTTACTTATATAAGCAGGTACTCATAGGTTTTAAACATCACATTGTAAAATTAAATCAGCACTGTTTCAGCTGAATTTTGGTATTTTATCCTTTTTTGGATAAAAGGGTATTTTCAGAGCATATAAGTATTATACTCTAGAAATCCTACTTTTTTTCTTATTTTTTAAAATATGCTGGTGTGCCTTTTTTTCCATTACTTTAAGATAGTGTAGCAAATTAAGACTATGGGCTGTGGTGTCAGGGTCTGAGACTCAGTTTCTTTATCTGTATCATGGGGCTAATAATGATCCTACTTCATCAGGATGCTGTGGAGATTTGAGATAATACCTGTAAAGATCTTAGCAGAGTGACTGACTGGCACACACTCCTTCAACACATAGTTAGGTAATACATTATTTTTTTGTTTAATTAGGATTTGTGTAGAGAGGGAGTTGTCTATTTGGTGGGGGACGCCTCCGAATAAAAGTCTCCTGGACTTTCTGGTGCCCTCATGTTCACAAACAGCAGTGACAGGGAATGACTCCCTAGAAAACTTTCGTGTCTCAAGTAACCTCAAAACCCATAGCAACAGTAAATCACTTGTTGGCCTGCATGAGGATAACTATAATTTAGGGTTTTTTTTTTTTTTAAATGTGTTTTCATTTATTGAGGTCAGTGCATTTGTGTCGAACAATTGAAACCTGACAAGAAAAATCAAGGGTAGCCTGGGCACTGCTCAATTATTACTCTGATCAGATTTTAATTAGCACCAGATGTAAAAGGAAGTGCTATTTTTATTATCCATTACCATGCACTTGCTTACATATTTACCCTGGGGTTACAGGTATTTTATTAATTATTTTTGTTGGCAACTAAGACGATATTTTGACTTCTGAATTGAAAGTTGCCAACTTGTTTAAACACTAATAACCATCATAAGAAATGAGCAAGTGTTATTTACTAAGTGTGAACAAATCTCTACAAACTAGAGTATTTCATTGTTAAAGATGAGGTCATTAGCCTTAACTTTTATTCATAATGTTATTCCAGACCTATCATTTACAAATCATTTTTTACTCCAAATTAAAATTACTTTCTTGAATTTGGACCCTTTTAATCCATATGAACTGGCAACATGTGTTTGTATCTCTTTTAGTATAATTTCCTGATCGGAAGGTTAGCACTGCTTAATTATATATTTTTGGAGCAGGCTTAGAGAAGTATAAAAACTTCCACAAATAAAATGAAAGTTTCATTTTAAAAAGCAGACTAATGACGTATGAACCAATCTAATGACAACAGTAAATAGGATCATGAAAATAATTCAATCCTTTTACAAAAATAATTAGATACTAAGGGACTTCTATGGGGTCCAGAAGTAAACTCAGGTGACCCTGTCCTATTTATTAAGACCGATGAGCTCCGGTTGGTATGTTTCTTCCTTTGCCCCTGCCACTTTTCCGTATTTTTTACATGCTGTCTAGAAGTTTGCAACTCTTCTGCTATATATTTTTTCCTATCTGACTTTTATGACTTCCCCCATAAAATGTATTGGTTGTCTGAGTCTCACAAATCCTAAACTACTTAATGGCTGTGGCTGCATCCATTATGCTGCACTGCGTGTTTGTGTGTGTGTTCTCCTGACGTCTGTGTAGATATCTTCTGAAATTTACAAAACCTTTGTAACTAATCCCATAGGTTGACCTGAGCAGGGGCAGTGTTTGTTGCTGCTAATTACACAGTGGAAACCTTTGGGAAATAGGCCCTTTGTTAATGATGAATTTGAGCAAGCAACTGAACATTCCTGAATAATGCTGAGAATATTACTCACCTAGGTCTCTATGACGGTGGATCTCCTGCCTGCCTCTTCTTTCTCCTTAGATGTCTGGCCACTGTGCTTCATGTGCATATTAATTGCTAGATCAGGGCGGGGAGCTTTCTTTGGCAACAGGGTGTAACACAAACAGCTGTGTAATGAGGCACATGTGGATTATTAGGTATGACATAATGAGTAGTATTTCTATCATGGCATTATATATCTGTCAGGGTTTTTTGTCAGGCTTTTTCCTTCCTAGGGCTTAAAAACCTGCTCCTGTATTTCAGTGGTTATCACGAAAAACGGCCAGAAATCCCACTGCTACCAATCAGTTATGCTCCCTCTAAATATCAGCCTCTGATTGATAGCTTGTTAAAGTGAGTTTCAAAACCAAGGGGAACTCTCTTTAGAATAGGTATGTATTTGATTTAGGGTGTATTGATTTGCATAATTTAGCAAATAAAGTACTATATAGTTAAAGGTCTGGAGACATTTACTTTTACCTAACTTTAAGAAAATTCATATGTTGTGGCCTAGATTAGTCACATAAGGATCATCCTGCAAAAAGGAAACAGTAGAGGTAGAAATTAGTTAGAACACAATAGCTGCACCGTGAGAAACCTTTCACCTGTGGCTTGGTTGTTATTCTCAAAAGACAGCAGGATTATGTAGGGAAATAAAAAAGACTTATAATGTGTATCACCAAAAGACAACTGAAAAACTAGGAAATGTAGTAAATGTAGTTGCCAGAGATTCTTTTACAATTACAAATATAATATAGAAAATGTTCTAGAGCAGTAATACCTCATATAAAGAAAACCCTTTTCCAACATGTCCATTCTTCTCTTTTATAGTCTCATCTGCAACTTTAGTTCTAGATTTGTACCTGTGAACAGTCCAGAAAGATAAGGGTTTCTCCATATGTAACTGTATTGATTGCTTGATTCAAAAGATTATAAATTATTTAATCTGTTTTAGTGGAAGAGAAATCCTTGAGATAGGCACACAGATATCTATATTTTAATACATTTTTTTTTTTTTTTTTGAGACTGGGTCTCGCTTTGTTGCCCAGGTTAGAGTGCAATGGCATCAGCCTAGCTCACAGCAACCTCAAACTCCTGAGCTCAATCAAGCAATCCTCCTCTCTCAGCCTCCTGAGTAGCTGGGACTACAGGAGCATGCCACCACACCTGGCTATTAATACTCCTATTTTTTTTTTAATATGTCTTATAGACACATTGACCTATTCATTAAATTTGTACTTAGATTCTTACCAAGAAAACCTTTTTCTCTCTTGATAAATCAATAACCTCTCTTTTGAAACTGTGTGATGCAGTGTTTCCCTTTTTGTTTTGGTCACTAGGGAACTCAGCTAGGTGTTGTTTTCACTTGCCACACAGCCCGTCCTGTTCACCGCCACAGGCTCGACAGCACCTAGCACATAGCACGTAGGAATACATGTATGACAAATAGGCACTCGGTCGGCAAACTTGAAGTAGTTTTTCATTATGGATGATTTCCCATCTTCTTTACATCTGGCTTTTTTGCTTTTAAGCTATATAAGGTATAATGATTTCATTATATCTGATTCTTATTTGTGAACCACATCAAATTATTTCTTGAAGGAGTCAGGATATAATAAACCGGTATAAGCCTCTGTTTTGTGCACTGTGACAACATAGTTTGGATGTGTGTGTGTGTGTGTGTGTGTGTGTGTTTGTGTGTGAAAATAACCATTTTAAAGGCAGATAAATGGACTAAGAATAAAGCATTTCTATATGGACTTAGAATCAAAAAATCTTAATGCAAAATTCTAGAAATTGGACTTGACAATTTATTATTGGTAATAAAGTGTTTCTCCTTAAATTCTATCAGAGCTTCTCATTCAATGGGTTATTTTCATTTATTGTATATTTAATTAAACCTGACAAGAGAAAGAGGATTAGAAGAGTCTATCTTAAAACTCTAAACAAGTCAGTTGATAACTCTGTTTTTCAGTGGAACAGCACTGGCTCTCTGCTTCATGAGGGAGTTATGAAAATACAGACTTAGGAAAGTTTACGTGTTTCCATTCTAGGTATGATATCGTCTCTTTTGCTCTCAAGAGTGTGTTTCTTTAAAAACTTTCAAGCCACCTTGGTATCTTCCATCTCCTGTTTTATTGGTTCTTAAACTGTACCATTTCAAACAGGTGCATGCTACGAAAAACATGAACATAGTTTGGAATCCACTCTTGTAAAATATTTTGACATTAAGTTGTTTTTTTTTTTTTGAGACAGAGTCTCACTCTGTTGCCTGGACTAGAGTGCCGTGGTGTCAGCCTAGCTCACAGGGTATTTTTAAAGGATCTAGGAAGTGTTGATATTAATTAAGAATATCCCATTGCCCAAGAAACAGTTCAGCCTGGGTATTTTGAGATTCTGAAGCAGTGTAATCGCAGGTAGAACGATCCAGAGGGCTCTCACTTTGGGGTGGTATAAATGGGCTATTCTCGTGAGAAATATTTAATCAGATTGTGGATACCCTAGACAAATCTATCTCTCATGCAAGGTTGTAATATTGCTGACATAGTTCTTGAACAGCCCTCAAAATTATACCGGCTTTTCAGGCTCTGCGCCCCTTTTAGCAATGCAGCAGATTAAAATAGCTTCTGAAGCACTTTAAAAATATTGTGCTACTGAAAACCTTAGAATCTCTTGACATTTCTCTCCCAGGATCCTCACCAAATCCTTTGACATGGACAGCAGTGGCATTTTGTTTCTCTTGAGTTTCTTGGAAAGTTCATATAAACCGCCATCCTCTACCAAAACCCTTTACAGTCTCCTGTGCTAAATTTTCATAGGACCTTACCGAGCACCATAAACCATCTGCCGTTTCACACTTAGCTAGCCGAGGTCAATGATACTGAGAGCTGGGTAAGTGTGAAATGATTAGCCAGCTCGCAAGGGTGGGGTGAGGTTGCACCACAAGCTGCTTGAAAAGCTCATGTGTGTGAATCTAAAAAGACAAATTAATTATTAACATTTAATACTGTATAACTTACAGGGGGAAAAAAGGATTGTTTATTCACCGTGCCACTGTGACACCTCTGTTCAATAGGGAGTGTGTTACAAATGCCACAGGTAGTAACTTGAGGATGCATCCTTTAACAGCTTATTAGTAGTCATTTCCCTGTCAAGTAAACATCTGAGCCCAAAAGTTTGTTTAGCAAGGTTCAGTCATAGTGTGGAAGCAGGAAATAGAACTCAAATTGCATAAACGCTATCTTAACAGTGGGACAGAAACTATTCTAATAAACAGTGGTTTTTATGTAAATTTTATAGCCCTCGAATGGTAGGACCCTGGACAGTTATAAATCAACCATAATTTGCCCTTTCACTTAGAATGGACCAAAACAGTCATTCATCTACATTGTCTTTGATCTTCATTGCTTCTCCTTGCTCCTGGCCCCTGGCAGGTCAGCTAGCAGCATTCTGGAACATGGTGGCCTAATATCAATAATTTCCATTTCAAAACAGATTTAACAAGATTGAGGCAGTGTTCCCTTTATTAGCCAATGTTTGATGCCAACGGGCCTGGCATCCTGTAACAAAGTTGGTGGCCTGGAGATATGCTTTCCAACAGGTTAAAGCCGTGCCAGGATGTTACAGGTTGGCGAATTGCAATTGAACCATTCTTCATTGTCAAGGCAGAGATGCACGGCTGCATGACAACACCTCCCCGTATCGTATTAGTCATGCTTGGAGGAAAACTGATCAAGGGTTTCTGATCCTCTGGGAAATTTTTACATACAAAATTGGAATTCAGAATGTCTGAGATCCTTAAAAACTCCATTCCAGCTATTTGGTGCTGATGACTATTTCTTAAAGTAGAAGACAATCTATAAAATATTATTTATTACTTGGCAAACTAAGGAGTGACAAAGACAGAAGTTCTTTGGCAGGGGATGCAAACCTACATGGCTAACACAGCCAGGCGGATACCTCTGGGGGAAGGTCAGGCCTGGTGTGCAAACTGGGTGAGCGAAGACCCTGCTGAAAATGGCAGGTGCTCGTCCATCCAGCAGAAAATTTCTATGTGAGAAGAATGTGGAGCCCGTGGCACCAGATCTGCTAATTTTTCAAAAGGAAATGTGTACTTGATATGAAATCTCTGGATTTCTAAGTATTGGTTCAGAGTACTCTGAAACATTGCGCTGGCTAAAACTCATATGTGGGGCTGAAATTGGTTCATAGGCCACCAGTTTTCGATCTGCCTTTTATGGAGATCTCTATCTAAAGCATGACAGTGTATATTAGCTATGTGGATGTTAAAATCAAAACATCCAATTGTTAATGAATTCAATCATTGAATGCAAACACATTCTAGATCCTGGAAGAGTGTGTTGTGGTATGACATCTGTTCTACACCAAACTGTAGAGTGTTAGGCTGTCTGTCAGAGCCACAATTCCTGACTTTGGGCATAGTTCTCTTAGTCTACCCAGGGGGCTGTAGTTCACATTAAGACAAGACAGGATCTCTAGTGATAATCTAGAGAAAACAGCCTATTTGTCATTGGTGAAGACACCTAGCTCTTCTTGGCTTGTATATGAAAGTGGAATCAGCAGAATCCATAAGAATCTGGCTGTTATTGTTTTTAAGGAATTTAAGAATGATATCAACAAGGAGAATGAATAAAAGAAATACTTAAAGACTCAAAGTCCGCTAATATCAGTAGATCTAGAAAGCAACAAAGCAGGCCTAGAATACAGCAATTGGAAATAATGTGGCTTCCTAGAGTTGTAGAGAGTGTAAGTTCAGAGGCAAAGTTTCAAACAATGTCAGCTGTACAAAGTCTACAACTTCTAACACTAGATCTCCATCAGTAACAACATCTTGGAAAAGGGCAGTGTTGTTTTCAGAAAAACAGTGGTGGGGTCCCTGGCATGAGTGAGAACAACCGGGGGAGGTAATGTATAGGTGAATGAAGAGTTCAAGCAGGTGCTGGGAGGGGGAGGGAGGCAAGGGGCTCCGTTTACTGTGTTGAGATTCCTGCAGGGGCTAAGAATATCAAAGGTTTGTTCAAATATCCTTCAGCCTTTTCATCGGCTTGACATTTGTGTCCCTTGGTCCTCCCAGCTTTGTTTCAGCAGTGAGTATGCTCAGATGACTGAGCCAGCTCAAGTTACTGATCACTATCTGTTTGTCATTCTAGCTCTCTTACCTCCCACAAGAGTTGTACCTTTTTGGTGCAAATAAGCTGCCAGAGCTGGCTTGGCTTGATCTCTGTGCTGCAGATGTCTCTAATTAACTTGATTGAGACAGGTCCGTGGGATCCTGTTGCAGCCTGACAAGTCCTACTGTCCTGGGAGGCACTGTCCTGTCACCTGATGCGTGCCTCTTGCTCACGTCCTTTGGGCAAAGTTTATTAAGGACTAAAGTCTTCAAGTGCCCGCGTTTTTAATATGAAAGCTGTGGAGTGATGGTTGCTAATTTGCAGTCAGGAATGTAAGAATTTTCTCAAGTTTAAATTCTGAGAAGAAACTTCCAGCAAACTTCATTAACAACTGCTAGTGTTTTTACATCTAAAATGTTACAATTTTTATCATTACTAATACTGTTAACATTATTATTCATAGTGGCTGAGAGGAATATGGTCTCTACGCATTACAAGAATAGATCCTTAAATAAAAAATATTTAATCCCTCCATTGTGACTTAGTGACAAAACATGTAATAAAACAAGTGTTTGGAAGTACTGGTTAGACTAGTTGTGAGATCTGTAAGATATCTAATAACTGTAGGTGAAACTAGCCCCCAAGCATTGTAAAGACTGGATTTGTTTTTATTTCCTTCAACATCCACATTTACTCTTGTTTTTCTGGAGTAAAAATTTATTCAATCATATTATATATTTTTTGTGTGTGGTTTTGTGCATGTGTTTTCTGTGAATATTTATCTATAGCTTTTTCTACACTTTCCAGAACTTTTGTATATCAGTCCAGATCTAGGGCTATTTATTTTGACCCTCTGAAAGGAAGGATATTGTATAGCAGTTATTTCTAAAATAGCTAGACATGGAAGTCACTTATTGAATGTGGAAAGAAACAATAGAGAAATCTTCAACTACATATAAGAACTGCTATACATGTAATATCAATACCTTTTTATTCCCTAAGATATAACACCACGCTGTGAAGGAGAATATTGACTTCTTTGATTTTTAAATTCTGTTTTTATTGGTTACGATTTACATGTGAACTGATTTCAGCACCTTTGGTAGAAGGTGTACTTATTGTTGTGAATCATCACAATTCATGGTCTAGCATCACTAAGCAACATGGCTCTGCCCTGCCCGTAATCTGCCAGTGAATTAACCTATTGGTAGAAGTGGCTCATTCCCAGTCATCCAGGCCACATTATCCAGTCAGAGAAGTAGCATTTCTATTATCAACAGACTGGCATGAATCTGTAGACCATGTGCTCCAAAAGGAAGGATGAAAATGGAGACATGATCCTTATCAATGCCAAGGAATATAAAATGCAGTTGGGACCATGGCCCAGATTTAGAAAAGATCATCTCTATAACTGCACCCTTCAAGTATAATAATATGCTCAGTCCTATGTGATCTCCGAACGGGAAGAGTTCTTGGTGGACTGTGAGAGGGGGAAGCTTTGTAGGGGAATGAACCCCTGAAGAAGTCTAGAGGAGGATTGAGGGAGAATCCATAGGGCTGAAGGTCTGAGTTCATACAGATGGTGAGAAGAGCAGGTTACGGAGGAGTCCTGGGAATTGAGTCTGGATAGGTTTAGTGCTACCGAAGTATGGAGAGTGTGAAGGACCAAGGATGAAGTAGAATTGATCTTATAGAATAGGGAGTCATTTGCTTTCTTAATCTGGGGAGGCCTAATGAATTGAGAGGGGGAAAGAGAACAAGGGAGACCAGCTAAGAGGTGATGGTGGTAATCCACACAGGTGACTAGTGTAAGGTCTTTTGGATTGGCCAGTGCCAGAGAAAGAAAGACGAGCAGAGTTGAAAGGGTTAAGCAATGAGGCTTTATTGGGGTGCTCCTGGGCGAGGTTCATGGCGAGAGAGAGAGAGAGAGAGAGAGAGACAGACACACACAGACACACACACCTGAGAAGTCACATCGCCCAGAAGTTTTGAGTGGTCTTATATATGTTTTTAGGGCTGGGGGTGGGTGTTTCTTTGGTGGGAAGATTTACGGTGGGGAGAGCAAGGAATTTTCCTTTGCAGTTTTAGGGTGGGTATTGAGAAATAGGAGTGGCTGGTAGTATGTGTGGACTCCAGGAACTGTGACTCTTATCAAGGTAACCATCCAGGTGTGGTCATCCTTTAACTTAGCTGGGCCTTGCAGGCATTGTTCTTGGCCGGTCTCGTGGGCTTCTTCTTTTTCCATTAGGGAGGGGAGGAGTGCCCACCACCAGCCTTACAACTAGGAGTCTAGATGAGTCTATGATTAGAGTGGATTCTGATAGATCTGAGGATAGCAAAGAAAGACATCATCAGAATTTGTTAACAGGTGGGCTTTTGTTGAAGGAAAGAGATAAAAAAAGACATCTTTCTCCCGATTTTATTTTTTTATTTTTATTTTTTTAGAGGTGGGATCTCACTATGTTGCCCAGACTGGTCTTGGACTTCTGGGCTCAAGCGATCCTCCTGCCTCTGCCTTCTCTTATGGACATGCCCACCAAGGAGTAGAGAATAGAGAAGTGAAATTTCAAAAAGTTCATTTTATCCATGATTAGCAACGTTAATCTTTAAGAGATAAAAGGAGAGAAAAATTTAGGGATTGTTGAAGGACTGCTGAAATTGAGGGTTGAAGAGGCACATTTGAAACTTCCATCTGTGCATCTTTAGGAGAAAACATTAGCAATTGACTGATTCTATCAGCTTCTCTGTTTAGTCCTCCAATTTTAATCAGATAAGACTGAGATAGGCATTAATGGTTTATCTGCTATTATACCACTCTCTCTGGTCAGCTCTCACTGCTGACATGCACATGGTAATTGGAGATCAGTCATTTCCCTGGATACACTTCATCATCCTCAGAAACCCTACAATGATAATGGGGTGTCATTTGCTTTTGGTCTAGCTTGGAGGTTTAAAACAACCTCTCCGGCCATTCAGCTAAGCCATTTTCAGGATCTGAGAACTGTATGGCAGCCCCAGAAGCTCCCAGGACCCTCACTGTAGCCATTTTTCAGGAGTAAAAGCAGATGGCAAGAGAGTGCTGGGTTTGGCACTGACAGGGTTATTGTTGCAGGGAAGGAGCGGCTCCTGCAGCTGTAGGTGTGCATTTGAGTTTCAGAGCCCCTCCTAATGCGTTTTAGACTAAGAATCTCATTCTCCTGGAACTATCACTTGAGAATCAGAGTAATTATTTCCTATTGCCCTTTGTGGAATACAGTTATAATTGCATTACTGTTAACGGTATTCGCGTTAACACTTAATTGTTAATGTCCTCCTAATTTGGAGGAAATCATCACCTCTTCATATTTCCTTGCCAGAAAGAGTTGTTAAACTCAAAGAGAATAATTCGAAGCTTCCAAATGGAGAAATGAGAAATGATGCTAGAATTCAGCGGTAGCATTTGTGGATGACTTCTCTTTCTGGTATTTGTGTGCATGTGTTCGTTTTCTTCTAAGGTATTGTACGTCTACTTCCTTCTGAGGTTAAGCCACAATGCACAGCCGTTCACTGGAAAGTAACAGGGATTCCTGTGGTGTGGAAACAGCTCTGGGGTTCATGGTAAGAAAAAGGGCAGTAACTTTCTCTCATAGCTGACATCCTGTTTGAGTGTTGAAAGACACATTAACAAGAAAAGAAAGACACCACTGTGGCAAGGTCAGCCAGAAGGTGGTGGGCTGCAGGCCTTGACTTTCAGATGATTGTTAACTTCTTCCTTTACAATATACTGAACTGCCTGTTGTTAACAACCAGCCATTCCTTGGCTTAGTTCCGCAGCAGGAAACTGAAATATTTTGAGAAGACGTTATTCAGGCTTGCAAGGAGAAAAAAAAAAAAAAAAAAAATTGAGAGAAAGAGGAAATACCAAAATTATATCAATCTTTGAATCTGTTAAGGGGAATATTGTTTGGGGCATTTGAGGATCTATTTCATCTGAATGTAGGATGGGCAAGTCTATAACATTGGTTTGGAAAGAAATTTCTGGGGGCCCTGAAATTATGACTGCAGTTGGGGAGCTCAGGGACCAGCATCACAGAGGTTGGGCCGGTGCAGTCACACAGGACCCTGTTCTCAGAAGGGCCTAATGTTTGCTTTAATGCTGTGCTGCTACCGTCTTGAAGGTGCAGTGGCATGATCGTAGCTCACTGCAGCCTCAAACTCCTGGGCTCCAGCAATCCTCCTGCCTCAGCCTCCCGAGTAGCTGGAATTACAGCCCTGAACCACAGCGCCCGGCATACCTTGAAGTTTTTAACACATTTTTTTTTTAAACAAGGACCCCCACATTTTCATTTTGCACTGGGTCCCGCAAATTCTGCTGTGTGCTTAGTTGGTCCTGCTGAGCACTTATAGGTGGTTGTAGCAGAATGTGGTTTAAATTTCACAGGTGCACTAGAATCCAGATTCTCCTCAACCGCCCATAAGCAATTACATTCTGTACTCTTATCAACACACAAACTGGTTTGACAACATTCCAGGCTTGTTCCTTTTAAAAAATGTCCTCTAGCGAAGCAGCTCTATTTCCTTAATGCGTACATGATGCCAAATAACCTGCTTGACCTAATTTTTTTTCCCTTTTCCTTTTCTACATCACATGTAGCTTATGGATCCTTGTTGAAAATATGAAGAATTAATTAATGAGTTTAGCTTCCTAAGTTTCAATGTATAGTTTCACCCCAAAGAACTGTTTAAGCTGGTAGACTACCAAAAATAGCGAGGTTTTAACACTTGTCCACCCCGGGGCACATTCCTTAATTTCTAAAGGTGTGATTGTTTAGACCTGGAAGATTTCAAAAGCACCTCCAGGCTAGGAGTGCCTCCTTCTAAGGAAGGTCACCTGGCACCATTACAGTTCAGCATGCACCTTGAAATGAGTCCTGCTAGCAGAGCTTGATTTCTTATCAAGTTATGCACTGACAAGTGAGAAACTACACCATCCATTTTATTTTGCTCTGTGACTCATTAGCTTTATTTCTCATAAACACCCTTCGCTTCCAAGTACAATCTAAGAAGTTCTGTCATTAAAAGCAATTTTGTTTTTCCTGCCTAAGGGTGACAATTTTCCAGAAAATATGTGCATTTTGACAATGTGAGTCTTGCCTATTTAAAGCTGTAAGTATAATTTCTTTTTTATTGGGTGATAAACTTTCTTTCTGACAAAACAAAGAACAGCCAAGATTTCTTCCCTTTTAAAAAATTGTGATTTTGCATTTCTTTACCCACATTTTAAAGCACATTGTCATAACTGCTTTTAAAAAAAAAAGTTACATGGCTTTGTATGTTATCGGTTTAACAAAGCTGTCAGTAGTATTGAGCATTAAACGAAGTGTAAATAGATTGTGAAAATAGAACAAAATGCTGTTACATTTAAAGGTTTGGGCTTAAATGCTTCATTCCTATAACTATAGTATGATGATGAATTTACTATTAAAAAAAAAAAAACCTTGATGCCTGATTTTGATGTCCATGTGCATGCATATATTTGTTACCTTTCTTTTTTTTTTTTTCTGATTATTTTTGATCTGCTGTGCAAAGGAAAGGACCTTCAACAGTGGGTCACTGGTCTCTTTCCTGCTTCTGCCTGGGAAAGACAGCATGGTAACATTTCCATGCCCTGCCTCTGGGTTTGCTGCCTTAGTGCTCAGAGCTGACTTTTCCTGCTGACTCTCACTCTTACATTTCACTTCCGGGTCAGTAGAACCCAAAGGTAAAGCTGCCCGATGAACAGGCTCTGAGGCAGGGTTTCTCAAATTTGATTATCCGTATGCCTCCTTCAAAATGTTTGCTATGTGCGTGTATCACCTATGCCAGAATTTACTTACTATTTTTCTTTAAAATAGACCTTAACGTTTTTTACCTAATATCGTTTTCATGGAAACTTTATAGCCTTCCCTAAATGTCCCTTTGCCATGAGTACATACCACTTGCCCTAAGTAAGCCAACAGGCTCTAATTCTGAAGCCTACTCTCTCTCTTTGTCAAAAGTAGAGATTAGCCAGTGTTAGAGAGATGTTAAACACCTATTGGCACCATGCTGAGATTTTTTTCCTTGGCTACTTGAAGAAGGATTTATAAAGGAATAATTTTCTCATTATGTGATTCATTGTTTGTTAATGCTGGATCCACATGTCACCTGTAGTTCTCATAATACTGCTAGAGGTCTAGGCCACTCACTTTGAAAATACTGCCCTAAGTGATGAGATTTGATGGATGCTGAGAGGGCCCCTCCACTTGTCATGTTGTCTTAAATTCCACCGTTATAATCATTCCTTTAGATTTATATTTCGATTTTGTTCTGTAATTACCTATTTAAATGTAAATTACTTTGTAACCTCTTAGTAGTCTTCTAAAGATTGGTTTTCCTTATTATTGAGACTAAGGCTCCACCAAAAGACATAGGCTTGAGATCTGGACTGTAGAAGGATAAAAAAAATACTTAAGACAAGTGTAACACTCTTTCCAATTACTCTCTCCTCAGTCCTTTCTTTTAGCCTAAGATAGCCTCTCTTCCTCCCCCCCGCCCCTGGCTCTAGCTGTCACACTTTCTACAACACTGGAGTCAAATGCTAACACTTCTGGTGCCCTTCTCCATGGCCCACCCCAAATGGTAAAAGCTCTGTGCATCTTGCTTAGCAAACTCATCACACTAACTTACATTCTAGCTATTTGTGAGCTCACCTTATCTCCTCTTATAGACACCAAGTGAGTGGTGTATGGACAGGAGACATGACATCATTAACTGCAACAGAAAGTGGGAAAAGCAAGTGTCCCAAAGCAAGTTTCTCCAAGCTGATTTTGCAAGAATATTCCTCATGCAGCACAGCTGGGAAGGGTAGCATTCCACCCACCTGGATTTGGCCCAGTGATGGCAGCCTTGTTCCCCTGTGTATGAATCATCAAAACAGGCAGACACTGAGCCTTGCTGAGGTGTGGGTGTGGAGAAGGGAATTTGAGAGAGAGAAACCATTTCTAGCATTTCAGCTCTGGTGCCCAGTTCTGCTTGAGCTATCTTTTTCCAAGCCTAGCTGACTGCTAGAATATGTGGGCAGGGAGGATGAAGTATTATCTCTGCAAAGCATAGCAGTGACTCAGCATTTAATACCTGCACCTTTGACACAGATTATGGCTTAACACGACTTATGAGCTGTCCATTGTCTCTAAATCCACAGTGGAAATTTGGTATCCATCGCAGGAGCTTTGGCAGCGCAAGGACAGACTATTTTAGCAAAGGGATGCATCTCTCAATAACTTGAGCACCATCTTTGGAATCATGGTGTCATGAAAAGGGCTTTGGAGTCAGAAACACAGGGGGTTGAATCCTAGTTCTGCACTTAAGAGCTAGGTGCCTTGATGTGAGTTAGTCAGCCTCCGACTGCTCCAGACTTCGTGTCAGTTAGAGATGATAATGATTCTTATCTCACAGTGTTGCTGGGTGTACTGGGTAAGGTTGAGTGGTTGTAGAGCCCACAGCGCAGTGTCTGGCAACAGGAGTCATGAACCTTTGATTCATTCCCTCTTTGTTTTTCAGTGAGGATCTCAGGCTCTGTCTCGCTTGGATTGTGTATCTTTGTGAGTGCCATCACAGTACATTTAACATGAGGGAACATCTCTGCAGGCAAACCGGAATAGCCAGAGATGGAGCAAAGAGTATTGCCATTATTGTATCATTACATTTCTTATGCTGCTGTGATGGATTTGCTTGGGAATAAAACCTCTAGTAATTACTTTATAACTATCTATTTATTTGATTTTCAATTAAGTTGGACTTAAGTTCTCGCAGACTAACTGCCATAACTTCACGATCACCATCCTGGCTCTGCGGGCCTATTGGCTCACACTTTATGAGGCAAAGCCGCGTTTATATGGCGTCTTTGGAGTAAAGCAGTAAAACCTTGGTGTTCTGCCATATTGGGAACTGTCCAGGACTCATGTTTAGGACTCATCTGTACATATTAATTCTTCTAATGTTCTACATAAGTTGTGACAAAGTAAGATCTAGGAAGCAGGAAGAAATGACATTGGTTGTCATCTTAGGCAATCTTCAGTCGTTATCTTTAGAGGCTTACATGTTGATGTTCACTCTCTCCCTATGCAAGAAACGGTGGCCTTGGGAAGGACCTGGAAAGAAGTGAAGGTGAAATCTGGTGTAATATAAGTTGTAATTTGGGTCATATTTGAAAATAAAAAGCTTTGCTGTCGCTGTTGGTAACCATTGGCCTAAGGAAAAGCAGTGGTTCAGAAACTTCCCTTGAATTGTTTTTCTTAAAAAAGAAAAATCTCACACAGAATGGAAAGTTTGGGTCACAGGTGTAAACCCTTAGGCCTCGCTTCCTCAGTGAGCTCAGTGCTGGTCTCAAGGACAAAAAAGAGAGTAAGAAAAGAAGTCCTACATTAAAAACAGATTTACCTCTCCAGGCAGAGGGACGGCTGTGAACACAGTCTCTGTCAGGACGCCGAGTGACGAGGGAGAGTTGGAAACAGTAGTTGTGGACTTGAGGTGTTTATTTTCCCTCTCCTCTTTCCTGGCATGGTGAATTTTGCTCATGGATTTGGTTTTGCTTCGGAATTCTGTCTGTGATAAGTGAAGGTTAGCTACCTGGGGACTGGTAGTTAATGTGAGCCTATGGGCAACTCCCCTCTTGCTATGATTGTATTTGTAACGTTTTGCTCTGTGGGTTTAACTAAACTGTCAGGACAGCAGAGGGCTGAGTTATTGGAGTTCATTGTGGAAAGCTCAGGCAGGAAATGAAACTGTGGACCTTAAAGAAGGAGAGTTGCAACAAGGAGGGAGAAGGTCTGGGCCCAGAATCCTCTGTGACGCTTTGTTTCTCTGGAAAATTAAGTGCAGAATTTCTCCCCTTGGTCCCTGAGGACCTGCACACAATCGATTTTGAAGCAGCATCACCTCTGTGTCTCGCCCCACCTTTGCTAAAGAACGGTCTTGCTCTCTCTAGTTTACCCCAGGGTAGGGACAGGTCTGATATGTGTCATCTTCATCTGAATGTATCTCAGAGCCGGAGCTGTGACAGGAGTAAGGAAGAGTTGAGGGATATTTTGAGACACATACCCCTGGAGGACAACAGAATGGACCGAAATTTCCTCTTGGCTCTCAAATTGCTGAAGTGCTGGCCCAGAGGCTGAATTCCAGCCGGCTGGGTCTCCAAAGGTTAGAAGGTTGGGGCAGGGTGCGCCCGAGTTATTTCCCTGCCTCTTTTTTAATCCTCATAAAGTTCCTATTATATTGTCTGCTCACTGTAGTCATTGCTTCTGGCTTAAAGACTGATGTGAAAACTTCCCAAAAGGTTTCCTGGGCTTTGAAATTATTTTCTTAATAGTTTTAACCCACGTCTCATGCTGCTCATATACAGAGTGAACCTCGATCTATGATATGAGGTACTTGATGCCACATGGGACAGTCTCACAATCAGGTGCTTAGATGCAGCTCCGTAGGTGTCACCTTACACCTTATACATTAGTAACTTCAAATCATCCTCACAAGGAACCAAAGTGCACACAGCATTTGATGGAAAAGAGAGCATATCGAGGCATATGAAAGAATATAGAAAGGCTCACTCTTAATGAATTTAAATTGGTTACAAGAAAATTCTTATAGCTGTAGCTTCCCTAAATTAATTCAAGCAATAGTTATATTTTTTTCTGTGCCCTGAGTTTCTCACTCCATAGATAATCAGAACTCTTCTAATCCTTCTAATAGATTTTAATTTTTATTTGCTCTCTAAAATGTTTAGGGCAAATGTTTTTACTGTGTCACAGTTTCTCTCACTGAATCTGAGTGTTTTATAAATTGAATATATACATAACCAAATATGTATGTGTGTAGCAAATTTGTTGTTGGGAAAATATTGGAAGACATCCCTGAACATAATTAGGTGTAGTAGCTTAGCTTTTAAATTTTAATATTATTTTTCTGATTACAAAATAAACGTATGGTCATTGAAGAAAATTAGAAATACCTATTTTTAAAAGTGCAAACCATATATATCAAAATGAAAGGTTTGAGATATATACGTATGTTTGAATGTTAACATGATTAAAAATATTCTATGTATTATATTGTAATCTGCTTTTTTATTTAGTGATCTTGACATTTATTTTACTGGAGAAATGACCAAACTAAATTACCTTAAAATCTTTTGAGAATGGTTGTAGTTATATTTTAGAACAAAAATAAAAGTATGTTACCTAGAATTAGAGAATGTAGAACTAGAGCTGCCCCTGCCTCTTGATCTAATTTCAGTCTTCTCTCTTCGTAGATGAGGAAGCTAATCCCTGGAGAGTATATGACACACCCAGGGTCCCACTGAATGTTGGTGACAGAGTAGGGACTAGAACCCACGTCTCCTGCCTCCCAGTCAACTGCATTTTCTCTCCACTACAAATCTTTGTGTGGTATTTCTCTTTACTCCATGAATGAACTTCAGGTTCACGAACCTTTTGAATCTTAGTGCAATAAAAAGGTGTGAACCATCCATACAACGGATTTGGGAGTATGTGGAAGAGGAGAACCAAAGTCGGTTTAGCTGAGGCCACTGAGTTGCTTATTGGACAGACGTCATGCTTCTTAGTCATGGGAAGCAAGCATCCTGGGTGTCACTGTCCCATGCAGCCAGATACAGCTTTACACTCTGCCAGGTGTTTTCATCTCTAGTCTCATGTTTTGATCATTGCAAAGTCTCTGGGAGATGGGTAGGGATGGTGTCTCCATTGAACTAGTGACTTAAATTCTGGGAACTCAAAAGCATATTAGCTCCACAAGGGCCATGCTGCGTGGTGACAATTTAGGTCTGGCTCATAGTGTGCACCCAGAGCTGTTTACCATGGGGCCTCCTGCACGTGGGTATTCATTATGGAGCAGAGTTTCTACTTAAAGTGGTGACAGTTCAGCAACACAGCATCTGTCCCATTTGTTCACTTGCTTTCTCAACATAAAAATCTCAGTCCAGAAATTGTTTATATAAACACCAAACAAAAAGATGGTCCTCTTTGGTTTTCTCTTTTTTTCCCATCTCTTCCCTTTCCCTTTCTTTCTCACTCTCTGGTTAGTCTTTCTGCAAACCTCCTCCCATACACACCCTCCTTACCTCTTTGAATTCTCTCAGTTCTTCACTCTTTGCTTTGAAGACGACAACTGCATACAGTTTTAGGACCATGGAGTTTTTGCGTGGGGTCTGTCTGTCTGTCGTCTGTCTATCTTGGCATTTGCAGGATTTCTACAGTGATCTCAGGGTCTAACCACACACACTGCGAAAAGAACATGCTGAAGGATTGCAGGAAATAATTGATGAAAAGGTTGCTCTGTGCAGGGCACATTGGAATTTAGTTAATGTGTAGCCTGAAGCAGAAAGTGCCTGGCTGCTTTCAAGCCCCTTTGAACACATATACAAGTATTTGGTGAGAACTTCAGAACTCAGTAAAGCTTTGTCTTTGATTCCAAAGATATCCCTGGGGCCAGTGAATAAATTACAGATGCTTTTTAAAAAAAAAAAAAAAAAAAAAAATTTACTTAATGCCTGTATTAAATAATTAATTCTTTATGAGCCAACGTGACTAAATAGGTTAATCAAGTTATTGCTGGATTTGTTTGATTTTCCTCACTTCTTAAAAATAATGCCTTGTTTAAAGAGGTAATAACAGGATCCTTTGTTATTCTTGTATAAAATTAAACACTTTTGACCTGCAGAGCAATGCTGCATCTGTAAGCTGATCCAGGTTCATTTAGTCGAGTGCTGGTTCTCCCCTGTTCTCTCTTGCCGAGATTACAACCTTGCTCCCCTGTTCTCCCTTGCTTTGATTACAACCTGTAGAAAGAGGATTTTTTTCCTCTGTGTTTAATATCTGACATATAGGACCTCTCTTTAGAGGTGTATCGACTGGATTCCCAAAGATGCTATTTAGGGCTTGAACTCAGTGACTTGCTAAGTGATACCTTGGTACCCTTAAAGAATTCTACTGAGTAGTTTTCTCTCTGCTCTTAGGCAAGTTCAATCTCTACCTGTATATATACTTTGTCCTTGCTTCATCTGAAAACTGCTTGGAACTACATGCTGTAATTATGGGTATTTTAACCTATGCTTTTACTTTCAGTCCCTCTCTTAGGAAGATTTTAACTTTCCTTGTTCTATCTTATTTTATTTTTAAATTTCAGGGTCTCCTGGAAGCTGGGGATTAGAAGAGATCTGAGGGGTTATCATCTAGTCTGATTCCTGCGTCTTTCATTTAAATGTGCAGATGGTCAGAATTTGAAATTTTCCTGCTCTGAAAACACAAAAAAATACAGGGCAAGTTTCGGAGATACTGCACTATTGTGCCTGAAATTGTTACTGTTCTCTTTGGTTTTAATAGCGACACCCACTATATTTGTATGATTGATGTAGAGTGAATGCAGAGTCCCCTTCTGAAGTTTTTCTCATTGCATATCCTAGGATATTTTTCTAAAGGGAGGGAGTTAATAACAAGCTCATTTTTCCTTGTTTTAATGACTTAGGTATATTCCTCTAACAGTCATAGACACCCATACAAAGACACGGCTTTCCTCAGGGAATTTGAAATTGATTAGCATCACTGATGAACCTTCAAGCTTTATGATAATGTTGTTATCATTTACCCTGTCCCCCGTCTTTCTTTTTCCTTTAAGATATCAGAAGTAGGTCAGCTACAATGAAAGCCACTTTCAACTTTTTTAATATTTTAAATTACAAAAGGTCTTGGTTTACTCAAATTTATTTTTTAGCAAAAAAAAAAAAAAAAAAAGTATAGAAACAGCTGCTACCCTCTCTTAAGAATGAGGCTTTACTCACTCAAGTTTTCGATAAATCAGTTACACTGATATGCTTGCTGTGTGACAGACTGCAACTGAAACTCATTATTCATACATGTCTATGTGATGTTACTGAATCAATTTGTGCTGTATCCATTTTGCACTCATGGATAGTTCACGGTCCCTTATGAGCAGAAATAGTCAGCAGGCAATAATAGAAGACACAGAGCAGAAATGGAGGGGGCCCATAATCCTTGGCTCCATGGTGCTAGATCCATTTCTTAAATTCATTTTTAGTGTCTTTTTTTAAAATTCTGGTCTCATCAATGGGAGTATGGCATCAACAGAATCAAAAAGCAGATACTTTCCAAGTGTTCACATATATTATGCTTTTATTCCAATATGGATTGTTACGTAAGGGGACAAGAAAAAGTCTCTACCTCCTGATTAGCAGAGCAGGCCACTCCCCTGTGTAATTCCTCATGGCTATAGTTGTCTTCTATACAGCACAGTCTCCTTTTCCTTATTCAAAATCAGAAAAGCCAAAACTGCACTTAAAAATGTTACCTTTTTAGTGGCCAAGCAGTTCCTAAGGCTAAGCATTCAAGTCAAGCAAACAGAGTAGAAGAAAGAATATGAAAAGGTGATAGCCACCTGTAGCCACTACTGTCAAGCAGGCTGGTGTCTTTTAGCAACTGTAGATGGCCTTATGGCTATCGAAGCCAACTCCATTGAAGCCCTGTTGTCAACCAGTGTCGGCCCCACTGAGGAAGTCGTGTAAACTCACCCATCACACTTGAAGCTAAGAACTTTCTTCTGCGGTGCCATTGCCTGACAACTCAGTTCTGACCACTGTCCTGCTGCTCTTGTGCAGTAATGATTTTCCTGGGGAAGAAAATGTTAACCTCACAATGTCTTCAGCTCTTTTACATTCATAAAACTCCAGGAGATAATTTTTGTAACATCGTCCTGGAATTTGGGAATTCACTCTACTCAGAACTCTGTCATTAATGAACTTGGAGATCTTAGCCAAGTGACTCCACCTCTCTGGGTGTCAGTTACTCAGCTATAAAACATGGGCATAGGATAAATGATCCTCATGGCATACTTTACTGTAACCTTCTGTTTGTAGTTACAGAATTTTGTTGTTCTGTGGGGGCATATCATTTTTCTATGTTCTCATATGTGTGCTCCAATTGATATTTGAGGTTCTAAAATAAAAGACTTAATTTGAAAGTAAATTTGAAAGAAGAAATGCTCCTTATGCAAAGAATGAAGAATGATCAGGGATACATTTATGAAAAAGCATATTTTGGTGTCAGGGTAGAAATCAACACTTGTGCCTAGAGAGCCTTTATATGGAATCAAACAAACAAACAAAAATCTAGAATGCATTTATTAAAATATCAGCAATATCCTGAAGTTTAAAAAAAAAGACTAAAATTATTCTTTTTCTCTTGATATACGACGGATAAAGTTTTGTTGCAAACAATAGAAGACAGTAAGAAAATACTTCTTTAAAAGTTCACTCTTCCAATCACCAAAGTGACTTGATCACTTTAGCAAATGTTTTAAATGGTGCTATCAAATAGAGGGGGATCAGTGCTTATTTTCCCTTATTTTCAGGAAATAATTCAGGACACTGACCCAAGCTGAGGTTTCTCAGCAGTCTGTTTTTACATCACAAAACTATAACAATGTATTTGTTTGTAACTATGATTTTATTGTCTCATCACGTCCAAAAAGGCTTTAGTAGTCCATGTTCCGGGCATCCTGTCTCTCACCTCCATACACTGTGGTGCCCTCATGCCGTCTGCCCTGTCTAGAATGCCTCTGCCAACTTCAGATAACCTCTGCTCCAGTCTGACTCTGGTAAGCCCTTTCTTATCTCCAAGGCTATATTTGGGATCCTACCTTTACATTTCAAAATCTAATTACAGGTTTTTGGGTCTGTCCCCTGACTAGGCCGAATTCTGTGAGCACAGGAGTTGTATCTCATTCATCCTTGTACCCTACTGTCCAACATGATGCCTGGCCCATAGTTGAAGGTCAGTGAAGGCTTTTGAATGACTGACTGAAGGCGTATCACATGAGACCATTGAAATAATAATAATAGTTATAAAAATGGAAAGAGGTGAGAAGAAACAAATATATCAAAAAGTAATATCTTACCCTTATTGAGCATTAAATTTAGCTCTAAGCTGTGGCATCCAAGCCCAACAATAAATATAATGTGACCAAAATATAACAGAAACAGTGTGGTTTAGAAGGAGCAGCATGGGATTTGGAGGGAGAGATAAGGGGATTTGAATCCTGTCTCCACTGCTTACTAGTAACGGAACAGATTCTAGAATGTCTCAGGTGGGGGGTGGGGGGAGGGGATGGGTGCATACCTACATGATGAGTGCAATGCACACTGTCTGGGGGATGGACACGCTTGAAGCTCTGACTCGGGGGGATGGGGGGCATGGGCAATATATATAACCTAAACTTTTGTACCCCCATGATAAGCTGAAATAAAAAAAAAATTCTAGAATCTCTCTTCATCTTAGTTTCTTCATCCCCCAAATGGAAAGCACACCCACTTCATAGAGTTATTCTAAGGAGTAAATGAATTAATATATGTGAAGTAAACATAGTTGCTGCTCATGTGTGAGGTAATTCAGATTGTCACTATGCTTTTTTGGGTTTTTGCTGTTTTGTTTAAATCAATAGACTTTACATTTTAGAGCAGTTTTAAGTTTACAGAAATTGAGCAGATAATACAGAGTTCCATATACTTCTTCTCTCTCCTGCTCAGTTTCCCTTATTATTAGCTTGGGTTATATTTTAAGTTAACTGGGTAACTTATTCAAATTATATGATAAATGCAGTTGGCCCTCCTTATACATGTGTTCCATAGCCTTGAATTCAACCAGCTACAAATGGAAAATATTAGGGAAAAAAATTGTGTCTCTACTAAACATATAAAGACTTTTTTTTGGTCATTATTCCCTAAACAATACAGTATAACAACTATTTACACAGGATTTATGCTGTATTATGTATTGTAAATCATCAAGAGGTGATTTAAAGTATATGGGAGAATATGCATAAGTTATATGCAAATACTATGCCATTATATCAGGGACTTGGGCATCCATGGAGTTTGGTATCCGCAGGAGGTCCTGGAACCAATCCCCGACAAATACTGAGGGATAACTGTATGTAATTAATAGAGTCAGAAGCCGAGCACAGGGGCTATTGTGCCTTTATTTCTGGAGACTATTGGATCATTTCCTACCATGTGTATGGAGTGCAGTAGTAAGTTGTAAATGAACTGTCTTTTGGAGAGTATAACTTTCAACCATAACAAGTCAGCGATGACAGAACAGAAAAAAATTGTAAAAGTTGCATTTCAACAACATTTGGAATTTTAAATTCACACACTTTATGAAAAATGACAAAAGGGAGATTTTCAAGTGGAGCTGAGTGGGCCACTGAAGCTGTTCACGGGTAGGTTAACTGGAGGGCCTGTGACCTCATGGGCCAAGCTGATCCTGGGCACGCAGGAAAGAGGTGCAAAAAAAGTTTGACATACGAGAGGGTACTCCCCACCCGGAAAACCACAGTAAGCATGAAGGGAAACAGTGTACGTGGGCTAAGTGACTACAGTAAGTGTCAAAATGAACATTCAGGGTCATGAGGATTCTTGGACTGCTTTCTGAATATATAAGCAGCATTTATTTACAAAGTGGATTTAAAAGCCGCAAACATCAGATTTCTTGCCCCAAATTTCTTGCATGGCCATCTTGAACAAGGGCAAGATAGCCCAGGGAGCTCATCTGCACAGGAGGTGACCTTCAAGAGAAGCAGGAGGCTACGGATCGGCTCTGTCCAAAGCCACAGTGAGGCCAGGTTGATTTGCTGGGACAAGCGTGGTTTGTTCAACCAACACAGACACATGCCCCAGCCACTGGCAGGGTTGCAGCAGCACTTGGTTTCAAAACATCTCTTCTTAATACGGGATGTTTTTCAGTTCTCTAGAGGCTTAGCAAGATCTGAAAAGATTTTGCTCCTGCTTGCTGGCTGCAACACATGCCACTTTTTATACCTTTACCTAGATGGAGAGCACTGTAGTCCACTGCTCTGCATGTCTGAACGAGCCCACTTGGAGAAATGACAGTGCGGTAACAGCTGGTTTCTCCAAGAGCTGGTTCTCACTGCCCTGACATTGCCTAAACAATCATTACTTTCTTTTTTTCTTCCTTCAGTGCTTAAGCAAGTTTCAGCATATTAGAAAAGAGGTATGTAGGAAATGGCCTAGAGCTCTGGGACAAAAATGTATATCGCACCTTAGTTAGCTTAGGTTAAATTAACTTTAGATTGACATATATGGACACCTCCTTTTAGGAGCTGAACCACCACCTCACTACCCCCGGAGCTCTTAATTAGCGCTCTCCGGGTGGAATATGGACCTGTAACCATCTATTAGGTTCCTAATTGTTTCTCAATTAAGGGTTCCAAGTTAAAGGGGCAATTAATATCTTTAAATTGTATTATTTCTGTCAAAGCTAAAACTGTGTTAATCAAACCAGAGCAGAGTGCGAAGCATTTCCAGGCAGTTGATGGCATTTTCCTGCAGGAAGTACTCAAAACCAGGAGTGTGGCTACTCCCAGTCAGGGCAGCTGTGCATTAAAGTTATTCTGAACATATGCTAATGCTAACTGGACCAAAGTGTTAGTTTCACAGATCATCACGAGGCTTGTGAAAAAGAATAATTCACGCTGAGTAAAGTGGAAAGTGTTATCTATTTCGAGATTGCAACAATGAGCGTTCACAATGAAGAAAGAGACATTTTGGGTGCCTTATATGTCTGTGTGTCGTCCTACGGACATGGAATGAGACAGGTTAAAGACAAGAGTGAGGAATTTTCCATTCTGATCTGATGCCATATTTTATTTGATAGTTTATTTGATAATGACAATGCCCACTTCTGAGCTTATGTAGCATGTAGCGTCTTCCTGCAATTAAAGATTTGCAAGGAAAATGTTGGGAGGATTTGAACATCAGCTACTCATGAGTTCTCAGTGTGGCTGGTTAGTGATTCCTTATCCCACAAAGAATTTAAAAAATGTGCCAGCTTATGGAGGTCAGAGGCTAACGCATGGAGGTGTTTAATGTGCATTTTTTTCTATCTCACTAATAGACTGTTGACATGGGTCTTTTGTGAACTCTCTGGCTAACTAAATATATTCACGATCTGAGTGAGAGGAGGAGCAGAGAATGCTCAAATTTCAGGATATTAGGTTTTGTTTAATTTCAGTCAATCATCTGTTGAAGGCGAGTGTACCAGATGAAATGCATCCTCTGAATAAGCTCTGAGATCTTTGGGTCTGTGTATATAAATCATCTTGCCTGCCATGACACCACATCCAACAAGCCCCGTTGACACTGACAGGGACCAGATGTGTAAGGCCATGGAAAAGACATTAGGTTTTGACATCAGCAGATTGACAGTTACATTTGGAGGCACCAGTTAAGGGTTGGAGACTTTGTCGAGTCCAGCAGGTAGATGAAAATCTGCATTTAATGCTATCACATGCCTTTAAACACTTAGCTGAAGATAAAATCACCTCTGTTCATGGAATTAAGCTCAAAATAACCTAGTTTTAGCTCTTCAAACCTAAATACTTCCCCCACTCTCTTTTGTTCTTGCTCTTGTTCCCTCTCACTCTCTGATAGCCACAGTGGAAAGCAGGCTTAAGAAGTAAAAATAAAATTTACAAAACATTTATGCATTTTTTCCTGGAGTGTATTCTTCCTTATTTCTACCCCTTCGTGTATCTAAATATACCAAACATGATAAATTTATAAGCAAAGTATATGTTACATTCCCACACTAACAAAATTACCTTAACTTTTTTTATGGGCACTAAAAATGTTAGTATTTGCATAGTATAAAATTTCCTTCCCCAAATTTTTACCTTTAAGAGCTTAATAACTTCATGAAGTTTAATATTTCTAAATCTTGAGGTTTAAAGATTTCTAACGTAGGAATAGTAATTGAAGTAAATTACCGTTTGATCTAAGTAAAAGATTCTTTGCACAAAACTAATGAGAGACTGAAGTCATTTTAATCTGGAAGTGAAAGAAGCAGATCAAGGAGGGCTTCAAGTGATGACTACAGCTGATTTTAATGTAGCATTTTGGATGATTAAATGTTTATTCTTAATCTTTATTTAAACAATAAAAGTTTAATTCTTATTAATATTTTGATGAAAATACGTAGAAACAGTTAAGGAAAAAGTTTTATTACCTTAATTTCTTATTGAGTTTAATATAAAGTGCTTTAAAGTAACTACTGAAAAATGAGTTATAAAATTTTATGACTTCAATTTTCAGTGACAAAATATGAATGCATTTTTACTTTTAGAAAGCCAGAATATCAGCATTTGCTTTAGACTGTATAAAAGCAATTGCAAAGTGACAGAAGGAAAATGTTCATGCTAATTATGAAGGGAATTATTGGCTTTTGTTCATATTGGAACCCCTTTCATGTTTGGAGAGTGGGTTGATATTGATCTGGCATTCATTCTGCTGTGCGTCCCACCCGCACACATGCACATGCGTGCACACACACACACACACACAAACACACACGCACACACACGCACACTCAGCTGGCATTTTTGCCTACAGGCTGCTGAGAGCTGATTATTCTTCTAATCAAAACTGTCACAATCAGGGGAGACAATTAGTCAGGTTAGGCCTCTGCTGATTTTGCTTGTGGCCCTTAGCATCAGATGGCCTTGAGCACTCTTGAATCGTATCAACAAGTATTTCAATAATACCTACGCCGCTCCACCTGCTGCTGCTGCTAGGGTCTGCCTTTCATCTCTGGAATTGCTTGAGTTTGTGAGTTCTTGTTTATTTTAAATTGAAACCGCAAGGTATTGAAATTTTCAGAAGTGGAAACTTGGCAGACCTCATTGCTAGTGCCATTTTAAAATCACCTAGTCAATAGCACCAAAAATCGTGAAATCAATTACTATAAATAGGTTTCTGTTTGTTTCTGTACTTATGCACTTATGTAACTTAGTTTATAGAGTTTGATTCCCATGTAAAGTGCATATACATACAGTGCATAAGAAAGGGTCCCACGTATAATAGGCTCAGCATATTGAAAGCCATGCTTCAATCAGAATGACACAAAACCCATTTGGCAATAATACATTTTCATATTTTTCAAAGAAAATAAATTTTATTCTGAATATAAGGTTAATATATATTATTCTGGTCATTGTCTGATTTTATCAGATATTAGAAGTTTTTTAATAAAAAAGCAAGGACTTTTTTTTATCAACTCCTTTAATATCTAATATGTCTAGATAGCCTTCCCATCTTTTTATCTGAAAATTCTACCAGTTTTAGAACTCAGTCTAGAATGTGACTATGTTCCAGGGTTTTTAGTCAAATGTATATCATATATTTCAATATCTAGTTTAATAATATATTATCACCTTGAAGTAAAGTGTCTTTAGAAAGAAGCCAGAAGATCAAATAGAGATTTATTTAAAACAATGTAGGGCTTATTATTTTTTATATGAGGATACAACGTTCATATAAATTTTTTAAAAAGAAGAAGAAAGGAAGAAACCAGACAAGCATTTATTTTCACTTATTTGAAGGATTAAGGTGTTTTACTGAAATATTAATTTAATGTTTTTGAGTTAGGCATTTGTGTGTGTGTGTGTGTGTGTGTGTGTGTATTTGCATTCATGGGTTTTCTCAGGTACATGCTGTAATTGTTATTTTTGGCTAATGACTAACAGGAAGATCAATTAGAATATGACTCTTTAAAGGTTTAACACATGAGAGATAATAATTCATTGTTATATATAAAGAGATTTTTCTTTCTTCATAGTGCTGCTCATTCGGTGAAAATGGCTTGAATTTCTGTAAGTAAATGTCAGCTGTATAAGTCTGACACTTCTTAAGTGGGTCCAGCCTTGTGTAATCTAGATTTTCTCTATGTATTTGCTTATTCGTTCATTTAGGCTTTCATTTATTCATCCATTCATTCATTCATCCATTTCCCATGGATGAATTCTTCCTCTCTTTATATATAAATATATCCAAATATGTAAGTGTATATGGAGATTATTTATTCTCTGCCTCTAAAACAATAAAAGTTGGTATCTCCAGGTAGTTTGTTTTTGAGGATTTTTTTTCCCATTTCAAAAAATTTAGAAATATTTGTTGAGTCTATTTGTGGCTTATAGAAAAAAACATGCTATTCTAATTTTTGCAGTTTATAACTTGAACAATCTTTTTTTCCTTTACACATATGCATAGATAGCTAATACACACCAACATAGTTGATTTCTCCAGTTGCTCTATGGGCAATTAAACCAGGAGTATTTTCTCAGCGGGAATAAGTGGGCAAATTACACATGTGAAGTAAATGGATCTTTCAAGCTTGAGCACGTAGGTATTACTGTACAAGAGGCTATGTTAAGATTCCTATAGAGATCAATGGGGGTTTATTGATGAATACCAGAGAAAAGCGAAGTGATGTAATAAACTTTTAATAGTCTAATAAACTATATTTAACGTTTTCCATCCAGGTAAGACCTACAGCTTTTATGCACAGAATAGTGCGGTCCTCTACACATTGTGAAGAAAGCTCTCTGACTTCCCAAGAGATTAACCTTCAAGGATCAAATGCTAAGGCCATGCAGCTCTCAGTTTCTTGCAGTTGTCTAAAGAAAAGGAAAAGCCTCCAGAACTGTTACATTTGCTCTCTTAAGAAATGGGATGAATGATAAAGCACTGTGACTTTTTTTAATAATAGATTTGTATTGCCACATATAAGCATAAACTCCCATATCCTCATTGGTTCGAGTGGTCTCTGATTGACCCCAGCAATACTATATAATTTTAGAATTCTAAACATCCCCAGTGTCTCCTACAAAACAGAGTCCAGTTCATGTGAAATAATGAATACTTTGTTGGAGCATTTAGTAGATGAACCAAATACATCCAGTGCCCTGGCTTTCACCCTTAGCCCTCTAATTGCTCAGTGCTTCATGCTATTATCAATTACAGGCAAAATTTTAGGAGCAAAAGTAGAAAAAACATTTGAATTACTGAGCAATACTTTCAGGCATTAGGCTTTCATGAATGTTATGTATGAATTATAGCTTTGGGCACGCTTAAAAGACATCAGGAGGAGAAAATACTTAGTCAACAAAACTAGTTTAGAAAAAAGACAAGAGAGGGAGAATGGCAGAAGGCATTTCACAATTCTAGTCCTGTGACTTTATTTCAATCATGTCACAATTAGGGCTGATAGCACCAGTTTTCCAGGAAGTGAAGATTTCGCTGTCATCTAGAGGAGTGAAGAACTTTGTTCTTGGAATCCTAAACAAACATGTAAAAGGTCCCAGGGTGCTGAAAAAGCCATTTGGTCTCAATGAATCAAAATGAGTAAAAAATTTTTGTTTGGCATATCCCATTCCCTCTCTCCTAACACCCCTCCTTCCTCCTAATGCTGAAGTCGAGGCCTATAAATATTTCAAGGCTTTCTGTCATAGTTAATACAAATTTATTGGCAAAAGTAACATCATTTGAAAGGACATGATTTGCCTCACCTTGGGGACCTGCAGGTCCATCTACCATGCAAAACAACAAAAACATTTATGTCAGCATATCCTTCATCAGAGCCAAGAGGGAAAGTTGGGAGAAATAAAAGAAATGACCTCCATCTGCTTAACATATTGTCAACAGTTTTGGAGATGGACAAAAATCTTAAATTATTCCTGCATTTAAGGCATGTAATTACCTTCCAAAAGACTTTGGAAGAGAAGAAGTTTTATTTGTCCAGAGAGGGTAATGCAGACTTTTTTTTCCCTATCATTTTTAGTAGGAGGGAACAGGTGTAAAATGTAAAACAATTTTGATTAAGTGTACATTATATATTTGTATTTCTTTGTTGGGGATGTGGGAACCTGGAGAGCTCCTTAAGGACTTTAGATGTTATGAGACTCCATGAAATGGTGCAGAAGATACTTGGGGGAAATTATTAAGTGGTGACCTAACCGATCTCGTTGTGCTTGCCATTTCCTGTTGTGCTGCTTTGGCTCTCAGAAGGGTTGGAGCAGGCGTGGGGGGAAATGGTGATATAGCTACAGCTTCTCTTGTAGGTTTTCATCAGTGCTGACATTTCCGTCAGTTGTCATCAACTAAATTGTCCCTAGTTCTGCCACTTTCTGAGAGGAAAAAGAAGAATCCTTTTTATGGTTTTAGCCCTACTTTTGGCCTTCCACCCTTCCAGAGCAGTCACTAGACACTCATCATTGTGGCCTCTTTGTGCCCCGGGCATCAGACACTGTGCCACCTTGCAGTGTTTGGTTATAGTTGCTCCTTATCTGGCTGAAACGGTTGCAATGAATGGAAATCCAGGAGTGGAATTAGGCAGAATCTCAGTGTTCTATTAAAATTATCATTAACTTTCTGAAATAATTCAGTCACCAAATGCTCGATAGCTGATTATTCTGTATGTTCCCTATGCTGAACTGAAATAGCATCACAGAACCTTTAGGACAACTAGTTTTTCATTTATTTATTTAAAAATACAGTGATCCAGAGAGACAAAACGATTTGACCAATTCACACAGTTTACAGAAGGCAGACAGTGTTTCAATCCAGGTCTTTTAACTTCACATTCATGGTTGTTTCAGCCACTGCACATTATCCTTTAACGCACATAGTGATACATAAGAGCTTCAAAATAATGAACAATGTTGGAGATTATTTTTAACCCTCTTCTGATGTTCCTGCCTCTATATAACCTTTCTCTTCTTCATCTCCTTTTCTTTAAGCCCACAAATGCCCTACTTCAAGCTCTCTTCGTATCTAGGCAGTCATAGGAAGCTGAAGGGAAGAGTTTATGTCTAACCTATTTCTTAGCTTTCCACAGTGCCAAGCATCTAGCATACAATAGGGCCTCTACAAAGAGTCACAATGGATGAATAAGTGAATAGTTTATTGGCAGGTGCCCGGGGATAAGGAATCCTAAGCTGAAGGCTGTGAGGTCTGTGTGTTTGTTTGCTTCGTCTATTGCAATAGACTACTTGATGATCTTCCTACTCTGGGCTTTCTCCCCATCCAGTCTGTCTTCTCCCGGGCTAACAGAATGATCACTTTAACACACAAATCCAATCATGTTCCTGCGCCTTCTTAAAAAATCTTCCCTCATTCTTAATTGCCTGTCAAACTCCCTTTTCAAAATAAAGTTCTAATTCCCCTTGGTGGCCTCATCTGCCCTCTCAACAAACTCCTTGCTTTCAAGCCTGCTTGGGTTTGGACATTTTGCCTTGCCTGGGAAGCCCACCCCTCCCCATCTCTTGCAATAATTCTGTCCCTGCTCCTAGACCTGGCTCCTCTGTGAGGTCTTTTTAATTCTTTCTAAGTCTATTGCTGTTTCCTATTTTCCACAGTAATTGGTACAAATGTATCTTACAACATTTATCACCCTTTATTGCAGTGATTTATTTGTATGACTGTCTTCCCTCACTAGACTGTCAGTTCTTCCAGGGCAGGACTATGTCTCGGTTCATTTCTGTTTCTCCACCTTCAAGTACAATGCCTGAGCCACAGGAGGCAATCAATATTCTTGCCTTAAATGAATGAATTAATTAACCAAGAGAGGCAGGACATAAATATATGAAAAGTCAATCAAATTAGAAAAGGATGGAAGGTCAACCGAATATCATATTGCTCAAATGAAGTGTAATTTTAAAGTTTAAGTTAAAACAGGCCTTCCTTTAGAGAAACATCATTTAGTCTAAAACAACATGAAGACATAGGGTATCGGGCTGACCTCAGCAGAATTAGGAAGTCTCGGTGTTCCTCTGTTGTCTCACCCTGCATCTCTGTCATTCTGTCTGGGGCTGCTTTTCTAAGGTCCCTTTCTCATCAAAATTTGCCCACTGTGTTCACTAGTCTCTGAGGGGTCTTCTCTCTGCTGAGTGATAGGCATTAATGGGTTAGAGAAATGAAATACGTTAATGCATTAGCTGGCAAGTATGATTTCCCTCGCAAGCAAAATAACATTTTACACATTTTTAAGGATTGACATTCACTTTGGGGAAGGAATTTTTGTTTAAAGATGCCCTTTGTTTCCCAGAAAATTGCCCTACATAGGCAAGCTTCTTCCATGTATTTATATATCCTGCACGCTTCCAAAAGGTGACTGAGTTGTCTGTGTGTATGCGTAGACAACCCCTTTTTCTCCTCTAATCTATAATTTTTTTCTTTTACACGAGGCTCCCTCTGTTGCCCAGGCTAGAGTGCATTGGTGTCATCATAGCTCACTGCAACCTCCAACGCCTGTGCTCAAGTGATCCTCCTGCCCTAGCCTCCCTAGTATAAGGGACTACAGGCATTGCACCACCATGCCTGGCTAGGTTTTTTATATTTTGTAGAGATGGGGTCTCACTATGTTGCCCAGGCCGGTCTTGAACTCCTGGCCTCAAGCAATTCTCCTGCCTTGGTTTCCCAAAGTGCTAGAATTACAGGTGTGAGCCACCATGCCCAGCCAAAAACTTTTAGAATTCACTTTCCCTTACTTCATACACAAAAATTTGTTATAATTACACTCTGCCTACTCAAGATATTTTGTAATGACTTGAATTTTTTATTTCTAAAGATCTTAGAGATTCTTAAGGTGTTTTTCAAAGAATTAAAATTTCTTTGTTTTTAGTGGTCAAAAATACCTTTTTAGTTATGTAAATAATACAATTGTATATATTCCACTTACCTTGTGTTAATATTTATTGAACACTTACTATTTATCAAATACTATAAGCACTTTACTCTTAATCCTCATTGCTCATTTAATTTATTCATTTAATCCTAACAGATGTCCTAGGAGGGAGGCACTATTGTTATTCTAATGTTGGAGGTGACAAAACTGAGACATGGAGAGGTAATGGAAATGCCAAGGTTGCACAGTTAGTAGCAGCAGAGCTACTGTAGTTTCCTTTCTCTTGACCTCTTTCCTGTGCTGCCTGCCACAACCCATGAGACAGTTGTTTCTTCTCAGTTATCAGAGAGATGGCTATAAAATCTGGAAAATGAAAATAAAGTCGATATATCTTTAATCAACTCTGATTTCCTTGATAACCACCAGCCATTAGCAAACTTTACATACCATATGTGCTGAAAAAGCCAGGTGCCATGAGAAAGATTTAGAGATGAGATTTTCTTTCCACTCTGATTTCCACTTTTTATTAGTGACACCTCCCAAGTGGTTCAGAGGATGCCTATTAGTGTTCCTGGACATCTTGAGCTATTTGCAGCCATCCTTGGAGAGGTCTGGGTGGCTGAACTCCACACCTGCCGGCGTCCCTCGGCCTCTGTCGAACATTCCTGCCTGAGCAATTCTAGAATGCTCAACAAGCTGAGAGGCCTCCCTTTTCATGGGCTCATGAGCATCTTGTGATTGCTCCATAGTTGAATCCCTGGTGCCAGAATCACCCGGAGGAGGATGAGACCAGATTCTCACTGGTCTCTCACATTTCCCCTTCCTTTTTGACATAGATAAATTAGTAAAGTGAGAACAAGAAGTAATAGTTATAAACGCTTCAACAGAGCACATATGTGCTCTGTACAAAGTGGATTAAACTACTCTTTGGGGTTTAAAATCACATTTCAAGATGGCAACCTTTGTATTCTTGTCCTATGATCAACAGCTTTTAGATCACTTTATATTTAAATAAATTATTTTATCATAATTCCTCAGACTAAAATAGGATTTTGTTTGCTTGATCATGCAAATATGTTTATGAAACAGAAAGCATTTAGACTAATTAATATTGAAAATATGAAGTGAGATGTGTGTATATATATCCCCAATGAAGCAGTAAATCAAGCATTATTTGAAACTGGGAGCAAATAAATAGCAAACCATGTCTGAAAATTGTTCTCCTGGGGCTAGGCCCTTTTGCCAGTTTTCATACTAAAAGAAATTTTACTTCTAAGTTTGACTGTCTTACACAAATGGATTTGGAAAAGGAGGGCCATTCCTGTCCTGCATATAGCAGCTGTGCTTACTGGTTTTATAAACTGTAATCTCAAATTGCGCTTCTATTTTAATTTCGGCATGCCTGAAGCACGAGACTCTTTTCAAACGTACAGACATGACTATTTAAAATTGAAAAGAGAAGTTCAACCATTAAGTATTCTCATCTTCTCTGAGATTTGCTTTCTGGTGTGATGATGTGAAATACTTTTTCATGTCGCCCATAATTTCTACTTACACTGTCTTGCTTATGCAAACTTTTAAATAGGCTATAGATACAAGAGCATATGAAAATCTGTACAAATTTTGTCTGGCTTTGCATTATTGTTAAGTCAGCGAGGATCCTAATGGAGTATAGGGGATGAGACAACAAGAATCCAATCAATAGATGCAAAAGGCAAATGAACTTGCATAAATTAGCACTCTAATAGGAAAAGATAAATGCATCTTCTCTTTCATCTTTCAAGCAATACACATTATTGAAAGAGGTCTAACAGATACCATCCTGAATTATTTTTAGGTTTTTTTCAGGGGTGCAGGAATGAGAAAATGCAAGTAAATTGAGCATTGAGGAGACTGTTCTGAGCCACTGACATCAGATCAATGTAGCAAATACAGTAGGTGAAACTCAGCATGTTGTGTCCACATGGGTGATGCTATTGTCTATGTTTTTCAGAGCTATATGAATATTCAGAAAGATCTCTAGAGGAAGGATTGTTCTGTGACCAGTTTGTCTTAGAGGAATTAATCTCTGATCCTGACATTCAGGCATTTCCAGTGTACTCCATGTTTATATCGTATCCACCAAGGCAATGGCAGGAAGGATTTTTCAGATGTTGAATGTCTAAGTGTCTAGAACCAGGGCAGTCACAGGTCATCTGCCTCTATAGCACCAGACAGTAGTTTCATTAACCATCACAAGCTTAACTAAAGAAATGTTTGGGGAGTGATAGCAATGTGCTCTGTTTTCCATTATTCCAATTATATTCTGTTCTTCGAGGGGTATAGTGGGTCTGGCATAAATGTCAGAGAGTAGCAAGTATCTGGCACTATAGCTTCAAGCTGTAATATAATTACCAACACCCAAGTATTTTCTCTATCACTTTTGCCTATTCCATCCAACTCTTCGTTTACTGCTTCTTCCTATGGGAAAGGAGCTAGGTAAATAAGGGGCTGCCAAGTAATCTTCATTGCTTCACAAAAAGGCAGAAACCTCAGCGATGGACTTGCCATCTTACTTGGGCAGCCTCCTCCCTCATAGAGCAACCTGACCATTTGTGTTGCTGGTTGATTTAACAAAGGCCAGTAAGCAATGCCCTAATGGTTTCAAGATGGCGCTTCTCCAAAGAGCTCACCCATAGACAGGGGGAAATCTATACCCCAGGGAAAATTTGGGTATCTTCTTTCATGATATTAAGAGAATACTCTGGTTTGAAGTAGGCACTTTTTAAGATATATGTAAAATTCACAGTTATTTTTTTAGTACCTGGGAGACTTTTGCTCTTTGGGAAATCTTCTAGAAATTCTATCTTGGGGGAAACACCATCTGTATTGTTGGAAAAGAAAGAAGAATTAATTTGTCAGTGTTGTTTTGATCCCAATCCAGAAAGCCAAAAAGGGGGTGGAGGGGAAGTCTTCTGAGTATCAGCATTTCTTATCTTTTTCTTTGCATATTTTAAAAATAGGTCTTTCCTTAGCTCTCTTCCATTATGGTTAACTGTAATCAGTACTTTATGGGTATATTATATAGCTTTGTTTCATTAGGGCAATGAAAACGGTATTGAACAATGGCAATATAATGCAAGGAAACAGTTTGTAATTCAGTTGAAAATTGCAAACGCAGTAGATAGTCGATAATACAATCAACTCAACTTTCCTAAGAAAATAGCTAAATTTTTTTTCTACTTTTCTCTCAAATCTTCTTATAGGGCAGTGTTGAGGGGGTTGCTCTGAATCACACTGGAAAGCTGGGTGCCCTTGAAAAGAGAATTTCTTTATGCACCGAAGTTTGAATGATATCTAAAGGTCCTGGGAAGAGCTACTATTTAAGACTGAAATTCTCCTTGGAGATTTTCAAAAAAAGGAGGCTGGATAATTAACAGTCCTGAAAGGAAACAGCTGGATGAGATGATGCCTCAAAATTTCCTCTACTGGTATATCACTCTATAGTCTTGATGCAGAAGTAGGGTTTTTATGAAATTATTGTTGAAAAGTAAGGATCAAGGGAAAATAAACAGGCTGTCTCTTGACCAGCTCATGTCATGCATGCTGTGTGCATTTATAATTACTGTAGGTTGAGTAGTAAACATGAGAAGCATTTAGGAGTACAAAGGCAAATAACCTGGTGTTTTCAAGGAGTGGTGAGTTGGGATTTTGTTGCTCTTGACTCTAGCAATTCGGCTGTAGTAGCTGTTGTTGAGTCAAAACTGATTATTGAAAGTTTTATGTGAGAAGAGTTCATAGATTCTGTAGCATACATAAATACTTAGCTGCAGATATAGTGCTGAGAATTGCATTTTTAATTCAGTGAGTGCTTGAGGATGCTGGGTTTGCAGTTTACCATTAAGAAAAACAGGAGTGATGTGTCTAATTTTGAGTTGTCCTATAAATTTTTCTAGTCCTTAGAATCAACACAGTTTTCCCACATGTGATGTGAATTTTTAAATGTCCTAATTGTCAAAGAATAGCAGTATTTCATGTTTCCACGTAGTTCCAAATGTCTCTGACATCTTTAGAGATATTAATTATATCTTGAAGCCACCACTCTGGTTTTAAAAAAATTAAATTTAATGCTCTACCAGGAAGTGCTATGCATATGTAAGTATATTTTTTCAGCTTTTATGCCAGATATTTATATTTAAACTAAAACCAAAAAACAAGAAGCACCTCTCATAGCTCCTAATTTTCAGTTCATTTCCTCTAGTGGGTTAAAGTAATTTGTAGCTTCTTAGGATTCAGAATCCTAAATTGAGATGTATGTAAGCTTGAGATCATGGCCCAGTCATATGGTGGTAAACACACTACCAGCACAGCCTCACTGCCGGCACAAGCAGATGGAAAAGGTATTTCTGCACATAGGACACCATTCGCCCTTTCTCCAGCCTTGGCTTTTATAACAGCACCAACAGTAGGTGTACCCCTAGACTGTGTTTCCGGGCTGCCCAGCTGGCCAGCTCATGTCATATATTATTTTCCCTAGTCATGTTTATAAAACCATAGTAATCAGCACTTTTAGTGACCATGACTGAGGGTTTTCCAGTGAATGAATGGATTCTTTAAAACATCTTTGCATGGGTCTTGGTTGATGTGAACCTTTTCTCAGCTACAGGGCATCATGAACCAGAAAATCTGAGAGTATACCAAAATGAATTCTCTGCTTGCCTATACCTTTCCTTCCCAGAGATAGGGTTGAAGAGTATAGCTTATAGTGGAATGGGGGGAAAAAAATCCGAGTTCCTTTTAGCATATAAAAGGGTTATGATTTTAATTAAATATTTGGCATGCACCGGATAGGTTCTTAGATGTCGAATTAAAAGATCAACAAATGAAATTGCCCTATTCTGTAAATAAATTGATCAATGAGATATAGTCATATTTACACTTAACATTGAATACAGATTCTGTTCTAAGTCCCAGGCCCATTTAATATCTCCCATAGGTTTCATAAACCCTTTGTTTTTTGACCCAGCTCATCAACACTGAGTTTGTGGCCAGCAATAGCTTACATTCTCTCTTTCTCTTTGCCTTGAACAGTGTGAGCAGCTATAAAATGTCAACGTGCACATCGTGAAACTTTGGGATCTGGGATTGTACTACTGAGTGCTGAAGAAAGTCAGTTGTGACCCTATCTCAAAGCTCACGGTGTTGAGTGGTCACCCAGCATGAAGTGCCCATTATCACCCTCTTATTTCATCATCAGTGTTTCTTGGCATTAACCATCCCTCTGAAACCTCACAGTCTGCACAAGTGGCTCATTCAAAGCCTGTAGCAATACCAAAAATTCTGAAAGTTCAAGAGGAGGATCACGTGCATTTGCTTTGAACTGTAGTTCTTTTTTTCCAAGGTGGACAATTTTGAGAGTAGAGTTTATTAAAAGGAACGTGGAAAGAGAAAAACAACAACTGTATTCTCTGTCATTGAGATAGACAAGCATTTAAGTAGGTAGAGATATTATAGCACTTGAGAATCCCCTAAAGTGCTTGGATTTATTTCTGAGAAATAAACGGTGAATTGTTTATTTCTTTCTCCCCCTTATGTTTCCTTGGGATAGAGCAATTAGTTCCTTATTTTTTATGATTGCATTATTCTTGCATATATCTTTCTGTGGTCCAGGCTATAAAAGTAAATAGAGGATCCAGCTGTATCAATGAATATCTTTTTAATGAGTGTGGGGAGGAAATAATAATACTAAGTAGTGCAAAACCATTTTTATGTGACGAACTGAAGTACCTTTGTTCCCTAGCGCCCCAGTCCTAAGCCACAGGCCTCCAGTAAATGTGTGCATGATTGACAGTTTCAAATATGCTGGTGTTAACAAAGCTACCTAATGGTTTGTTTTGTCCCCAGAACGTACTTAATATGGTTGTCGAAGGGTGGTGGCATATTCTGTTTTAATTTCCAGGGTCAAGAAAGGGTAAAATGGAGTGTGTGACTTTTCTATAACACCCTTCATTCTGTCTCTGGGTGAAAGCCTTGCTGAAACAGTGAGATAACACAGTTGCCAGGTGATAATACAGTCGTTTTCATAGTGCTATGAGTTAATTCAGAGGTGAAACTGCCCTTACTTAGGAAAATGATGTCCCTTCTCCTCTCAGACCGGCCATTTGCTCAGAACAGCAGATGGAGGTTGAGCATCTCCCACGGGACAGTGTAGGAGAGGCTGGTAGTGGCTTAACTGCTCTCTTCCCCTCCCCTGTTCCCTTCCTTCCTGGCCAGTTTTACTTAGTTGTTTTTCGTGGATGTTTTTAATATCTCTGAAGTCCCTGGCAGTAATGTAATTCCAAACCACCCCTCTCCCAACCGTACCACTAATTTAATTTTAAACTGCCCGTATCAGTCTGCTTAGGCTTCCATAACAAACTGCCATAGACTTGGTAGCTTAAACAACAAATTTATTTTTTCACAGTTCTGGAAGCTAGAAGTCCCAGATCAACATCCAGGAGGATCTGGTTTCTAGTGAGGGCTCTTCCTGGCTTGTAAGCTGCCACATTCTCACTGTGGCAGAAAGAGAGCAGGCTGGGCCCTCTGTTGTCTACTCCTATGAGGACACTAATCCTGTTGGATCAGGGCCCCACCCTTATGACCTTATTTATCCTTAATTACCTCCATAAAGATCTGTCTCTAAATACTGTCACATTGGGAATTGGGGCTTTAACATATGAATTTGACGGAAACGCAACCATTCAGTTCATCACATTATCCAAATAACAAGAGAAAAAAAAAATCCTAAAATAAAGAAGCATACCATGACATGAACTTTGTAGTAGTTACTAAACTTTTAACCTGATGCTCTATGCTTCCTCCACCTAGCAATGGCTCTTGTTAACACAGTCTAGTGATAGCTGCAGGGGAGAACTTGAGAAATCCCAGGACAAAGCCAAATAAAGAATATGAAATACCTGTTTGCCTTACCCCCTTCCAACAATGGCCCAGGATGGTTAGTAGAGGGATGGAAGAAATTTTCTAACCCCCAGATACACCAGAGGCTCTGGCCTTGTAAAGCCCAAGGACAATGGATTGGTTCTAGTCTTTTGTCTACAAAGATTCAAGTCCTTATTTGGTAGCATTGAGGTGACTCTGGCTGGTTCCTAAGAATGTCGGTTTCCTGTCCTGCCCCTGGCTTAAGGAACAGTGACAGTCTGTATCCCCCAAGACTCCTGCTAACTGGAACAAACCCCTCGGCATATCCCAGCCTGATCTAGGCCCGACCTGAGCAGAAGAGAGCCTCAAAACCAAAAGATCCTCTGAATTGCCAACTCATGGTTGCTGGGACACAACTCAGAGCAGAACAGGGGTTGGCAGAGGCTGAAAGGGAGTCTTGGATGTTCCTGCCAATGTGATAGGCGGTTGCAGGATTCTGTGAAGCAGTCTGATGAACCCTCTCAAATAGAGGCACCTAATGCTGCTCAGCTGTGTAATTGGGATGGAAATGGCCAATGAGAGGCAGCAGTTTGTGCTTAACCTTTTGGGAGGCTTGTTCCAGGAGTCTGGGGGGGGAGGGCGGAGAAGCATTACAAATAATAAGCTTCTCCGCCTGATTTGTAATGAATTAGTAATAAATGGCCTAGCGCTCTACGAAAAGTCTGACGATTACAGAGCAGCTTTAGCTAAGTGCACAGGACCACATCTTATTTTGATCAGCTGTAGCATAGCAAAGACGTGTAATTATCATAATCTAACAATTAGCCTGGCATCACTTTCCAGTGTTTAATTACCCCGATAAATGGTAATTGAATAGAGGACTTAATGACAAGAGAGAAACTTTCATTCTGCCTTAGGTGCTTAAGTTGTCTACTTGGCTAGGCATAATTTTCTAGCATTGCTTGAACAACAGTCCTGATTATCATTTTCCTTTTTGCAGCCTACCATTATTTTGCTTCCTGATTTTGACCTTTGTTTATAATATTATTTAGCTTCTCTCAAAATTTGATACTGGCACCCAGAACACAGGAAGAGATTAATGGATGCTTTACACAGTTTTCCTGTTTTTAAGCATTGCTTCTAATACCCTTCAACTACAATTTCCCTTCTTTGGGCATCTCTCTAGTCGCTACTACGTGCAGTTACCATGCTAAGCATCGGGCACGTAGACACATGTAAACACCAGCACTGTCTTCAGGGAGATCTACACATAAAAAAGAGGTCTATATAAAAATATTATAATAATAATGACATGATTTTCTTTCAGCACAGTCCCACCTAATGGGTGCACTACAACCACACCCAATTTCTCATTACTTCAGATCTCTTTTCTCTTATTAGCTTCATTCATGGTCCCAGATTTGTAACCAACTGCTTACGAGTTCCTAACTGGCCAAATAAACGTAATTAGTTCTCACATGCCAGCTTACGTAGAAACAGCAACAATGTCTGCTTTACATTCTTAAGCTTTGTATGAAGCATTATTATTATCATGCCCTAGCATTACCAGATATATGCTTCTCCTTGTCTTCTGAATATCAAACATAAAAGAAAGCCATAAAGTATGTATTTCTTTTCTTTCAGTTTGTTGTTTATTTGTTTAGCAGTAAATTAATAGATTAATTCCATGCCATAGAGGCCTCTGAGGTCCTAATTTTTGAAAAGTCAGGGCCAGATTTCAGGCTTTGATGGTAGGATTCTGATAAGTTCTCATCAGCCCCTAAAACAAAGGTTTATTTCACTGTTCGAACACTGAGTACTTAAGAATTATTAAATCATCATTTTTCAAAAATCCCTTTTTGAGTTGGGCAATAGAAAGGAGATATATTGTTACTCTTTGGTTATTGTTTAATTTATGACACTTTGAATAGCCTGAAATTCTGCTGGGTAACTCTATGCCACTAGGGTACAAAAAGGGCTACGTGGAAGGCAGCAGTTTGGTAGGTGGTTTGTTTGTTTGATTAACTGCCACATCCTCTGAACAGAATCATTTTATTTAATCCTGTTCTCCTAAGTTAGTGGCTGGATAACCTGTTTTATAATTTTCTGCATCTCCTTTTGCTGAGTCTACGTGGTTGTGGCAGGTGCCGGGGTCCCTGTTGATGGGATGTGAAACTCTGGAGATAAGTTAGGGTGTGAAGCGCAGCTTTGCCAGGAAACTCCTGGCCAGCTTGAGTAGAGAAATAGCCTGTTTTGCATTGTGGGAGTGATCTCCATTAGGACTGTACAGATTGCCAGATGTTAATTCTTCATATTGTTTTTTAATCCCCTTTAGAAAACCATTTGAAGTGATCTGTGATATGTTGGGTCTTTAGAACTCTGCCTGGTTAATTCTTTGGCTGACTTGGCCTGTTGACGTTGACACACTCTTACTCCATGCCCGGGGCCTCTTTGGGGGCTTAGAAGCAATTAGACTGTCACCCAAAGCTTCCAAGCCCTTCCTGAAGGAAAGTCTTGTTTAGGCTCTGCCAATTTGATGCTTTGTTTCCTTTGGAGCTCCTCTGTCAAGCTAATAAGACAAACCCCAAATGAGTGAAAACATTGGAGGAGAGAACATTTTGTGGGTCCTGTATTTCAAACAGGGGCTACTCCTGGGAGATAATTTTAAAAAGTCATTCAGACTGACATGACATGTACTAGAAAGGAAAGCAACAAGCAAAAGCTATTTGAGATTCTTCTTTTCTTTCTCTTCTTGTTCTTCTTCTTCTTTTTTTTTTTTTTTTTGAATGTAAGTGGTGTCATCATATCTCACTGCAACCTCAAACTCCTGGGCTCAAGTGATCTTCCTGCCCCAGCCTCCCAAGTAGCTGGGACTACTGGCACATGCCACCATGCCTGCCTAAGTTTTCTATTTTTTGTAAAGACAGGGTCTCACTCTTGTTCAGGCTGGTCTCAAACTCCTGGCCTCAAGCAATCCTCCCACCTTAGCCTCCCAAAGTGCTGGGATTGTAGGCATGAGCCACCATCCCTGGCCTGTTTGAGATTCTTATCCATCTATTTGATATGGGTAATTAGTGTTACTTGTGGGATTTTTAAACCACTTACTTTTAAAGTACACGCACACACACACACACACACACACACACACACAGAGGAGGCAAAAAAAGTGTCAAGTTAATACACGTAAACCACTGATGAATTCTAAATATCTGGCCAAGAAAATGATGTCTTATTACCATCACCAAGTTATTGAATTCAAGGCAAAGCTCTCATGCTGCAGAATATATAATTACCAAAACATGCATGTGCAAGAACTCTGTTGGAACTTTCATTAATGAATACATAGAACACCAACTCTGGGTTCCAAATATTTTGTCAGTATCTTTTATCTCATTGGATGAAAATGCTTGTGTTGTAGCATACTGCATTTCTGCTGCAAAAGAATAAGTAGACAACATCTCTGAAATTCATCCTTGAGTATTTTCTTTAACTTGTAAGTCTTCGCTTCTCTGGAATATTAATTGTTATTGAGATGTTCCAGAACCTGGAAGAGCTGGATCAGACTGCCTGAAATTATGCATTTCAGTGGTCATGCGATATCCTACTCAGCCTTAACAACTGGTCTGGTAGTGGTGAAACTGCCCATGACTCTGATTCTCTCAGAGCTGAAAATGAAGGTCGATTACCAATACATCTAAAAGACATGTTTCAGCCCATGAGAGAGAAGAAAAGTTTAAAATTAGCAAAACAAATATTTGTTCAGCCCTCAGGGATGCTAATATTATTTATCTACCCCAAGTTTGATTTGCTGTTTGTATTTCATGCTTTAACCTCTGAAGAAAACAAAAAAAAGAGCATCTTCGAATTTAGAATGGGGAAGCCATAAGGCTTGCATTCTGGGCTGAAAGGCATAACAGAAGGAGGCAAGAAGAATCGTGTTATGCAACAGAGACTCCATCCTGCCCATCTCCTCACAAAAACATATAAACTACATCCATGTCTGTTGCAGGATCCATTGGGCCCTCTGGGAACAAATGAGAAATTCTAGTGATTAAAAAGAGACATTTTATTCTGAAATTAGCCTTTAAATCAGTAATAGTGGAATTCGAAAGACAGTGCTCCCAAGATACGTGCACTCTAGATTTAGTTTAAAATTTTGTAGGAACCCTAAGCTGATAAATTTGCTGAATCTCTGACCATAAATCATATCCTTTTTTTACATTTTGATATCAGAATGGAACACATTAGGTTGGCTTGTAATTAAAGAAGTGACACTGGAGTTCTGTTCAGATAGGAGTATTAAAACAATCACCTCTTTGACAGATTAAAATACATTTAAAATGTAATAATCAACTATCCAGTTCATGGGAAATAACGTTTTCATTACTGAATTCTTTAAAACATTACATGAAGAGGGATAAAAGTGTCTCACAGCTTCCTAACCTCTAATAACACAGTCTCCTTTCAGTATGCTGTTTCTATATTTATGGAATGAAGAATCTTCACTCACGAGCTGCTTGATAAAACACCTCAGTACATATTTCCCTGGAAGCAGGCTCTCTGCTGTGCCAGCAACATATGCTAAAGGCCAATTTAGAACGTTTTAAATATGCACCATACCCTTCCTTTTCCAGCTACTAAAATGAAATGCATTTTGGCTTTAGCAAATGAGGATGGAATGAAAGGAGGAACACTGCAGGGGAAAGTAGCTAAAGAAGAACTCAGGGAGGGAGGATTATGACGCTGTTCCTCCGCAGCCTGACACCCAGGGCTCTGCTCCTGTGCCCATTCGACTCCCCCCCCCACTCCGCCCCCAGCTGTCAATAGACACAACACAAGGGCATATGGTAGAGGAGGCAGTAAGATTGAAAAAACATCCATTGAGAAAGGAAGCTAGGTGATGTCTACCTGCCTTAACAAAGAGGGACAAAACAACAGGGTCAGGGTAAGTTGAGAATTTATACTTCAGGCTGGTAAAGGACCTAGAGTACTCAAGGACTAGATGTCCCTTTTTTTTTTTTTTCAGGGACCTAAGTTTGAAAATAAAGTACTTGGGATGGGGGAGGGGAGAAGCAAAAACTTACCTAACGGGTACTGTGAACACTATTTGGGTGACAGGCATACCTATAGCTGGGACTCAAGCATTACAAAAGTGATCCCTGTGACCTAAAACATGTGTACCCCCTTGACATTTTGAAATAAAAAAAAGTACTTAGGAGGACAAAGTCCTTATGGTTTAGGCTAAGTAATGTCATCAAACAATGCTTTGGTCCCTCCCCCAGTAGGAAGTTGGGGGCACACTGTTGATAACTAAATGAAAAGACAGTTGTCAACTGTTACCTCACCTCTGTTGTCATTATTTCATTTGAATTCTGAGACTCAGGTCATGATTCACTTTCTCCAGATAGGCTAAAGGGAGAGAGATTAACAGTGGTTTTAAATTGATAATCAAAATAGTATTTAGCAACTTGTCTGCATACAGAGGCACAGTTTTCAGCTCTCATCCCAGCTTCAGTTGTTACTTTTGTTATCAAAAGCCCTGAAATGTGCTTTTTACCCAGCCCTCCAGGTGGCCTCTGGTTCATCAGGAACTACCATAAAGTGCGTAATTCATTTTTGGTGTTTGAGATGCTTAGACAAAAGACTAGTTGCCATACTGAATTTTATTCTTCTTAATTAACTAAAATGACCCTTTTGTAACATACATGACATTGATTCTGAACTAGTCTACTGCCAAAGTTTGGTAAATGTATAAAATGTATTCTTGCCGTTCCAGAGTGCAGCTACTGTTACAGTTGACCCTTGAGCAGTGGTGGGGGGAGGGGTGCTGACCCGCCTCCACAGTCAAAAATCCGCATACAACTTTTGACTGCCCCAAACTTAACTACTGTTGACCAGAAGCCTTACCAATATTGTAAATAGTTGATTGACACATATTTTGTATGTTATATGTACTATATGCTGTAGTCTTACAATAAAGTAAGCTGGAGAAATGAAAATGCTATTAAAAAATCATACGGAAGAGAAAATATATTTATTGTTCACTACGTGGAAGTGGATCATCAAAAAGGTCTTCATCCTCATCATCTTGACATTGAGTAGGCTGATGAGGAGGTAGAAGAGGGAGGGGTTGGTCTTGCTGTCTCAGGGGTAGCAGAGGCAGAATAAAATCCATGTATAAGGGGGGCCACAGAATTCAAACCTGTGTTGTTCAGAGGTCAGCTGTGTGTGTTGTAGAGCATTGACTTAAGCAGCCAAGCAACCCAGTGGGGAGCAGGGGTTGTCTTTCTATGCGTGCAAGACTTCCTGGCTCTTGAGACTTTTGGATTCTGAGAACAGTCAGGGCAGTAATTGTTTTACTCAAACACAATCACTTTTGTAAGTGTGTTAAATGTGCATGCTTTTACATTGTAAACCACTGTGATAATTTAGTGGAGACTGTGTTGTAATTATTGCTGGCTTGTTGGTGTGCAGCCAGATATTCTTATAGTTAAAATTATGTGGTGATCTTAGAAGTATACAACTGCAGATACAATGGATGGAACTGAGGATAAGGAGTTAAGAGAAGACATTTATTTATAAGAAAATTTTCAAGAAATTTACAAATGTGTTGAAGCAGTGGCCGTGTTACCCATGACATTTGTAAATATTGGCATGCAGAATCATTCTTCCGCGATGTCAATTTCCTCTTTTAATATGCGCTAAAGCTCATGAAAGCTGTTTCCTGATGGAAAAAAGATCCCTTTATGTGAATGGCTGCTGAGCCTAACAGCACTTTATTCTGTGAAAGGCTGGAATGATGTGCATGAGTCAGGCGCTAACCTTGCAATCTGAGGCTTATTCTAAATGTTGACACACCCTTCAGCTGGAAGTTTAGGAGTTCGGGACCAATCTAGTGGGGAAGAGGGTAGGGCTGGGACACCTTGCCACCAGGCTCTGCTAGAAGATCAGTGTAAATACAAGGTAACCTGATAGTACTCAAACTCTTTAAGAGAGAAATTACTACAACTGGTGAACCTTTGGAGCCGTTGTGGTTAGGAAGACAATATGCTTCAGAACCAGATAAGGCTTGGGTTTAAATCTTATCTCTGCTACTTAATTGATGTGAAAAATTAAACTAAGATTATATCATTCTCTCTGAATGTCCTTTTCTCATTGGTACAGTGAAACTATAATTATAACTACCCCACAGAGGTGTTTTGAGGGTTTCGTATGATAACATATGTAAAGCACATAGCAGATCCTGGATGCAGCAAATGTTTGTTACATCAGAGAATGAAGGACAGAACTGAAACTCTATCAAGGATGAAAATGGTTCCCTCTGGGGGAATACAGAGCAGACCTAAGGACTTTAGCAATTTAAGCACTCACAAAATAGAATAGTGAAGAACTTCCAGTCCTGAGGTCAAAATTTTTTGGGTTTGGATTCTGCCTCCACCTTTTACTAGTTATATAACCTTGGGCACATTGCTTGACCTCTCAATCTCAGTTTCCTCATCTTTAAGTAGGTATACTAATATGTAGTGTCTATTCTGTGGGATTGCGGCAGAAATTAAATTGAGATAATGAATGTAACATTATAAGCACTCTGTTAGTATCCATGCTTGTGCACTAATTCACCGTATGGCCAGAAAAGAATGGTTCAGTGCTACTTTGTATCCAGAGAACATGATTTGGTATCGTATTAGAATATCTAACCCTAAAATTTTCTTTGGATTGTACTTGGGTCTTTGTACCGATGTCTTTTATGAGTTCCAATTTGTCATTGTTTTTATGTTTATATTGTCCACTCTTTGAAATTTACATTACATTTGAAATTTACATTTGAATTTACATATAAATTTAAACTTACATTAGAAAACTAATTTATGTAAATTAAAGATTGAAACCAAAGTGAAAATTGGTTCTATGGTGAATCATCATCTTTTCTTTGTCCAATGAATAGGAGAGTAGAAATACTAATTCTAGGGCAATAGCATGTTTAAAATAAGCACCACAGTAATTCACTTAATGCTCCATATAAAGTAAAACGTCACCAGATGGAATAACAGGTCCACATAATGTTGAATGGGTCTTCAGTCCCACAGTTTGCTTTTATTAAAATTTTAGCTAAATTGACAGAGATAAAAGTTAGAAAAGGGGAGCTAAATTTGAGGCATTAAAAAACTGTGACTTTTTTGATTTGTGGAATAAAGGAATTGTAGAATGAAGGAATAACAGAATGGGTCGGAACAATGGCAATTTTAATTTTTATTTTCACTTTTGAGCAGTGCCAAATGCTAGTAGAAACTAAAATGAGTGACACTTGGGGAAAGAAAAAACTTCCCCCTTGAATCTCTTCAAAATCTATAATAATAATATAATAATATAAAGTGCATCTGGGCATTGCCTTCTGCTGCAGTTCTTGTCTGGCTCTTATCCAAAACTGTCAGGCTACTCTGAGTGCTGATGATTCATATCCCAGCACCCTTTTATCTGAACGTTGCAGTGTCTTTTCTTTGTACTTTGGCAGTGATGTTACCTTGATGTTCAAAAATCTTTTAAAAGCAACACAGGCTTTCCTTGCATCTTGACAAATCATTGTCTGGCAGTAATGAAGAAAAAGTAAACCGGTGATCATTGTAAATATAAATACTTCCAAGTGTTTTTTGTTTTTAAAAATTGGTTATGTATTTTGGGATGTTCTAACTGAAAAGTGAATATTCTGGTAATCTTTTCTTATTTCTCTTGTATAAATCAGCATGCTGCTTTTCAAAAGCATGGGTTAATGGAGTTTTTATGGATCATTTGGTATTAATGGACAGAATTTAAGATTTTTATATGACTTCCTTTCTTCTCAAATTTTTAAAAAGGGAAACATAAGTATTTTTATATCCATGGAATGTTCTTACTGCTATTCTTTTAAAATTGATATTTTGTTATATCTTACCATATACTGATAACAGTAACAGTGCTTTACATTCCCATAGTGCTTTTCATACATTTCCTCATCCAAAGCTTGCAGCATCCATCTGAGGCTAGCAAGGCAGGTTCTTATTATTATTCCAACTTACCTATGAGGAAACTGAGGCTCAGGGTGATTTATGACTCTCCCACTCAAACAACAGCAGGTCCACTCTTTAAATCTAGGTCTACTTGTTCAAAATGAGTGGCACCTCCACTTTTTTCCAATATTGTCTCTCAGAAGGGAATCAAAGGTTTGTCAATGAATATTCAGCATCCAGAGAAGAAGGTAGTATATTTGTACCAGGGTGAACATGGGTCACAAGCTGTTAGGGGTCTTTGTTATACTTGAGTGGTGCATTTGAAGAAGAACACAGTGGGAAACTGGAGGACATGAGGAGGGTCAAGAGGCTAGAATGATGAGGGGCCTGGGAACTATACTAGAAATAATCAAAGGAATCAGGATTTTCATGTCTGGAGAATGGAGGATACAGAGAGACATAGCTGACATCTCCAAATGTTTTATGGGCTACCTTGTAGAAGAGGAATTGGATTTGCTCTTCATAATTCCAGGCAGCAGAAGTAGGATCACTGGGTAGAAATTACACAGAAGCAGATTTATGCTCAACGTAGGAAGAAACTTTCTAACATTTAGAGATGTCCAAAAATGGAATAGACTGGCTCACCATCACCAGGAAGTGTTCACACTGAGACTGTCCAACTCAGGGATTATATGACTTTATGAGCACTGTATTTCAGCAGTAACACAGTTTTATGATGAAACTTCCAGGGGCTCAGAGAAGAATTTCCTCACTAGCTAAAAACAAAGGAGTTTTCTAGGCTTTTCACCATGATTTTAGAGTGAGAGAGTTGTATCCATAATAATTTCTGTTTCACACCACTGTAGTCTGGGAAATACTGTTCAACTGATGGGGAAGGACATATTAGTTAAAACAGATAAGCAAAACTTTTATGAGATGAAAGCAGACAGTGTAGTGTTTGCAGTAGCATGTGTGTGTGCGCATGTGTGTGTGTTCGTTCGTAACTATTTCAGGATGAGTTTGACATGGCATTTGCTATGTTTTTGCTAAAGACACTGACCTGGGTTTCCAGTCTAGGTTTAGCTCAGGCACTCACTGCTTCATCTTTATGCCTTTTTATTTTTCCCTAAAATGGAACTGTTGTCCTAGGAATTTTCTTTCTAACTTAAATTTTACGATTCTAATTCTCCCAAATTCTCCACATTTGAACTAGAGGAGAACCATAAGATGTCCATAAAATGGTTCTGCCTTTAAGAAAAAAAAAAAGAAAGTGGAAAATGATGGCCTCAATTATAACAAAAACCATTCATTCATTTATTTGTTCTTTAATTTACTCATTCATTTATTCAAAACCATCTATTAAGTCAAACTATTATAGAAATATAAAAAGTTTGTTTCAATATATATGATTTTAAGAATGAAAGAAAATATGGAAAACAGCAAATTAATACTTCCATACACTGCCTCATTTTGCAAGAGTGATATTTAACGTCATACTTAAAATGAAAGTGAAGCACTTCATGTATAGGATATTTTCAAACAAATATAAGAAATTCCCTCTGCAAAATGTCTTGTTGCTTCAATTTGGAAATGCAACATTTCAAACCACGCCCCAGATCATAATGGCCTTCAGTAAGAACCTATTATACTACATCCTTCAGCCTCAGAAATATTGATTCCAAGCAGGAAGCCCTTCCTCTATGAGTTATCACATCTTTTGCTTCTTTTTCCAACAGATTCCAGAGGGGTGACTACCACATTGATGTGTGTATTAACGACTACCTGGATGTTTTCTGCCCTCACTATGAGGACTCCGTTCCAGAAGATAAGACTGAGCGCTATGTCCTCTACATGGTGAACTTTGATGGCTACAGTGCCTGCGACCACACGTCCAAAGGGTTCAAGAGATGGGAATGTAACCGGCCTCACTCTCCAAATGGACCACTGAAGTTCTCTGAAAAATTCCAGCTCTTCACTCCCTTTTCTCTAGGATTTGAATTCAGGCCAGGCCGAGAATATTTCTACATCTGTGAGTACATAGAGATTTATCGTGTGGTAGGGCAGCTGCAGGAACTCAGACTAATTTTTTAGCCATGTTTCAGAGCATTGCAGAGAGCTGGACTCTGCATTACAGATGTCTCCTTGTAAATGCATATATCAGGATCCCTAGATACATTAGCTGGGAATTGAGAGCACAAATTAGATTAACGACATAGCGCCTCTCCCCCTATGAAATTGCATGTCAGCCTGTTCAGTGAACCACTGCTGACTTGTATTTCTTTTAAATGAAAATTGCCAGGACTTCTCCAAAGCTCAGGAAAAGAAAAAAAGACTCCTGAAAAAAAAATTAAAGGAAATAATTAAATTTACATAGCTTGGAGTCATTGGATTTCTTATTCAGGTGTCAGCAATATCCTTTCAATCATCCACATTTTCAGTGGAGAAAGCCAAACCTCCTGCAAATGTCAGCATGCTGATGATAAATACTCTCTGTGCACCAAGGAGAAAAGACAATTATTAAGAGCAGCTGTGTCTTTAAACAGGAAAGAGTGTGAAGAAGTATCTAGAAGGAGTTCCCAGGGAACTGGCATGAGTGAGTTTCCCACCTGTGAGCCTTGAGTGACTGTCCTGAGAGAGCACTATAACTTTCTCAGCAGACCTCGGTATAAATCACTATGCCATGGCCATGTTTCTTCTCCATTACGTATACCATCACTTCTTCAGGCATCGTACTATCATATATTATAGGTAAATGCTCCTCAAACTTCACTGCGCATAAGTGTCATCTGGGGATCTTGTTGTAATGCACATTCTGACTCGGGGGGGTCTGAGGAGGGGCCTGAGATTCTGTAGGTTTAAAGCTCCCAGATGACACTGAGGCTGGTGCTGCTGGTCTACAGACCACACTTTGAGTAGCAAGGTTACAGGTAATACCTACTTGAGGCAGTTTGCTATGTATCTGGAATTTCCTTTAACTAGTATGAAATATTTAAACTCTCTGGCCTTTCCTAGGTATTTTTGTCAACTGAAGAAGTTAAAAATTTATTTGTTCAAAATTACATTTATTGAACAGCCAAATCGTGGCTCAGAAATGTCAGGGGATGCAAGATGAAAACACATTCCCTTAGCAATGTCTTAGGGAGTTACCTTCTACTGGGGAGCAGACATGTAAGTAGGCAATTAAAGTATAAATAGGCAATTGCTGAATGAAGATAAATGCAGGGAGCAGTAGAACATGGGGAAAGTTGTGCCTCACCCGCTCGGAAGAATCAGGAAGTGCAGCTGCACACAGTGGGTGGAAATCCAAGTAATACCACCCACTGTACTTAGCATCGACTTTTCACCCTGGCTTGCCAGACAAACAAGAACATTCCTGTTTTTCTGACTCATTTCTTCAGTCTGAATGTCCCTACCCATTCGTAACCCACATGGTTTAAGTCTACAAGGATTTCTAGGTCCCCTTATCCAGAAAACAGAATTTTATAATCAGTTGGATTTCACCATCACAACGGCACTCTCACTTATATTGAAATTGAATTAAAAAAGAAATTGGACAGTACCAGTTTTATTATTTCAGTACATATTTCAGTCGTTAGTCATGAGAAAACATGTAAAAGCCTTGATACTATCTCACATTCGATCCATAAAATAAGAAAAGGAATGTTGAGTCCCACAGATGCAGGAAACACGGGCACACCAGTGAATTCACACGTTCCCAGGCAGCATGCTCTTGACTTTGGCTGATTTTTTACTTTGTGAAAGAATCTCATTCAGCAAACAAGAAAAAGGAAAGAGAAGGACTTCAGCTGGGGGACAGCATCATTAATTGCCAAGTGTAAAATACCATACCGATGTAAGAGAAAATTATTGCTTGTTTTGAAATCTTCTTATTGGCTTCTTAGATTAAAAAACAACAACAAAAGCAAAAACCAAAAATGACTAGAGTGCACCAAGATGGGAAACATACCTACCAGCTAACTAGTTGATTGCATGTGTTACCAGCCTCCGAGTGGAGGTTTTATCACGTTCTTGGTGACCTTCGGGAAAAGAATTTCAGGATACATCACATAAGCCAAGCAAGCAACAGCTTTTTCTGAGAGCTAAAGTACGCTCTCAGGAGACAGAGCAGGAAGGCTTAAAAGAGAGCAGGTGCACTGGGAGGAAATGGTTTTAGATCTTTTATAGTTTTACTAATTGAGGGAAGAAAGGTTCAAGGAGTTGGCTTTTATAAGCATTTAGGTAGTAATTCCTAGAATTGGGTTCCCTCTCATTTTCATACTTTATATGGTTGTCTCAGAACCCTTGTGGTGATTTCAAGGGCAGAGAAATGTTAAAACCGCAATGTAAATGATATTGTAATTAGCCAGAGTTCATGTAAGGTGACAGAGATAGCTGGCAAGCTGGTTCTTGCCTGTGGTTATCAGCCCCTGTAGTGAGCTTCCACTTGAGGGTTGTTTACTTTAACACCTGCATCCAAGCTGCAAGCCCCTGCACCAGTCTCAGCCCTGTCTCCTACTCTAACACATGATTATTAGAAATTAGAGAATTCATTCAGGTTCATAAGCAAGATGTTATTATTCATATATACCCATAGTGCTTATGACTGGTTTTTCCTCATTTGTGGTTAAATTCAATATTTCACTAAAAATCATTATGTGTCTTCTATAACATTCATTTAACGGAGTCATTTAACTGTCAAGGGCTCCCGTCAAAGTAATTGTTCCAAAATGCTTCAAAATATGAAGAGCTTTTTGCTGTTCAGCTGAGTTTAACTTGAATTACTTTTTTTAATGAAAGGTAAAATAGCACAAAATTAGCAGCAAAGAGATGTTCATTTAGAAGCAGCACAGTGGCCTCGTGTTCAGTTAAATTGAATTTTCAACCATGTTTTCGACCCACAAAAGCATCCTTCCCCGTCCTTTTAGTAATGAAAGGGTTTCCTCTCTTTCACCGCGGAGACGAGGAGCTGCAGAGTGAACATGGACGTCTTACAGACATTTAATGTACTGTGGTCATAATTAAACTAAAGGCTTCTTAGGGGAGAATTGGCCCTCAGTTGAATTTTCCTCTCTCCTAATATGCGTGGAATGAACAAGATGATTGGGAAATGGCTCTTTTCACACTTATTACGTTACAAGAAGCTCTATTGCCAATCTCAGGAACAAGCTTGACTGCCCACCAGTCAATTTTACAAAATGTTCTTGCTAGGACGAGAGTACATTTAGCTCCTCACAGCCTTAAAAATCACTTTTAACTTTTCCAAGGAAAAAAAAAGAACGCTGTAGCCTTTTGGCCATCCTACTTTAAGGTACTCGGGGCAGGCTTCCATTTAGTGCAGATTGGACTGCCAGCATTCAGATACAAACATAGATATGGGGGAAGGGAAGATAAGTATTTCATAACAGGGTATTCACCTCATTAGTTAGAGAATTCTTATCCAGTTCTGCTTTATCCTCAACAAGACTCCTTTTTTTCCCTTAATTTCCTTGAGTTATATAAAATTAAGAAAATGCAGTAGTTGAAAATATCTTAGATGAAGTTTCCAATTTACTTTAAAAATAAAACATCCCTTATAATTCTAGAGTCTTTATTTGTCTCAGGCATAACTCTATCTATGCTATGTTCTCTTTTCTTTGGGAACAGACAGTATATTAAGTTGTTACAATTGCTGATTATGGCTGAGGCAGACTGGGGCCATTCCTGAATCTGATATACACTGTTTTGTTTTGTTTTTAAGGAGTGGAGGGTTGTGAGGAAGGGTGTTCAGTTGCCTTGGTTTTTTTTGTTTTTTTTTTTTTTGTTGTTGTTGTTGTTGAGACAGAGTTTCACTCTGTCACCCTGGGTAGAGTGCAATGGCATCATTGTAGCTCACTGCAACCTCCAACTCCTGGGCTCTAAGCAATCCTCCTGCCTCAGCCTCCTGAGTAGCTGGGACTATAGGCAGGTGCCACACACCCAGCGGATTTTTCTTTTTCTTTTTGGTAGAAACGGGGGTCTCACTCTTGCTCAGGCTGGTCTCAAACTCCTGAGCTCAAGTAATCCTCCGGCCTCGGCCTCCCAGAGTGCTAGGATTACAGGTGTGAGCCAGCGCACCCTGCCTGGCAAATACTGTTTTTAACCTACAGAAGTTATTTTGGTAAGAGATTGGCATACTAAAGTAATTACAGAAAGTTGGTGGTGTTTCTATCAATGATAGATGTGCAGAACTGCCAGTCAATTGATTGAGGCAATAGTTGTTTATTTAGACTTCCTAAAAGAGACAGTAATTTTAAAAACTTCAAAAATACTCATTTTAGAAACTTCAAAAATATTCACTTTAGAAATTATGCTCATAAATATTAACCTAATGAGAACATGTTTGAAAGAAGTTTTGCTGTTATTTTTAAATCAGAAGAGGTAAAGGGAAATTATTTAAATAGGTTATCTTTGTAAGTCCATAAAACACGGCTTTGAATATACCCTTTTGTAAAGTAAGGAAAACTGAGTCCCAAGTTCTTCTGTTGAGAAGAGCTAGCGATCTTGGATAAATCATTTAATCTCTCTAGAGTTCAAACTCTACATCTATGAAAGAATGTGGTTGTAATCGATGATTTTAGAGGTCTGTTGGAGCTTTAATACCCTGTCTTATTTTATTTAATGAGGATCTGCAGCATTAGGGTAAGAGAAGACATTGGTACAATGGCCTAGCCCAGTGCCTTGCTTAGTAGGTGTTCCATAAATGCTAATGAAAGGGAAATTTTTAGGGAAAATGTAGAGCGGTGAAGTGTACTTGAATTATTGAACTAGTTCTCTCCCTGCCACCCTGTCCAAGCCACCATTATCTGTGGTCTCTACTTGTACTACAGGCTCCTGTTTTTCCATGTCACTGCTCTGTCAGAGCCCTCCAGCAACTTCCCATCTCACCAAGACAAAATTCCCAAGTCTCTAACCTGTCCAGCAAGATCCTCCATTGCTGTACCTCTCCCTGCCACCCTCTGCCCTGTTCTCTCCGCTCAGCCGCCCACCCTCCTCCCTGCTCCTCTTACCTGTGCAGGGCACTCTGATGTCAGGTGCTTTAATGTCCCTCTGCCTTAGGCTTTTCATTGCCCCAGGCATTCACGTCCCTTGCTCACTTTGTCGAGGTCTGTGCTCAAAAATGTCTTCATCCGAGAAACTATTCTGACCTCCCTATACAAAAATATCTTTATCATTCTCTACACTCTTACTCTGCTTTACTTTTCCTCAGGCGCTTATTACCCCTGACGTTATATATTTGCGGCAGGTTATTCATGGCTGTTTCTGCTCTATGCTCTGTATTACATGGCTTGGCTCATGCAGATGTTTAATAAATAAGGGCAACTAGGGTTTACGTGGCACGCACTCTGTCCCAGGCACCATTCTGAGCACCCTACAATTCTCAAAACAGTACTTTTGTCCCGTTTACAGGTGAAGAAACTGAGGCACAGCAAAGTTAGGCAACTTGAAAAAAGTTCACACAGCTAAGTGGCTAATTTGAGAGGAAATTAAATAGGTAAGCAACTAAAAGAAGAGAAGAGATAAAGTCTTGGGTCTCATGTACTTAAAAAGGAAAAACACACTTTATATATTTTTTTAAAAAATTAGAAACAAATAACACTCACTTTGACATCTCCTATTTAGAGAATCGTACTTTATAAACTCTTCCTAGAAACCCCAAAGCAGATAATAGAAAGATAAATTTTAAAGACATATCTGTGGTTTTAGCTCTCCGAAGAATACTTTTCCATCCCCAGAATATATTTCAACTGTATCTTCCCAGACGGTTGACCCTTTTAACCCAGATACCTTCAGAAGCCAGAAAAGTTGCATTTTCTAAGAAGTTCTTCTTAAATTGACTGAATATTCACCACCCAGACTGAATCATGATTGCATACTCGATTCAGGAATTAGTGAGTTTTAATGAGAGACCTGCAATAAAGATGACAAATGTCATTTTCTGAAAATGATACTAAAAAGGCAGAGAATTCTTTTAGCGTTTTTTACATCTAAGTTATAGCTGGGACATTCTGTGTTACTATGGGCATCATTCTTAAATCTGTAGTATATAGCTACTTTAATGCATGTGGTTACTGCTAATTCTCTGCTTTATGTATTTTAATTAAAAGTTTACAGTTTTGTCTTAAGTCGTTAGGCAATTTTAATAACACACTACACCATTTTTAAAACTGACAAAATGAATGACTGAATTTCCTAAGAGATATCATATTAAAATGATCAAGATCAGCTTCGGAAATCATTTAATTGTACAATGTGGTTATTGACTAACCTTTTAAAGGCATAAGAATAGTCAGTAAAACTAGAGGATGCTAATGTAAATAAAGTTCTTCACTTGCCAGTTGGATGTGTTCCAAAAGCTTATTTGCAGGTGAGTTGTTTGGAACTTACAGTTTCTCATAGAAGTGTTTATAAAATCAGGTAAGTTCTCCATAATATGGAGAATCTACTTAGCTATTATATTGATGAAAAACTGTATTTTTCAATGAAAAATTTTAGAAAATAGCATCCAGCAGAGTTGCTCAATAAATGTTTATTGAATGAATAAATGTCATAATAGTAAACTCCACATAACAAACTTAAATTTTTCAATTTCTTGTATGGTAATGTTTGAGAAAAGCAGATAAATTAGAGGCCACAGATTTTACTGTACCCTCTGCAGTAGTTCCTTAGTTTCTTAGTAATGTGTTTTAATCATATGCTAAGACTACATCAAAGGAGAGAGTAGAACATTTAAAAAAAAAAGCACAGACTCTGTTTAAGTGCAGCCTTGGACGTGAATCCTCCTCCAATACTCTTAATAGCTATGTAACCTTGGCCAATTCACCTAACCTCATGGAGCTTCACTTTCTTCATCTATAAAATGGGCATAATAGTCACAGTTCATTGTCACAGTAGTTCTTATTTCCAAGACTCAATTAATGAAATATTTTTTGAAGAACCAGTTGACTGCTAAAAAGACACCTTCAATCCAAAAAGTTTTTTCTCCTTTGAAAAGTGAAGGCAACTTTAATAGCCCAGATTGATATTTTAGTTCAGTTAAAAAAAAATTCACAAATGCATAAAGATTAAATTTTAAGACCATTTCCTATATTCTTAAGGAGCATTATGCTAGGATTATATATGCCTAAGGAAGTCTTCGTTCCCCTTGATGTCTGATTTTTCAGAGGCTTACTTTCGTAATCTACGTTAAGAATTATTTTGCTCCTGACAGCTCACACCAATCCACCTTTTTACTGGGTTTTTCTTATTGAAGTACTAGAGTGTCAAAACGGCACAATTATCAAAGCGGGTGGTAATCATTTTCACTGTTCGTAGTCTTTTACTCTTGCAGGGGAGGTGACCTATAAGTACAATGTACTTCCTTAAAATGAACAACTCAATATTTACTTCAGTAAAATGTGTGTGCATTTTACTTTCGTTATTGAAAAATGTTTTTGATTACTGAAGTCTTATTTTAGTGTTATTTGCTCTAGCATCAACTTCTCTGAGATTCAAAGGGTTTAGAGCTGAAATTTTCAGTAGGTCCGCGGTGAAATACTAAGTCACCTCCTATAGTTTTTGAGGTATGTGGACCAGTGCATGGTAGTTCAAGACATTATTTATTTTAACACAGAAAAGGGTTGAAGGGCAGTGTTAGGAAATTGACAAATTTTAGTCAAATAGTAAGTCTCCACGTATAGATACAGGGTATATCTTAGTCACTATTGAGGTTTTTTTGGCCAGGTGTAGTTGCTCAGGCCTGTAGTCCCAGCTACTCAGCAGGCTGAGGTGGGAGGATCACTTGAGCCCAGGAGTTCAAGGCTGCAGTGAGCTATGATTGCACCACTGCACTCCAGCCTGGGAGATGGAGTGAGACTCCATCTCTTAAAAACAAACAAACAAAACTATTCAGTTTTCTTAAAGTCTGTTGGTTTTGTTTTGTTTTGTTTTGTTTTGTTTTTTGAGACAGTCTCGCTCTATCACCCTAGCTAGAATGCAATGGCATCATCATAGCTCATTGCAACCTCAAACTTCTGGGCTCCAGCAATCTTCCTGCCTCAGCCTCCTGAGTAGCTGGGACTATAGGTGTGTGCCACCACACCCAGCTAAGTTTTCTAATTTTTGTGGAGACGGGGGGTCTCACTCTTGCTCAGGCTGGTCTCGAACTCCTGACCTCAAGCGATCCTCCCACCCCGGCCTCCCAGAGTGCTAGGATTACAGGCGTGAGCCACATGCTCAGCTATTTTGTTTTATTTTGAAAATAGAATGGAGCAGTTTTTTTCTACTTGGACACTAGAGATTTTTCTGGTATTGTGTCAGGTATCTATCTGAAAATAAATTTTCTGTTCCCTTTGTCTATTTCCACAGTTCTTTAGTGAACCTACAAAAATGCATCTTTTTGTTTAAACAATGAGCCTAGAGAATGGAGTCTGTTTCGGGTTGTCCCTAGCCATCTTTTAGGGAAGCATCAATGGATTTCAAGGGCCCTTAAATGAAGGTTAAATAAAGAACATGAAAGGATATTTAGGGACTTGAGGAAATTTTTGTGTGTTAATTATAATTTTCTCTTATGAAAACAGTTGTTTGTTGCCAGGTGCCCTGTTCCCCTTCTGAACAAGAATGCCCAGCATCAGCCCAGGTGCTGCGGGAGCACAGACCTGCACCGCTGCCTTCTGGTAATGGCTTCACCCAGTGCGTTTCAGACAGTCTGAGTAAAATCAGAGGCGTCGGCGGCAATTGATAGGAATGCAGGATATAAAAAAGTACTTTATTATTTTAAAAATTCTGAGCAATATTATTTGATCAAGTAGAGAGCATTTTAAAAGGAAGTGCATGCCTGGTTAAATGACTAAAGGATGAGTCTAGTTTAACTACCATTCAAAAGAATCAGAGAAATTAAAGCCAGGACTTTGAAAAAGGAAAGTGGAGCAAATATCACTGCTTAATAGATCTTGACACTGGACCATTTTTAAAGTTTGCAAAGGGAGACTTAAAAGCTATGGAATAATTGGGATTTGACAGAAATTCATAGTATCTGTCGTAAGAACCAAAGACTCCTAAGTACCCTTCCCATTGTCTGAATTTTTCAAAAGCTGTGACTCTCAGATAAGAAGTTCAAAAACAATAATTTTTATTTTTATTCCTCTTAAGAACTCAAAATGCTATTATGAGACTGAGGAAGCATGTGCAGTTCTGACCTCCTAAGGGAGAAGAAGGAATTATGTCACCTTTTGCTTCCTTTTACCCCATTGAGACTAAATGCTGAAATGGAAACAAATTAAAGATTGTTCTTTTTATCCCTAAATGTCAAAAGTGGCCACATCTCCTAGAGATATAATGCACCTGATTAATTGTATAATTTCACAGGGAAGTAGTAATTCTCAGCCTTATAAACAATGTAATGTACTAATTTGGTTTCTGAGTTAACTGAAAACAGTTTAATGAGCTGCGGTATCGCGTGTATGTACAGTGTTACATAGAGCAGATGCCAGGAGAAAAGGAAGTAACACGCCAGTGGCACTTGGAATAACAGTGTTTATACTTCATTGACTTTGGGTTGTCAGCATGCTATTCTCTGTGTTTCCCTTAGTAACTTATTAAGGCAACTAAACTGCAGTGTGATGATGTCTAAGTGTCATTTGTTGTAAATTACACAAGCATGCACACACCAAATGCATAGTCAATCTTCAGGAAAAAAATAATACTTTCTAGTACAGACGACCCAATATTATCCATGAGACATCCACACAGAGTGAAAGGTGACTCTCTGAACATTGTGCATGCTGGAAGAACAGTATTGGGGCCTTTCATCAGAAGAAATACTATTCCTACAGATTTTCCCACTCATCTATTCTTGCTCTATTTTCACAGAATGGTCGTGTAACTCTTGGTTTGAAAGTTGTCATACAGCCTCACAGCAGGCTTATATTATCTACAGAGTTCTTTATGAGGAAATATAAATCACCACAAATGAGACTTTTCACAGCCAGAGATATGTAGAAATTTGTGTCAGTGCTTTGCTGGCTTGCTAAAAAATATCTCTAGGCTCCGAAGCTCTCACAACTCATCCTTGCTCCCTACCCTTTTGGGAAGCAATTCTCAAAACTTGAGATTTATGGTCCAGAGAGCTGATAGTGGCTATAAAGTTTTCTATTTTCTCTTTTCTTTAATATTAATGCAGGGAACAAGGCATTATCATTCATTATTTTAGTTCACAAGTATCCTGTGGGCTTGAAATATGGTTTCTGGGGATAGAGCTTACCTCTGTTTAATAGGGGGAATATGTAGACTTTGGCAACAGCCTTCTTTTCCATCAAATATTTTTAGTCAGATTATATATAAAATCCACATTAGGAACAGAACTTTAATATATATGCTATATCCAGATTGGGTTTTAAAATTTAAAGCTTTACAAAATATTAATTCATTCTGAGCCCCAAAAGTAAAATATCATGAATTGGAAAACAGCCAGCCAATCTATTATTGTTAGAAATTGGAATGATGAGATCTTTTCATTTTACTATTTTTAGAGATGTACAGTATTTCCAACTAGCTTTATCTACATTAATGTTAGCAAAGTTTCAGTTTTTAGTTAGCATTCCCTTTTATATGCAAATCCTTAAAAACAAATAACATGCTCTGAATCATTAAAAAAAAAGAATATATATTGTTTTTAACTTAAACTTGACCAATTTTTAGTACTTTCAATATCAGGCTTCTAATGTAGATTTGCTTTGCCTGTTTTTTTTTTTTTTTTTTTTTTTTACAGAAATGTTTTAAAGTTAATTTTCTCTTGAAGTAAATTGTTACAAATTCTGAGTAAAATTGAAACTGATGAAGTTTCACTATATGTTTTGCTGTAACAGTTTCAGTGAGTCCTCAACATTGAATTCAGAACTTCTTGCTTTATTTTTGGTGGAATTTTTAAGGGGCAAATCTAAACAAGGAGAATAAACTAGAGGCCAAAAATGTGAATAGGCAAATTTTTTACTTTTAACAGATTGCTTCAAGGTCTTGCTGTAAGCAGTAAACACCTTGGGGCAGTTCAGTTCAGTCAGTTTTGAGACAATATGGTAAATACTGTAATGATTTAAATGAAGCTGAGGTCAGCCTTTTGCTAAAGGTTTACTCATGCCTTGATTAATAACTGCTCGCTTCCCTAACGCTTGTTTGGATAATCATAATTATAGTGATTTAGCACTTATTATACATACCACATGTCAGGCACTGTACCAAGCACGATACCTGCTTTCATTCATTGAATCCTCATCTGTGCAGTAGGTGCTATTATTATACCTATTGTATAGATGAAGAAACTGAGGCTCGAAGACGTTAATTAAGTAACTTGCCTGAAATCATGTAGTTAGCAATGGAGTCAAACCTATACAGTTTGACTCCAAGCCTGGACTCTTTATATACTTAGTTCATAATAAATATCTTAAAAGAAGTTAAAAGTTGATAGATTTCGAGCACCATTGGCAAGTCCTTATAAAAGTCCTACTTATACCTTGGAACTTAAGGCAGACCTTGTTCTAAAAATAGTTAATGTGAAATACACAGGAAAGTTTCCTGTCAACTTATTCCTGAAATTCACATGCTGGTAGGTATCTGGGTTTTTAAAACAAAGTACAACACTATTGAATGGTTTGTGGGGTCAGAACATGATGACATAATAAAATGTGTCATTCATTATTCCTGCTTCAATTGTGATGAAGACATTTAATGATTAGCAAGACTATTGAAAGTCTATGTCTTTTCAGTGCCCTGAGTCATCTTTCAGAGGTTAAATTTCATTAACAGGATCGATAGCACAGCGTAGGCATTGGTGGATATATTGCAAAGCCTTGTGAACAACTGTCTCAACTCTGCAGCTTGTTAATATGACCTGCAGGGGATTGCCTTACCTTATCTAGCCTTAAGCAGCACAGCAGCTGCAAATTATTGTTTCAGTTATTAAAATTAGTTATAGTTGTTATTGTTGCTATTGCTGCTGCTATTGTTATTTAAAATCCACCAGTTTTTCACAGACTTGGAGTTACATTGTTGCACAAGAAAGGGGAGTAGAGATTCTATAAGGGGAGGATCACTTTGAGAATTTATAACATTTGGAAATCCTTTAGACTGAAGTTCGGGAATAGCAGTGGGCATGTACAGCACCCGTATTTTACACAGAAGGGGTCTTGATATACTGTTCTATGAGGGTGGTTGCCAGAGTCGGGGAGACCAGCTGGCAGCCCTCCAGAGAACAAGCTTCACACAGCTCTTGTGGATGTCCCCTCTCCGTTGCCTCCCCTCTCCTGATAAGGAATCAGAGCAGCAAAAACTCGGAGATCAATGAAAAGATTGGATCTGACTGGGTTGGGGAGTATTTGGAAAATAAAACTGAATAGATTAGGTCAGATTATGGAGGGCCATTAATTCTGTTCTTGTGGAGTTTAGAATTTATGTAATAGGCAATAGGGAGTAGTATGTTCTTTAAGGGGAAACTGATATGGGGCTTATCATATGAATACATTGAGATCATTTGTTTCAGGGCTAGGTGTTTGCTGGTTATATAATAATAGCTAGCATGTAGTAAGCACTTATCCATTCCACATGTCTTTATACATATATACACACATATATATTTTTTAGGTTATTAAGTATGAAATGTCCAATTTCCTTAAGTACTAAATTTGACAGTTGATCTCTGACATTTTCACTTTGACACTTGTTTTATTTTTATTGTGGACATACATCCTCATTCTTTCAAACGCACAGTTTATTTAGCTTGTGATTATCTTTCAAATTTTTTTTTAGAGCAATCTTTGTGAAACCATAGATAAGTCAAAAATTTGTGTTATTTTTGAATATGAGTTCCGTCGTGGAACCAATGCAGCGCAGACAGCTTGAAATAGCAACGAAGTGCTTGGGAAGGATGTGGCTAATGAACGCACAGTATGTTGATGGTTTGAGAAGTTCCATTCTGATTATTTTAATCCTGAAAATGAGCCACGTGGGCAACCTGAGACTAACGTGGATAATGATGAGCTAAAAGCTGTAGTGGAAGCAAATCCATCTCATCCTATGCGTGAATTAGCACCAAGGTTTGACGTTCCTATTCCAATAATGTTGGACCATTTGAAACCAATCGGCAAGGTAAAGGAGCTGGATAGACGGGTACTGCAGGAATTAAGTAGCATCAGGAGAGAAATCATCTCGAAGTTTGCCTTTCTTTGCTGTCATGACATAAAGGTGAACCATTTCTACACTGTATTGTTATGTGTGATGAAAATGGATCCTTTGTGACAATTGCAAGCATTCAGCACAATGGTTGGATAAAGATGAAGTGCTGAAACACAGTCCAAAACCGAATATTCATCAAGAAAAGCTAATGGCGTCTGTTTGGTGGTCCCACACTGGTATTCTCCACTACAGCTTCATGAAACCTGCTCAAATCAATTAGAGAGGATGTCTACTGCAACTAATTGGACAAAATGATGAGGATGCTTGTGATGAAGCAGATGAGATTGGTCAATGGAGACAGGCCAATCCTCTAGCAAGACAATGCTCAACCACATGTCACACAAACAATGCTGCAGAAACTACAGAGACTGGACTTGGAAACTCTCTGTCATCCACCATATTCACAGACCTTGCACCAACTGACTACCACTTCTTCCAGGCTTTGAACAACTTCTTGCAAGGAAAAATATTCAATTCTCAAAAAGCTGTGGAAAACGCCTTTCGCAATTTCATCGCCTTTCATTTTCCAGGCTTCTTTGCTTCTGGCATAAACAAGATGGCAAAACTGTGTCGACAGTTTAGGTGCATACTTTGATTAATTGTACTGCTTCTTTGTTTGAAATATAAACTACACTTTTGATTTGAAATCAGACATTTCATATTTAACGACCTAATCTCTCATCCATACCTTATCACAACTATGTATTAGGCACTATAATTTTTTCCACAGATGAGAAAACTGAAATACAGACACATCAAAGACTTGTTTAAAATCACACTTTTCATGTGTGGTGTAGTCCAGATTTGAGCAAAGACATTCTGACTCCAGAGTTTATAGTCTTAGCTCTTATCCATGTATGACAAGTAATGTTCAAAAGCTTATTCCATAAATAGCACTGGTACTAATGAAGAAATTATTTTAATCTCAAAAATATTAACATCCTTTACTTGAGTTTCTGTTGCTTCTATATTTCCTTCAGCTTCTTTGCCGTAGGTGTAGAGTTCTAATTTTTTTGCATAGGCTTTTATGATATTTATATGAAGTAGAATTGCTAAATCAATAACATTTGGTGGATTGTTAGTTTAATCACATAACAGAATTTCTGACCTTTAGATATGATGTGTTAGTGTATTATTAAAGTACATTTTAGAAAATTTATCGTAACTACTTCCTGAAATATTTATATTCAAAATGCTACAAAATTCATTTGTTAAACTCTACTTGAGGCTGTTGGTACTCTTGCGTCATTGGGTTTGTAGAAAATCTCGAGTGGCTATAGAAGGACACACTTCAGTATATTGTACATGACTTTCTCATTAGGCAAACAGTTCATCAATACCTGCTGAGCTATGTTACCCAGCAGGCCAGTGTGGCTGACACTGGAGGGTGACCATACAAATACCCAGTGTAATCTTTGTTCTCCAGAAGCTCACCATCCAATGTGGAAAAACATATCCATGAAAATAATAGCAAAAAGGGAAACAGAGTGAATTATAAGATTAACACGGTCCATAAAAGAGAGAGAGAAAGACTGTTTCAGGAGGAAGACATAGTAGAGGGATTGAAGGGACAAGATAGAATTTAGGTCTCAGGCCTTAAGACACTATTCCAACCTTACTGATCCACCTGCAGAGGGAGGTAAAAATGCAGATTCTTGGAACCCACTTCCAGAAAGTCTGATTCATTCAATTTTATGAAGTTGCAATGTAGGGATCCATTGATAACAAGCTTTGTAGCTGTTTTTCCCGCAGGTGATTGTACCACAGTTTGGGAACATTGGCTTAAAGTGGGAGTAGATGTGTCTAAATTCAAGACATGAAAGAAGTCAGTACTAGAGGATTTGATTGAATGGAAGGGTGTCAACAGTGGCATCAGTCTTGAGAAAAGGCAGTCTTTGTGATGTGACTGTTGGTATAATCCAGGGCCCTCTGGGTCAGGAGAGACTAGGACAGTCTAAGATAAAGGCTAAGGTAGACTAAGATTCTGGGAGTCATCTGATTCACAGTGGTCATAACACATCTGTCCTTCTGCCTCACCAAGCAAACTGTCTCATTTGCTTCATCCATAAATAAGATACAATTTGACCTTGCTGATGCAAACGAGAACCATGGGGTTTTCCTCTCTCTTGTACAATTTTTAAAAAATTTTTGTTATAAATTGAATTCCTTTTCAAAGGGATAAGCTGTATGAGAATGAGAATCAGAAAGCCACATAAAAGTAAAGAGAAAACAGGCAAGATTTCAAGTTATAAGAAATATTCATTTTGGACCAACAGTTTAAAAGGAAAATGTGTGCCTGGGGAGAAGAGAAAGAATAGTGAATAGTCTCTGTAATACTCTATTTATATAGCATGAAGTTTTTGGAAGGTGCATTGAAGAAGTCAGTGCCTATTGTCTGTGACCCTTTGTGCTTGTCAGTTTGTTTTCCTTTTCCTGATGCCAGTTAGCGTCTGATGGAAAAGGAGTATATCTAAATGGAATAATGATTTGTTTATGATTAAAGGTTGACAGTGCTATGTACTTAAGGACTATTTACCACATATATATTGGATTAGAGAGCAGTCATTTTTTAGACATAGCATATGCCCTGATTCCTAGAAAATAAGTCCATTATTTCATAGGTTCCTTTTTAAAGTATTGAGTTTAGAAAAACAGATGAGATGAGAATGATCTGGGTCTTCACTCCACCACTCGTTAGGTATGTTAAGTTGAGCAGGATACTTCAGCCCAAACTCAAGTTCTCCATACTGAAATGAGTTGAAGTGCTAGTTTAATAAATGGTATCCTTAATATTGGTATTTGAAAGGCAATTAGTTACTTTCCCAGTTTCTGTCAAAATTAATGGTAGCTTCCATGATAAATTTTTATGGGTACTTTGAATTATACATTTGCATGTGTCAAAAATAGTTCCTATCATCAACTAGTTTGAACTACACTGGTGGTGAGAAATAGCTCACTGTCATTTACTCACAAGGGTATTTTTCTCACAATCTCTGCAGAATCAAATATGGCCAAAATATATAATTCAGTTCAAAAGGCATTAGTTCAGTTCGCTGTGGTTGATTTAGATTGTTCTATGGTGGTAAAGACATAGAAATATCAATCCAGTCACTCAGAAAACAATTCTTTGGGTCACATCCAAGTCTGCAGTGGTCAGCTGAATGTGTACAAAACATCTTCAAGAGCTAAGTAGAAAATTACTTTACCATTGGCAAGTTTTATACGCCTATTTTTTCCCCATAGAGTCTCATACCTGAGAAACATGGAGAAATGTTCTTTTTCTAAATTGCAAAACTCAGCTGTAGTCTAAATGAAATGGGATAAATTATCTTTTTCACAATTATCCATTAAAGAGAGAATTAGAATTAATATTAATCACAGATGTTTCATCAAGTTTTATTATCAACCAGATTGACTGCCAAAGTGCTTTCTGGAAGACATTTCCTCTCCCTCCCCCACCTGCTACTGAGAACAAACTATTATGGTCCTTAGATAAAGATTAATGGTTTTGGCAATTCATTTGAGGAAATTTGTATCTTACTGTACATTCCACTTCATTTCAAGGCATAACTGAAAGGCATGGTTTGTCACTTCACTGATAAAATTATACATTGGAGACACAAAATAGGATCCTTCTTTCTACCATACAGGGTAATCAATAAGCCACCCAAGGTTGATATCACCCAATCCATATTTTTTAAATTTTGGTAAGCTGTGTTTGTGGATAAAATGAGCAAAATGCCTGTAATCTTGCTATTTTAGGAGCTGTATTTTTACCCATCACAGCTAAATTACTTTAATATTACTTTTCATTTTTGTGTCCACTCTCTGGAATAATTCATTGCCAAATGTGTGATCCTTATAATAATCATGAACATTTGCTAATGCCTCATCCATTTGCAAAGTACACCATAGATGAATATTACATTCATTAAGGCTCTCCATTTGCAAATAATATTTATCAACTCTAGCTAACTTAACAAACAGAAAGAGAGGAACTTTTTTCCTCCTAAAGGGTTGATTTTTTTTTAACTGAAGACCTCAGGATGTACAGGAACTAAGACAGTGCTGGGGATCTAGAACATAGAAACAAGTGGATGTCCTCATCAAAACAAAGCCATGCCATTTTCTCAGCTCTGACATTTCTCCATACCTTGGATCCCTCTACTTAGGATTTAAGTCCCTGAGAGAAGGAATTTGGTTGGCATACATGCCTATCCTTAGGAAAAATTAAAGAGCACCTTAATTGACAGCCCCAACACTGCATGAATAAGGAAAGAGGAGTTCTTCAGTTTTTCTTGTTGCTTTGTTTTTTAGACTAAGGAAGATAGGTAGCGATGCTGAAGAGGCAGTAACAGCCACCAGCCGAACCAAGGGTGTATTTCATTAACAAATAATGTGTAGAATATGCAGAATGATTCAAAATCTATGTGATATATCCTTTAAGTCCAGTAGGGGCAGGGATCAATTTATATTTCTATGATAGTTTGTTGTACAGTAATGTTTTTCTTTATTTAGTACTTTTATATTTCTCTAGTACTTTTGCATGCTTCAGTGTGGTCAAAAATTAAAGAACATGGCTCATATTTTTCGGTTAAGATTTCTTTCACATTTAATTGCTTTCCTTTCTTTTAATGGTTATAATATGAAAAAGCAAAGACTCTAAGACAAAGAGTGGAAAACATCCTGCTTTATTTTTTAATTTCTAGCTTTATTTCATTGGCATACACAGAATATAAGACAAGCCGTGGACCAGATTAAGTCCCATTTCTGCCAACTCTTGTCAGATCTAGGATCAGTCATATAACTGAGTCTATTTCTTCAAATGTAAAAGAGGGGGTGGGCTAGATTTGGCATCCAGAGGTGATTTCAAGGAACAAGAAAATTACTAAGATGTTAAAATTTCTGAAGTCAAATTTAAGTTTGGGAAATTCTGTTAAAATTATTTTTTTCCTGTAGAACTTTCTGGGTCCTTAAATATGGTACTGTGCATTGTGACTCTCAAAGAGTGTGGTACAATATGCAGTATTCACCAAACTTATCAGACCTGGGAACCCTTTTTTCATGGAGCATTCTGAGGGACCCAGTTTCCATTCACTAGGTTAGATTATTTGTAAAATTCCATTCAGATTTAAAATATACTAAGTATATACTTCTCGTGGTCATAAAAAATATGAAATCCATTTCAATACCAGTCATTATCCAGTCCTTTCTATCTGGTAAGTGCAACTAGACTTTGTGTACAGTTGAACCCATGTTTTTGCATCCAGTCCTCTTTTGAGATGAGTAAAAAATACAGGCTAGTTGCCTCTTCCTTCAGAGACTCGTGTCTTTGTAGAGAATCATGCCACTTAAATTCCTCTGGCTGTTCCTACAAGACCTATTTTAAGTTTTTAAAATAACTTTTGTCAAGGCTGGGCACAGTGGTTCATGCCTGTAATCCTAGCACTCTGGGAGGCCAAGGTGGGAGGATCACTTGAGGTCAGGAGTTCAAGACCAGCCTGAGCAAGAGCAAGACCCCGTCTCTTCCAAAAAATAGAAAAAAGTTAGCCAGGCATGGTAGCACACACCTGTAATCCCAGCTACTCAGAAGGCTGAGGCAGGTGGATCACTTGAGCCCAGGAGTTTGAGGCTGCAGTGGGCTATGATGATGCCACCATACTCTAGTATAGACAACAGAGCAAGACTCTGTCAAAAAAAAAACAAAAAACAAAAAACAACACTTTTGTAACTTTTTTATGGAGTCTTATTTTAAATATAGATCCAACATACAAAAACAAAACTTTTGTTAGATCTGATAAGTAGACCAGTTTGATGCACACTCAATTTGTAGTCTGCTGTGGGTTTTGTTTTTCCTGAGATACACCTGTGCCTCGTCTGCTGTTTTCTGTATATATAATAGACTTTACACTTCTGACTCACAGCATGTTCTTTATTGTTTTTATTAAACTTCATCCCACTTTAATGGACAATTTCACTAGTCGGCTATAAAGACTAGTTACCCCACCCAAGTAATTTTACTTAAAACCTATTTTCAAGTCCATCTCACATTCTTTGATGAAAATATTAAGTAATACCTCAAGAATGACTAAGCTGAGGGCCAGAGAGGCATTCAGTAATATGCCTTCAAAGTTGGTTCTGAGCACTGATAATACTATTTTTGCAATACATAACAAGCCAGTTTTGCATTTTTCGGTAACACATTCTAGTTATTCATCTGGTATCTCATCATTCTACAAAGGCTGCCTCCATAGTTGTACGAGAGCATTGTCCTGGCTGCACTCCCATGAGTCTGATCTCTGATCCCTTCTGACCTCTCACAGGCCTGATGTTGTGGTGGGGGATCCCCTTGTTGCTTTTAATGATTGGGTTCTGACTGCTGGGTCCAAAAGGTTCCCCAAACCTTGATATCTTCCGAAGCTACTCTAAGATGTGGATATATGGGTGCTTCTAGCATCCCAAGCACTGGTAATCCAAAGACAAAAGATGAGGCATAATCCTGTCTTTCTGAGTTCATTTCCTAGGGTGAACATGGTATAGGTATTCAGTCAATGCTTTTTGGATTGCTTTGTGTCTGGTACTCCCTTCAGATTAGGAAGTGTATCCAGATTGCCAAAAGGCCCTAATTGAACCTGCCCTCATGGAAGCTTTTAACGTCTTTTGCTTGAGCTTGATGTGAAGTTTAGCACCTTGGACTAGGTCCTTTGGTTCAAAGTCAATGTAATCACCCCATCCATAGAGAACCTCCAAACCTCTCACTTCTTCCTTCAGAACAACGATGGCAATTTCAAATTTTGTCTTACTCTTTAAAATGGAAGGTCCTAAGGGCAAGGATGGTGTATCTCTTCTTTCTCGTTGTAGACATAGTAGCACATGGAAGGGAGGGAAGAATGGATAAAAGATGGAATTGTCTGTGCATGTGAGAGTCAGGGGATTCAGAGCTCTCTCAACATTTGGGCAAGGGTCGGAGCCCACCAAGGCCTTGACAGGAGAATTCTTGCTTTCTAGAATTTTTGATCTGTGCAGATATAAAGAGAATGACAAGACAGATGCTGCCAAGTATTCTTAAAATTCTGTTTTCTATTCTGGAGGAAGTTTTCAACTGAAATGGAGTAGAAAGAAATAATTAATGTTGGTTTTATCCCCTTGAGGAAATCTGAACAGGTCTGTATCATTTTAAACAAGCATGACATACAAAAATTAGGATTTTACAAAGGATAAATTGTACGGTGATCATTCCATTCCACAAAAATGGAATTTTTCCAATCACCCTAGAGCATTTTAAAATATGATTTGATTTCTAAAAACGTAGTTTACATATACTTTGCAGGATCAAGTTGGTTGTAAAGAGCAAAAGTAGTTAATTTTTTTTTAAAAGATAGCTGTGGGTGAGTGGGAAGAACATTTCTTTGAGATTGGGATTAAATTCTTAATGCCTGAGAATTGAGATAAAAATTTTGTAAACTTTTTCCTTAGTAAGACATGGGGGTAGCAGTGGTGGTGATTTTGATGGTGGTGGTGGTGATGGTGGTGGTGGTGGGGTGTGTGTGCGTGTATGTGTGTGTGTGTGTTGTTTTGCTGAGGGTGGGCTGTGGTTACCACCCGTGCTGGCCTTGGCTGAAGTCATACATGCATAAATACAGTATTACACTGTGTAGAAATGGGGGCTAGTAGCTACTTATGAGAAATAACAGTTCCATAAGTTCATTAGTTTTTCAAATTAGCATCACAGACAGCTCCCACTTTTCACCCCTGTGCTTTCTGGAAATAGAATCATAAAGCAGAGAGTTGTAAAGTGCCTCCCATTTTCCTTCAGGAGTAATATCTTAATTGAGACTATGTCTCTGACCATCTATTTGAGAAAAATAAATCATAACTATGACCAGCCCTATGTGAGAGGCAAAGATGCAGTAGCCATAACCTTTCACAGTTATTTAAAATAGTAAAATTATACTCTTTTCTATAAAAGGGACATAAATGTATTATACACTTTGATTTTACATGTACTCTAAAGAATATGTCCAGCAAATAAAAAGTTCAACTAAACCATTTCATAAATTTTAGCAGAACTAGCTATAATATAAATTAATTAAACATGTAATTCCTAATAATTTGATTCTTAATATTTAAGAAGAGCTTTGGGGATGATTTCTTTACTCTAGCTCTGTCCCAGGTAGTTTGAGTGAACACTTGTCTTTTTTTTTTTTTTTTTTTTTGAGATAGAGTCTCACTCTCTTGCCCAGGATAGAGTGCCGTGGCATCAGCCTAGCTCACAAAAACCTCAAACTCTTGGGCTCAAGCGATCCTCCTGCCTCAGCCTCCCGAGTAGCTGGGACTACAGGCATGTGCCACCATGCCCGGCTAATTTTTTCTATATATTTTTAGTCGTCCAGCTAATTTCTTTCTATTTTTTTAGTAGAGATGGGGTCTTGCTCTTGCTCAGGCTGGTCTCAAACTACTGAGCTTAAACAATCTCCCGCCTCAGTGTCCCAGAGTGCTAGGATTACAGGCATGAGCCACCGCGCCTGGCCAACACTTGTCTTTTGGTAAATGTCCTTGGGCTAGATTAGCCTGTTCAGTATCCTTTTTGTGAGTAGGATGAACTTTGGTGAGCTACTTGGCCTCTCTGAGATGCTAAAGCCCAGTTTCTTAAAACTGTAAAATGAGGAGACTAAACTAGATGGTCCCCAAGGTTCACAAACTTGAGTTTTGTCATTCAATGATTTAAGCTTTCAGGTTGATCTGAAGATGCAAAAGTGATTATTGTTTAATGATGATAATAAGAATCTCCTCAAGGTCCCTGTCACTCCCTGTGCGTTTCCAGGCTAGTCAGGGCTGCAGCTGCGTTCAGCGTTGCTCCAAATAAAGGCCACCAAGGAAAAACTCAAGCCCTTTCTTGGACCTGATGCTTGGTTGATATTGTGCCATCATCTGCCTTCACTCTTTGCAGGAATTCCTTGAAAACAATCACCGGGTTATTAGGAGAAGTTTTTTCAAAGGTACTTTAAAGTCATTTTGCTTTGTAAAAATGTGGTTTAGTACATCTTAATTGACTGTGAAGAAAACCCGCACTATATCTTGAAAAATAATTCACTTATTCATATTTATAACAGTCGTAAGAACCTACTTACATTGCACAAAACTCATGTGCCTACTCGGTGATTGGATTTTTTATTTTACTTTTTCTACTTCAAACTTATGATTTTGGGGGCATTGATAATAGGTCAGTGAGTTGAATGAGAATTTTTCTTGACGTGATCTTGTCTTTCCTTCATTTATTCTTTCCTTCCTTGCTTCATTTATCAGATATTTACAGAGTGCATACTGCTGGCCAGATGGTATTTCAGACTTTGTGAATACAACAGGGAAAGAATAGGCTAAGGCGCTGCTTTAATAGAAGCTGCACTTTAATGGGAATGGGAGTGGAAATATGTGCAGAGTATGTAAAGTACATGTAAATGTGTGTGGTGGAGTTGGGAGGCGGGTCATCATAGACCATGGTGAGGGTCTGGGATTTCACTCTGAGTCAGATGGGAGCCACTGGAGAGTTTTCAATAGAGAAGTAACAGAACTTTGTTTCTGTCAGGATCACTGTGAACTGTTGCCTATTTGTCCAGAGGAGAGCAGAATCCTTTGTTTCTCTGGCTGGATGAGATCCTGGGGATTCAGTCTGTTAAAGGGAAATAATTTTTGGAGAATAGATGGTGCAGAAAAATATTACATGTGCTCTTAAAATGGGACATTCATTAATCCAATATCTATACTGAAGGAGAAAAAACATAGAAAGATACAAAGTCACCTTGGTGCACCTTATCAACAATCATATCTTTATTGAATTTAAGGCAAAAATTAGTGAATCTGCTGCATCTGTTATTTTTCTGAGGCATCAGGAAAGGCCCTTGACTCTGTCTATATGTCAATAGCCAGGTGGGTTTGGGCTCAGTAGGCCCCTCCCCCAGACAGAGCCTTCTCGGTTGGGTTGGACGCGAGGAGTTTCTGCTTTATATGTTACTTTTGGTTCTTGTGGCACAATATTTCAGCTAGTTTGCTTTTCCTGGCCAGGGCTAAGGCACCCCAGGGGTGGGAGCAGGCAAGAGCTGCCCAAATCTCAAGGGGTATGCCATGAGATCAGAGACTGCAAGGCTAGGCTGAGAAATCTCTCCTTTTTATAGGGAGTGTACACTAAGGACACTGCCAATGTTCCCAGTTTTCTTTTTGGAACATTGGCTTACTGTATTTTGTTTCCTGTTTCCTCCTATCGTGGTGCATATGGGTACTTAGGAGTACATCGGTTATAGTGATATAATATTAAAAGGCTTTTTCTTGACATGCACTTGATTAGGAAATATGCGTAGGGCGTGTCTCTGCAGGCAAAACCTCTACTCTTTCCTGCTCAAACCTATTGCAAATGCTTAAGATTACACAGTCAAGTTCCACCAAGTTTTAACCTCTCCCCCAGACTTTTTGGAAGGACTTTTAAGAGCTTCTGGGAAATTATGAAACAAATATTTGAAGTAGGGGAGTCATGAAGAAAGTAAACTTTATACTATAAACTGAGGTTATATAGTGTGGGCATCGAAAAGACTTGGAATTGAGTGTCCACTCTGCCATACACTAGCTATGGATGACATCAGCTAACTATTTATCCTCTCTAAGCCTCAGTTTCCTCATCTCTAAAATGAGGATAATAATACCTGCCTCAAAGAACTGCACTGAAGATTAAATTTAATAAACCTGGCACAGTGCATGGAAATAATAGATAAATGATAGCTACTATACAAATATTATTAGTATTGTGTATCCTGAGACGAAGTTCCATCCCACCAAGCTCCATGTCAATTAAGAAATAATTTCATGTTTCTAATTTGTATTTGGTCAAGTTAAATAGAGAAAAAGAAACATTATAAATAAATAATATTCTAGGGTAATTAGTGCCAAAAGAATCCTAAAATAAAAATATATATCTTGTTATTAATTCCTTAAAACAATCATTTGTAACCATTCTGCGACAGATTTATTGACTATAGCATGGATTTAGAAACGTTAAACTAATGAGAACTTGCCATTAGTTGTGATAATGGTCTATCATTTCTAGCTTGAACCATGTGTACTTATTTGGCCTCATTTCAGAATAATAAATTATTTCAAACTCATTTCATTTCTTGAAAATGTTCTCATGAGTTAGATTATAGGAGTAGTATTCCTATAATCCATCATCTGAAGTAAACTGTATGATTCTGGGCTATTTTAAGATTGAGAAACTTCAAACATTTTTCAGAAATTACATAAAAGGGTTATAGGGTTTCTGAAGCCTCTAATTTTCCTTTTTATGCTCATGCTTGATTGTTGTTCCATATTAAGGTTTATTTTCCCTTTAAAATAGCTCTGCACAAAGAGAATATACTGCTAAATACTATGGCAAGGGAATGTTTACAGATGCAAATGACTTCTATTTAGGGAGCTCATGATTAAAATTTGAAAGAATGTGGCACTAGAAAGCATGTGAATAACCTTTGAAAAATCTCACAATAGAACCGAATATAGGATATTTATAATCTAGGATTACAGCTATAAAGCTATGTGTGAATATGTATATTCAATATGCTGTAAAGGACTTCAAATTGAAACTTGTTGGTCTAATGTTACTTTTCTTTAATTTAGATCAATTAACTGTCAACGGAAAAATCTAAACTCTAAAATAATTCAATCAAAGAGGTTTATTCTGAGCCAAATGTGTGTGCAACCATGGCCCGGGGCACAAGTTCACAAGAGGTCTTGAGGAAATGTGGCCAAATTACAGTTGTTTTATATATTCATGGGGACAGGAATTACAGGTAAAATCATAAATCAGTCATATATGGAAGGTATACATTGGTTTGGCTTTAAAAAGGTGGGACATCTTAAAACAGGAGTTTACAAGTCATAGGTGTATGTCGATTCTTTAGTCGACATTTGGCTGAAAACGTTAAGCTTTGTCTAAGGACCTGGAGTCAGTGGAAAGGAATATTTGAGTTAAAACAGGGGTCTGTTCGGATCCTAGAGTTAAGATAAGGGGTCTTCTATCTCTCTTGTGATGCTATACCAGAACCAGGTTGGGAAGGAAACCACATTATATCAGGTTAATAAAACCCAGTTAGTGAGATTTTATCATTTGTAGGCGTGACTCACCAGGGCTCTTAGAAAGGAATTTGGGCAAAAGAAAAAGGTCAGAGTTCAGTCCTCATAACTATTTCATTATTGTGCAACTGTATTGTGGAATGAACTAAACGGTGAGTACAGTAAAAAGAACTAGTGTTACGTTTGCCTGCAACAGGTGAGCCAGGCATTTTTCACAAATCCATCTTTCTGATAAAAAGAAATTTCAGACATCTAAGTTCTTTCATTGGGCCATTTTAATCTCTCATAGATGCTTTGAGGATGAAAATATATTTCATTATTTTATTTTTTTATTGCTCACAGAGCAGACTGCTAATAAAATTAGAAAAAAAACCTGTATTCATTGGCAGACAAAATTTTTTCTATCTATTTCTGCCCAGAGAAGATCTGCCCTTCGGTTTCTTGTTTTAAAGACTAACTTTCTGGCATCATCAAAGGGATCACTCCAAGTTGTGTGTTTCATTTTAGTGGAAAACGTGTCTTTAACTCTTTTGGGTGTAGTAAACACTCCTGCTTCCCTACGGATGGTTCTGGAGACTGGCCTGGTTCAGGCCCTGGCTGTACTCGGGAACTAATGAACACGTCATGTGCGTCTTGAGTTTTCCAGTCTCCGGCACAGCTGTGGCACTTTCTCCCCCTGCTGCGAGGCACAGCACGCTGGCCATTTGTTGGCAAGTTCATATTTCACACTGCAGGGAATTGAAATGATTGAACAGACAGAAGAAGAGTTTTATTTGCAGTAGCCTACATATCCCCAGACTCTGATTTGGCATAAAACATCTGCTTCATGATCTGCTTCAAGGCCAGTTCCTTTCCTCCAACAAAGGTTACGACTTCAGGCAAGCTGTGCTTCCACTGGCAGGAGGAAATTTGCCCGAAGACTTGATTTAGTCAGAATCAAAGCATCCTGCCCCAGAATTTTCTTTTTTCAATTATCTTCGAAGAGGCAGCCAGACTTTAAATGTATCAGTATAATAAATGTAATGAAATAAGGCAGACACTCCTTCCCCCTGTTGCTATCAATGGGAGGTGCATACACAGTTATGCCTCCACACCTGGAAGCCTGTGAAACTTACCAAGCTATCTGCCGGCACACACATCACATATCTTGGCAACAGCACATTGCAGGGATGGCCTTTAGATTTCTTTTGGCTCATCAGCATGATAAATAAATGCATGCATTGGTTTTACCTGCAGTGTTTACATCTTTCAGATTATAAAAGCAAATTGGCATAATGCTGAAAGTAATTATTATATTACTATTTTTCATCGTGAAGGAGCATCATATAGCCTTTGTGTTGTGGTACGATCCTAATTACTAATTATATTTACCCACATGACTTCGTTGTGCATAGTCATATTTTTTGTTCAAGACAGCCCTCGCTAGCCTTACAGACATATATACAAAATTAAATCTTGGCATTTTATTATGCTAGAGCAATTAGATGCCATCCTCATAATGAGAAACATGACATCTTCATCGCTCTCCTCTATATTTTCATGTTGTTTCAGTGCAGACATTTACCAGAATGGAATACAGTCTTCCTCCTAAGACACACGCACACACACACACACACACACCCTAATTGAATATCTGCATATCTCCAAGGAGTCCTGTGGGTGAAACCATGTATTCATCTTCTTTAGTTCTTAGGCCACTTTGGTTTAAGAGTAAGAACTGTTGCTTTTATGAAGTGCCTTTTTCTATAAAGTCAAAACCTCACAGCAGTGCACAGAAAGCCGATGGTATAAAGGAGCTAAGTAGAGTCTTTAATAGAGAGAGCTGGGTTGTAAGTGTTTTTGTTCCTACAGAGCAGATAGATTTGGCTCCATCTGTTCCATATTCATAACAAAGGAGCACACTTACAGGAGGGCCAAGTTCCCCTGAGCCGCCTGGTAATGATCTTTCACCCGAATGAAAGCATCTGAACCCAGTGGCTTGGCCCTGCAAAAAGCAGCTAGCAGGATTGCCCTTCAGAATCCTGATTTCCTTGTAACTCAGGTTGACATAAATTTTCCCAGTATATACAGTGGGGAAAATTTACTGACTTCTCATCTTCCTGCAACGCGGTGTTGTTGGGAAGTTTAAATCGGTGTGTTTTACCTTCCCCTCCTGCAACCACAGAAGATTTGTAATTAGATAGTACGAGGGAAGTTTGCACTTGAAGTATCTAAAGGTATCACAGGGGAGAGGCTGTTCTTCAAACTTTTAAGTTGTTTCTATTCAGACTTTTTAATCTTTTTAAAACTGGGGTTAATGAATAGAAATATGAGTTACACCAAATAAGGAAAAACCCCTGTTGAGTTTTGTAATTAGCAAACTTCAAAGCCAATTTCAACTGAGACCTCTCAGATTAAAAAGATAAGTTGACCCAAGAGTTTTCTTCCACTAAGCAGAGGAAAAATAGAATGAATTTTTCCCCCAAATGCCAAGGAATACAATAAATCTTCCTATTTATATGACATGTAGAGTCAGCATAGAGTCATAAATGAGTCCTTAAAAATTAAATAGCACATTGGTATTAATATCAAGCTTAATAGATATAATGCTTATTTTTATATGTTAGCTTCACAAATTTCTTAAGAAATAGAAACTTATGTTAAAGGATGGTTTTCCTTTTCTCCATTCTGCAGACTTTTCAAATGCTAGAAGCTCCTAAAAAATACAGCAGTGATTTATTTATTATACTTCATGTTAAAATTGTAATTGTAATTTATCAACCTTTTATTATCCATCTGTACATAATCTGCTTGCTAAACTAAGGTTTCTGGCAAATCAAATCGTAAACAAATCTCAAAAAGTTTGCAGCAGCAATAAAGTGGGCGAACTTTTCATCTAGCTATCTCTGAGATTGCTCTGTGTGTTAGCAAGAGGAGACATAAACGGTAATATTCGCGGAAAGTGAAAAACATAGCAAATCAATCTGTGACGATCTCAGGTTTCTAGAACACCTTGGTACCTTTGGTTATTTTTTGTAATATATGGACCTGAATATTTCTGGCTCATTGAGTTTTCAGTCCATTCATGTATTCATTCCTGCAAAAATATTTTTTCGGTGCCTCCTTTGTGCCAAGCGCCATGTTAGATTTTGGAAACACTGTAATGTATTAAAAAAATTTTCTGGAGCTTACAGCTAAATCGAGAAATAGACAATAAACCAGGAAACAAACAAATCTATAACTGCCAATTATACTGGGACCTGTAGGGAGCTGGCTGCGGTAATGAGAAACGCGGAGACGGCTTTTGATTAGCTGATCATGGAAGGCTTCTCTGAGGAAGCCTTGACCTGCAAGGAAGTGTCAGGATGAATTGAATTTTTGGTGCACAAAAGGATGGTTTTTGCCCATTAAAAAAGATTATTCAGAGGGCTACTTTGGATTTAAAAATTGATATTTGACTTAAAGTTATAAATAAAAAAATTCTTCCTTAAAAATTTCAAAATTTAGGCTATTTAATTTAGCTTATACATCTTAGTCTACATATAAGGCTAGGAAATATAAATTTTTGGTTCCATTTACAAACTTGGATAATTAAACTCCTCTACCCATTTTAAGTTGAACTTAAAGGTTTAATTATTCTCTATCCTTTTTAAATATTTCAATTGTCTGACTGTAAAACCTCCCCAAGTACGTAATTCTTATCACTAGAATAAATTAAACTTAAAAGTATGATGAACCTTTAGGATACTTAAAAGTTCTAAAACTGTAAGTAAACCTGAGATTTCACTTAGTCACGAGTCCAAATCAATTTTTCCATTATATATTTTCAATTAGAAAATATATTACACCTCTGACTGGTTACTTAAATTGGCCAAGGTTGTCCTACACTTTAAAAGTGAAGTTCCACATTCACAGATGCTTTCCTTATATACAAGAAATGCTAGTTCTGTGGTTTTCATTCTATTAAAAATGCCTACACTTAGTTTTTAAACTTGGCTGTGGTTAAAGGGTAGTTATACCCCTCAACACAATTTGGGGGGTTACGTTCTCATGTCATGTCTGAGGTGCTTTAACTTGCTGAGGCTTCTTGAGGATTTCGACCAGGAAAACTTCACCCTCACCTGTGGTCCTGGCCGCCCAGCACCTCCCTTTATCATCACTCAGAGAAGACCGTGGTCACCTTGTTCTGGCTTTCTCTTGCCTTTCTTCTCCTGTCTTTCTTCACTGGGAGGCACCTGCCACCCCTACCCAAGCCGTCATTTGGTTAGATTCTGCATATGTTTGGTTCTAAAGATGCCCTCATTCCTTTCACTTCTCATTTCTTGGGACCATATACCCTTACAGATATTAAAATGCTACCTGCTTGAATTTTATATATGTCTGGCTTTGGCTGATGAATAGATCACAGCTTCCAAGGTCATTCTACAAGAAGGAGCCAGCAGTGTGGGGAGACGAGCCTTCCAGGAAAAGGAATTTTTTTTTCTTAATTTCTTTGCTATTTACCACTATCCCTCTCTTCATTTTTCTTTCTTATTCTAATCCTGACTTCTGGTTCATATTTGGTCAACAGATCACTTTGCAGCTAGACATATTTTTGTATCTCTATATTAATTCTTCAAATCTTTATTGAACACCTGTCATGAACAAAGCAATAGACTCCCCAGAACCAAGAACCCAAGAACCCGGCATGGCTCCTGCTCTTGGGGAACTTGGCAACTGTAGCAGCAGGGATAAGAGGTAATAGCCAGCTGTAAAACCAAAGAAAATGTGGTAAGTGCTATTTAGGAGATAGAAACAGAGCCCTGTTAAGAACCTAGAAGAGGGTTATTGTGTTGGAGAAATGGGAACATATCTCAAGTGGCCAGAGGGAGCTGGGATTTTGAGGGTGGAAGGAAAGATCGTGTGAGAAAAGCCAGACTTTCCAGGAGGCTCTGGGAGGGAATATTGTTAGGACTAACTATTAATGGGCATTGAAAGAGGGCAAAGAGTGGGGGAGATAAAGAAGGAAATGCAGGTTGGGGCCAGGTTATGGAAGACCCTGGCTGCTCTGCTGTGGGATAAGGGATGGGGATGCACAGCCATTAACTTTTCTGGAAATGATCCTACTCAGAGACCATCAGAATAAGCTAGAATGTAGTTCCTAAGACTGGCTTTTATTTTATTTACTGTATCAACATAAAATACGCATCAAGGAAAACATTTCTGGTACGAAAAAAATGTACAATCTTGGTACCTAAATGACTCCCTTCTTGGTAAAATTTAGCCTTCTAAAGAGAGAACATTAATTTGTTCATGCCTCTAGGGTTCCATTAGGAGCCTGCAGCCCAAACGAATGGATGTTTCTGCCTAGATATTCGTATCACTACCAGAAATAACAGACATGGGGAAGACGGTGGCCTACTGGTTAAGAAAAACAACCAAAGAAATCATTGATTTGCATAAATAGATATTTATCCAAATAGAAAAAGAATATTGAAGAGTGAAATAAGAGCCATTTATATATATCAACACAATATCCGTGGACAATATACGTGGACACAGGGCAGTGTCCACACACACCTAGGCTGGTTTTCTCTAGTGCCATCCTCGTAGTGTGTCAGGTTATACAGTGCAAAGGCAATGCCAACAACCAGCCTGGTTGCTTCTGTGCAGGATTTACATCCTTGTCTTTGGTCTGCCATCCCTCTAATAGCATGCTCACACTCTTAAAATGAAATTGAAAAAAGAATTCACAGAATCTTAGCATGATTTTCAAAAGGAACCGGGTCTTCCAATGCCCTTTCTAATTCTCCAAACACTCACCCCAGCCTCAGTGCACATGTTCACATAAATACCTTCATCACCACCACCATCACCGCCCCCCCTCCCCACACACACACACTAACAAATGAAACTATGGTAGAATCCAGTTTTTAAAATTTAGGCTAGAAAAGATCACACTTGTCCACCTGGTTTTTCTTTTGACTTAAAAATAGCTTTATCACTGCCATCCATACCTGACCGCCTCCCCCTCCGTATTTGTGCTTAGAACTAGAGACCGAGGAAGCCCCCTTGCTTAGGGAAATCCCTGTGCAGAGGGAGCAGTAAGCACAGAGCTGATGATATCAATCTGTAGAGTAGTGAAATAATATTCTAGATCTGTAGGGATCCATCACCTAAGTTTCTGAGTGCGCTATAAAATTTTATAGCCTTTCTAAGGGAGATCATACTTGAAATTTGTTTTGAGAAGGGGAAGCTCATGAAGAGACTGAGGTATAGGCGGTTTAAGTGAAGCAGCTGGCTCAAAACCACAAAATCAGTCAGAACGGGTGAACCAGGGGAAAAGTTAGAGCATCATTCTGCATGCACTCAAGCCACTAAACCATGTCCCTCCCAAGAACCCTCAGCAAGGAGGACAATGATGAAAGGAGTTATGAAAGCCTCGAAGAAATATTAACTTTGTCTAGGAGCTTCTCTGAATTGTATTAACTTGATGATTTATTATTAGTAATTTACTGTCATGCTACATTAGTGCCGTCTGATAACGACATTGTTTCTGTTAATACAGTACAAATGAGTAATGGGATTTGTGGCTTTCATTGCTTACCAGTTAACAGTCACCCTCATAGCGTATCACAGACTGTGGCACAAGGAGCCTGTGGAGAAGGAATAATATAAATTTCTCTTGTGGGATTCTAGGAATTCTGCCTTTTGTCAGGGTTTTGTTTTTGTTGTCATTACCTTACTATGGGGCTTCCAGCTGAAGAAGAGTGAATAGTTCTGCTTATCTGGTTTGTTGTTGTTTTGCTTTGTTTTGTTTGATCAGATAATGCCTATCTAATACAGCAGCAGGTTTGCCAGAATAACCAGGAACAGGAGAAAGAAAGAACCATCTGGCCTTAAAGCCTGATACAGTCACTGGAATAGTCCAGCCTCACTCAAGGCCAGGTCTCAGAGAATAGTTACAACACGAGTTGATAATAGGAAACTTATTTTTTCCCACCTCTTCAAAGATGTTAAAAAAGTGATTTTAAAAAATAGTAAAATATCTAATAAGAAACTTAATTGTATTTCCTCATGTTTTTTTTTTTAACAATTAAAATGACATCTAAATATTACCTTGCTCTGTGTGCCTATGTGACCATGCACATCACTGAAGGAGGGAACGTTGAGATTCAGAATCTGAGATTTATATAAACTATCTTAAATTATCCTTAGAAAGAATTAGTAATGCTTCTTATAGGGGACATTTTAAAATTATTCTCCAAAATCCAGGTTATTTTTTGCTCATAGATCAATAGATATCAAAGTATATGGGACAAATCATATCCCTCTTCAGTAAGCAGTAGAAACGGGTTTGTTGTCTGAGCTTCTAAAAAAAAATCAAGTAAAAGTTTGCTCATACTTCAAATAAATGCGTACAAAAGCATGATCATGCCCTGTTTATTCCTAAAACCGGTGAAAAGAAATTTGTCCTCAGCCATTTATTTGAGGTTGCTAAGAAAAAGTAATTGATCTGTGGAGACTCACCTACTGTATTTAAATACCACTTAAGTTAGCATTTGCAGTGAGAACTTTGCCTAAGGGGGTAGAGAGATTGCTGGGGGAGCATTGGTTGGGATGGGTGGTACTTCTTTCCTTCCCGTTTTTTCTTTTGTCTGTGCCTGCACAGCTGGAACTCATTTTACCTCCTTTGCCCTGAACTTTATTTGTTCCCAGTTACAGTTCCCTGGTGTTGAAACCAAGTTTTAACTTGTAGAGTATGTTTTTCTACCCCTCTTGTTATATTGTGGGAAACACATCTCTCTTCCTTCTCTAGTTTTTTAAAAGAAACATCCCCAGAGCCATATCAAAGTGTCTCATATTTACATGATATGTTTAATTTCTCCAAGGTCTCCACCTTTACTTAAGTAACCTCCTTTTCAATTTTTACATCTGGGGCTTTGACCTTCACCTGACCGTGATTTAAGTCTTGCACTGCAAGAAAAGAAATGTGTTAGCAAATTCAGCCGGCTTCTAAGGTTGCTGTGAGGATGTGTGTGTGAGCTTGGTAAACCTGGGGCCATGAGCTAGTCATTGAAACATATGACTTTTAAATCTCAAAAGTTAGAATAGTGAGATGTATTCATCCTAACCAGTGATTTTGGTCTTAATATGACAATTAAGAATTGTGGTGATTTTAAAAAAGCAGATAGCCAGTTGTAAATTGTTGCTGGGGTATTCTTCCCTAAGAAGAGGCCTAACTTTTAAGAATTTTTCTGCGGGTCTGGTAACCATTTTCCAAGAAGTCCATATGGCTTTGGTTAATCTCTATTCTGTTCCCACCACTTCTTCTGTTCCCTCCCCCTCTACCAATATACACAAAATGGATTTTATTGATTCATTAAATTCTAGGAGATATTTCCAGTAGTACCATATATTTAAATGGGCTTTACTTTTTCTGTATTCGTTGTGAAAGTAATATTAATACTTAATTTGCCTTCACCTGCCTAATTTGCATATGTTTGTGTTGTATGTTGAACCACATGAAAAACCTACAGGGGAAAAAACTGGGCCCTGCTAACAACTAATAGCCTATCTTTTCTTTTGACTTGCACAAATTGAGAAATATTGCCTGTGGCAAACATAATGGAAAACTGCATTTTTAATGCTCCCCCACACACTCATTTCTTTAAAAAGAAGAAAGCGGCTGACTATTCTTAAAAATAAAATTTCCCAAAGTACCCAGATTGACATGGGACACAGAAAAGGAAAAGGATTTTGGCTTTCAGAATTAAGATTTGAGGCTGAATGAGGTTAGGCAGAAGTGTTAAAGTTGACTAATGAGTACAGTATTGGTCCTGAAAATGTGATAGAAATATGGGAGTCTTACCCTTCTCCTGCTAAAGTTTTGGTTCTTCATGAAGAAGAATGTCTGTTACCTTGATTATCAGGAATTTCTGAGTTGCTTGAAGTCTCATACTATTTCTATTTAACTTGATGGCCTGTGTGAAAGTTAATTAACAGAAGTTTTTTGACAGTCTGAGAAATTTTAACTTATTTTAAAATCCTTTCATTTCATATGTTTTTAAGTCTCACCTTTACATTCTATTTCTCCGATTTGAGGAAAGGCATTCTCTCTTATGATATCAGTCCACATTTTGTATCAAAACGCATTTAGGTTCACCCAGCAATTTGGAGTGAAAGTGAGACATCACGCTAATTGCAAGGAACAGCACAGGTTGGCCGCATTAGCAAACACAAACTAAAGTTGCATGGGAAGGAAAATGAAAAACAGTTTTTAAATGCTGGAGTGAGAACATTTAAATAGATATGTCTTGTCGTGTTTCTTCAACGGCAGTTTATAATTACCTCTCTTGAAGGCATGTTTGAAGTGGACTTGTAACGGTAGCTTGAAATGTAAACCAATAAGGGATGCAGTTGTTCAGGCCTGGCAGCAGAGTCAGGAGTGAGCAGCTCTGTGGGAGCGAGGGTAGGGCTGTCCATTAGCAGAGTGTGCTGCAGTGTCCTCGTCCTTCAGTCTGAAATCGGCCGTGGGAAGCCTTTGATTGCACAGATTTGTTTGTGTGCAGCATTGTATCAGTTAGCTCTTGATTAACAAATTACCCCAAAATGTTGTGTCTAAAACAACATTTATTATTTCACAGTTTCTGTGGATCAGTAATCCGGGTGCAATTTAGCTAGGTCCTTTGGGTCTGTCACAAGGCGACAGTCATCTCACGGCTCAGCTGAGAAGGAATCACTTTCTAGCTCACCCACAGGGTAGTCAATCAGGTTCCATTCCTTGTGGGTTGTTGAATTATGGCGTCAGTTCCTTGCATGCTCTTGGCTGGAAGTTTCCCTGAGTTTCTTGCCGCATGGGCCGCTCCATTGGGAATCTCACAGTGTGGCATCTTGCTTCTTGAGCAAAAGAGAGAGTGTTAGCAGAAGGAAGTTGTAGTCTTTCGCAACATAATCACAGATGTGACATCCACCACTTTTGCTGAGTTCTACTCACAAGGATCAAGTTACTAGGTTCAGCCTACTCTGCGGGGAGGGATTCCACAGAGACCTGCAAAGGAGGAGGTGGCAATCATTGGGAGCTGTGTCAGAAGCTGCCTACCTCCAGCATGATACCAGCATTTGCTTGCTATATCTGAATGAGTGACCTGTGGTGAATTGTGGTGTGACTATTACATATATTTGCAATGCTACATACAGCTTTTAGAAGTACTAATTTGGGAGCACTGAATATGGTCCCCTTTATGTGCCACATTGACTAAAACGTGCTAAGTCGTGCTCACCTTGAGGCCCAGGAGCCCAAGGGAATGGCGGAAGTTAGGGCCTTGTCTGAGGTCACTGGAACAGAGGGGAAGATAAGGGGCCCTTCTGGCCTTATTAGCATGGTGCTCGAAACCCAGGGAACCAGAGAGCCCTCAGCTTACATTTCATTATGTGTTGCAACGTTTTGATTGGTACTTTGCAGCTCATTAGGGGGAAGGGACTCTATGGATTGATTTATAAAGTTGCTATTAAGATAATGGAATGGGAGGTTGTACTTGTTTTAATGGCCCCTGTATCCCTGCTCCCAACTTCCTGACTCCAAATGTACATTTTCAGCAGTAAACTGAGAGTAAAGGGATGTGAACTTGGATTATGTGACAACTGCTTAAGACATTTCTCATTTTAATTTGAAATATTCTATTAGAAAACCCATGCATCTTTATAGGAAGAATTCAGGTTTAGATTTTCCTCACTTGTATGCAGGTTAATACCTCTTTTTGGTTGCCAAGGTTTCAATTTGGGAATTTAGGGATGAAATGCCTTTTGTTCCAGTTGCTGTTGGTTGGCTTCTGGAGGACCTGTGAAGCCTCTGATAAAAGTCCCTGTGACAAGCATGTCTGGGACACCCTCACACTCAGACAAAGCTAACACTCCCTGCCCAGAGCTGTGCTGGCTCTTCATGTAAACCTCAGCGACCCTAAACCATAGTTCATATTTCTGTCCCAGCTGGAATAAGCACAACACAAAAGCAGGAACAGTGTGTTTAATACATCTTTGCGTCCACTGCATCTAATAAAGAAGCTGGTGCCTAGTAGACATTTTCAAAGTGTTTGAAATGATGGATGAAGCTGCAGTAAGGGATTTTGATAATTATTCACTCTCAGCTTTTAATGTTGACTATTAATTTTCCGAGGAAAGGAGCACAAGGAGTTATAGAATTATATAATTTATGTATGTATAAAAATCCGTATATTAATTTTCTTTTAACTAAGGTAAAGATAATGTTGGTCATTATAAAGTGATGTGTCTCTAGAGTGATAGGGATTAATATTACCCACCATGTGACAAAAGTCAGGCACGTTCTAAGATTTTCCTCCCTCACTTCCATCCTCAGCTATATCATTTGTTCAGAATGGATCCTGAGAGGGTTTTCTTTCTATGTTTACTTGTGGGAATTTTACGTTTCAGGTCCTTGGTTGTTTTGTGGTTTTAATGCTCAGTCTTTTATTTACTTGTGACTAGTAAAGCACTTTTGTATTACCTTATATCTTCAAATATTACTGATAATTAATCGTCTGTATTTCTAAGTGGTATAAAGGCATCCCCTACACTTGTCGGGCAAAAGTTGTCGGGTAAAGAAAGTGTGAACATAACATGGAGTGAAGCCACACTCTCACTTTTTTAAACATTGCATAAAATGGAGTTTTGCTGGTATATGGAAAAGGTTTTTTATCTTTTGGGATTTTATTTTTGTTTTTCAATGTGGTAAATAAGGAACCCAGAGTATACAGCCCTCATAAGGTACCTCTCAGGTTGGCTCTAAGGGTTCAGAGTTTGCTCCATGAGCTCAGGCTGGAGAATATAAGTCACCCCATTTAATGTAATCTGTATCATGTTCTCACTATCACATTGTATGCTAATATCCTTTGTTCACAAATTTTTCTAAGGATTAGAGTATACTAGTCAAATAATATCACCAGCATCAATCACATTTTCTGGTGATACATGAAGAGGTTACGGGACAGGTTGATGGGGAAGAGAGATTTTTATTTTATATTTTCTATAAATATACATGCATTTGAGATTTTTAATTCACAGAAGAATGTAGCTTATTGAACAGCTCAAGCTAACGTCCCTCCTTGAGAGCTGGTGAGAGAACTCTCCAGCTTTTTCCTGAATGGCTTAGCTTTTGCTGCTGTTCAGTTATTCCCATGTGCCCTACAGTGATTTTTATGTCCTGCATTTACTTCTCCTAAATAAAAATCTGAAAGACTTGAGCTAAACCCAAGAAGCTCCTCACTAAAACAATTAACCATTTGATTCTGCCTTGAGCCTGTTTATCTTGCAGTATGATCTGTAAAATCAGCTATTTGTGTGTGGCAAATCAAGTTCAGGAGGCTCGAAGTGAGTTCATCTCAGCTCAAAAATCCATAGAACAGCAATGTAAACATCCACGTGTCACTTTTTCACACCACCTCTCATGAATAAGACATACACTCCCTCAAGAACCCATGGATTTTCTAATGAATGGGAGTCACCTATGTGTACTATATTTGTGACATGCACATTTGCAATTGGGGTCCACAGGAAGGACACCATTTCCTGGATCAAACCACAGAGTGCAAATATTGTGCCCTAAATAACACACTAGTTACTGTAAATGTCAGTAGAGGGAGTTTTTCCTACTTTGATTTAATGAAAGCCTACAGCAAAGCCAGCTGTTAGCACTTCTTAACTGCTTGTCAGAGCGACCAGGGGAGATGGGGAGAGCCAAAAACATTTTTCCTCTATACTTTTGTTTTAAAATTAAAAAAGTTTTCAACAGGTGTTGAATAGCGGTACTGGAGGTCCTTTACCGCTTGACATTATTTAGGTGGTGAATTTATAAATTCTCCTCCGGAATAGTTACATAAAGGAGATTCACATAAAATTAGTTTGGAGGGTTGCATCTTGAATCCTCCCACCTGCAAAATAAATGTTGTTGTTTTCTGGGCTCCCCATGAGGATTAACAAAAAAATAAAAATAAAAGAGAGAGACGGCACACCAAATGCTGGCCCTCTCTTTGTCACTTCGGGTATTACCAAGCTAATTGTGAGCCATGTGTGTTTTGATTGATGTCATCTGCTTTTCCCCGAACAAAGAAACCACTTGAAGCAAACACATAGGGAGGAAAGTATGCAGCACTCATTTCTGTAATTTTTGTCATTTCGAGAATGCGTGAGTAAACATATGTGGTTGTTAAGGATCTAACCACCCTTGGAAATCCCTCAGACGTTATGCTGTGTGTACTGAGGGGAGATAATCTTTCAAAACGTAGGGAAAGTTTACAGTCTTATTATCTTGAAGAGGAGAAGAAAGTTTCTTCCTCAAATGATTTATAACTTGAAACATGTTGTCGTGTTTTGGTAAGCCGGCTTTATTAATTCCATCCTTCTCTGCGGCAAATTTTTTTTTAAAAAAAAAATAAATGTACCATTGCAACATAGTACTTTCTCAATAGCATATTGTACTTATAATAGCATGATGGAAGTGGCTGGGCTCCTCATATAGAATGCGGAGCCAAGTTCTGAGTAAAACCTCTAATTGAATTACCTGCAAAGCACTGACAGACGAGCTTTCAAGACAGACAAAGCTCTGCTTTCCCCTGCAGAAATAGGTCATGTGTAAGTCTGCCGTTTAACTATCTGTTATTGGTTTCTGCCGGCACTTTCACCTTGGGCCCCCGTCGGGCCCCTTTTCCTGTAGCCGAGGAGGAGTGGCTCTGTGAAAGCAGGAGGGCTCAAGCATTATCCTCTTGATTTACAGAAAATTGATAACAGATCGTGTTAAATGGGAGAGGCTTTGAAATAAAAATCCCAAGTATTTTTTTCACAGATTACCCACATTCTTGCATGATCCTTTACTGTATTGCAAAGAGAAGATGGGGATATGAAAGTAGCCTTTCTGTAGAAGTTAGATCAATCTGAAAAGTCTTGTGTGTTTTAACTTTTGGGAAGAATTAGAGAATGGTTCCTGTTGCTGAGGTCAGGAAGGAATTTAGGATAGACCATTCGTATGTGAAAATGAAGAGTAATCTGTTGTTCTCTCTTTCTCTCTTTCTTTCTCTCCCTCCCTCTCTCCCTCCCCACAGCCTCTGCAATCCCAGATAATGGAAGAAGGTCCTGTCTAAAGCTCAAAGTCTTTGTGAGACCCACAAGTAAGTTCAGTAGAATGAGCTTCAGAGGGTGGCTTCACCGCGCATGCTTTATCGTGTGGTCTGGTTCACGGCGGTAAAACTTTTTTTACTGTTAAATCTTGTGTGGTATCTTTTTTTGTATATCAACATCCATGTTTTAGTTTTCATCATATTTTTTCTCATCATTCTTCATGATGCTTTTATTTAAGTACACAGCAGTTGCTAACTTGTTGTTTCTTAGACTGTTGTACGTGCACAGCAAACGGGAACACTATTGGCATTTGAATACATGCCACTGATTGTAAAACAATCTCTACATAAATAAAAGGAAAACTAGAGAGAAAGAACGAAAGAAAGAAGTGGGAGTTTAAGGGTGTCTTCACTAACATATTTGGCTGTTATCTCTATTTTTGTTATAGATAGCTGTATGAAAACTATAGGTGTTCATGATCGTGTTTTCGATGTTAACGACAAAGTAGAAAATTCATTAGAACCAGCAGGTTAGTATGCTTAGAGAATCTCTTTTAACAAGTGCATCTATTTCTCTGATGCTTCAGTACTTTTTTTCCTTTCTTCCTCTCTGCATGTTTGCATGTTATAGTTGTTCTGCTTTTGCTCATTGCTAGCGATGCTAATATGACTTATATTCTACCTCATTTTTCCAATATCTTTGTGTAATGCATGTGAGATAAAATACTTTTCTTTTTTGGACATGGGTTTGATCTAATACAGTATCCTAATATAGAAAAATCCATCAGAATGCTAAAATCTCACTGCCTTTTACCATATCCTCAGAGCATGCTGGTGAATCACTGAATATTAAAGGATCTTTTTTCATATAAGACAGAAAGCATTTCTATTGTATATGTTTACAAGACTTTCTTCTTTTTTATGTCCAAATCTATGGATTAAAGTAACAAGACTATTTTACACAAAATAGCAACTAATTCAACATATTTAGTTTTCTTTAGAAATTCACATGCATCATTGAACTGAGGAATTTCATTTTATTTCATTTCAATATTATTTGTGCTGTTGTTGTCAATAGTAATTGGTCTGGAGAAGTATAATCATGTTGCCACCACAAATTGACACACCTGCTGCTCCCACAAATGTACCAGTAGTCTGTCGAGCCAAATGTGATCCTTGATTACTGAGGCAAAATAAATTTTGAGGATAAATAAATTTTTTCTACTATTGACTTCCACACACCCGAACTTTCCTACCACTATGAAGAAAAATAAAACCCACAAAAGCGCTCACTGAAGCATTTTCTTTGTAGCATACTGTGGGTAATGTAAACCTGTAAACTCTCCAGTTGGTTACAGATTCAATCTGTCCATGTAATGCAAATTGATTGATCAGGAGGTACAGTCGCCCTCTATCCCCTGCTCATGGAGGAGCCCCTGGGTGTTCTGCTTCCTGTGTCGTGACCTTTTCTCTCTGCTCGAGATCTTCACTGGTTTCCTTACCCGTCTCCCACGACCATCTCCAAGTTTAAGGGAAATAAAAGTATTTCCCTTTCACAGAGAGGTTTGAGCCCCTTTCTGTAAATGGAGAATTTTTGTCTTTTTGTAGTAGAACTTCTCATTCTTAGGGTCCTGCAAATTAAAGGGTTTTGAGGTCCATTTTATCCTCCGAGTATTGTTACCAGGACTACACAGTCAATGAGCCTTAGGGAAACTTACCCTGGGTAAATGTGGTGCCTCAGGACATACAATAGCTTTCATGTTGTAATTGACAGGAAGAGTTCATTTTTTCCCCCAAGCATTCTGATTTTTCTAAGGCAGGCATCTCACCCAGAGCAGGGACAATGAGCTCTCAAAGGTCTTAGTGGCTCCCCAGGGATCAGTTAGCCACTTTAGAAAGTTGCAGGGAATGATGCGGAGACATTTTAATTGTGTCCTGGAAATCTGGAGACATTATTGTGGCTTTTCAAGGTGCCAGATTTCTCACAAGCTCGAGGACCTGGGACATCGAAGGGGCCGCAGGTCAAATGGGATCTCCTTTGAAGACCACAGAGTCCACACTTTCATGCCACATAGCTAGTTAGATAGATCCAGGTTTAATATTTCAGATCTCTTGACTCCTGTTCCAACATTAGTATCAAAGTAGTATTTTCTTACCACTACTAGAGGTATAGATGTTCACAAAGGACTTAACTCTCTTGGTTTTGTTAGTAAATCACAAGTAGAATGGGCAGCAGAGGAAGGCATGTTATAAACAAAAATTACCCAGGATTATGGTTTTTTTGATACACAATATGCAGAATGCAGACATATCTTTCCCCTGATCTTTTTTCCAGGTAAACTCCACTGCCTGTCTAGAGAGTAAGAGGCTGTTTAGAAACAGATTGCATGTTTTTCTTTGGTAATGAAGAGGCACACTGTGGACTATTCTACCATTAGGAAAATTATCTTTGAATTCGACTAATGATAAAATGCCAGATATTAAGGTGCTTTCATACATGAACATATTTCACTGTCTTTGCGGAAGCAAGCTCTTTTTCACTGAGCATTTAAAATTCGTGGTGGCCCAAAATCTACAGATATATAGCTGATGGAAGTTTGCAAAAGACTGACAGAATGTAGTTAAGTGTGTGTGTGTGTGTGTGTGTGTGTGTGTGTGTGTGTGGTGTGTGTTGAGGACTGGATCATAGGTGTACATGCAGGAAAAGCTTCTTGAGTCAGTCATAACTATATTTAAGGGCTTGCTGGTAAGCATCTGTACTAAAAAAGTAAGAGAAAGTTGAGCCACAACTCCTGGCAGAAATTTGAGTACCTCACCTTATTGCTTAGAAAATTCAGTTTGACTTGCAGCTTTTCACCACTGGGTTGAACCATTGAGTGAAAGAATCCAGTTCTGGGTGTAGACCCAGACTTTATGAATCCAGCAAGCCTGAAGGGATTCTACTGCATGATCTAAGCAATGTGTACTAATTCACCTATCTTCGGAATGTATTTGTCTTTTTGTTTGCTTGCACACTCTGCCTGCCAGTTTCCTATCATCAGGGATGCAGGATGATCTCAGGGCAGACATATGCCACGTAACATGCTCCAAAATATCACTAATGTTCTCTCAGTTAACCATTGAGAGCCCCATTTTGTGGAATCCTCCAGTCAGGAGGCAGGATTTGATTTGGCTTCTGAAGAGGAATATTTTCTCCTTTCAATCCATGTTCGCCATTACAAGTGTTAGAAATTCTTTCATTTTGGTGTAATTTCCATTGGGATAGATTTTGCTTATGAATTCCTCCTTAGAATTCTGAAATTGCTCAGATTTACCCAAATGACAGCCAGTTTCTCATTTTACTCTTGGGGGCCATAGAATCTCCCAACATTGAGGCCCTGTTTTAATCAAAGGATGCTTTGTAGAATCCTGAATGAGGAACAGCATGTTGCAGGAAGAAGAGAAGAATTGTGATACCCTGATGGGACAGATTCTCTTCTATGGGGGCAAGATGATACAGATTTCTTGGTTGCTTCTAGAAGGGTTCATTCCAAAGATTGTGTATGATTAAAAGACTGAAAGGCACATTTAGGCTCATGCTTCATATAGATGAAAAACAAAAGCCTTCCTTTCAGTTATCCTGTGAGATTCATTCACTGTGTCTCGTCTGAGTGGTTCTGGAGTAATGGACAGCACTCACGGAGCATACTGGGGACTTGGGGCGGTGAGAAGACCCCTTCATGCTCACGCTGAGTACCTAAGTGCTACTGGAGTAACTTTTAGCAATACGCTTCTAAATTATACAAGGAGAAGGATTGGATAATATGTTAGTAAAAATAAGGTGGAGAGGAACCCAATAGCTGATGTAATTTCAGGTGTATAAATATAACTGTTGTTCCAAAATGAACTCTAGAATCCTCAGGGTTTATAATTCTTTCACAATTAAGCCTGAAGTGCTCCATTGTTTTGATTGACAACATATTGGTGCACTTAAGAAAGTGATTTGGATTTTAATTTCAGAGCTATTAAGGGCCTTGACTAGAACTTCCTGTTAACTACAGATTTAATTAATACATTTGCAAGGCTGAAAAAGAGCAGAGAGAAGAGGAGGGTCTGCAAGTATTTGGCGACATTGTGCAGGACTTTACATTTTCTCTGCCTTTGTTTATCTTACCGTTCTTGCTTCCTAACCCTTTCTGGTCTCCTCAGCTAAAACCACTCCATGCAGGTTTGCTAAGGTCCAGGAAAGGGGAGCAAGTATGACAGAGGGATGCGGCAGCTGCTGCGAGAGGGAAGACTAACGAGATAAGAACACTCCAGGGCAGAAGACTCAGTGCTGAGAAGACATATTTCTTAGTTCATGTTGGGAGTGAATGTGAAGGACAGAAGCATCCCAGATGAGCATATCTGAAGGAGGGGCCAGGCTGTGAGCCTAAAAAGCAGTTACTTTAGGACAGATAATAGGGAATGTGCCCTTACCCAAGAAAGAAAAAGCATCCTTATTGTGACATGTTGTATGGTAGAAAAATATGAATGAGTTTTACAGTAATGGACAGTTAACCCATTAAGGGGTTTGAGGTGGGTCATTAGGGATATTTAGGGATTATCCCTTGAGGTCAAGGTAACTGAGAATAATCACCAAGTCTCACTTGTTACCATGCGCTCTGATGGACCATTGAACGAATGCAAGATGGCGGTTGCTGAGCACCTACGTGAATTTCCCCCCATGCTGAAATAAAAGTCTGCACAGAGGCCTGCTGTTGGCCCCCAAAAACGTGTCATTTGGAGATCACTTAGTCTAAAAGCACAAGTTAGGCCAGGTGGAGAGAGGAAGGCGGCAGCCCTGGAGCAGAGCGTGGCTGGTAGGCAAGGCGCCAGCCTATCTTTGGGTACTAATTGCTGCAGAGTTCCCGTTTCGAAGTTAAGCCCGTTAATCATGCAGATCAGGAAGGCTATCCAAAGTCAGAGGCAGCCTCACAGAACACTTTATAGCTAAATAAAAGAAGCTTAACTCACTTAATCCATTTTATTTAGAAGAAAATTTGCATCCATGCTGATAATTTATGTGCCAAGCTTCAGCCCAACAAAAATAAAAATAGTTAAGTTCAAGTAATTTAATCTTGGAAGTACAGGGTTTGTAATGGAAATGGCACCATAATTGATACCTAATTGTAGGCAAACCAGTGGGCACCCATTTATTGAAGTTACTGAAGTTTATGTACAGTTTATTTAAAATGCTGTTGTTTTGGCATTTAATTTTTTATATTTGAAAATGTCATCCAGGCATCCAACAACCGGGCATTCAACGCTAATCCTGTGAAACAGCTGAAAAAAGGAAAATAGGCAGCTCATTCTGGTTAACCCTTAATATGCCAACATAACTGCCCCTTACCTCACCCCCACCCCCCGACACACACACACACACACACACACGTTACTTGCCTTCCCGTGGCATCCTAGTTTTAAAAGGCATATTCAGATATTCCAAGTTTGTGCAAGGGGTGTTTGATTGCTAGCAAACCATAGTAGCTCACGTGTGAAAGGTTACAGTGTGTGCACAAATTTTCCCCTCCATTTTTAAGGAAAGCATTAATATTGCTGAGAAAGTCCAATTTTCTCTGCTGCTTCTTTGTTTGCTGTAAATAATGAGTGATTATGCAGACATGAAAGTCAATGGTGGCACAAGGTTCATTACCCTACTTTGCAGAGGGTGGCGAGGTCTGTTAACAGCAGGCTGCTGCAAGAGAGTTATTAAGGATGTGAAATCTCATTGGAATGTGTGCTTTCTATTTGAACAGATGACACCGTACATGAGTCAGCCGAGCCATCCCGCGGCGAGAACGCGGCACAAACACCAAGGATACCCAGCCGCCTTTTGGCAATCCTACTGTTCCTCCTGGCGATGCTTTTGACATTATAGCACAGTCTCCTCCCGTCACCTGTCACAGAAAACATCAGGGTCTTGGAACACCAGAGATCCACCTAACTGCTCATCCTAAGAAGGGACTTATTATTGGGTTTTGGCAGATGTCAGATTTTTGTTTTCTTTCTTTCGGCCTGAATTCTAAGCAACAACTAGGGGCTGGCGGGGGCTCAACTAGTTACTGCCTCCCTCACCCCACCCCCGGCCCTTGCCCTTGACTTCTCTCACCCCTCCCAAATTAAATGGACTCCAGATGAAAACGCCAAATTGTCATAGTGACACCAGTGGTTTGTCAGCTCCTGTGCATTCTCCTCTAAGAGCTCACCTCCGTTAGCGCACTGTGTCAGCAGTATGTGGACAAGGAAGAATAGTGGCAGATGCAGCCAGTGATGGCTAGGCCCGGGAGGGTTTTGCTCTCCTATGCAATATTTATGCCTTCTCATTCAGAACTGTAAGATGATCGCACAGGGCATCATGTCACCATGTCAGGTCCAGAGGGGAGGTATTAAGAATAGATATAATATTACACCATTTCCTCTAGGAGTGTATAAATGAACAGGCTTCTAAAAGGTTGAGACACTGGGTTTTTTTAATATGACTGTCTTAAAGCATTCTTGACAGCAAAACTTGTACTCTGTGAAAGAAGCCTTTTTTTTTTTTCCAGGAGGCAGGTTGGGAACAGAATGCTAACATAAAGCAAGTGTGAAAACAGAGAAAACTATATGTTTGGTGGGGGTGTGTATGTGTGAGTGCCTCTAATTTTTTTGGTGACTGGGCAGTGCACACCAGATTTTTTTTTTCCTTCGAATACAGATCACCATGGTGCTACAACTTTTTTTTTTTTTTTTAGAAACTCAAAGAGGCATTTTTATGAATAAAGTGACCTTCCCCAAGGCTGACAAGCCAGGGTTGATGAGTGCATAGTGGAATAGCTTTGGATGCTCCTCTGGGGGACGATATGTACCAAGGAAAGGATCTCAGTGGCCAGAGGAGATGTGACTTGGCTTTGCTGGAGCGCCAGTGTGCTGTGGCCTTTCCCCGACTCCCACCCTAGTAACCTACGTTTTGCTCCACACTCCACGACCGCAGGGGCTCGGACACAAACCCCTGTCACCAGGAGAGTCAGTCAGCACTACTTGGGAGGGCGAAAGGGAAATTTGGAAATAAAATTCCAAAGTTTGGAATAAAAAAATCTTCAAGTGTTGATTTTATATTTTTTCCCTTTCTGACACAGCCTAAAGCGTAGGGGGAACATGTGTTTATCTGTGGGAGATAAACAAGATGGAGTCCCAAAGACTTTAACAAAATATTTTTTTAAAAATCCACTAGAATAGAAAATACATTATTTAGATATACTTTATGCTGAGAGTGAGTATATATGCTTGTCCTATTTAAACTTGTGAGAAAAAGTGGTATCCCTTGATACAGTTAGAAATATGGGGGGCTATCTTGTTTCATTGTGGGGGTGGGGCAGAAGGTGAATCAAAGCAGGATGACCCTGTTTAAGGAATCTTAGCATGGCCAACAGGGGACGTGTCCAGTTGATTACCAGAAAACGCAAGCCCTGGGGTTTTTCTCCTGGTGGTGGGGCTGTAATAAACTTTAAAATCCAAAGCCTAGACAGGGAAAAATGTTAGACCAATGGAAAAGCAATTTAGCCTTTTTTGCTATTGCACGACATGTCAATAGAAACCATGCCTTTCAAAATAAAAAATAAATAAATGTGATGATCATGTAAAATGTGAAAAATTGAAAGCATTCCAGCAACATAAAGATTTTTTATATATTTGTTTTTTAAGATGTATATGTACAAAAAATAGGGAGTTTCAGACTTCACTGAATGGGAATTTGCTTAAAATTGTGAGTAGCTCTGCATTAGACAAATCTGTGAATGAAAGGCAGCTGTAAAAGTACTGCACCCTGGAGAGTTGTACACATGTTGAAATGTAATCTGGGCTTACCTGATCCATGTGGAGTGGATGTGCCTGCCGAGGCTGTTCTCACGTGCAACCATGTGCATGAGGTCGCCAGCCTCGCAGATACAATCAATCCAATTCCCCCCTGACATCAGGAACTTCTCTGGAGTGGCAGAGTCTTATCACAGAAGCCAGCCACCATTTCATTGAAACAAAAGTTCACAGCACTTTGATTCCTTTTTCCTTTAACAATTGATATGCTCAATACTCTTGATAATATCCAGAAATACTTCTTTTGATTAATAGTTACAGGCTTGTTGGTCCTGTGGGATTTGAGTATGGGGGGAAAAAAAAGAGACCTTCTAAAATGGATCAATAGAACCAAAATAATACTGCATGTTCTATAACCACAAGGAAATCAAATGATCCTATAATGAGTCCAGTTAGTCATAACTACATTAGCAGTGCTAATTTCATTTTAGAAATGGTGACTTCTGTGGTTTTTCTAGCATTTGTCTCTAACAAATGATGAAATAATTACTCATGGCCCTCTCTGCCATTGTCTTTCATTTTTTCACAGCGAAATTAGACCCCTTTACTTCACCATTGTGCCCCTGCAAATTAAGTAAGAAGAAAATAGCAAGACTATCCACGCCAGTAGACAGTATGCTTCTCTACCTATAAGTGACGTAATCCTAGCTAATGCACTGGCCATGGAGTTTTCAAGATGATTGGTGTCAGAACTGTTTTCATTTTGTTTAAAAAGTGTTGGTGGCCTTTTGTGCTGGTGTAACAATCCTCTGGGGGCTTAGGAGGATGTCGATGCAACTTTGTAGCAGCTTTTAATTTCAACAATTCAAAAGTCTGAAGGGCAGCCATAGCTGCCTCTCAGCCCCGGTTAGTCAAACCCCAGCGACCTTTGCCCCTGGTTGCCAAGGGCTTTGCAACCTGAAGCAGGGAAATAAGGATCTGTCTGTTTAGTGGATACCGTGTATCCTTTAATAGACCAGGTAGCAGTTCGTGTTAGATTAGACTATTGTTTTGTACTGTACTTTCTTGGGTGGCAAAGGAAAGAAAAGTAAAACGTTAAAAAAAAAAAAAAAAAAAAACCTGCGTTCTTTAAATTCTGTATTATTAGCAACCTCTGTTGTATATAGTGTTTGATAATAAACTATTAATTTGATTCTTATGTCTTTTGTAAGTGAGAACAATAGACTTTCAGGATACAAAACATGCATTGAGGCTTTGAAACATCCAGTATGTACCGTGGCTGAGAAAAGAGTCACAAATGGCTGAGACACTGCTCCATACAGGACTCATGTGTGGTCATCGCCCACCCAATCTTGTGATTCCATCATCTTGGGACCCGGAACAACATGACTTTTTTGATCCATATTTTGTCCTCAATGTTTTCAAGGTCTGATGTTGGAGCCCTGTGGTCCACCCCCCCCCCCCCCCACCTCCTCCCCCAGCATGTTGGTTTGAAAGGGTTAGGGAATTTAATAATGGTTCTGTACTTTGGTTTGGTTTGGTTTTCTGTTTGTGACTGTTTTCATTGACTGTTTTATCTTTTCCCAGGAAGAGTCTTATCAATATCATGTGCAGCTGGCTCACGCATGGGAATGGTTGCAAACCAGTCAGGTTAGGAAGGTTAAATGGGGCTGTTTCCCTCTCTGTGTCGTTGTGAAAGGAAGAGTCACACAGTACCTGTGGATTTTCAGGGACTCTTGTTTTTCTCCCGTGCCTTAGCAACGGCAGCAGCCATTTTTATTAGTTTCAAATAACTAAAAAAAAAACTATTTTAAACTCCTCCCTTCCATTCATTGCTCTCAGAGTTGTGGTCACTAGCTTTTCTTTTGAAAACCACCTCCACCAACACCCCCGTTTGCCCACACCCCCCCTCCGTTTTACTTGTTATGTTTATTTTTTTGTCTCTCGCCTTCCTCCCACATTTTATTTTCCCTCAGACCCGTGAATGGGCAGGTCTGTCTCTGGTTTGGCATCACTGAGTTTTTCCCATGCATTGGCCCCAGGGCTGCTCAGATGTGAGACAAATCTCCCTACAATGGGCTTGCTCCCATTGTCTGTACAGTTTAATAGATGCTGGCATGTTGGAGGTTACCCATGAGTCAAAATCCGCTTTCCATGCTTACTCTTGACACCCCATTGAAGCCACTCATTGTGTGTGCGTCTGGGTGTGAAGTCCAGCTCCGTGTGGTCCTGTGCTTGTACTGCCCTGCTTTGCAGTTCCTTTGCACTTACTCATCAAGTGCTGTTTTGAAATGCTAACATTATATAAACGTAAAAGAAAATGTAAAAAAAAAAAAACCCACACACAAACAAACCCATACGATCTGTATTTGTATATACACGTGTCCGTACAAGTATACCTAAATAAAAATTAAAGATTTTCATCATTTTAATTGGATCCCTCCTTCTACTTCTTTGTTCCTTGAATGACGCCTTTATTTCAGGGGCTACTTGTACTCTGCTGATTTTTCAAAATCTTTGTGGACAGGAAAGATAATACGACATTGCACAAGAGAAGGCCTGGGAAGCTCAAAGAATGCAGAGTTAGAAATGGCCAAGTATCTAGGCGCATTCCAGTTATTCTGATGAGAGAATGGTGAGATTTCAGCCCGGTCTCTGTAGTTGAGCCTTAAAATAGGCACTATGACAAGCCCTGCATCCTAAAACAACTGTTAAATACAACAGGAGCTAAACACAAACTATTTTCTTTTACTTTGCACACAGTTTTTTCACCCCATCAAGAAAAAGACCAACTAAGCATTTTCCCAGCCCACATCTTATACTTCAGAAAGAAATAATGAGTAACAATGATAATCAATGCAGCTCCAAAGCTCTATCAAGGAAGAATTAACTTACCACTGTGTGACCTTGGGCAAGTCACATGATATCTTTGGGACTCAGTTTCCTTATCTGTAAATAATGGTTGTATAAGAGATTTATTTGATTTTCTGAATTCTGCCCTTCTTGGGCACTGCAAAGCCCATTTTGCATCTGAGTGATGTGTGTTTTTGTCTTTGATGATGACATTGCTATAAGCACAATTTGACAATTTCATCAGGAGAGGGAAAAAGCATCAAATATCTGACATAATAGACACCTAATGCATTTCAAGACTTGGCTTTAATTACCCCATGTTAACATTAAACTCATTGAAAGCTTTTTATTACACTTAATTATTTGACAGGGCACTAAACACTAATTATAACTTACTGTAACCTTTTTTGCTAATGAAGAATGACAGCTTTATAGAATGAGAAACAACTCACATTAATAAAAAAAGATGTACTGGACTACTTATGTGACATTTTCAAACCAGAACAGCATTACATTATCATTACCATCTTCACCATCATCATCAAAAGCATTTAAGTGATCGTGACATTGTGCTCAGTGCTGTGCAAAATAATGTTTACAATCTGTACTTTTAAAGTTTACAACATAAGGCAGAAATTATGTGTAAGCATGACATAGTTATTTATAGAGAAAATATAAAATTCAAGCATTTATATTATGCATAAGTAATAGGGGAGAGAGATACTTTTTAAAAAACAAAAATGAGTGAAACAAGTTTGGGATTGTAAGATTATGAAGATTGAGTTAAAAGAAATCACCTTTCAAAATCGTCAAGTTGGGGTGAGGAGCTTCTTACAAAATAGAACACTTGATGAGTTAAAAACCACTGTAGGCTTAAGAGAGTAGTAAAATTCGTGGAGTAAATTTTCATAGTAGCTACAAAGGTGACTGTGAAAATGAGAAAACCTATGACAACATCTGAACGTCACTGGAGCAAATTATGAGGATAGTGGTCCAGAGAAATCATTTCTTTTCCTAAGGAAGTAGGGGAAGTGATGAAAAGATGACAATTTCAGATTCTGCTTTATAGAATAAGCAGAGAGCTGTGAGATGTCCAAAGTCGAGATGTCCAAAGTCTCATGAAAGGTGAAGGCTACATACAAACACACACACATATTAGGGAAATGGGACAAAGTGTAAAACATGCAAAATGGGGGGCTACGATAATCTGAAAATAATTGGGAGTCCTTGATTAAGAGGGTAGTTCTCAATAGTGTGCAGACTCTGATGGGAAAGCGGGCTGGCCCAGAGATGGGTTGATGAGCAGTGCTGCACGAACTACACTTAATTTGGTAACAAAACATTTGGAATGCTTGAGTCATCTTAAGGTGTTGTATAAAAAGAATCATAAGGAAAATGTTGGAGTCTAGATTTCCACGCATGTGGTGAATAAAACACACATGTATGTATTTGAATCTCTTGCAGGAATGTATATAATCTAGGTGTCATAAAAAAGTTTAATATAATTCTGATGAATTGTTCATTGACCATTCTAACAGTTTCTTGGAAACTGTTTGCAAAACAATTTCTTAGAGATTGTTTGCAAAGATTAGTTTCATATTCTGCTGATAATAACCATCCTTCAGGAAAGCATTGGCAAAAATGCTGTGAAAAGCATTATGATTTTTGCACAGTCCCTTTGGAAAACAAATACTTCTGAAAATCATTATAAATAACTAATCATGCCAATATTCTCCATCAGTTTTTAGTTTGATATATTCTGCTATATTACTGAAGTAATTCAGCAGTTAAATACATATGTGGTCCTATTTTTAAAATGGAGCTGTAACTGCTGGACCCTGCGAGCAGTAAATTTGTATCCGTTGTGTTCTTTTTTTTATAGATATGATAAATAAATGCATACGGTTTTTAAAAAGGCAGGGAATTGCATTGCCCAAGGAATTGGTCAAGGGCATCTCCAAGGGTTCAATTTGGTTTAAGGGGCGGAGGGGATAATTAACTAAGCCACTCTTTTAAAAAAAAAATAATATCTAATTAAAAAGAGTAGGCTTGCTATACAAATACTGCTTCCAGGTAAGTCACCTACCCCACCCCTTCCCCCTTCCAAACAGAATGCAGTTTCTAAGCCCTTTTATATAGAATTTCTGTAGCCACCACTTAGAACAGGGAGAAGAAAGGGGACTAAAGGCCTCATGTTCAGCATATCCCAACATAATGACCCTTTCAACAATTTTCATCAGAGGTTGTCACACTCTCTTCCCAAGAGCCTCAGTACATGCTGAGAGTAAAACATGATTTCACTACTTTTCATTAAAAATGACCCCTTGCTCCATTCTGAGTGTCCTAGGAGTTGTGCCATCTCACTCCCAGCAATGGCTTTCGTTGGTGTCCGTGCTGAAGGAAGGTCAGCAAGGCAGTGCTACCCACTTCAAATAAAAAGAACTGTCAGCTCCTCTTCTTGCCGTCTGCTTTTTGTCTTTTGATTCAGAGTTTAATTCCTAAACATGGGGTTTTCTGTAACATTAATGAAAGAAACCTTTCTAGTACATAACCAGCATCATAACAGCCCAGGTACAAAGATGCCAGCACTGGGGCTACGGTAGGGAGAGAAGAGGCCCTGACCATTTGGAGTAAACGTACCTCACTGACGCTGTCAGTCATGGTTAATTCAGAAGAATTCAATCTAGTGGGTGGCTCTCCGAGTCAATAACATGCTTTAAAATACCCTGGATTTTAGTCATGATTATTCAAGCAAGAGCTTCATGTCACTTGGTAACACACGGATGCTTGTCAATCTTGACAGGAACACAAAGGGAGGGACAAAAAAAATTCTTGACGAGAGATTACAATGGGAAAATAAAACAAAATATTTTTGCACGCTGCTTTGTTCACAAGTGCCAGGTGCTCCCTCCAGTCGCACATGGAATTTGAAATGCGGGTGGCCAAAGTCGTTTGCTTTCCTTCACAGCCATGAAACAAGACACTAAAATCAGAGAAAGAACATGTTTCTCCCCACACACATCCTAGAAGATGCATTTTATGCACACCCTGGTGTCCTCTCCATTTTGTGTTCAGAGCTTGTTCTTTTGGACCAAAACAAAACAAAACAAAATTTAAAAATCCCCATGATTTGTGTAGCACAGAGTGTGGAACAAGTAAAACTTTCCTCTAAATTTTCTGCTCTGCTTTACTAAATCTGGACACATTTTCTTCAGTAGACAGAACAAGACGATCTGTGTCTTTTTTTACTTTTTCCTAAAGACAGTGTGCCAGCCAGAAAGCTGACTCCATTTATTTCTCCTGCGGGGAGCCAGCGTGTTCCTTCTCCTGGAAGATACAGGTACTTAAAATAGTAATAGGCTTTGTGGTTTATCGAGAGTATTTCATCCCAAGATCTTACAGGCATAAAGAATAAAACATAAACTAACAGCTCTTTCCAACGAGCTTGGGAAGAATTAACTGGGAAGGAGGATTGTCATCCTCTTTCCCTGGAGAAACAGAGAGAAGAAAGCTACTTAACTCAGGTAGCCCAGGGACAGAACGAGCGTCAGGTTGAGCCAGGATTTGGACAGAGGCCCCCGGTCTGTTACTCTTCATTCCTAAGAATTTAAGAGCTCCAGCTGAAAGAAAAACAAATGACGTGTTTATCCCTTCTTTCGAAGTTTCGAATGCAACATGATTGGGAGAGGGGCATGAGGCGACTTCCAAACTTTGATTGCGAGTCAGTGGTTTTATCATAAAAGTGTTCTTTTTTGTTTTTTTAATTTTTTTTTTTTTTTTGAGACAGAGTCTCGCTCTGTTGCCCAGGCTAGAGTGAGTGCCGTGGTGTCAGCCTAGCTCACAGCAACCTCAAACTCCTGGGCTTAACTCCTACTGCCTCAGCCTCCCGGGTAGCTGGGACTACAGGCATGCACCACCATGCCCGGCTAATTTTTTCTATATATATTTTAGTTGGCCAGATAATTTCTTTCTATTTTTAGTAGAGACGGGGGTCTCGTTCTTGCTCAGGCTGGTCTCAAACTCCTGACCTTGAGCGATCCACCCGCCTCGGCCTCCCAGAGTGCTAGGATTACAGGCATGAGCCACCGCGGCCGCCCGAACTTTTCAAATGTAACTTTCTTCTCTAATTTCTCAAGGTGTCTTCTGTTTTCTGGGCCTATTCAAACTGATGTGTAAAAATGAGGAAGAATTTAAAAGAAGAACAATTTGTATTGTTACTTCTCTCAGCAGTTTCCCCTGCCCCCCTGCACCCCAGACACACGGTCACACTCTTTTACATTTTCTCGAATTTTATGTATTCACAGCACTTTTTTTCTTGGCACTGTCTGTGCTAAGCAGTGTGGTATTTGAAAGGACGCTGAGGGTCACTGTAGGCACACTGAAACATCAGTCTGGTAACACCTAAAGCCATAGGGCAACAATGTGGTGGTTAAAAGAAGTCATGCTGGGAGGTGGCCAGCCAGGCTCTGTGGTCTTCTCACATCTGACCACACTGGAGTATTTCCTAGAGTCCCAGCTGGAGACAGAAAACCGTCTACGCTGGCAGGGAGCATCCCTTGGCATTTTGGAACCTTGGTTTTTTCCCTTCAACTCAGCTGACTTCCCACCCACAGAGTTAGTTCCCCCACGTTCATCATTCTGCCAACATTCAGGCCCCAGACTTTCTTAATGGGTCGAGCTGGCTAAGTGCGAGAGTGCAGACTCTAAGCAGGAGGACTAGGATCTACCCCATAAATACCTACTGTTATTATGTTATCAATAAAAACATTTTTTTAAAGGAAAAAGAGAACTAGGATCTGCACCTTCAAAGCTCTGACCAGTCTGGGCACAAGGATCTAGAGAGATGACAACAATTCAGGTTGCTTTGGAATCTTAAATTCCCTGCCTAGGTCTCCCTTAGTCTGGACTGGCTTGCTGGGGCAAATTACAGCCCTCGATTTACTCCTGGTTCAGGCTTTGAGTTTACCACAAATTAGAGCGTCCTGCATTCTGTGTGGGTCCTGCCCTTCTCGGGTCCCTGTCAGTATTCAACAAAGCAAGTTAATCTCCCTGGTAAGTGACAGTTCTGCCCCTTGTAACTGGCATGGAATCAATTTTTTTAACTTGATTTGAAAAGTGAGGAGAGTATCAGGAATGCAGTACTAGCTGGTGGATTCATTAGCAAGCTGAATCAGTTTTAGCTGAAATCTGTTTGGCTGTCCACAACTCTTCGTTTTGCCTTTTCTTTCTTCTTACCATCGATCCTGCCCACAAGACTTATTACCTACTCTGTCTACTGAGGACTCCAGGCTCCTTGGCTAAGCGGTTCACAGCGCGCACATTCATATCACACTGCTCTGGTCCAAACTTTGACAACTTCATAGGAAGGAGGGAGAAAAAACTGGTTCCCAGATATTGACCAAAACTCTCCGGAATGCTCTGAGGAAGCCAGAGAGAGAAACAGAAGGAAGCAAAAATTATTGTCATCAGGACACAGCAGGTATAGACAACCTTCCAGAAGCAGCCCCCCAAACACAAGAAAGTTTTTCTTTCCAGAAATATGGAAAGAACCTACCCCAAAGGAACGGACATATCTTTTGGGGGGAAGATTTTCCAAAAGGAAGATTGATTTTTCAATCACTAAATATTTCCTCTGCTTCTATACCCATTGTCTTCCCTGATCAAATTTATGGATAGACAGGCAGGAACAAGTGAAAATGATGACTCTGGAATGGGAGGCAGTCCAGGCAGGGCTAGGCCTTTGTCCAGCACAAACTTGTACTTGGTGCTACGTGTCTATGCTACCCACTGTGATCACACAGCCTTGGTGCAACTGTCATCTGGAGACATTCCTATTGAGAAATCTCTGTGAGTGACTGAAGCATAGTCACACAGTGGGCCTGCAATTCCTGCGGGGTAAGGGACAGGAGATGCTGATCTATGCTTCCTGCCCACCAACTCTCCCAATATCTGCCCATGGCCTGGAGGAGCACACGGTTTAAAGGGAGATGTTCTCATGCTGAGGGAAGGTCTCCATCCTTCCCTGTAAAGAAATAAGCCCCAACCCCCATTGAAACCAGAGCACACATTTATATTCTTTAAAACAACTTGTTCCTATGGAAGCTAGTGGGGGTTTATCCTATAGTCTCTTGTAACGTGACTCCAGGGTATTAGAGAGAATGGCTGGAGTCACAGCAAGTTTCTCATTTTAAATAAGGTTTGGCCTTCATGTCCTATCGTATTGACTTGCCGACTCTACCACCATGGCTTGATTCTTTTAGAGCAAGGACAAAAATCTTCTGCAAAAGGCAGAGGGAAAGTGAAACACACCGCGTCTTAGAATCCAGAACCCTCTGTAATTTCCTGCTGTTGACAAGTAAATGGTATCAGATCGCACAGACTGCAAGTTACTTCACTTCACCCAAAACTAGCCCCAGGAAAGAAGAATATAAAAATCACTTATTCATTCAGCCATAATTTATGGAACATCTTCTCTGTGCCAGAACCTGTGCTAAGCACTATGGATATTTTTAAAAGGAGACTGGCCCCACCCAGGTAAACCTCCCCGTGATTATAAGGATGCACACATCAGTTCTGGAAGCTTGTCATACCACAGTCCCTTCTAAGGAAACAAAGGAGGCTGTCACCAGACTGCCAGGTAATATACCAAGTTACCACGTCTGTGGTCACAACTGACTGGACAGGGAGTCGTGGGCACCTGACTCAGAGGCAATCCTCAGCCTTGTCAGTGTCCTTTACGTATTTGGCAAGGAGAGAAATATCTCTGCCCTAACTCGTTACTTAGTAATTACCCTGGACAATTAGTATGTCCCTCTTGAAAGGTAGCATGAGTCAGAAGAAAGGAGGATAAACAAAAAAGGAGCTGGGTAGATCTGTGTCTTAGTCTCGTTTCTTCTAGCAAAGCCCTAAAACTTCCATTGCTTAGTTCCGCAGAGCTGCTTCCTGAAACCCAGAACCACCTCCTCGTTCCAGTCACTAGGACGCCTGGTCATTATCTGGCTTTTATTTTGAGGATTTCATGAGATTCTGACTCCATTATTAACAGAATCCTTAAAATAAGCCCTCATTATTTGACCTACCTTGTGAGAACCACAGCTCCTTGCAAGCAAAACGGTCTATTAAACAAATAGGAAGGGCAAAGAGGATGGGCAGAGAGTGCGATGGAAGCACAGAGGGAGTAATTAATACTACTAGAATTTTGGAACCTGATTTTAATTTCAATATTTTACAGTACTGCAGAAATGTGCCGTATTTCAAAGGTCACATCTAAATTGACACAATGAATGATATAAAATGGCACACGTGATTTTCTAGAAGATTTAGGCTTTTTTGTTGTTGTTGGGGTCAAATATAAAATGAATAGTGAAAAGAGCCCCTTCGCCCTGCTGATGTCCCCTATCAGTCGGCACCGGGAGGAGTCACACAAGTCTCATTAGAGTGTCCTTGAGACGGGCCAACACACAATGAGACGAATGCCAAACACTACCACAAATGAGCTCAAGGATCAATAGCGGAAAAAAAGGACCCACTCTGAGTCCACAGGAGCGGACCAAGGAGAACTTTCCTTAATTGGTTGTCTGCTTGGGAACCTGGAGCGCCCTCCCGTTAACATGTGACATTTCCTAACGAAGTGATGTACACGATCAGCCAATCAAATACTCGAATTGGTGGTAACTTGTTTCTACTTGGCACAAACCCGCAGGGAAATCAGAACGTGCTGAGCAGTCCTGCATGTGACCAATATTTTCCGGTACCTGTTAGCTGTTGTGCAGGGAGAGCAACTCATCATCAAGCATAAATGCTGTCAGTAAGGGCAGGGAGGAAACCTAAACGAGTGCAGGCAAGGGGCAACCACTTCTACAGGTATAAACATTTTCTTCTACAAGCTCACAGTTTAAAAATTCCTTTTCAGTGGTGAGGATCCTTACGCTGAAAGGCAGGAAAGAAACGTTGCAAGGCAAGAATTTGCGGTATAAAACAAAAGATGTCCCACTGGTTTAAATACATGTGCCCTGAATGGAGGTGGGGAGTGGCAGTGGGAAGCACGGTATTCCAATTCCACTTGGATGCTGGGGCAGTTTGCTGGGTTCTCTTTGACTTGGTGAAAAGCTCTCAGTACTGATGGGAGAGTGCACAGCTTAGATAAACTGGCTTCGAAGAAGAGAGAGATGGATATAATTCTTTCTTAGACACTCAAGATGGGGTGGCTGCCTGCTATAATAAGTCCGAGAAGAAAAGGGCCACGCTTATCACAACTCCAACCTGATGTCAGTAATTATACAGAACCTAAGAAGAGAGGTCCCTGTTAACCAAAGCAGGGGGTTTAGCTGGCCTTTGTAGGCTCCTGGATAACTCCATTAGCATTGCCACCTGCAATTCCCCCTCCCTTATCTTTTGCTTGACACAACAGCACAATCAAGACAAAGCCAAGGAATGTGTGGTTCTTCATTGCAAGGAACGCCTCCCCTGCTTATCTCTTTTAATTATTATTTATATTTTGCATTGGTGTTCAGGTTAAAATAAAATAACATAAAGTAGAAAAGCCACCCTGCATTTCCTAGGCTCTGGTCTCATTAGCCAGATTTCCTTAAAACTCTGGTACTTCAGAGAAGTTTTGCCAAGTGGCTAAATGAAATGCATACAATTGCAAAGTGTTATGAATATTTATGACGGTTTAATGATGGGATTTTTTGCATCCATGAATAATAAAGATTTTAACAAGAACAGATAACGAGATGGGGACAAAACAGTGAAGTGGTTAATACAAGGGCTGCTCTTGGAGGGAGCCCACTGAGAGCAGCGGGAGCTGACCGCCTGCCTCCCTCTCCTCCACAACCAAGTGCAAAACAGGGCACAGGGTGTAGGCTCTTTTCTCCCCTTCTTTTAATAGATATCTTCAGCTGAAATAGGCATTTTGTCCACACTTTGCGCCTAAGCTCCTGGCCTCCCCTGGAGGTGGAGGAAGCACGGAGTGATAGACAGCACCTGTTGTAAAGTGACCTTCCACTTCTGACAGCGTATTTATTTCAGCCTTGGGTCTTCAGCAGAATTAGCTGCTTTGCCTTTTCTGAGCCAGCTGCTAATTAAAAAGCACTTGGTGGAGGGTGAAGTTGCTGGGCCCTCTCTCTGGAAGCCGCTATTTCCCATCATCTTATCCCAAAGGTAAAATGTTAACACTGCTATTCCCCACCAATATTTCGTATATTGAAGGCAAGTAATTCCCAGTGTGACCCTGCCAGGCCCTGGCATCTAGGGATGCTCTCTGTCCCAGTGCCCGGTCTCCATAGCCCTGGGAGCATTCTGCCTTCTCACACACAAACCCTAGCAGTGACTCAAAGGAGACCCATTGATGTCAAGGGGGTTCAACATGAAGGAGTTCTGGGCTAGCTGCCACCTTTGGCCTGGATGATCTACTCATGTGAGGCAAACTTTCCCTGACCTCCCAAGATCATTTATTCATTCAATAAATATTTATTAGCACCTACTATGTGCCGGAAAGTATTCCAAGCACTCATGATACATATGTGTAGACAATGGTCTGCTTTCAAGAATCTTACAAACTGGTACGTGGAGACAGAATATAAATAATAAAACAAAGAAGCCAGTGGTGAACCGTTGATAAAGTGACCAGGCAACAAGGAAATAGAATTTCCACATTTATCTTGGTAACAGACTTACTTTATGTGGTAGATATAAAAATTCCAGAAAAGTTGCATGAAAATCAAATGATATTTTTAAAGCCCTTAAAGACTGTGTGAGTGTGTGTGTTTTATATAGAATTACATGATGAATCCCTTCCTGAAATAATGACCATGCCTTGCTTTATCTCTTTAGGAATCTGAATTTCCGTATACTATTTGTTATACACAGATATAAATGTCCACTCTTCAGAAACTATCCTTGGATTGGAAATCTTTAATAACAAACCATAATATTGTTTAATATTTGGTTAACCCCTTTGTCGGAAAATGGACAACCATGCCCTTAAATCTGTTGATGCAAATTCTAGGAAAACAATTGTCATCTGGAAACTCATTTTGAGTAAAGTAGGTGCAGGGAAAGAGTGTCTAATAGAGGAAGGGCCTTATGGCTCCTTTCCCTGCTCTCCGTCTCTAGATTCCTCACCGCTACTCTCACACAGTCCAACATCCCTGCCTGCCAATTTTATTAAAGCCTGCTGTGCGGGAATTTCCTTTCTCTGCTTTACTAGCTACCAAGACAACCCCGTCAACGTGATTTTTCACACATTTTCTCTTCCTGTGTTCCACATCTTGGTGAAATTTCATCTCCCTGACTCACTGTTAAGTGTTTCTCATCTGAAATCACACTCACTCATAATCTCAAATAAAGTGCAAAAAGAGGAAGTCACAAAAGGAGAACGACAGAACAAAGTCCTTCTCTCCCTAATTATGCAGACATTAAGCAAAAGCTACATGGGAATTGCCCAGTCAACCAAGAATGAGCACCAACACCCACGGAACGGAAGATTAGTCTTGACATACAACCCTCCACATCCCAACCCTCCACATCCCATGACACTTAATTCACCCTTAATGGAGCACACACCTCTCGCCAGGTATTAAAATCTGAGCAACCCATCATAGGTGTTTCATAGAGCAAAAAGAGTAATTGGAAATTGGATTCCCACCGGATAGACCCTAGATTGCCTCCCCAGGGGATTAGAAACAGAGCTCGAGGAGGGAGAGCCAGAAGGGAAGGAGGCAGAAGAGAGGAATGAGGAGGACAGAAAGCTAATAGAACGGAGGCTGAGAAGTGGCTGTGGAAGGAAGTTCCCTGCATGGGCCACCTTACTGGCAGATAAAACTCAAAAAAGTCTCTTGGAGGAACAAGCAGCTTTCTATTGTTTATCATACAAAATGAAAAGCTTCATCACCACCAAAAGCTGAGATCATGTAGGTACATTCTCAATCCAGTATTCCCAGGAGCCCCAGTAGTTTATTTGTGCATGTGTCCAGTAATAGCTGACAGGATGAAAAAAACCATCATGATATTCAGGACAAAGAGCAGGAACCTGGGTGTGACTTTTGCTTCTGACTAGTACATCACGGTTACGCTTGGTGAGTTGTCAGTCCTGGCATTGGGTCAAGAGCTGTGCGTAATGTTAGCGAGATGTGAGTTCTACTATCGAGGACTTGGTATCTAAACCACAAATAAAACATCTATGACAGAGACCGAAGGAAAGTGACTAATTAAAATAGGCTGTTTGTGTGTTTATGTGTGGTCAGAGTCAGGTAGAAGGAAGACTTCCTGCTTTCTGGCTCCTTTTATCTCAGAGTTGGAAGGGATATGTGGGCTAAGACAAAAAAAAAAAAAAAAAACCGGAATGGAAAACCTAAGGCAATCATGATCTGTGGAGAGATATCAGTGCTAGTCTATGTCAACTGTTTCCATTCACCAGGTAAGTACTTAATTTCTAATGGTGACCTATCATGACATAACAAGTATCAAGGTCATGGGAAAAATAGACATGAGCCAAAAAACCTATGCAGAAAAAATTCACAAAGTTTTAAAAGGGAAGTTAATCACATAAAACAGAACTGAGCAGTCCAACAATAGCTAACTGGTTTTAACCTAATTGAGCTAGTGGGTTCCTTGATCCCAGGCATGTACTTTGAGACTTTAAGAGATGGTGAAGGCTAAAAAAAAAAAGGTACCTGATAGAATCGAATTCAACTGAAATCATATGATAGAGGCTCAGAGTGACAAATAGATTGTCCAAATCCCCTGAGACAGTTACTTTTATTTTTTTTTTGAGACAGTCTCGCTCTGTTGCCCCAGCTGGAGTGCAATGGTGTCACCATAGCTCACTACGACCTCAAAATTCTTGGCTCAAGTGATTCTCCTGCCTTTGCCTCCCGAGTACCTGGGACTACAAGTGCTCACTACTGCGCCAGCTAATTTTTCTGTTTTTGGTAGGGATGAGGTCTCTTGCTCAGGCTGGTCTCAAATTCCTGGCTGCAAGCAATCCTCCCGCCTCGGCCTCCCAGAGTGCTAGGTGTGAGCTACCGCACCCAGCAAGAAAGTATCTTAGTTGTATCTGAATGTGCTGTCTTCATAAAAATTATGAGTGTGGTGTTGGTTTCTGTTAGCTTCCTCGTGCAATTGGAGAGAGCACTGCTTTGGAATCAGAGAAACATGAGTTTGAATCCTGTCTAGGCCATTTACTTACATAAAAAATTTCTCCACCCCTTTGTCTGTAAAGAACTGGTAAGGGCACCTCTCTTAGATGCACTTATTAAAAGGGTTACATAAGATACTGTATGTCAAGAAACAAGCATGGCGATTGGCTCATGGTAAATGCTCAATAATAATTGTCAACAGAAAGAACATTTGAAATAAAACCTGGGAAATATTTGAACACAGGAACTATTTTGTCCTACTTTGCCTTTTATTGCTCATCTTCTTCTGTTTTCTCTTCCCTACATTTTCCCCCCTTAACCTGAGATATAAACGTGTAGCTTTCTCCAATTCTCAAAATCTCTACTCTAGTCTCTAATGCTTCTCATACTCCCTAAGAATGGAGGAAATAATAAAAATTTTCTTGTCTGACAGAATCATGAAGACTCAGCAGATGGTATACCTGAGATGACTGCTTTAAAAAAAGTAACCCATCAGGGTGTCCCTTGCTTGCAAATGAGTCTGTTGTTTCAGAACAGTCCTCTGGGAGGCCATACTCCCAGTGTTGCTACCTTTGTTTAAAAACCTTTTAATGAAATGTGGTATATGTACACCATGGAGTACAACTTAGCCATAAAAAATGAATTAATACATGTTGCAACAATCTGGATGGAACTGGAGACCATTCTCCTAAGTGAAGTATCACAAGAATGGAAAAGCAAACACCACATGTACTCACTATTAAGTTGGAACTAACCGATCAGCACTCACGTGCACAGATGGAAGTAAAACTCAACAGAAATCATGCAGGTAGGAGGGGGGAGGAGGGGATGAATGAAATCATACCTAGTGGGTCTAATGTACACTATCTGGGTGATGTGCACACTTATAACTTTGACTCAGGCAGTACAAAAGCAAACCATGTAACCAGAACATTTGTACCCCTGTAATATTCTGAAATAAAAAAACTAAAAAAATAAAAAATAAATAAGAAACACTCCCCTTTTGTAATTGCTTTCAGAATCTTTTCAATGTCTTCAGTGATGATAAATTTTGTGCTTTAAAGGTACATTTAATTTTGAGAAGTAGTCAAAAGCCCTTGAAAGCAAAACTGCAGAGAGTGAGCTATCTGGTTAGTACCATTTTTATGCAAAAATGAGATGGGATTTGTAAAACATCAATATAATTTTCTTGCATTGATTTTAAACATTTCAGAGGGAAAGTCCAGTGATATTTTGAATAAATTCAGTATTTCTGGAATCAGTATGGGTTTCTAAAATTGCTCCTTTGAAGGATAACTATTCTGGCTGTTTAAGTCCCTTTGTATTTTGCTAAAATGCACACATACATAGTCATCAGTCATCACTTTGTGTCACTCCAAATAGACTCAGAGATGGTGACATTTCTCACATTGGTAATATACCAAGTACAAAAAATGTGTGAAAAATTTACCAATTAGAAATGTTTACTATGGAGTGAATCAGACTCTATTTGCATCAGCTCGAGATGTACATTTTATAATATGTGTTGTGTGAAAGTACATATGGCCTTTTGGAAACCTCTTGGTCTAAAAGCTGGTTAATAATACTTACAGGGCATGTGAAAGGAGATGGTGTTGAATATAGCAAACTTCTGTTCCTGGACCTCTTATTAAACAGAACGTTCTGTTAACCAGTATTTTTTGGCAGTACAATAAAAATCTCCTACGATCATGATAATTGCAAGGTTGTACAAGATAGTGAAGTACTTTATGAACCATCAAGGGAAAACAAATTGATGTTCTTTACAGTTGTGGTGTTGAGTATATTTTATTGTAATTATATTCTTTCAAAATTGACAATTCATGTTGATGCATGTACAGTTTGCAGAGCAAATTTCTACCCTTGCACATGTTTGATCAACCATCCCACCCCACCAGGCAACCATAAAGGAACAAAAACAATGTCTAAAGTCTCCCATTAGCATTCAGTTCTCCCCTTCTCTGCCCATCACCTAACCAATTTTCAAGCTACATCAGTCCCTTATGTTGTCTCTTGCATCTTTATAACAACAGGAGGGGAAGAAACTGAGCACCAGCAAGTTCGGGTCCTTTGCCCAAAGCCTCCTGCCTCCTAAAAGTAGCAAAGACTTGGAGTCAGCTGTGTGTGAGAACAAGAGGCCCCGGTGACTCAAGCTGGGCTGAGCAGAAGCCATGAACTGACCTTTGGAAAGGTCTTACTTGAACCAGGCGAAGAGGCCACAATGTTGCAAAACCGATCCATGCGTTTCAGGACAGCTAGTGATGCATTTTGTGATTCAACTATGTCCCCCTGGCTCCTTCAGGTTTTATTAGCCACGTGCTTTCTGGAAGCCTTAACTCTGGCTTTCCTCAGAGTTTACGTGCGGATTCTCATTAACCCCACTCTGGTAGGGTGAGCAGGGAAAGGCAAAAGAGAGAAACGAAAAAGCTATTACCTCAGTTGTTTATCCCTAAATGCTATATAATTCACACCAACACACTCAAATATTAAGACACTTTTTTTGACAACTTCCTTTAAACAGCAAGAAGAGTTCCTTCTGTCTTTTTCACTTATACAAACTATAATTTTCTTCTGTGTGTGGGTTTGTCGACAAGCATAGAATTTGAGATTATTTAGAAAAGTACTTGGTTTCTTCATTTACTTTCACATGTGTGAAACTCAACTGACAATTTAAATGGGGATTTTTTTTTTAAACTTTGAAAATTGGTGTTTAATTTGGGCATCTCACCAGCTTCTTCCTTTTGTTGTTGTCCATGACAATCTAGTGTCCCACTGCAATGAAGAATTAAGGGTTCCTTAATTATGAAAGACAAATGAGCAATAATACATATGATTAATTGGTCATTTTCAATAGAGCTAAGAATAAAGAATGAATGACATTCTTGATTAGAGGGCCATGTGTTTCATTTCATATATTATTTACAGTTCAGGTCCTTGAAATGAAAAAATATTTAATCTTTTTAAAAAATGATAGAATAAGTTAGCAAAGAGGACAGGGCTTGGGCACAATTGAAGTGGGTAGGTAATTGTCAGGAAGTTTGAATTTTAAGAGAGGCCACAGAAACTTCTAGTCACCTACCTCCTGGATGAGTTTATGGGGAAAATAAAACCTTCTAGTCACCCATCCAATAAATATTTTCAACTTTTAAACAAATATCAAAACCCCTGAATTTAACCAGGGCAGAAATATTTCCAAGCAAAAAGTTATGATCAATAAGATGTAAGCAAAAATTGTTTGGAGAACTTCTGAGGAAACACCCACAAAAGGTGACAGCTAGGATTTATTTATACTGCCCCCCAACCTGCATGCAGGCAGGACGACAGCCCCCACTTTAGACCAGGAGGCAACCTGTGCTTTAAGGATAAAGAGCAGAAAAGCGGAAGGAGCCTGTACCCTGATGACTGGGGGAGCCCCGACAGCCCTGGGCTGCCTGTCACTAGACTTCCTTGACATGACAGAAACCCACTTATTTAAGCCATTCGTATTTCTGGTCTCTGTTACTAGCAAATACAATTCCTAATTGATACCTGGAGTAAAATACTCCCCCCTGTAGAAGGCAATGGTTCTTGTTGGTCTTAAGCTTTGATCCGTGCTGAAGTGCAAAATCCCCTGGGGGAGTTAACGACTGAGTTTTTTAAGGTCATTTCTGTATGGCAGGTTTGGCAAAAAAGAGCACAAGTGGAAGTAGAAGTCTTCAGAATAAAGAAAAGCGTGCTCATATGGGTCATGCAGGGCGCATGCCATAAACAGCTAAAAAGATAATTAAGAATCTGCTCATTTTAATAAAAATGGCATGATCAAGAAACTTTTTGAGATTTTGGAAAGATTTCAAAGCGAAGGGGAAAAAACAATGTGGATCATTTCAGCAGGGGCAACCTGTGCAAAGCCAAGAGAGAAACAATGAGGTCCTGTTCATCTGACATGTTTCTTCCTTGAATTTTCCAGTCACATTCCCTCCTTCCCCCCAGGAATGGAGACTGACCAGGCAAGAAGGCTCCAGGGAGCACCTTCCTATTACCAGATATTCGGCCCCTCCCTACCGCATCCTTAAATTTTACTATGTTATTCTCATATTGATCAGCCCCTGCTGATTTGAAGAGTCAGGGATTTTTACAAAAATATTTTAATACCTTTCACTCTTCTTTCCTTTGAAGTTCCAGCCATTATAATTCTGCTATTTCTTGGCTCATAAACTTGGCAAGGCTTTCTGGGGAAAAAAAAAAAAAGTCATCTCATTGGCAGAGAGGTTTCTCATATGCTGACAGTTTAGCTTATATGAAATCGCTGAGTAATAGGAAGGGTAAAATAAGGATTGCAAGGGGAACAGGAAGCAGAATGCCCTCCATAAATGAATCCCAGACTGATTTTGCTTATCTAAGATGATGAAGGGCCTTTCCTTTGAAGCGGCATTCATTGACCTCTTGCTAAAACTGTGTATTCAATGTGATTTCTCCACTGGCTGGAGAGTGGTCTTGTCGTCTTCCCCAAACCTTTCCTTAAGTGCCGTTTCCAGTGTAATTCTGAGCAGCCACATTGGCGGCAGCCTTCCCTAACCCCTCTGCAGAAGAACACAGCTGGAGGCTTAGGACCACTCAGGATGCCTCACATTCAAGTAGCCCTTCATCTCAAAACAAATCTCTTAAAAATATTCCTCAGTGCGGATCTTTGTAGACTGTTCTGTTTGTGACATCTCATACAGACTGAAAAGAGGAAGCTTTGTGCACCTCTGAAGAGAGCACATCCCCATCGCTGCATCTGAAGCACGTGGAAAATATTAATTAGCTAAGTCCTTGAGTACACAATGCAGGAGACATCTGCCCTTGTTTTCTCCATGCTAAATCCCTTTTCCATGCTTACTATAACTAAAAAAAAAAAAAAAAAAAAATCACAGGAAGTAAAAATGGTTCAAATTAAAACCACTCTCTTTCACACAACATCCTGGCCTGCTTAGCAGTGCCATAATTCTACCACGCTGTAAACAATTTGATAGGGATATTGTAAAATTAGCTCCAATTTGCATAATAATGCTTTACTGTTATAATTTAGTGACTGCATTTGCACAAATTTAATAACAATTCAGCTTACATTTTTTGTTTTAATCTATTTTACACAAGTAATGTCAAATTTATAGATTACTACGTTCCCCAAAACAAGCCAGACCAGGACATTGCATTTTTGCAAGTTTAATATACCACATGATATGATAATTTCTAGCCTTCTTAAATTAAAGGTTACTTCCTTTTCTGATTCTGTTTTTTAATTTTTTTCCCTTGCTTAAGGAAAGAAGTTTTTGAGACTTCTAATGATATGGAACAAAGAAAAATGTACCCATTATACATATACCCAGTAACATCTGTACCAGTTTAAAATATTGTAAATGTATTTTTCTCCATTTTGTTTTCAGGGAACTATAGAATTTAATCTCCCCCAAATTTTTAAAATCGGATCTTAAGTTCAAAATCAATCACATCTGAATCCTGGGCTGGTGGAGCAAATTGCATTAAAAGGTGTTTTGATTGTATTTATTGTCACAGATGTTAATTCAAAGGACCTAACCATTATTGTCTTATGGATTCGTAGTAGAAATCCATCTGATGGAAACTGAATTAGCACATAAGCTCTGCTCTTATTTGAGGCTTTGCGCACCCACAGCCACGGAGTCAATGATGAAATCATTGCAAGTCCTGAATCAATGCTTTCCTTGAGGAAAATTTTAATGATCATTTTTAAAACAGGGCACCTTTTTTTTTTCCCCACAGATGAGACCAGTAGTGTTTTGTTTTGTTTTGTGAAAAATTAGAAGAGTTATTAGTACCTAGGGGTAAAGGTCCTAGTTTGTCAAGATAGTTGGTTAACTATTAAAAAGACTTTCCTGACATTATTGGTTGTTAAACATTCAAATGAGTTGTCCGGAAAAGGTGCAAAAAGATAAATTCTTGTTGGTGCTTCAGAAATCCTTGATCCTATTCAGAGCTACTCCTTATAGTTGTGCAAGTTACTGGCTAAGGAGGGACTAAGTCAGAGCTGAGTCCAGCCTGCACGCCACTTGCCAAACTGGAGTTGCATAAGCCCAAAGAAAGAAGCGTCTTCTCCAGTTTGCACAAGGGCCCTCTGTGACTCATGGCTGCCCTCAATGGATGCTCTAGGTTGGTGTAAATGTGGTTTGGGCTAATGAATGAACTACTTCCTAGGCTCTCTCCTTAGCACAATTCTGTAATTTCAAATAAAGGCTTCATGGGATATAAACTAGAATAATTTAACTCAAAATACTAATCCCACAATAATTGTAATAAGAATTGTGGAAATCATCAGCAGTAGCATACAAGTGGATCTTGGTTCAATGTACATTTCTATCTTCTTATGCATGGTTTCTTTGAGAACTGGTGATTAAATCTATAGCTGAAAAGTGATGTCAACACTTATCTGATGAATCTGATCAATGTGAACAATTGGTCACAGTAATCTGGCCCCGATCCCATTCCCACCTCACCTCCGTCTGCTTCTAAGTGACAGCAGTTTGTCTGCTATTTTATTTGTCTCAACTGTTAGATAAGTACTTCAACTGTACGCTTCAGTTTTCCAAATAATCAGCCTACCCTTCAGTCTTGCATCTCTGAATTTAGGTTGGTAACGCTGACAAAACTGCTTCATGCATAGTATTGTCTAGAAGATTTATCGATAAAAAATTGCTTGGTCCAGAGAGATTTTGCACTTTATAAGAATCTGTTGGTGAAATTATTTACTACATGAATAGCTTTATTTTCCATGTATTCTGGTTTATTTAAAGGCATCCTGGCACATTTAAATATGCAGACAGAAAACACATGACTAATAAGAAATAGTTAATATAGATTTCAGACCCAAAGAGGAAAAACGTGGATAAGGTAATGAAACAAAAATGCAAGTGTGGTTTAGAACATAAATGTTCATTTTATACGTGTGTCTTGCACATAGCTATTTCATTAGTGGTTTGGAAAAATATATATTTGGATTAATCCCCTATCTCTGGCACGTTTTTCTGTAATCAGCTGTGCAGTTTGCAAAACTTTCTCTTAAAGACTACTTCATATTAGCCTCTTCAGGTCTTCATACGTAAACTGTCAGAGTGCAACTAAGACAGACTGTACAGAAAGAACAAAGATGATAAGAATTTAGGTGCATGCATTATAAACACAATATTACATGAAAAAGAATATAACTGAGGTCCTCCTTCAATTAAGCCTAGAATGCTGGCTGAATTCTTATTCTGAATTTTCTCTGATGATCATTGATCAGTAGTTTTTCTTCTTAATAATCACACCCCATGAAGAGGCAGCTCTAGCTGAAAGCCCTCTAGGACAGATTTGAGGAGAAAATATAAACTTATCAGTGAATGCTAAAAAACCAGGCTTTTCTTATATTATTGTTATACAGTATCAAAATTTTAAGTACCCATACAAAACAAGAAAGATTGCATTCAGTTACTCTTTAGGCCAGAGAATGACAGATCTGATGTGCTCTGCAGAGGCATAGATAACGATTCCCAAACTTCAGTCCTAGGGCTTCACGTTTTTATTTTTAAAATCTATATACCCCCTGTATTATTTGCTTATGTTTTTCATTAAATGGCTCTTTGGTTTTCCAAAAAAAATAACCTAAATGCAATTTTTTTAAAAAAGAAAATTATGTCACTAGTATAAAGGGACAAGTCACTATACTTGCTTTAAGAAAACTATAAAAATATTAGTAAATATGATGAATATAAGCCAATTTTGGTAAATTCTAACTGGGCAGTTGTGCTTGCCCAATGCTCTGAACCCTAGCCTTGTTCTTTGATAAAATGAGAGAGAGGTGTGTGGGGGTGGGGTAGCCAGTTTGGGGAGACATTTTAGCACCATCTGAGTTTTTCTAAAGCTTGGAACACTTTTGCAAGATAAATACATGTCTTCACATGGAATTCAAAGTTATTTAATGTCAGGTCTGTCTAACACTTAGAATCATCTCTAATGGTGGGTAGGGGTCGGGTCCCAAACTTTTGGAAACAGTGAGCAGAAGTCACTGATGTCACTGGCTGCCCTTCTGCATACTTCTGACTCAACACTTTTTCCCTCTTTTTGCCAAGGTACTTAATGGAATGGCCTTGATGGTGAAAAATATTTGGTAAGAGACAACAAATAATTACCCAACCCACTTATTTACTTACTTTGTAGATATATAGTAAGTGCAAACCAAGGGAAGTGCTCACTGTACTAGCTGATGTGATGGCAGAGATTCAGTCCTAGTCATATGAGTGCTTAACCCAGTGGAAATCATATTTATTACCCAACATTTTAGAATTGCAAGTTTTAAAAACAGAAGATGAGGCCGGGCGCGGTGGCTCACGCCTGTAATCCTAGCACTCTGGGAGGCCGAGGCGGGTGGATTGCTCAAGGTCAGGAGTTCGAGACCAGCCTGAGCGAGACCCCGTCTCTACTAAAAATAGAAAGACATTATATGGACAACTAAAAATCTATATAGAAAAAATTAGCCGGGCATAGTGGCGCATGCCTGTAGTCCCAGCTACTTGGGAGGCTGAGGCAGTAGGATCGCTTAAGCCCAGGAGTCTGAGGTTGCTGTGAGCTAAGCTGACGCCACGGCACTCACTCTAGCCTGGGCAACAAAGTGAGACTCTGTCTCAACAAAAAAAAAAAAAAAAAAAAAAAAAAAAAAAAAAAAGAAGATGAGAGAAAGAAAAAATCTTGCAAGTCCTGGTATTTTTTTATTAGGCATTTCTTCTATCCTCTCTCTCTCTCCATATATACATACACACACACACACACACACACACACACACATATGAGAAACAAAAATGAAAATGTTTAACTCAGGTGATCATTCATGATTCTTGATCATGGTTATCCTATTCTCAAAAACTATTCAAAATTCTTTGTAAATGTGTTAGTTGCTAATATATGGAACTACCCATAAAATCTGGAAAAAAAATCCACCATATGACCCTATGATACCAAAGCAAAAATTTAACACTTCAGTTTTATAATTTTCAGAAACTGCCCTATATGCTTTCTTATTTGAGTCTCGTGAGGTTCAGCTATAACTTGGAATCCCATTTTATAAGGTAAAGAAATTGAGCATCCGAAAGGTTGCTGCTTTGCCCATGGGTCCCTTGGCTAATACATGGGAATATTAAGCCACAACCTTTTGGCTATTCTCTCACCAAAACCTTCCTTCATCATGGATAGTTTTGGTGCAATCCTTCCTCTGTCCAGTTTTCTCCTCCATGTTCAGGTCAGTTTATATTTATTGGGTACTTCCTTTATGCCACACACCACGACAGGTTAGGATATGAAGGTGAGTAACATGAGTAACACTACCTGCTTAGTGTGGGGTTCCCCCAGGAATCAGTGCCTGAGGCAAAAGGCTTATGGCCCTTGTACAGCATTGTTATGTGTGATCCCCGGGATTAGGAATGAGGGACACAGAGCAGTGAAGTAGGGAAGGAAGGAGAGCATGCCAAAGAAGCTTTGCTCAGTTGGCCAACACTAAGTGCAACTGACTGCCGGATCCCTTGGAATTGTCCTCTAGAAGCTTTATATCTGTGTTTCAGAACATTATATGTGGGTGTTGGAATGTTGAAAGTTGCAGATAAAGGGCAACAAAGTTAGCTACTACCTCTTTTCTTCCATTGGCTGAAGGTTTGCCCCTTGCGTGTTAACTTCCTGCATTTTGAGGTTGCCCAATTGTGAGCACCTTGGGGATCTGCCTTATCCTTTATCTTTGTATTCCTGGGGAAGCCTCAGGGGCAGAGAGGGAGATATGGTGTAGGCATAAAGTGATACACCCTTCGGTGGTTTCAGTAGAACTTGCAGGTTTTTCCCCAGCGGGATGATGGAACAAGAGTCAGAATAGGCCAGTGTGCCTGAGGTGGTTCAGTAAAGGAATCTTGGTATCATTTGATGTGAAGATTTCTACACTTGCCATAGATATTTCCAGTCCTCACAATGCCTATCGGGAATTCTCACACAGGTGTCTGTCAGCATCTCCAAGCTTATACATTTCCGAACCAGAAGTATTCACCTCCTGCTCCTCAAAGTCAACTCTCCTCCAACAAACAGTAACAAAAAGATGTATCTTCACTGTGAATAAGGTCAGTTCATTCTTACAATTAAATATCCCATGATATAGATAGAAGAAAACGAGACATCCAATGAACGTGGGCCTGGAAATAAAACTTACGTCTAATTCACTCAGCCACAAACAGTGAGAACTAACATTCTCTGTAATAGGCTTTGTGCTAGTAGGTCCTGGGACACAAATGCTAATAACATCCTTGCCTTGGAGAACTGACTGACTCCCTTGGCTGTACTTGGAATTCATCCGGGGAGCTTTAAAAAGACTGCTGGCCTCATGCCCCCCTAGAGACTTGGGTTTAGTTGGACTGGGGTGCAGCTTGGGTATCAGAATTTTTAAAAGGCCCCGTGTGATTCTGCTGTTCAGGGAAGGTGTAATCTGTGATCCAGTGAAAACAGGCTACAGTCTAGCCTAGAGGATCTTATACGTCAGTGCTTCAGAATCGCCTTGGGAATTTATTTAGCAAGCTGATTCCCAGATCCATATCTAGAATTATGATTCACTAAGTATAGGATGGGGCAAAGGGATCTGCATATTTAACTAGTGATCCAAGAGAATCATGTACAAGTTCTTGGACCTCACTTTGCAAAACATTTCAAGTCTTAACACGGTAATGGCAAGAGTGAAAAGAGTTCAGCAGAGAACACAAAGGTTGCTCATGGATTGCAAAGTAGTATAAGGAAATATTAAGATTATTTATTCCAATGACAGGGTCAAAGGAAGATTTAAAAAGAAAAAAGGATGCTAGAGATTGTTCTACCCAGAGAGGAAGTGTATTGTATGGTGACCAGCTGTTCTCTATCTCCTCCAGAACAGATGAAGAGGAAAGGCCTTTAAACTGTAGCACGTAGGCTTTAGGTTATGAGCAAAGAAGGAATTCCTGGCAGTGAGAGTTGTTAAGCATTGATTTAGGTTATTAAGGAAGGCTGTGAAATTTTTTTCTCTGAAGGTTTTCAAAACCAGTATAGATTTTCATCTATCTGGGCTGGCTAAGGTATTATCCTGCCCAAAGGCATAAGGAATAGACTAGATAACTTTTTAAGCTCTTGAATGGCTTATGACTCATGGATTTGTAACTAACAGCAATGGAAGTTAAATGTAAGTGTGGAAAGACTTTTAGAACAGTGAGTGAAAAGCCCACAGACACTCTTCCCAGTAAAACAACCATTTAATTGATGAAAATTATAAAAAAGACATTTATAAGCTCTGAAAATTGTCTTAAGGCCATACAGCAAATGAAGAAATATTCATTTAAGAAAATCTATTGAGCAGTAAGAACAGACAGAGTCTGTGGCATTTGAGTCATGACCCTAGCCTTCCCCATAGTTTGGGAAACTCTTTTCTGGGTGTTCTACTCTGGGCAGGTGCAGCCAAGGAGATGAGAGGGAGGTGGGAGGAGAGATAAGGGCTCCCTCTTCCCCAAGCTCTCATTCCAGTGCTACATTTTCACCCTATCTGTGCCCCATAGCTCATGTTGCAAAAACTGTATTCAGAGCAAGTATGGCTGAAAGGACTGAGGCTCCCATCCCCCACCAGTCCCTACCCATAGGGGAGAAATTCTATCCCAGGTGTGGTAGCCATGGATACTGTGGCCCCAATTGTTCATGCCACAGCAGTGTGGAGGTTCTGTGCTTGGATGGGCAAGCTGAGATCAGGGGATACCACCCCGTATTCTAACACTCACCTGTACATCAGGGTTGTCATTCCAGGGGAAGTGGACCACTGTCCCTGCTCCCAGCTCTTGTACAGTGGTTTAGAGGTTGTGCTCATGGGGAGAGACAGGCTGTAAACAGCTCAGCTAGTGGGGACTGACTTTATTTGGAATAGAGCTTGGGGAATTCCAGGTCTAAGCATGTTGATAACAATGGAGATCTTGGTGGAGAGCAATTAAGAGGGTGTTGGTGGCTTCATGATACTGGTAGCAACAAGTAAAACAGCAAAATAGCCAGAAGTCTAGCAGAGAGAACCATAGAAAGAAACAGCTGAGAATAACCCTCTTGGGATCACAGTCGTCTCTGTAGGTCAGAAAGGCTGTGCCTATTTCTTAGGTGCCTACTCAGGAGCAATCAAATCTGGACTTGGGGCATGCTTGAAATCATTCCGCACGCTGCACGCAGATCTATCAACACAGGGCGGAAGCTTCACTGATGCAACAGGTTTCAGCACACCTCTGCCTGAACATGCGGTGAACAACAAGCTACTGTGTCCCAAGGATAACTTCTGGGAAGCCAGGCTTAAAAATAAAATCACATGTATTCCCGGCAGTTTGGAAGCCTGTGAATACCCAAGGTGATGCCCTCTCAGGAGCAATCAGAGAAGGAACTTCAAAGCTACTAGTCTCTGGGTAATTGTGGAGCAAAAACATCAACCCTCTGAATTGTGATAGCAGTCTCAAGCCATGCACACACACATCCAGTAGTAAAATGTAAAAATCTAAGCGATCACAGGGACTTAACACAAATTTTGGCCAATAAGCAGCTTATGCTGACTCAGGGCAACTCCTAGGAAGCTAGGCTAAAATCTAAAAACAAGGGGAAGACAATTTGAGCAGAAACATCAGAGGCTACCCACTATAGGGCAAATAGGCCTCACAGAGTTAGTTCAACCGAGTCACTAAACAAATAAGTGATTAAGCAAACAACAAAAATATCACCCCCCACTCCAGGTCCTTAGATAGTACTTTTTTCCTACTCTGGAAGATTGACCTGGCAGGGGAGGGGGTACTCACTGAGAGCCTGTAGTGAAGCTGTTCTGTTTTGTCTTGTTTCCCTATGATTGTCACAGTTCAAGCCAGGGCTGGATAATCTTTGTGTGGAGTGGTGGGTTGTTCGCTGGGCCACTGTTGGAAGCCCAGGTTGTGGGGGTAGGTGAGATCTTCTCCACAGAGGCTGGCATTGTGGAGGATTGCTCTGTTCAGTTCTCCCCACAGAGGTGACAGTGGCAGCTGCATGAGGCTATCTAGGCAGTGGTTCATGGGTGTCCAGGCTGTGGGTATTTGCTCAAACTGGGTCCAGGTGTGATAGCGGGGAGAGACTGGCAGGTAACTGGAGGAGCATTGGATCTCAGGGTGGTTCCCGCCAGGTGGCCAGTGGAAACCTTTGGGGCAGGGCCATGGGGCTCTATGGCAGTAGGGAACCTTGGAGCTGGATCCAGAGGGGGCCAGTGGGTGCTGGAGCTTTGAGGGAGGAGCTATGGGGCCCTGCAGCAGCAGAGGAGCCTCAGGGGAGGAGCTGGGGGCCCACGGACAGTGGTTGAGCCTTGGGGATGGAGCCATGGGCCTGACAGCAGTGCTGGAGCCTCAGGGGGCAGAACCACAAATCCAGTGACAGCAGTGGAACCTCGATTGTGGAGCCTCACCTGGAAACAGTGGGAGCTTTGGGGCTGGAGCTGTGGCTTGGAGGCAGGGCTGCCTGGGTGGGGCCATGGGGTCAGACAGCAGTGTGGGAACTGTGGAGGTGAAGCCACATGGGAAGATGGCAGCTTGGGGGTTGGGAGTGGGGCTGGGGCTTTCTCTCTGTCCAGATATCATTGAGGCAGTTCCTGCAAGGCTTCCCAGGTTATGTCTGTGGTGTTTGAGGGCCTGCTCTGCTCAAATCCCCTGTTGGGGGGAGGGGTGCTGGCTCTCAGACACAGGGCATGGCAGGGGAGAGTGTCTACTCTGCCCACTCCTTTCCCAGCCCAGAAGGGGTAATGCAGAGGTGGCTGCAGCAAAGCGGAGCCCCATGTAGACCTGGTGCCCTGTATCTGAGAGCTCAGGATGGCATCACTTGCAGTAACCTGGGAACCATAGCTACCAGATCCCTGCTGTACTGGCTTTCTAGTGGAATGTTGCTGCACAGACTACAAGCAGCTTCCTGATCAGACCAAAGGTCTGTGGTATGTTGGGGGCCCCCTCACATCTTGGGATGCAGTGCCTGTTGGGGGGACATGGTGCCCAGGAATCTCTCCTCCTGTCCTTCCCCATATGTGGATGCCTCTCCCAGGTACCTTCTGATGTTGCAGAATGAATTGCCTGGTCACCTTCTTCACTCTGAATGTCCCTCATTGCTTCTCCAATGTTCTACAATGCTCTTTCCAAGAAGGCCCATCTGTAGGTTGGCATCCACCTGCAACTTTCCATTCTCTCCTCGAGAGCATGGTATGTGGGCTGCTTCTAGCCCACCACCTTGCCCTCGCCCTATAGAGATAGAAACTCTAAAAATAAAATAATGAAATGGAAATTGTGAAGTTGAAAAGTATTATAACCAAAATGTAAAATTCACTAGTGGTGCTCAAAATGAGCAGGGCAGAGAAGAATCAAGAAACTTGAAGTTAGGTCACTAGAGAGTACGCCATCTGAAGAACAGAGGGAAAAAAAGAATGAAAAAAATAAACATTGTCTTAGAGAAATGTGGGATGCCATTAACACAGCAACATATGGAAGTGCCGAAAGGAGGGGAGAGAAAGAAAGAAGCAGGAAATTTATCCAAAGAAATAATGGCTGAAAACTTCCAATTTGGTAATAGTCATTAATCTACACACTCAAGAAGCTCAACCAACTCCAAGTAGGATAAACACAAAGAAATCCACACCCAGACACAACAGGGTCAGAATGTTGAAAGCCAAAAATAAATAGAAAATCTTGAAAACAGTAACATAAAAATGACTCACCAGGTACCAGGGAACTCCAGTAAGATGAACAACTAACTTCTCAACAGAAACAATGGAAGTCAGAAGGCAGGAGGATAACAGGGGACTGGAATAGGGGACTGGAATTTGTGGACATTATTCCCACAATAGTCATGCCACATATTTGTTTTACTTTCTCTACCCTGTATGATTTCCTCATTATTCCCCACATTGGTAGCTCCTGACAGTTTCTGAATTATAGAGAGGGAAATATTTCATTGTTCCAATTAATAAAAATTCATCATCAAAGTTTTCAAAAATAGTTTTGGACCTTCCCTATCTTCTAGGATTAAGTATATATCTTTGATTCTCACCTAAATAAATAAGGTAAAGGTTTTAAAAGAATATTATCTTATTTGCAGGTTCAGGGAATTTACATCTCTGTTGGACATCTGCTGTTTTTGCTTGTTCTGCATCTATTCCTCCTTATGATGATACACATCAGTGATCTTTTGGGGAACCATGCCTCTCTTCTGCTCAGACAATGTGGCTTATCTAGGGCTGATCTAAACTTCTGGTGCCATGTGAACATATGACAGAAATTAGGTCAGTCAGAGATTTTTATTACTCTGGTCATACTGATAGGTTCAGGGATGGACACATAACCCAAACCATGCTAATAAGACTCAATGTGGGAACTTTGGCTAGAACAATTTGAGAAGAAGGAGAGGACATTTTTTTCCTTTTTTAAAAATTTCATTATAAATGGACAATTTACAGTTGCATATATTTATGGTGTACGAAGTGATGTTATGATTTATAAAGACAATGTGGAATAATGAAGTCAAGCTAACTAACACATCCATCACCTCAAAGGCTTATTTTTTTGTGGTAAGAACATTTGAAATTTACTGTTGGCATTTTTGAAATTTACATTATTATTAACTATATTCACTACATTGTGCAATAGGTCTCAAAAAACAGCAGTGAACCTATTCTTCCGGTCTAACTGAGGTTTTGTACCCTTTGACCATCATCTCCCTTTTCTTCCACCCCCAGGAGATGACATTCATCAGGGTTACTCAGCTGGGAAGATGTAAGGAGGAGGGGGCCCCCCGAGATGTAGGCTGACACAGGGAAAAATAGAACTGAGAGTCTGGGAGACAGAAACCTTGTCTTCATGTCATTATTTGAGCCCATGGATCCCACTGTGCCTGGTGCCACTTCACCTCTGATTACATGAACAATATGTCCTTTCTTGCATATCAAGTTTCTGTTAGTCACAACTAGAAGAGTCGTGAATAATGTTATTTTCTTCTACACTTTTCATTTACCTTATGAGCCTGTGTTCATTTTACAACTAGAAAAAAAAAAAAACCTTTATACAAGAGACAAAACAGAAATAGGCACACAGAGACTCCAGATGATATCTTAGAAAGCCATTTTCTCTTTTTGTGAATTTTTTTTTCTTAAAGCCGGAGTAACCTTAATAACGAATTCAGGAAACTGATGCCAATTTGATCTTCTAATAGCTCGTGTGTTGGACAAAGCCCAGTAGGTGATGTTCATCTAAGTGTGAACACATCCATCATTAGTGTGCCTATTTCCTGCTAACTAGCCAGGCCTGGAGAGGTGGTGGAGGTTAGGGTTGAGGGCAGGGTGGGCAGAGGTGATTAGCAAGAAAGCCTTGAACATTAACTCAGGGCCTTGTCGAGCTATGTAGGACATACGAAAAGATCCAAGGAGGCCACTTTTAAAAATAGCATAATGAAATTAGTACACTGCAGTCTGCCCTGAGGAACAGGCATGACCTGACTTGATGAAGCTTCCCACACAAAATGGATTTTATTTTTAGGGCATTCTATCTAGGATAACAATGGCTCTGCTGATAGGAAGGTGGTGGGTATAGTTTGTCTTAGTGGCTGGCACTTATGCTTGAAAAGAACAAAATAGCATATTGAAACTGTCAAGCTCTAATTGCTTCATTAGATGGTAGTGGGCTCTGACAAAAGGAGCCGGCCGGCTGCTGAAAGCAAGAGTGATGGGCAGTGATCCTGGCGGGCCACCGGGCCCTGCACGGGAACCTCTGCTCCTTTGTTTCTTGCCGCTTCATCTCTGTTACAAGCAGAAGTCTCATTTTCTAATGTAATGACTGTTATTAAAATCAGTTAAAAGTCTTTCATGAGCTCTGTGGTATATCTTGCACATATTTTTAGAGAGGCATGAACTACGGAGGCACGTCCTAGCATTTGTATTCATCTACTGGGTCTCCAGCATCCCGCTTCCTATCAATTACACTAATGAAGGATATTTCTCTTGGACTTTGAACCCAGCAGGATCCTAAAATGATTTACACATTTTATACGTTATGATGAACTGTTTTGTTTACCACTAAATTGCAGCTACCTCACTTCCGACAGTGTAGACGCCACACCACCACCAACTGCCTCTCCCGACCGACAGAAACGCAGGTGGACTTTTTGGTAGGCAGAAGGCGAGACTCCGCTGAACACCTTGACAGGGCACTGTGGAGAAAGCCCCGGGCCGAGCATGGATGGTAAATAAAGCAGTTTCCGCAGATTAATTTTATAAAGCGTTTCTGCTCTTCCTCTTCATGCTGCACATCTGTGAGGTATCAGGGGAGAGGCTGAGTGGGGGGGTGAGGAGGGGAGTTCTGATTTATTTCTTGCTGCTCGGTGGAATAAAGACCCACAGCATGTTTTCCATTTACACATATTTGAGAATTTAGAGGCTGCTTAGAATGAGAGGGTGGTTATATTTCATCAAGAGACATCATAAAAGCTTTCTCCAGTTTGAAACACAAAAAAATCAGATCCCATAGATAGCGATTTTTTCTCAGGTACAAGGAACCAAATGTGATTAATGCCTTTTTCAAGGGCCCAGGCCTGCCTCTGCCCACGCCGGGAGGGCTCACAGAGGAATCCTCCTGGCCGGCCAGGGCCTCTGTTCTTGGCGGGGAGGGAGGGAGACTCCTCCGCTGGGTGGGCTGGGTGGGACCTCTGCTTTGGAGGCTGCCCCTCTGAGTTCAGAGAGCTGATTTATCTCTGATTCAGGTTTTTAAATTAGCCTCGTTCAGAACCATCTATCTTTTTCCAAGGGCAGCTTTGCTTTTAGTCAAGCCTCACATTACGCACCGTATATAAATTTCCGCTGAGTTGTTTTCCAGATTCAAGAGTCTGAAATGTTGAAGCTCAAGTTTGTCATCATCCGGGCTGAGCTAGAGCAAGCTCGTCCTTGTCAGACATTGGTTCCTGCTCACTATGAAAAGATGGTTTTGATGGACAGATGCTCAACATTTAAAGCCACCCCACCCTAACTTAGCCGTGGATAGATGAAGGGTCTTAGTAATTGAAAAGCTTTGTTAAGTGAAATCAGCGTAAAAAAAATGTGGAAACTGTGTTGAAGAGGAAAGAGACTCCCTGAGCTTAACTAAAACTGAAGTGGAAGGATGGCACCTGCGGCCTGGGTGCCTATCCTGCTGAAGAAATGCTGCAGAACATTCCAGAATCCGAGGGAGACTCACCAGGGAAGAAACTGCAACCGGGATGCAGCACGCTTCGTGGTTGAGAAAATCAGCAGGCAGAAACTGACCACACCAGGCAGAAGCAGGGCAACTGTCAGGGTGTGGCAAAGCATGTTTCCAGCAGAGTTCGTCTTGTTTCAGTGTGGACAGGACTGCAGCGGCTGCTTTCAGTGTGTGCTGACACAGGGCTTCCCTTCCTCCCATGACTCATGGCCATTTCCCACAGGCTTTGCCGCCACACAGCATGCTCCACAGCTATAGATGAAAAAGGAACAAAAGCTGGAGATGGGACCTTTGCCATTGAGGACTATTTGGGTTTTGTTTTGTTTTTGAGATAGAGTCTCACTCTATTGCCCAGGCTGGAGTGCAGCAGCATCATCATAGCTCACAGCAGCCTCACACCCCTGGGCTCAAGCGATCCTCCTGCCTCAGCCTCCCGAGTAGCTGGGACTACAGGTGTGGGCCACCATGCCCGGCTAATTTTTCTATTGCTTTGTAAGATGGGGTCTTACTCTTGCTCAGGCTGGTCTTGAATTCCTGAACTTTAAGCTATCCTCCTGCCTTGGCCTCCCAGAGTGCTATTATTACAGGCTTGAGCCACTGTGCCTGGCCCATTGGGGACTACTGAGAAGAGGGAAACACAGTATCATTTTCAAATGTGTATTTGTCCCGACACAGGTAAGAATACATTTGAATCGTCTGATCTGGCAAACTGGTTTTCCAGGTAATGAATCCAACTAAAACTTCTGAAGATTATTACCACTCACCATTTCTATAATTTTCCAACAATATATAAATAGATAGGGGTATAAAGGTATTTATTTACTGATTATACATTTTTAGCCCTGAAAAAAAGATCTTCTAGAAATTGAATATTGCATATATTCCCAGTTTCTTTCCTAAATGCAAACAAATAGCCTGGAAATCTGGAAGCTACAGTTAGTAACCTGGTTGTGGATATGGAAGCAAATTGCCTCATCTAAGGGGAAATTAAAATATATGGAAATAGGTTTCTTTTAGGTCTACATGGGGCTATATTATTGATCAAATTTGCCATTTGTATATTAATAGGTACACTTAATTTTTTCTTATCTTTATTTTTTTCACTAAGAAAAATTAGTATTCACATTGTTTTCATGGATTGTTGTATTATGCACATGAATTGATCGAATGTTAAAATAAGCACTGTGGACAGCAGCTTTGCTAAGTTTAAGCAGTTTTCACCAAGCCATTAGCAGTAACTTGCAGTCCCTTAAAATTGCCAAATTGTAAACTTGATTGTAAACTGAATCAGGAAGCTGCTATCATAGACCCTTTTGACAGGCTTCATGAGAAGATGGCCTCCGAATACATATGGAATTACAGAGTTATGGGGCTGGAAAGGAATTTAGAAGCAGCTAACCCAACAGAGGAGGCAACAGGCCTGTTGAAGTCAAGTAAGTAGCTAGTTAGAGACAGAGTTGGCCTCCATTCATCCATTTGAAACTGAGATCTTCAAATGCCATCTAGGAGTATCAGCTATAAAAGGTAAAAATTATCTTAGTATTCTGTTGTTATTTTTGTGACTTTTTTTTTTTCTAATTCTTCAGAATTTTTTAGGGAAAAGAGTGGTCAAACTAAGTAACCAGGGTCTTGTGGTCATTTTTAAATGTTATCTTTTACAAACACTCAAATACAAAGCCTGGATTTCTGCCCCAAGTGGGAGCAGAATAATGCAAGACGTTCCACCCAGAGAATCCCTCAGCATCTGCCCCAGCCCCCATCCTTCCTAAGCAACATGAGTGCTAGAGGGTTACTAAAGTACCCTTCAATCCAGAGGTCTAGGATTCCATGATAAAGCATGTGGGGAGATGCTATTTGCCAAATGCTAAACTTATGGTTTACCTACATAACATTCTTCCCCCTCATTCCCTGTTGCTCTTCCTTTCAATGCCCTACTCTTGATTTTATTCACCTAAGACATCCATCTCTTATTATTGTGAATATCTAATTCAAATTCAAATAATTTGGCCAGGATTGGAAAATACAATGCAGTTTTAAATAATCCTTTGTTCATTTTGGGGGGTAAACATTCTAGATTTTACTAATAGTGGTGTTATAAAATGACTTCAGCATACCTGGTAAGACTGAGATAATGGGAGAAAATTTAAAAACATTGGCATTTTCTTATATTTCAATGCACTTTCATGGAATAATAGTGTATGTAAAATATTAATGCTTCAAACTTCCACTAGGTCAGTCTATAGTAGCATGCCCAACATCACAGAAAAAAATAAAATCTGGGATATCTAATGCATCATACTGGTGAACTCCACAGGTACTGGGAAGGAAGAACATTTAGAAAATGTGGCTCATTGGCCATGACCCATTAGAGTTGAACAATTCTTGATATAGACAAAAGGATAATAATTCCGGAGGGGTAGGATGCATTTAATAAAAAAAGGGGGACACTCTGATTTTGTGCCATTGAGTAAACTGCTTAGGCAGAATTTAAGTGATGATGTAGTTTTCACCCTGTGACTCTCAGATTTCTCTCCTAAACTCTCCTAAACTCTATTCTCCAGTACCACCTCCTCTTGAGTACCAGACATCAATAATGAGGCATCTTGCTGTAATTTCAGCTGTAATATGTCTTAAATGGAATTTCTCTTGCCTTTGACCTTTGTTTTCTAACTCTCCTGTCTTTGATAAAGAACTTCTCTAGGTTACCCAAGTTTGAAATCCTGGAGTTACCATGGACTTATGCCTCTGTTTTATTAATATTAAGGAAACCTGGTATTTTTCTAAGAATTGACTTGCTATTCTTTGATATGCATCTTTTGTTGATGCTATTGTTGTTATTTAAGCCAATCTCCTAAATAACTCATTGGCATTCCATGTTAGGAGACTAAATTCACTGTTCACCTTTCCTCAGGGTTCTGTGAATCCATTAAGGTTCAGTTCAAGACATTTTTCCATGCAATTTCACTGAATTTTGCCAAATTTATGCCCTTGCTCTTCTCTTTCTTCTCTAGTCCTTAAGATAGTTGATTTCTACCAAAAATAAAAACAACCCAAACCCACTAAATCATTGCCTGCTTTATGACGTTTGATGTTTGCACATAGTATAATCTTCCTGTGGAAATGTAAGCTCCTAGGGTACAGAGACTGCCTGTCGTGTTTGTTCTAAATTTCCTACAGAACCTAGATGGTATTGGAAAAGTAATAGGTATACTATTAATAAAATAGTATGTGTTAATTGATTTCATATTTACTGAAGCTAGCAAAAACATTATGTAAATTTTCTATGAAAATGATCTTCACGTCTAGTTTCAGAAAATTTAGGGTGCCCCACACATGTAAAAAATATATATGTGTAAACTTCACATATTTTTGTTTTTATCTTGAAATCATTTGGCATTTTGGCCTAAGCGTGGGTATTATTGAGGTCATAACAGATTATATGTTGAGGTGTCAAGAACTGATATATGTCAACAAGATCCCGATAGTCAGATAAATCGGAAAACATAATAACAATGCAGATGTTTTAAAATTCTCTCATGTTCCATGCAGTATTGAGGTTGTGTTCTATAACAACTTAGCTACATTAACACAAATAGCTTTATCAACATGTTAGAAAGACACTTAGTTCAGTGGTATAGATGTGGTCCAAAAAGAGAAGATGAGTAATGATGCATCTGATTCACAATAAATCTGTGTGAGACTTTGAATTTTAGGTAATAGCTGTATTTATTTTTATTACATTTTTTTACGAGAAGCCTTTGGAAAAGCTTATGTTCCATGATCTGATGTTTATGGTCAGTTCAATCTCTCTTTGAAGATGAGCTACACCCATAAAATAGGCTGTGACTCATCTGGATGCTTATGACTACATGATGCTCATTTGTAAGGTTCAAATCTTTACAACCTATGGACACACCTCTTTTTGACAAGCTTGAGGGGCCCGAACTCAGTAGGGATGTAAGTATGTGTCACTACAGGCTCAGGAATGAGCATGTTCTTCCATTATCCAGGCTGACCTCACTGTCTCTGGCTATATAAACTGGTCTGTCTGCTCTGAATATTAATCATGTTGGCTTTAAACTTGGGAGTCTTTTAAAAGAGAAGCTTCCCACTCCTCAACAATAACAAACAATTTAACATTGTGTTTAGCAACTTGTCAGCTACTCCATCTCTGTCAAAGGCATTTCTTTGGTGATTATATCTCAATCATGACTGGGCCAGTTGGTAATATGCATTATAGAAAAATGAGGTGACCATAAACAATTTAATAGCATTTCTTAATGTGAAGAAAAAAATAAAAGTGGAGGAAGAGAGAGAGAGAAAGAGAGAGGGGCAAAAAATGGAGAATGGAAATTTTAACTAATGCTCCTTAGACTCTATTTTCCAGAAACTTTTAAGAGCTTCATTTTTTAAAAAATGTATGCATAACAGATGTATATAGTTTCAGAGTACATGTGATAATTTAATACACTCATATAATTTGTGAAGATCAAATCAGTGTATTTGGGAGACCCATCAGCTTAAATATTTGCTTTTTCTTTATGCTAAAACCATTCAATGACTTCTCTTCTAGCTATTTTGAAATATACAATAGATTACTGTAAACTATAGTGACCTTTCTGATCTATCTAACACTAGGTCTTATTTCTTCTATTTGCACCGATTAATCAACTTTTCTTCACCCCTCTACGCTTCTTGGCCTCTGGTAACCAACAACCTACTCTCTTATCTTCATGAAATCCACTTTTTCAGCACCCCTATATGAGTAAGAAATGTGATATTTGTCTTTCTGCGGTTGGCTTATTTCACTTATCATAATGACTTTTGGTTCCATCCACGTTGCTGCAAATGATAGGATTTCATTCTTTTTTTATGGCCAAATAATATTCCATTGTGCATCTATATACCACATTTGCTTTATCCATTTACTTGTTGATGGGCACTTAGGTTGGTTCCATATTTTGGCTATTTTGAATAGTGCTGCAATAAACATGGGAGTGCAGATGTCTTTTCAATATATTAATTTCCTTTCTTTTGGATATATACTCAGCAGTGGAATTGCTGGATCATATGGTAATTCTATTTTTAGTTTTTTGAAGAACCTCCATACTGTTCCCCATAGTGGCTGTACTAACTTACATTTCCACCAACAGTGTATGAAGGTTCCCCTTTCTCCACATCCTCACCAGCCTGTGTTATTGCCTGTCTTTTTGATAAAAGCCGTTTTAACTGGAGCGAGATGGTATCCCATTGTAGTTTTGATTTACATTTCTCTAATGATTAGTGATGTTGAACGTTTTTACATATACCCTTGGCCATTTCTATATCTTCTTTTGAGAAATGTCTATTCAGATTATTTGCCCATTTTTAAAACAGATTATTTGCTTTTTTTTGCTATTGAGTTGTTTGAACTCCTTATATATTCTGGTTATTAATCCCTTGTCAGATGGGTAGTTTGCAAATATTTTTTTTTCATTCTGTGGGTCGTCCCTTCACTTTGTTGATTGTTTCCTTTGCTGTGCAGAAACTTATTAGCTTGGTGTAATCCCATTTGTCTATTTATGCTTTGGTTGCCTGTGCTTCTGAGGTCTTACACAAAAAATATTTGCCCAGTCCAATGTCTTGGAGCATTTCCTCAATGTTATCTTTTAATAGTTTCATAGTTTCAAGTCTAAAATTTAAGTCTTTAATCCATTTTGATTTTTATGTATAGTGAGAGATAGGGGTCTAATTTCATTCTTCTGCATATAGTTATCTAGTTTTCCCAGAACCATTTATTAAAGAGACTGTCCCTTTCCCATTGTATGTTCTTGGCACCTTTGTTGAAGATGAGTTGACTGTAAATGCGTGGATTTATGTATGCATTCTTTATTCTATTCCATTGGTCTATGTGTCTGTTTTTATGCCAGTACCATGCTGATTGATTACTATAGAGCTTTGTAGAAAATTTTGAAGTCAGGTAGTGTGATGCCTCCAGCTTTGTTCTTTTTGCTCAGGATTGCTTTGGCTATTTGGGGTCTTCATGGTTCCATACAAATTCTAGGATTTTTTTTCTATTTCTGTGAAAAATGTCACTGGTATTTTGATAGGCATGGCATTGAATTTGTAAATTGCTTTGGGTAGTATTGTCATTTTAACAATATTAATTCTTCCAATCTATGAGCATGGAATATCTTTCCATTTTTTATGTCCTCTTCAATTTCTTTCATCAGTATTTTATAGTTTTCCTTATATAGATATTTCACTTCTATGGTTAAATTGATTCCTAGGCATTTTATATTCTCTGTAGCTGTTATAAATGGGATTGCTTTCTTGATTTCTTTTTCAGATTGCTTGCTGTTGGCATATATAAATGCTACTGATTTTTCTATGTTGATTTTGTATCCTGCAACTTTACTGACTTTTTTTTTTTTTATCAGTTCTAAGAGGTTTTTGGTGGAGTCTTTAGATTTTTCTAAGTATAAGATCATTCATCTGTGAAAAAGGCTAATTTGACTTCTTCTTTTGAAATTTGGATGCCTTTTATTTCCTTCTCTTGTTCAATTGCTCTGGTTAGGACTTCCAGTATTATGTTGAATAAAAATGGTAAAAGTGGGCAGCCTTGTTTTATTCTAGATCTTAGAGGAAAGGTCTTCAATTTTTCCTTGTTTAGTATGATGTTAGCTCTGGATTTGTTATATATAGCCCTTATTATTTTAAGTTATGTTCCTTCCATAACCAATATGATGAGGGTTTTTATAAAAAGTGTATTCATATATTGAAATAATAATATGTTTTTTGTTCTTGGTTCTGTTAATGTGATGCATCATATTTATTGATTTGTATATGTTGAACCATCCCTGGAATGAATCCCACTTGATCATGGTGAATGATTTTTTAATATGTTGTTGAATTTGGTTTGCTAGTATTTTGTTGAGAATTTTCACATCTATGTTCATCAGTGATACTGGCTTATAGTTTTCTTTTTTTCCTTGTGTTCTTGTCTGATTTTACTATCAGGGTAATGCTGGCCTCATAGTGAGTTTGGAAGTATCTTCTCTTTTTCAATTTTTTTAAAGAGTTTGAGTAAAATTAATAATAGTTCTTCTTCAAATGTTTGGTGGAATTCAGCAGTGAAGGCATTAGGTCCTGGGCTTTTCTTTCATAGGATATTTTTTATTAAGGCTTTGACCTCATTACCCATTATTGGTTTATTGAGGTTTTCTGTTTCTTTCTGGTTTGTTTTGGCAGGTTTTGTGTATCCAAGAATTTATCCATTTCTTCTAAGTTTTCCAATTTGTTGGTGTATAGTTGTTTTTAATAGTCTTTTATGATTTTTTGTATTTCTGTGGTCTCAGTTGTTATGTCTCCTTTTTCATTTCTGATGTTATTTATTTGGGTCTTCTCTCCTTTTTTAGTTATTCTAGCCAGAAGTTTGTCAATTTCATCTTTTCAAAAAACCAACTCTTTGTTTTGTTGGTGTTTTGCATTTTTTTTTTGTTTCAATTTCATTTGTTTCTGCTCTGATCTTTATTATTTCTTTCCTTTTACTAATTTTGGGTTTGTTCTTGCTTTCTAGTTCCTGGGTTGTTTATTTGAAGTCTTTCTGCTCTTTTGATATACACGTTTATTGCTATAAACGTCCCTCTTAGTACTGTTTTTTCTGTATCTCATAGATTTTGGTACATTGTATTTCCATTTTCATTTGTTTCAAGAAAATTTTAATTTCTTTTTCAATTTCTTCATTGACCCATTGTTTAGGAGCATGTTGTTTAATTTCCATGTGTCTGTGGAGTTTCCAAGATTCCTCTTGTTATTTATTTATTTATTTTTTGAGACAGAGTCTCGCTTTGTTCCCCGGGCTAGAGTGAGTGCCGTGGCGTCAGCCTTGCTCACAGCAACCTCAAACTCCTGGGCTTAAACGATCCTACTGCCTCAGCCTCCCGAGTAGCTGGGACTACAGGCATGCACCACCATGCCCGGCTAATTTTTTTCTGTATATATATTTTAGTTGGCCAGATAATTTCTTTCTATTTTTAGTAGAGACGGGGTCTCGCTCTTGCTCAGGCTGGTCTCGAACTCCAGAGCTCAAACAATCCACCCGCCTCGGCCTCCCAGAGTGCTAGGATTACAGGCGTGAGCCACCGCGCCCGGCCTCCTCTTGTTATTAATTTCTAGTTTCATTCCCTTGGGGTCAGAAAATATATCTGATATGATTTCTCCTTTTTTGAATTTGTTCAGACTTGTTTTGTGGCCTAGCGTGTGGTCTATTCTAGAGAATGTTCCATGTGCTGATGAAAAGAATGTGTATTCTGCAGCAGTTGGGTGAAATGTTTTGTAAATGTCAGTTAGGCCTATTAGGTCTAGTGTGTCATTTAACTCTTGATGTTTCTTTGTCGATTTTGTCTGGATGATCTGTCCGTTACTGAGAGTGGGATGTTAAAGTCCCCTAATTTTATAATATTGCAGTCTATCTCTTCCTTTAGATCTATTAATGTTTGCTTTATATACTTGGCAGCTTCAGTGTTGGGTGCATAGATATTTATAATTGTTACAGCCTCTTGCTGAATCGACACCTTTATCAATATATAGCGACTTCTGTCTCTTTTTGCAGTCTTTAATTTGTAGTCTGTTTTATTGGATACAAGTGTAGCTACTACTGTTCTTTTTTTTCTAGTTTCATGGAATATCTTTTTCTACCACTTCACTTTCAGTCTATGTGTGTCTTTGTAGGTGAAATGGGTTTCTTGTAGGCAGGATATGGGTGGGTTTTGTTTCTCTATTTAGCCACTCTGTGCCTTTTAATTGGAAAATTGAGTCCATTTACACTCAGTATTATTATTGATAAGTAAGGACTTACTACTGCCATTTTGTTGCTTGTTTTCTAGTTGTTTCGTAATTCCTCTCTTCCTTTCTTCCTTTGTTACTGTCTTCCTTTGTGGTTATGTGATTTTCTATAATAATATATTTTAATTTGTTGTTTTTTTATTTTTAGTGAATCTATTGTAGATTTTTGCATTGTGGTTACTTTGAGGCTTACAAAAAACATCTTGCAGATATAACAAATTATTTTAAAGAGATTTAAAGATATAACTTATCTTAGATCACAAAGAAAAGAATAAAACAAATCAAAGAAAAAACAGAAAAAAAAATTTTTACACTTTAACTCCATCCCCTCCCATACTTTGACTTTTAGTTTACTCAATTTACATATTTTGATATTACCTGTCTCTTACCAGGTTGATGTAGATATTATTGTTTTTGATGTATTTATCTTTTGGGCTCTATACTAGAGTTATATGACTGGATTGAGTAACACAATTATAGTATTAGAATATTTTGGGTTTGTTTATGTACTTAATTTTACTAGTAGGTTTTATACCTTCAAAAAAATTTTTTTGCATGTCAGTGTTTTTTTCTTTCAGATTAAAGAACTTCCTTTAGCATTTCTTATAAGAAGTGTCTGGTGGTGGGGAATTCTCTCAGCGTTTGTTTGTCTGGAAAAGACTTTATCCAGACTTTATCTCTCCTTCATCTTTGAAGGATAATTTTGTTGGATACAGTATTGTTGACAGTTTTTTTTCTTTCAGCACCTTGAAAATGTCATTCCACTCCCTCCTGGCTTGTGTGGTTTCCATTGAAAAGTCTGTTGCCAGAAGAATTGAAGTTTTTTTATATGTTATTTTCCTCTTTTCTTCTGCTGCTTTTAGTATCCTCTCTGTGTCCTTGACTTTTGAGTATTTGATTATTAAATACCTTGGGGTAGTCTTGAGTCAAACCTGTTTTGTGTTCTCTGACCTTCCTGTACCTGAATGTTTATATGTTTCTCAAGTTTTGGAAAGTTTTCTGTTATTATTTCTCTGAATAAGCTTTCTACCCTTTCCTCTTGCTTGACTCTCTCTTGAACACCAATAATTTTTAGATTTCTTTTGGGTGATCTTCATTGCTTTTCATTCTTTTTTCTCTTTTCTCCTCTGACTGTGTATTTCAAATAGCCTGTCTTTGAGTTTACTGACTCTTTTTCTTCTTGATCCATTCTGCTCTTGATAGAAAATGAATTTTTCTTTCAAAGACTTGTGAGATAAACCTCTTACAGTGTGACGTTGCTGATAGAAATGACATTTTCATTTCAGCAAATGCATTTCTCTGTTCCAAGGCGTCTGTGTGATTTTTTTTTTTTATTATTTCAATCTCTGTTAAATTTTTATGATAAATTTCTGAAATGATTCTCTGTGGTGCCTTGTGGGTCACTGAGTTTCCTTAAAACTACTATTTTGAATTCTTGATCAGAGAGCTCACATACCACCGTCTCATTCAGGTCGGTTGCTGGTTCTTTGCTTTGCCTGTTTGAGAAATCATGGTTCCCTGTTTGCTGTTGTTTCTTCTGGATGTACATCTATGTCTTGGCACTAAAGGTTTATTTATTTATTCCAGTGTTCTCTGTTTGGCATGTTTTGGTTTTTATTGAATATAGTTGCTTAGAGGTTCTTTATCGCTAGGTCAATGCCTGACTTTTGGCTCCAGGTGGCGCCTTAAGCCCAGGTTTGCCTCGGCTCTAGTGATTGGAGTGCTGCCCTTCTGGAACGATGGAGGTTCCAAAGGGGCTACCCCAGCAGTGTGGGAAGGCTGGCTAGGGGTTCGTGCCCAGAGAACTTGTGAGATAAGCCTCCTACAGTGTGGTGTTGCTGAATGGCCATTATGATGTGCCATTTCCTTTGGCTGACTTATAGAGCAGAGTTTCCAGGGCTGAGCACGGTGGTTCCACTCCTTTGTCTCTGCATGTCTTCAGGGATATTTCTCCCTTCAGGCACCTGTGATGCTTCCTGTGGGTTAAGGAAGAGACAGGTCTTTTGTCAGGGAACCCAAGATGGTGGGGAAGCTTGTTGTTCACCTTGATCTCACTTTTTCCAGTGTAGAAATAGTGAGTTGGGGAAAATTTTTCTATACACTCGGTGCCAGGCAGAATGGTGCAGAGAGGGGCACCACAGTTGCAGAAGTCTGCTCCTCTTACTACCGGCTCAGAGGTTCTTCATTTCTCTATAGCCCTGCAAACTATTTCACCTTTATATTTGAATTCTAGGATATTTCTGGTGATAATAACAGTGCTGCATATTTCTTTTTGGTTTTCTGGGGTGTCGAGGGGAGTAAAGCCAGCATAATTCTATACTGTCATTTTGGAACCAGAAGTTTAATTTTCTCTGTTCAGTAAATTGAAGTGCAATTAATAAATACACATTTAGGATTTGAACCCAAGCAGTCTGATGCCAGAGTCCAAGTTTTAAGCCTTGATGGCATATTTCCTCTCTACATAATAATTGTTGACTGCTCTTTGAAAAGAGCAATTTAATTTAAAAAATACTCAGAACACAAAATAAATTGGGGTTTAAATTTTCTATCTGTTTAAGCATAGTTCCACAACATGGCTAGACAATCTATTGAACATTGAAAAATTACACCAATCATTCGACCTTGAATCCATGAACTGGAGCTGTTTGTTTAGCTGACGGTGAGTGGAATGATCTGACAAAAAGTTTTCACAGAATGGGGAGACAATGAGTGTCGTTCGAAATCTTGTTACGATTAAGAAATGCATCTATTTTCTTGAGTCAAATTGGCTTCTTTTCATCAAGCCTTATTCTTGATCATTGTCCTAATTTTATTTTAAAGTTTCATGCAGATGTGCCCCAGACTTTGTAAATGTTAAAGCATTAGCCAGCAAATATTAATTGATTAAATGTCTCTTGATGTACATGTCTAGAGAGTAGGGTCTTGTGGGTGCTTTACTGAAGTTGATTGTTAGAATTAGTCATTAAGCCAAAAGTAAAGGATATAACACAATAAGAAATGTATAATGTTTTATCTACAGACCATGGAAAAAATGGTTTGGTTTTGATAGTCAATATCTATTCATGTACGGTTAACAGAGCAAAATTAGAAGATTAGAAGATTTCATTGTCTTGTATGAAATTGTTACCAGTCATCATTAGTTGACTACTATCTCAAGCATGGTGGAAATTTGTTGTGCTGCTTAGCATCCAGGTTTTCCACTGGTAAAACCTCTTCCCTGGGTTTAACTCCCGTACGCCTGATAGAGTTGGTTGTATTTCTAATTATAGAAGTAGAACTTGTGACCAAAGCCTAAGCCAGTCAACATATTACTTTCCTTTAGCACTTGTCATTCATTCACATGTGAGCTAAATAAATCCATTAACACTTTTGAAGACTACTTGGATTTATGAGAATATAGCCATGGGAGCTTCTGGTAGCCAATTTGAAGCCATGAGAACATTGAGGACACCAAGTTAAGAAAAAACAAAAAAAAACAAAAACAAAAACAACACAACAGAAACTCCAGGGTAAAACCATTCAAGCTCTGTGTCAATCCTTGTTTGAATCCAAAATACTTCTGTCTTGTTTAATTACATAAGCCTGTGGATTTCATATTTTTTAAAAGCAAATTTGAATTGTGGTTTCAGCTACTTGCAATTCAAAGAATCCTAAATATAAAAAGTAAAAAAAAAAAAAAAAATAGTGGAACAGCAAACAAAGTGATAAACTTCTTAAAGTATATTTAACTTCCCTATCATGATATTCGGGTGTTGAAGGTGGGTGGGACTATCTGAAATCATCTTTCACCCTAATCAGTGTTTTGTTTTGTTTTGTTTTGTTGTAGCGTGCACTATTTGGGCCTAGCAAAAGATCTCCTAAGTTTCTGTCTATATCCTTGACAGCACCTGCTGAAGTGGTGGGCCCAGAAGGCTCTGTTAGTCACATGTGATATTGAGCCCCTGCCACCTCTCTGGAGACCTGACAAAGGTTCAGTCAATCTAAAGGCTAAGCTGAGCCAAATGCTTTATCTCATTTGAGAATTTGAATGAAGAGACAGAATTATAGCTATAGAATGGTCACTTGAACTGCAGGTTGTACAGAGGCTGGTGATAATTTTCAGCTGTGTAAACATTGACTAGTAAACAGAAAAAGCAAGTCTGGAGAAAGAAACAGGAAACTTCAATTGATAAGCAGAGAGAGAGAAAAGAGAGATCCTATAATAGATGAAAGAAGTCATCTAAGTCTCTGACTTCCCAGTTTCATTCCTATAACTTGGCTGAGTGTCCTGCTTATCCATTCATTCTCTCATTCACTTGTTTATTTATTCATTCAACAAATAATCACTGAGCTACTGCTCTGTGTCAGTGCTATTTTAAGTTCTGCAGATACAGTGAAAAAAGACAAAGTTCCGGCCTTTGTCATGGCGTTTAAAATATGAAAGAGGAAACTGAAAGAAAGGAAACAAGGAAGAAAGGGAGGGAGGAAAAAAAAATAAAAGAATACATGGAGAGAGAAATAGAAAAAGAATTAGAAGTGCTTTGAAGACGAATGTAGAAGTATAAAAAGATAGAGAGTAACCAAGAAAAGTATGGGAGAATGATGATATTTTTTATTGGCTGGCCAAAGTTTATGTCTCTAATGTGACATTTGGCAATTGAAGGTAGTGAGGAAGTAGCCACTGTGATCACTGGAAAAAGAGAGTTGCGAGGAGAGATAAGAAAAATGCCAAGATAGGAATTAGGGTTGCAAGGTCGGTGTGAGTAGAGCACTGTAGCCAGGAGGAGCAAGGTTGATCTTGAGATCAGAGAGATACATAGTTGGCGATTTTGTAGGGCCCTGGGGGCCATGCTAGGGACATTTTGAGCAAGTGAATTGAATTGCTTGTGTTTTCCAATAAATATTAGTTCAAAAACTGTGAAAATTTACTATGAGCTAGCTTGAGTAGGTTTCTGTTTCTTGAAGAGAAACAAGCCTTGACTAGAAGAGTTGTAAAGTTTTCATAAAAGAATAAATTTCTTTATATATCATGTAAAAACCCTTATGCATAAAAGAGATGAGAGCAATGTTACCATTGAAAAATTATTTTAAAAGTTCATATTTGTTATATTTACTTACTATAAAGTTGAATTAATGGGAAAATGACACTTTAATGAGCACAAAAATGTGAATTCTGGGTTATAGATGATAAAGGCAGTCTTGATCTTTAATTTTATTTTTGTATTTTGCATTGCTTGCATGATATTGAAAAAAAATCCTGATTCACACCAATAAATAGGTGCAATGATTTTAACAGCTCATCTTGAAACCTCAGGATTTTCTTCAAATAAACTGACCTAGAAACTTGAAAGTGGAGCAATAATTAATTTTCCTTAAACATTTGAATTCTTATCAATATCTAACATATTCTTCATCATGAATATAAAAGAAAGCCAATAAACTTGCAAAACTGAAAGAAAATATTAAAACTGTTTACATTATGGTATTGTAGGATATGTGTTAGGTTTATTTGTTACTGCGTAGCTAACTGTTACACTGGATAGACTCCATACCAACTGGATCTGGCTGAGTCTCAGCTGCCATTAACAGAGAAAAGCAGGCTTGTTCTGAAGTTGGTATTTCCTCAAATCATTTTTCACAAAGTGCATAAAGACAGGAACAAATTTATTGAAAGGCCAGGCCAGAGCTAAAACCTTCTTTATCAATAATGCAATTTCAAGAAGTTCAAATGTATGCCCAGAGATCATTAAGAGCCCTGTGCAAATACATGTTAACCTTCATGCCTATATTACTCTGTTGGTAGTTAGTTTCCAGTGGGCTTAATTTTGGTTAAAAACATTATTTGACTGCACTTTTTGCTTTATTATATTTTAAAAGTAGTTTTAAAACTATTAGAAAAATTAAGTTTTTCAATTAAACGTTTGCAAGATCCAAAGCCTCTCTGATGAATTCCAATGATATCTGAACAATTCTTTAAAAATTTAACCCTAAGTATTAGAGATTATGAAAGTAAAGCCAAAATGAGGGAACTTGGGAAGATCTAAGAGGTTCTTGGACTAGCGCACTGGTCTATGGTTCTTGTAGTTTATGACCCTTCCCACTTTGCCCACTGCAAATTTTTTTTCTCAGTACCAAATAATAAAAACATGTTTCAAGATTTTTGACCTTACAACAAGTTTTTAGGCCTTCTGGTATAGTTTATGAAACATGTAACATCTTTACATTTATTTCTATGATATTCATAGAAAGATGTTAAAATCCAGAAAGAACTTCTGGTTCCTCAAATTAACTCTTATATTAAAGTACTTATGTAGCCGGGAAAATGCCAAAACCCAAAAATCTCTTTTACACTCAACTGGACACCTGTTTCTGAACTGAGGCATACTTGTCTGTCTCACCCTGTTAGTATGTTATTTCCACAGAATAAGGACTTTGCCTTATTTACTTTAGAATCACCAGCTTCTAGAACAGTGTGTGGCACGTAGTAGGTATTTAATACATTTTTGCTATTTTTTGGTAATGCAACCAGAGCAAGCAGCTCAAGACTTAATTCCCATTAGCCTTAGCTTAGATGAGTTCATAAATAAGAAGAGTTAAAGGTCAGCTTTATTGAAAGTGAGGGGTCCATTTGAATTCCTACGGTAGTATCATTTAATGTGTAGATTCAGATATTGAAGCCCCAGGTTATTTTCTACCCAATTTTCAAGAGTTGAGAGGCCACTCTTACTCCTGAGACCTCTAAGTTTTTCAAGTTTTCTAATTCAGGTGTGATGGAACTGCACTGGTGATGGTCAGTCCTGATTTTAACAGTGTCTCCATTTCATTTAAGAGCATTATTCTGAAATGTCTGCTGTTAATGGCTGACACCCTAAATATTGAGGGGCAGTGGACTCTGACTCATCTCAGCTGATTGTGGTTGGCATGGATGTGTAGGTGTATTGATGCTGGCCCATTTCCCATTGGTGCCATGGCTAACTTGAGTTTCATTTATTCAATGACTGATCTATTAATTAGTTTCCTTGCCTTACTTGGAATTTGGGAGTATGTGTAGTAAAAGCCGAAAATGGGAAAAATTATAGAATCAAAACTATATTTACATATTAATTATATCTAGTTGCTATCCCAAGTTGTGATCCTGCTCAGAACTTTTTTTTTTTTTTAACAAGAACCTGTCTTTTAGGCCTCCTTTTGTTTACTGTGAATATCACTGATTCAGTGTGCAATTTACTTTGCCCCTGAGATTAGCTCCTCTCTTTCTTCCTTACTCCAAAGCTGCCACTCCTCATCCTAACAATGGCTCTTCACATCTCAGTGCCAATGCCTTAGCACTGTGCTCATGTGCTGGATTGCTGCCATGAGTGAAACTCTGAAAACTTTATGGAAATGCTGATGCCAGGGAAGCTCCAAATGGAAGAGCATAATGAGAATACGATCTGAAATTTCTAGGCGCTGTTCAGTCTCATAATCACGGTAGTTTCACAGTTTTCCTCAATTGCCTCCTTGAGTTGAGTGGCCACTTCTCCTCTGGGGAATGATCCCGTCTGAATTGTGAGAAGGCCCTGGGAAGAATGATCACTAACACCAAAGTATTGTTTCTCTCTGAGAAAGGATTATTGTTGTTAGTTGAGTTGTGTCTTCCAAAAAGATGTGTCCTAACCCTCAGTACCTGTGAACAGTGACCTGATATGTAAATAGGATGTGAAAGTGTAATCAAGTTAAAATGATGTCATTCTTGATTAGGGTGGGCCCTAATCCAATGACTGGTGTTCTCCTAAGAAGAGAAGAAACATAGGGAGGGACACACAGAGAGAACACCCTGTGATAATGGATGCAGAACTTGGAGTCCAAAAGCTGTGTACGAACCAAGGAATGCCAAGGATTGCTGGCAACACCAAAAGATAAGAGGGAGGCATGGAGCAGATTGTCCCTTAGAGCCATAGGGAGAGCACAGCCCTACTGACATCTTGATTTTGGACTTTCAGCCTTCAGAACTGTGAGAGAATAAATGTCTGTTGTTTTAAGCCACCCAATTTGTGGTAATTTTCCCAGCCCTGGGAAACTAACACATTCCTGAAGATGAAAATGGTGGATGAGCTAAAGATAATGAATTTTGACCTTTAGTCATTATAATCTGATCTCTCTCCCAGTAAAACTTTTTAATGAGTTTCACAAACTAAATGTATTTTCATGTTTTCTCTTTTATCTGGCATGGAGGGGAGGGATCCTCCCCCAACACCGCGTTCCCAGATTAGCTGAGTTACTTACCACCCTTCCAAAGGCTCTTTTTGGAGCTGTGTTCTGGACCCTGAGTGCCCTCTTTCCGTGGCAATGCCCGTGCCCACGCTCAGCAGGGCACGTTCAGGATGGCTCCCCTTACTTCCTTACCGCCTTCTCCCCTCCTTTCTATTAAACTAGACCTGCCTGGTGTTACATTCCTTCAAAACCCTGAGTTCTGCCAGGAAACATGTTATCTGGTCTGCTAATTAAATATTGGATGTCTGTGTAAGTGACCATTACTGAGTTAAGATATGTCTTACAAGTAACACATTTGTTTTAGTAGAGTCCACCTTCAGGTATGGCTTTGACCAAAAACATGAGGCAGGAAGTGGAAATTTCATGATGGGGAGGGTGGGGGTGAAAAGTAGGGCAGATATCTTGGGGAAAACACACCTGTCATATCCTTTAGGTTCTGTTACACAATCAACCACCTACTGTCCCCTATCTTTGAACCCTGCTGGTGGAAGTTCAAGTACTGTCCCAAGGGCAGGGTACAGGAAGAGGTGACCAGAAGCCTAAATACAGGATACTCTCATAATTGCCTCCTGAATAGTAAGAGCTTAAAGTTGGGTCACAGTCCTTGTGCTGTTTTTATTTGACTTTCTCCATAATCAGACACTTCTCTTTACAAAATTCCTCTCCTGCCAGGTGCTGCCCTCTACCACCAAATGATGTGAATGGAAGGCCCCACATGTGTTGCAATGGCAGATGAAGCTGCCTGTTGCAATTATATTCCAGGTTTCTTTAATTCATCAAAACATCCCAATAAATGGTTGCAAAGTCTTGTTAGTAAACATTTTTGTTGAGTGTGTGTATATATGCTATATATACATATATTATACTTAGGTGCTACTAGACAAATCACTTGTCTATAATTTTAAACTTTGACTAAATTTTTGACTGATTTGAATAAGCAAATTAACAGACTTTTTTTCCCTGGCATCGTATAGACACAGCCAATTCGAGGGATAGATTCCCAGAGTTAATTACATATCTATTGTGACTTAGTCTTATGCATCTTTGCATTTTTTACTTCTGTATTCTGGGATCTATGTGATTGAATAGCAGTCTTCTCTCATTGAGCACCCACTCAGGAAATAGCTCCATGTGTGTAGAGCCCCAGCAACAAGAATTAAATAATGACGCCTCCTACTGATTTTCTGCCAGAGTAAATAGCTGTAAGTAATTTTTGAAACAGTAATGGTGGACTAAGTGATTATCCTCAGTTAATCAATGTGGAAGCATCCTAGGACTTATTCAGGTTTAAAAATCCAGAAAGTATCAATCTTGGAAGGAAGGTTTTTTTTTTTCAGGTAAAATGGTAATTTCTTCTATTTTTGTCATCAGCTGACAGCATTCCTGGAGCTACTACAAACAAGCCATTGTTTATTAACAGATAAAACTAGAGTCTTCTCTGAGGGAGGAAGTAGGTAAGAGCACAGGCTCTGGAGCCAGAATGTCTGGGTTCAAATCTCAGCTCTGCTACTATAAGCAGAATGTCCTTGGGCAAATTATTGAACTTCTTTTTCTTTGATACCTTAATTCATAAAAGGGAGCTAATAATAGGACTTACCTCATGGGGTTGGTGATGATTAAATGAGGTGATATGCAAGCAGCTCAGCATAGTGTCTGGCTCATAGTAAGCACTCAATAAATGGTAGCTATTGTTGTTAGCAATATTGTGAGTGTTTCTTGATTCAATAGAGACAAGCCCTTCAGATTTCCAGGTGAAGCTGGAACTGGAGCTGAAATTCTTTGGTCAAGTACGTTCTTGCTGAGAACAAAAGCTGCTTCCAGCAAAGGAAATTTGTGGTAAGACATCTTGAGGCCATAGGAAAGAGTGGCAGGGACCAAAATAGGAGCTGAGTGCCTGAGGAGACCGATGCAGCCAGCGGTAGCAAAGGAGTTGTTTCTTTCCTACCAGTAATGGCCTGAGCTCATCACTGCGATTGCTTCTGAGTCCTGGGACTATGTCTGATGTGCATACAGAGATCTCTGCTTTAGATGAGATCTTGTTATTCCATAGGGAATGACTGTCTTAGAAAACATTTGACAGAGTTCAAGTCTCTGCTAGTACATAGTTTTACAGAATGTCAAAACCAGGCTATCACACAAAATGATTATTCAAAAAATGATGTCTGTTACCAAGTTGGAGATGGGCATAAAGATCCTGACAGAAGATGAGCCAGCAGAGAGGAAGTAAGGTCAGAATGCAGGGAGGCTGAGTCAGATGGTGGGCCGTGTGCAGAAATGAGATTACTGTGGAATTGTATCTTCCTAGGGCATTAGATTTAAAACACCAACACTTGCAAGAATTGCCTAGTCAGGCCGGGCGCGGTGGCTCACGCCTGTACTCCTAGCACTCTGGGAGGCCGAGGTGGGCGGATCGTTTGAGCTCAGGAGTTCGAGACCAGCCTGAGCAAGAGCGAGACCCCACCTCTACTAAAAATAGAAAGAAATTATAGGGACAGCTAAAAATATATAT